>NC_091951.1:306856727-307565477 GCF_031021105.1 Erythrolamprus reginae
TAAACATGCCTGGGATAAACATATATCCATCCTAAGATAAAATACAGAAAATAGTATAAGGGCAGACTAGATGGACCATGAGGTCTTTTTCTGCCGTCAGACTTCTATGTTTCTATGTTTCTATATCACAGAATTTAAACATTTATGTTCTAAATTGATTACTAATTTCTTGAAATGAATAGAAAGAATGCAAACCTTTTAATTAGACTAGAAAATCTCCTAGGTCTCTTTCAGCTCTGCTCCATTCCATTCCTTTCCATCCCATCCCTACCCCATCCCATCCCACCTCACCCTCCACTCTAATTTCACCCAAACCCTGTGAAGTAGACGAAGAAGTAGGTTTAAAATCGGGTCTGCTCTTCCCTTTTCTCTTCTGATTTGTACTTATCTTGTTTTGTAAAGTCTTCTATAGTACCACAAAAGGATACCTGATATCAGAGTGCACAAGAGGCCAGTTTAAGATTTAGGCAAAGGAGGCAGAGATGGGAGTAGAGAGAAGCAATGAAGTCTTCTTTCTGGGGTCGCAATACTTCTCAAGAGACAAAAGGGGATAAATGGGCTGTAATCTTTAGTTTAGTCTTAAATCTTAAATTGTAAAGTCCAGTGTGAGAGTACTGACAATAATCTACAGTACTTTATTATGGTTTCCGAGGAAGTGTCTTCAAAAAAGGAGGAAGTGACCATTTATAAGATAAAATATTATGAAAAGAAACATTGTTGACATGAAAGCTAAATTTAAATTCATTAATTAAATTTATTGTGATATTTTTCAGTTTATAGATGGTTTTATTTATATGCCACCTTACCAAAAGATCCAAATGGATCATCTGAAGCCTCAATAGTTATAATTGCCTGAGTTAGACTCCCGAGTAGTGCTCCGCCTGTTGTCTGATTGAGCAGCTGCACAAGGAAGGACTCCTCCCTTTCAGGGTTAATATCATTAATTATATAAATTGGCACGGCTTTGCTGGTCTCTCCTTCTAGCAAGACAACATCTGAGGAAGCTACACTGTAGTCCTCACCTGTGAATAACAAAGATGCATATTCAAAAGCATGATGATACTATTTCTTTATATTATTTCATATTATTATATATTTTATATATTAATTCAGGTCTGATGAACAGAATCTGTGAGAAAAGTTGCAGAATATGCTTGAAACAATACCAACTATAACATTTGGCATTCATGTTGTTAGCCGTTCCATATTTCATTTTGCTACAACCCAAACCTTCTTTGAAGAGATAATTATTATTATTTATTATTATTATTTATTAGATTTGTATGCCCCCCCTCTCCGTAGACTCGAGGCGGCTCACAACAATGACAAGAACAATGTAAAAAACAAATCTAATAATTTAAAAAACACTAAAAACCTCATTATTAAAAGCAAACACACACACAAACATTCCATGTATAAACTGTATAGGCCTGGGGGTGATGTGTCAGTTCCCCCATGCCTGACGACAGAGATGTTAGTACAGAGGGTCAACTGAAAACAGATACCCAAAATAGTGTGCATAAAGATAATTGGGATTGTCTATACTAAATTGTTGTTCTTTTTTTCAAAAGCTGGCATGCGTGTTCATCAAATTAATTTGTTTTACAATGAGAACAATATATTTGGAAAACCTTGAAAATCATCTTAGGTTAATTATCATAATAATGGCTTGGGATCAGGTTATCGGAGGCAGTGAATGCTGTGGGTAGTGAATGCTGTGGGTGACATCACTGAGGGAGATACACGTGGCGGGACCCAGAAGGGCCTTTTCTGTGGTAGCTCCCTCTCTCTGGAACATCATTCCCCAGAATGGCTCCCATTCTACTTCTCTTTTGGAAGACATTGAAGACTTGGTTCTGCCAGAGGGCTTAGGAAACCCAGAGCAGGAGAGACATTAAATGGCTCATGTCGGCTGTTGCTGGAGGATGGGGAATGATTTTATTACATTAATTTATTTGATTTCTTATTAGTTTTACTGTTTCTAAATGTGGTTTTTATACCATGTAAGCTGCCTGAGTCACCATGGGTGAATAGGCGAAATAATGATAATGATGATGATGATGATGATGATGAAATTTAAATTAAAACATATGTCAGAATGATTATGTAAACCTGAATCCAGCAAAGGACCATGTGTGCTATGCTGTATGTTTTTCTTTTGCTTATTCAATGCTGAAACATTTCTATATCTTACTACATTTTAAAGCCATACTAGCAGATATCAGAATGAAACAGACAGATAAACATTTCATCATTTGGCACAAAAGGCTACATTGGACTATAATATCCTTCCTGCCGTATCTACACATTGAGATTGATGGCAATCAAGAGGGAAGCCTGACCATATATTTAAAGTTGGCTCCCCAGTTCAGATCTTTGGCCTCAAAGGATATACAGTAGTTAGCAAAAGAAGGATGATGGGAACAGACCAATGAATACAACTCTATTTTATCATTGATATAGTTTGAACTGGATGAGCAACAAATTCTCAAACAACAACAATAAATGAATTTCTGAACATGCTTGAGGATTCTATGACATGCAGTCATATTCCATATAAGGCTTTCTGATACTATTCTTGCCATTTGCTTATAGTTAAAGTATATGTACACTGTTATACATTTTTGCCATTGCACTGTAGTAGGTTCACTCTCTTACCAGCAGTTGCTGTAATTGGCACTGCTCTAAATTTCACAGAAACATCTGCAAAGATTCCTCCAGTCCTTGTGACATTGATTATTGGTCCCATATAATTTTCGGGTACTTGGACCGCTGGTGCAGAGAGCTGTAATGTTCCAAAAGCATCATCATTGGCATTGATAATTATATGAGCAATTGTATCAGGGGTAAATCCAAGGCGAGGAGAATCTGAAACTGAAATACAGAATAATTTGAAGGATTTCCAATTTATTTTCTAAAATATCAATACATTAGAATTTCACAATAAAATAACAACCTCATATCTAATGTGGTGGAGAGATAAGCAATGATTTTTGAAGGACATTTGTTCTGATTTGCAACAATTGTAGCAATGTTACCTGCACAGTTCAAATAACCATGCATGTACAGTATACAGAGAGAGGAAGATAAATGTGGAGGGTGAGGGAATACAGGACCCAAGAAATATTCATAGCTTATTTTCACTGGATTATGCACTAGCGTACATAAGTGCACCTTCGTGCCTACCATCCTTGTCCTGTCTTTTTTTATCCTTTCTATCTCTACTTTTCAAGTCTTCGGAGAGGGGTGGCATACAAGTCTAATAAATTATTATTATTATGTTATGTTAAAACATACTACAATACTATACTTGTATGACAAAATAAACAAATAAACAAACAAACAAATAAATAAAAATTACCAGATCAGACATCATTTCTAAAATTAGCGGCAAGGATCTTGCCACTTCAAGGTTAATAGAAATAATTTCATTTCTTCATCAATGTGATAGCTATATTATGGAAATGTAGTGAGGATATACACATCCCAGCCTATATGCCGTGCTCTAGCTTCATTTATTACTTTCTTCTATTATTCAGTGGTTTCTACTGGCCAGCTTTTGTTTTATAGTAAAGTGAATCTGTCATTAATCAGCAGATTTTACAATTGGATTTGCTAATTGGTTAAAAAAAAAACACAAGACACAGAATAGTCATGGTTGTGTGTGAAAGCATGTAAATGAGAGAGTTAATCTTGATTTTTGATGACTACATAGACAAGTCCATTCATTTTTGTTGACAGTTTTTTCAGAATGATTGCCTTCTGCCTAGGGCTGAGAAAGAATGGCCCTAAGTCAACCAATTGGCTACTGTGCCTATGACAGGACTAGATTTTCTCAGTCCTAGCTCAGCACCTTACCCATTAAGCCAAAATGGTTTTAGTTACGTGCAATGTTGCTAAATATAGTTTTGTAAAGAAAATATAATTTTGCGTTATGCTTTAAACATTACTGAACAAAAGACAGAGTTAACCTTACTTGGCTGTTGGTTGACTTCTCCTATCAAAGTAGCACCTAGAAGCTCAACAAATATAGATTCCGATTGCTCTGGTTCATCATCATCCAGAATAGGGAGGTGTAGTGTAGCTTCACTTTCATTGGCTGGCAGGATTACAAATCCTGAAATGGGCAGATAATCTTCTCCCAATGTTGCTCTTGCAATATTTGATGGCAGATAGGGTGAGTCATCTTCATCACACACGGTTCTATATGTAACATTGATTACTCCCAAGTAACCTTTCAACCTCACTATTGTTATGGTAACATTCTTGGTTTCCTCCTCAACATGAATTGGCCTATTATTTTCAGAGAAAATCAATAATCCATAAGGGTCATCATTTGCAAGAATAGTCAATGTAGCATTTGTGTGAACTCCAAGCCGCCCATGTGTAACGTTAATGATATAAACTGAAAATGTCTTGTCTAGTTCTGGAATTTCATCAGGCAAAATATGTACAGTTAAATTTGCTTTTCTTTGCTCTGTGTGAAATGTTATGTTGCCACTTGTTGCAGTCACGTCTTCAGTATCATTTGGCACTATAAACCAGTATAACATCACCTGGGACAATACACCGTGATGTCTAATAACCTGAAAAGCAAACCAACATTTCATCATTACTGTATCATGTAAGACAAATAACTGAATCAGTTAACTAGACATTTTATATAATAGGTTCATCTTCACAATTTTAATCAGCAAAATGAATTTAAGACAAAATCTCTAGGCATTCAGCCATACAGTCATAATCCCATCTCATGATCCTTTTGTATAATTATCCTGTCAGTCTTGCATGTTGATACCGAACTGAAATATCACTAATATAAGTGCTATAAATGAGTAAAAGATCAGATATTTCCAATTTCCTGTCATAAAACCCAAGTATCCATGCATATCAGAGAGTGGGGGGATAGAGACCATGACAACTACAATTATCAGCAAAAGAACCCCTATTTTTGAAAGAAAAAAATATATATAGCCATAGAGGATTTCTACAACAAGTAAAGTATGGAAACTCAAGAGCAGTAGTATGGCACTACATCTGTAGACCTCAAATGTGATGATTCCTATTCCATCTTCAGGTTCAATTCCATTGAGAGAGAGGGATTCCGCATCGAACTCAAAGATCCCATGTGCATCATCAGAGGCTTCAATAGTCACTATGATATGAGATGCTATTCCCAGATTGTCTGCTGATTTTAAGGACAAATATATGTATAAATATCATTCTAACAATTGGATCACATATAATCCTCAAAGTTTAATATCCTGTATTAAAATAAATGCAACCAAATTAAAACAGAAGTATGGTTACTTAATTTTCCCCAAAGGTTTGAATTGCAACTCTAAACGTACAGGTAGGGTTCCCAACTTTTTTTGGGCTATGCCCCATATAAACATCTCTAAAATCCTGATCTCCCCCCACCCCAGGCATATAATTCTTACTATTCAAAAACTGAACTCCTACTCACACAGAGGAAGCCTAAAAGGCCATTAACTTGGTTTAAACAAGGTTCCAATTTACTCATTATAACTCAAATTGCCCCCCTGTGAGGCGTGGGCCCCACTTTGGAAACCACTGGCCTTGACAAAAAATAATTTAACAAAGGCAGCTTTTCTACCACTGTCTTCCCACAGCAATCTTCTCCCCGAGTTTGGAAGATACTAAATGGAGGTATTTCAGAGGATAACCTTTTTCCAACTCAGTTGCTTAAGTCAGAGGTCCCCAACCGCCGGTCCGCGGACCGGGACCAGGCCGTTGGGGTTTTCCAGCCGGTCCGCGGCGCCGCTGCCCTCCCGGCAGAGGACATTATGCAGGACAGGGGCGTCGGGCAGGGCGGGGAGAATCAGGAGGCTCCTTTGGCGGCTGGGGGCTGCCTGGCTTTGTGATTTTGGCTGGGGGGGAGTTAGGAAGGTCCTACTTCTCCCCCCCCAGCCAAAAACTCAAAGCCTATCTGCTGGATACGGGCGATGAGCGGGAGGAGCGGCGCCAAAGCCGAAGCCGGTGGCTGTGGCAGCTGCTGCAAGAGGCTTCCGCGCCACTCTGTCCCACTCATCGCCCGTATCCAGCAGATAGGCTTTGAGTTTTTGGCTGGGGGGGGACTTAGGAAGGTCCTACTTCTCCCCCCCAGCCAAAAACTCAAAGCCTATCTGCTGGATACGGGCGATGAGCAGGACGAGCGGCGCCGAAGCCGGTGGCTGTGGCAGCTGCTGCAAGAGGCTTCCGCGCCGCTCTGTCCCACTCATCGCCCGTATCCAGCAGATAGGCTTTGAGTTTTTGGCTGGGGGGGGGGGAGTTAGGAAGGTCCTACTTCTCCCCCCCCAGCCAAAAACTCAAAGCCTATCTGCTGGATACGGGCGATGAGCGGGACGAGCGGTGCCGAAGCCGGTGGCTGTGGCAGCTGCTGCAAGAGGCTTCCGCGCCGCTCTGTCCCACTCATCGCCCGTATCCAGCAGATAGGCTTTGAATTTTTGGCTGGGGGGGGGAGAAGTAGGACCTTCCTAACTCCCCCCCCCAGCCAAAATCACAAAGCCAGGCAGCCCCCAGCCGCCAAAGGAGCCTCCTGATTCTCCCCGCCCTGTGGAGAAGTGTGGAGGGCTGCGTCACTAAGCTCCACCCCTCCATAACCCCACCCCCATTTGACCAAAGTCCCCCCCCACCGGGCCGTGGAAAACTGGTCTAGCTTAAAGCCGGTCCCTGGTGCAAAAAAGGTTGGGGACCTCTGGCTTAAGTCATTCAGCAAGTTTCCCTGCCTTTTCTGCGTCTGGGGAAGAACTGGGAGATCTAGAAATCTTTGAAACTATTTTATATGTAAATCATTGTGACAGAAATGTGAACGGTTGGCACAAGAACTTTCTTCCATACCAGAGATAAAATAGGATCTGAAAAATGCCTTCAGAACAGACAGCTCTCCTTATGTCTCCAGGAAAAAAATCTGGCAATATATTTTGAAAATAAACAATCTGCCAGCTTTGAATAAGAAGAGAAAAAAAAGGCAAAGTTCTTATTAAGGTTTCTTTTAAATCAGTATTTAACATGTGCCAACTTCAACTCCCAGCATTCTGCAGCCAGAATGCTGGGATTTGAAATCCGCACATCTTAAAAGTTGTCAAATTTGAAAAACACTGTTTTAAGTGAAGTGAACATCCATACTTCTAAAAGAAGGGGAAAGTCCAGAAATCATTGCTTACCATATTGATGGACAGGAGGAAGGAAGTAGAAATCACCATCACCACTACCACTGCCACCATGAAAGAATTCAGAAACTTTAAAAAGACAAAGATACACAATACGTATATATAATGCAGATGATAAGATAGCATTTCAAAATATCTGGGACAAAAGCAAACAAAGAAGATGAAATTGAAAAAAATTAAGAGAATTTCAAAACCTTAAGGAAAATTACTAAAAGCCAAAGACGATGCTTTTTTGTTAGCTGTCTCTCTCAACTATCTTTAACTAGTAACATATTCTTGGTAAGTGAAAAAAGCAAAGAAATTGGAAAAGGCAGAATTTATAAATCAAAATTCTCTGAATTAGTAAGTTCTGGAAATAATGCAAGAACATATAAAGGTATTTATTTATTTACAGGGTAGTTTTCCTAAAACTGAGCAGTTTTCTGTCCTAATGTCCTTTTATTTGTACTCATTTCATGTATTAATAACCATGTTTACATCTATATCTGTTATCTAAGACATGCTTGACAAAAATAAAATAAATAAATAAAATAAAAGCTGAAGTGCTTTCATATTGCTTTCATCTTCTTGTTTTTTTATTTCACAGTCTACTCTATAAAGCCCAAGGATTTCCTGGGGGGAAAGCTGCTTTTTTAAAGATCAGCCAAGAAAACATTTAGCAAAAGAAGTTCCTGTGCAATAACATTTTCAAAGCATCAGAGGTAGTCAACAGTAGAAACTGGCTTAGGTTCTGGGGTTTCCACTAAGCTATTGAATACTTGTTATTTCAGATTTTGGAGTAGCTTCAGATAAACATGTGTCAGATAAAATAAAGGTTTTGACAATACTATATGACCACGGTACCTGACAACATATTATAGGGTACCTAGTTTATACGGAGTCTTTTGTTTAACAACAGTGCAGATATGCAGATAATATTTTCAAAAGAAAATTAAAAATCTAATGCTACTTTAAAGAAAACTCAAGTAATTTTTATAAAAAGTTTTGTCAGAATGAATTAAATATAAATAAATTTCAGTCCCCAAAGAGACAGAATATGTAAGTATTATTCCATGAGCCTTTACCTGCCCCATCTGGATTCAGCAATTCTACTTTGAAAGATTTTTCTAGCTCAGGGATAGAATTATCTGTAATGTTGACAAGAATATGCTTGTATCTTTCTCCTGGCAGAAATTCCAAGGTCCCTATAATTTCCTGCAAAGTTGGAAAAAATCTATTGAAAGATCCACATGAGGCCAACATATGTCAAGCCATCAATTACTTGGGACAGGTCCATGGTTGCCATGGAGGCAACAAACCTCAGAGCCACCTTGGACTTAGCCGCACAGGGTGTCAAATTAAAACCTTCAGGCACCAATAGCCTAAGGAACTCTATGGCCAATGCAGCCATGAAATGTAGATGGGTCTGTAGATATTTTTAAGCCTTCCTTAAAAAGGCAAGAATCTCTTTGATAGCAGTGACAGCAGTATATTAGCAGCAATGCCAACTATTCCCTTTACTCTGAAACATTGACATAGTAAGTACACATTGTCTATACTATTTAAATAATAAACTCATACAGATGAAGTTAACTGGCCTCTATCAATCCTTTTAGAGAGCTGCTAATATACCTGGTAATCTTGAGGGCTGAATGCTGTAAGCGCAACTGTTCTGTATTGCGCCACAATTGTCCCAAGTAAGCCTTGTGCTCGAACAACAAGCAAGCTGACTTGTCCTACTTCTTCCTTGACAGTAATGTGGGGTACTGTCATGGCTGGAAGAATGATTTCAGCAGTGTCTAAAGGAGGCTGCCCAATAGAGAACTGCAACAAACCTGACAGGTGAAGAAAATATATCTTGTATTACTTCTCCTTAAGTGCAGGCAAAAATCATTTATTAATGCAAATAACAATACTCCAAACTTGACTGTACAAAATATGACTTCAGTAACCGAGTTGTCGAAGCGTGGAACTCATTACCGGACTCCATAGTGTCATCCCCAAACCCCCCAACACTTTACCCTAGATTATCTACGGTTGACCTATCCAGATTCCTAAGAGGTTAGTAAGGGGCGAGTACAAGTGCACTAGAGTGCCTTCCGTCCCTTGTCCTATTGCTCTCCTATATCTCCTATACTTTTCTTCTATTCCTATATCTCTTCTTCTTTTCTTTCATTGACATGTTCTATTACTATATCTTCTTTTCTATTCTTTCATAGATATATTTTACTATGAGTATCTCCTCTATAACCTTCATCATGTATTTTACTATGTGTATATACATTTGAATCAGCAAAGAATGATTCCTGATAAACAGTGTATACATTTATTTAGCTTTTAAAACATTATTACATTTTGTCACTGATTTTGATGGGAAATGATGTATAAAACTAAGTATATATTTAAAATTATCATGGTTTAGGAAAATTTTTGCTAGACAATACACTATTATGCCTGTTTTATTAAACGCAGCAGGGTGCATACTAGTAAGACAATGGTTGTAATTTTGCAAAGTTTCCACATTAGGTATTTTTAGTTTTCTGTCTAAAATGCTGTGAGAGTTAGTCAGGTGTTTTACTCTCAGTAACATACAGCATTGGATGAAGAATGCTAGATAATTCAAAAATCTTATATTAACACACAAATTAAGCATTACATTGCAGACCAGCAAACTATCCATAACATATATTAACTGTCAACATCTCGAATGCTATATGTATGAAACATAAGATGTGAACACTACTCTTATAACTATTACCATAGGGGTGATCACTAGCTTTGACAGTGATATAAGTAGTTTCCTTCTCTGAATCAATGCTAGCTCCACTGGTTGGGGTTGAACCTTTTTTCCCATCTCCGGTAATTGCTGATACTAATGTCACTTGGAAATATTCTTTTAGTTCAGGAATATCATCATCAAGTACATGCAAATTCAGAACCTGGGGGCAGGACGTGATGGGATAAAGATGTAGATAAAAACCCAAATTAAATATAAGTATTGCCATTGCATTTTTAAAAAAGCAAATCCAAAAATGTGAGAAATTTTACATAAATTTTTTTGAATACGTGAAACACTAATTTCAATCTGAGAAGAATATGTTACAACCAATTTTAAAGATATATTAAATTGATACGTTTTTCTAATGGAGTCAAGAACTCATTGGTCAACAACCATTTAGTTATCCCAGGGTGTCAAACTCACAGCCCACGGGCCAGATGCCTCACACACTGGCCATGCCCACCCCCAATTTAACAAAAGGAGAGGAAGTCACAATATGTCACGTGATGGCAATGTAACGCTGTGAGTTTGACACCCCTGGGTTATCCTATCTCAATACCTAAAAACGAATGCAAATAAAGCATTATTTAAAAATCTGATAAAGAAGAAATTTAAAAATGAACAACATAAATGCTATTAAACTATTAAATACAGCATCATTCAAATTTATCATTCAAATTTAGGATCACTTAAAAGAAATATAAACAGAAAAAAATAAAGCATGCAAAATATAGTTAAAAAATCTATTGTGATTTTAAAAGACTTGGGAAAAATTAAGGATATTTGTTCATTAATAAAAGAACATTAAAATGGGTATCAGGCAAGCTATTTTTAGACAAAAGCTTAGAATCATAGAAGATACAGGTGTCAAAGGCTACATCACTAAATATCACAATCATTTGATTTTTAAATTATTTTTTTTAAGATACACAAAATTTAATGTTAATATGATGAAAGTCTTAACAGAGATTATCTAATACTTCTTGTTCTTTGAAAAGATTTTATAGCATTTCCATACTAATTGCTATTCATCATTCATTTAGTGTAAATAAATAAAAATAACTACAAAGGTACATTGGTAATGACTACAATGAAAAGTTAAAGTCAGAAATATGCCAAAATTAGTTTGCATTCAGGAAAACACATCGGTAGTAACAAAAATACATGGCAAAATTTACTGTAGATTAGCAAAATATATTATCCAAATTTCAAAGCAACAATGCATAACAATTGTATTATTAACTTGAAGAGGAATCTATGAGTTACCTCTGATCTCTGGAAAGGAAGGAATTTTACCATACCACCGCTCTTAGCGAAGTCAGTAACGGTATAATTAACACCATAAGAATCAATCTGAGAGATAGTGTAATACACAAAAACAGAATCCAAGGCCCCTCTGGTGCGTTCCACTACACAAGATACAGTAGAACCTTCATTAGAGACCTATGAACAATAAGAATTCCTATAAATCTTACGATAAACAGATTTCATAAGTTTGAGGTTTCGATGGAAATAAAATATGAGGTCACGTTGATGTGTTACAATAAAAGTAATATTCAGCTTTTAAATGCATAAATTCATATTTTGGAGGTGGGCGAAATCCCATTAGACACACGTTCATTCGTTCAATAGTTATTTTGACCACTTCATCAACTCTAGAAGCTCTCTGAGCACTTTAGCAATGATTAACAGGGAAACATTTCTCAAGAGCAAGATTACCATATAAAATATATGAAAAAAAATGGAAGGAAAATAAGAAAAGGAAGCACCTGTTTTTAAAGTCAGAGTTTATATAATAATCATCTGTGAACTACCATAAGAAACAAAAATACTACTTTCCTCAGTAGAAAAAAGCCTTATATCCACTGTTTGCCCATGTTAAATCATTCCTTTTCTACTTCCCATGGTGTTATTTGCTTTATAACTACCTCCTTATAAACTGACTTCCAGTTAACAATTCCCCAGATTACTGCTAAACCAATTCCAATAATTCCCCAGGATTAGCTGTTGCTAGTATGAAGACTTTTCAGCTAACAACATTAAGCAACATGAGGACTGCATCATGTTATCAAGATTGCAAGGTCAGTTTCATTATCTCAATATAGTGGTACCTCTACCTAAGAACGCCTCTACTTGCAAACTTTTCTAGATAAGAACTGGGTGTTCAAGATTTTTTTTGCCTCTTCTCAAGAACCATTTTCCACTTATACACCCGAGCTTCCGAAACTGTAACCGGAAAAGGCAGGGAGAAGCTCCATGGGGCATCTCTAGGAATGTCCTGGGAGGAAACAGGGCCGGAAAAGGCGGAGAGAAGCCTCCATGGGGCCTCTCTAGGAATATCCTGGGAGGAAACAGGGCCTCCACCCTCCCTGTTGTTTTCCCAGTCGCACACATTATTTGCTTTTACATTGATTCCTATGGGAAAAATTGCTTCTTCTTACAAACTTTTCTACTTAAGAACCTGGTCATGGAATAAATTAAGTTCACTAGTAAAGATACCACTGTATTGTTTTGAGTAGTCTGAGGTTGAAAAAAAAAGAGTTGTTCTAGTTTAGCAACACAACTGAGACTGGCAACTCAGTTATTAAGCAAAGCATTACTAAGTGCAGCCACAACTGTGTTTATGATCTTACTTCAGCTTTCCTTTACGGATCTGTGAAGGTCATTGCAAAGTATCTTTTTCGTCACTATTGTGATGAAACAGCCCTAAAAGAGACAATCACTAAATGAAAACTACCTGTATCTAGCATTTATACTAGTTAGGTTTAAATTAAGGATTTCCATGGATCACGTGATAGGGCTTTCCTACCTCTGGAATACATGCTCCTGTGAAACCAAATAATCCATTGGCATTATCACTTTTCTGGATTCTTAATGTTGCAGTTGTGTTTTTTTGTGAAATTCGTGCTCCTCCATAAACTGAAATAAATTTTAGAATGAACAGCTCCTCTCCTTCCTCTTCTTTGTCATCTTTGGCAGAAACAATGAATGATTTATTCCTTTCTCCTTGTCGATATTCTAAGTATCCAGAGATAGGATACAAATCAGACCTTGCTGGCATAGCATGAAGTTCACTGATCTCTTCCTTTGTTAATTTACATTCATAAAATCTCACATCCTGCATCAATCCTTTATACCTGCTGCCACCATTTATGCCAGCACCAACTTTCATTATTCCTGGTCCTAGGGAAAACAGACCCATAAATATTACTTTTAAAGCTCCAACTTTAAGTTTTACAAAATTAAATTGGTTAGTACTATACATAATCACTCATTTTGAATTTCATTATCTAAAACAGAAAAACTGACTTCAATATAATTAAAATTAAATGCATGTATTAATCTTTATGTAATAACCGATCCAGTGTAGTTAAAACAGATTTTTCTGGCTCAAACTTCATGGAATATGTTTTGCTTTCATTTATTTTATCTGGCCATTATTGAGCCCAGCAGAACTAGGCATGACAAATATGATTTATTCAAAAGCAAAAATGGAAATCTGTAAATTGAATGAACGTACATGTTTGTAATTTGTAAAGTTTACTATAGTGTAAAAGTCTGTTTCCTGTTCAATCTTAAAAGGCTTCAAGGAAGCAATAAACAGGATTCAAGAGTTAATTTATAAAGGCTGTTTTCCTCCAGCTTGAAAAAGTAAAGAGGACCTATTGAAATTTTTCTGTTTGAAATTTCTATTAAAATTTACTCTCCTGTTAAATTATAGCTACACCAGCCAGTTTCTCTACCTACATGAGAGGTGGTGTGTTGGAGTGTTGGGCTTAGAAGGCTGAATATAAATTAGTGGTGCAGCCCAGTAGTAGATTCTAAATCCCGTCACTACCGGTTCATTCAGACGTGCAACACTTGTGTGCATGCGCAGAAGCGTTCTGGGCGGGTGGGCAGTGCCTCCTGCCACTCCACTGCCGGTTCACCAAACTGGGAGCAATCCACCACTGGTGCAGCCACTGGTATGACCAGTAGCGGATGATCTGCTGCAGGAGAAATCAGTCTTTTGATCCTGAGATTCTGATACAGAATAAAAATCTGAGAAGCCAGTTTTACTGGATGGAGACATACACTGCATGTACACTTTCCTACTGAAAGAGGTGTATCATGAGCTGCACTCAATAAGTACAGTTTAATTCTCTATCAATTGCATCTGCACGTCCAGAAAATGTTTGGGGTAGAACGTGATGAATATGAAGGCCAAATCCAACTAAAGAATTATTAGCTATCATTTCATATTGTTGTGTACAGAGAATAACAGAAGTGGAACCACTGTGACAAAATAAAACAGAGACAGCTCCAATAGTAATTAATGCCTTGAGAAAAAAATACAAAACATCTGGAGAATTATTTCAAAACCATTGGCATTGATGAAATCTCCATTTATCAATTGCAAAAAGGCAGCTTCACTTACATTAAAACAGTTTCTGACATGCAACAACACCCTTAAAATTATTTAATATTTAATTAGTATTTAATAATAACATCTGGCAAGTTCTTGGGCAAGACTCAACAGATGGACAAAAATGACAAATCCAGTTTAAACATCTGTCTGACTGTGCAACAAACCAATAATAATAATTAACACATTGCTTACCATCAGCAATTGCTTTTCCTTTGAGACTCTTAATGCCCCCAGGAACAGGTTTTCCATCAATGAAAAACTCAAGAGTGCCATTATTGAGCATAATCAGAAGGTGAACCCAAACATTTTCCTCCAAGTATTTCATCACTGTGATCTTAGCTATATATGTCTTGTTAGACTGCAATGGCATGTAATAGAACCCTATAGAAAGATGGGATTCGTTTGTGCCTATTTTTACTCCATAGTATATTAATCCATTACTATTGTCTTTTGTTATTATAAATCCATTGTTGTTGATACTAGGAAGTACCCATGCTGAAAATGTGAAGACACTAAGTATGCTGTTTTTACTAATATGGACCTCTGGCTCAATTATCCCATATGCATCTTCTTCACCACTAAAATATAAAGCATCTGTTCCAGTGTGATGCCGTCGCATGTGAGGCTTTGACTTTACTGAATCTGTAAACTTTCCAAGCAATAAGAAGTCAATCATTAGAGGTAATCCTTCTCTGAAGGTGCTAGATAATATTTCCCAGCCAATCCTGACAGTTCCAAAAGTTCCCTGATGCCTCCATACTGTAAAACTGGTAATGCAGGAAGTGTCATCCTCAGACTGAATGTCTTCTGCTACTTCTCTATCTTGGCTCTGAGGATCTAAGATGAACACTCCATATGGATCATCATTAATCGGGATCATCACAGTCACAGAAAGGTTGGTGTCTGATAACTGGCCACCAGGACTCCCACCTAAAAGAAAGTCAAGAAATTATTTTCATAACTCATGCACACAATCTTATTAACTTATTTATTTAGCTTCTTATTTCATCACTGCCACTGGTGTGTGCTCCTTGTTTTTCCCATTGTTATCTTTACAGTACCTTTAGAGTTAAGCAAGTTTGAAAGATTAGCAAGCTGGTCAAAGACTACCCTAGTGAACATTATTATTAAATAGGGAGTTATTACATGTGAAACTTTTTCTGGCCCCAGTCCTTGTTAACATTGGGACTGTACAACCCTGATACATTATGCCCAGCCCTTCCATGCTGTTGTACATACTCCTGGTCAGTTGGAGGATGATGAAGAAATTGAGGGCTCTGATATAGATAGTGTTTATGAATTAGTGGTGGGCCCGGGGTTACAGGTAGTAGAACAACTGGGAGGCCAGCCACAGGATGTGGCTATGAGTCCAGAATCTAGCGAGGAAGAATCAGATGTTCGATGGGTCAATCCTAAATTCAGAAGGGTCCAAAAACGTAAAGAACAGGTGTTGGGAAGAAGATATTAAGGGGAGGAATGGGTTAAATACTGTAGTGATGTATTTGGTACGTCAGGGGATCAGTGGGGAAGAAGGGTGGAGTTCCAACGTTGCAAAAGAAAAATATGGAGGGTTTCCATTCCGGTAACAGTCAGTTCTGCTGTTTTAGAATCATACTGGGAGGACATAAATCTTGTTAACCGGAGAAGGCTAGAAGGAATGCGAGGAAAGCAATGAAGAAAGATAACGGGCTGAGAGAAATGTGCTAGCATGAAATGTATTTAGATACGCAAGAGAAGAGAATAAAATGGAGTTTCTTTGTTTATGAAATGCTGCATTTAGTAAGAGTTATTTGTAATTGCTAAAGTTCTATCAGAAACCAGAACACATACTAGCCAAAAAGGAATCCAGAAAAAAGACTTCCTCTGTTTCAGTTCCCACTTATAAAAACATGTCCCCCGAAGCTCCTTTTCTGCGCCATTTATTTTATTAATTAGATTTGTATGCCGTCCCTCTCCGAAGACCTATCAAAAAGCCAATCCGAATGCGTCTTAAAGATGAAGGTTGCAAATAAAAATGAAGCAACTACACCAGAAAGAATGTTCTGAAGCTCATGATGTATTTTTTTATATAGTATGCGTTTAATGTATTTTCCCCAGATATATGTTTTTAAACCACATACAATCATAGCACGAAGTGGCACATTAAATAGATCACCAAATATGTAGATGTACCTGAAGCATTCACAAGTTTTAAGGTATAAAATTCATTGAATTCTGGAATTTTATCAGGAATAGCATGAAGAGTTATAGGCTGTGACTGTTCACCCTCTATGAACCATACAGTTCCAGATACTTCATAGAATTCTTGTCCTGAATCTAAAGCAGAATTATTGCCAAATAGCTGCCAGGCCAAAGAAACATTGCCAAAGTAGCCTCTGTGCCTCAAGATCCTGTATGGCAGAACAAAGAAACATTTTTCAATTCTTCACATGATTAAGACAGCAGAGAATCCAATGTTAGAGGGGAAAAAACTCTTGATAAATTGCTATATTTTTGCACAGATTTAGCATGTAATGATTCAATGATGTGTTGTGATTCCACAGGCCCATTTTTTTCACTGCATTTTGTGTCATATCTTCTTGCATCCTCATTTTTAGTATTCTTTTCTATGTTTTACCAAGTGATCTCCCTTCATCAGCAAATTAATTAAATATCATTTTGATAATGAAATTGATTCCTCATCTATTTAGTAACTTCCCATTATGCTATTATCGAACTGCTAACCAGAGCTTTCAAAACATTTGTCAGACCAATTTTAGAATACAGCTCACCTGTATGGAACCTCATTGCATATCAGACATTAATACAATTGAGAGTGTCCAGAAATATTTCACAAGAAGAGTCCTTCACTCCTCCTCCCGCAACAAAATACCTTGAAATATTGAAATTAGACAATTTATAACTATGTTGCCTACGAACTGATCTAACCATAGTTCACAAAATCATATACCAAAATGTCCTTGCTTTTAATAACTACCTCACCTTCAACCGCAACATCACACGAGCACGTAATAGTTGAAACCAAATTTAAACCACTCCAAACTAGAGCAGAAGTGGCTAAAAAAGCCAACACAATACTAAGCTGCATGAACAGAGGGATACTCTCCAAGACTAGAGAGGTAATAATACCACTCTATAATGCCCTGGTCAGACCACACCTGGAGTATTGCATCCAGTTCTGGTCCACCACACTTCAAAAGAGACATAGAGACTCTGGAAAGGGTGCAGAAAAGAGCAACTAAAATGATAAGGGGACTAGAGACCAAGACATACGAAGAGAAGTTGCTGGAACTGGGCATGGATAGCCTAGTGAAAAGAAGGGCCAGGGGGGACATGATAGCAGTCTATAGATGAACCGTTGTACCTACCTGAACGGTCTTCTCGATGCCCTGGAAGGAGAGTCCAGCATGGGTTTAGCTCAAGTCTTATTGGTAGGACTGAGTTTCAAATTAACATAAATAAATAATAATTAGGTACCGCCCCCTTACTGCCCCAAGTACCCAGTTTTAAAAAACGAAAAGATGTAAAGGTAATGAACTTTATTAACAACCATAATAACATAAGAAACAGTCTCATCAAACCAAAACTCCCATGGTTCTTCGGGAGGGTATGGACTCTCCTTCCAGGGCATCGAGAAGACCGTTCAGGTAGGTACAACGGTTCTTCTCCCATGCCTCCTGGAAGGAGAGTCCAGCATGGGATATACCCAAGGTCCAAGGTTCAGGGAGGGAGATTGTGAACCATGGGTGGTACCTCCCCGCACACCTTCTGGAGTACCCGTCTGCCAAAAGCAGCTTCAGCTGAAGCGAAGGTGTCCAATTTGTAATGGCGAATAAAAGTTGTGGGTGAACTCCAGGCCGCGGCTCTGCAGATATCTTCAAGGGGGGCTTGTGACGCCCACGCTGCCGAAGAAGCCGCACTCCTTGTCGAATGAGCCTGTATACCACTCGGTGGAGTCCTTGCGCTCGCTTTGTATGCCTCAACTATACATAGTCTCACCCACTGGCTGATAGTATTAGATGATACCTTGAGGCCCAGTTTGCTAGCACTAAACGAAACAAACAAAGCCTCAGTCTTGCGAGAACTGCCGGTACGCCTGATGTAAAGCTTCAGCGCTCTGCGTACGTCTATCTTGTGCCATTTAAGCTCTAAAGGGTGAGTACCGTGAGCACAGAAATCCGGTAACACCAGCTCTAGAGCCCTGTGAAAGTGAGAGTTAATCTTTGGAAGAAAGGTGGGGTCCAGACGTAAACAAACTCTGTCTGGATAAAATTGACACAAGTCTGATCTGACCGACAGGGCGGACAGTTCGGAAACCCGCCTTGCCGAGGTGACCGCCACCAAAAAGGCCGTCTTAAAGGAAAGGTAACGCAATGGAACAGTTCTCAACGGTTCAAACGGTGGTCCCGTGAGGGCCTGAAGGACCAAGGTCAAGTCCCATGTGGGAAAACGACGAACAGGAGGGGGATGCGTGTTGGTAGCCCCTCTGAGGAAATCCTTAATCCAAGGGTGACTAGTTAAAGGTCCCCCATCGTCCCGCTTTATAATGGTGGCAAGCGCTGCGACCTGGCGTTTTAGCGTGTTTGGCGCCAAACCTTTCTCCAAACCCTTCTGCAAGAATTCCAGGACAGGGATGACTGAGGAATCCTGTGGTCGAAGGTTCCTGTCATTGCAGAAGGAATGAAAGGCTGCCCATGTTGCCTGATAAATTCGGACTGTGGAAGGGCGTCGAGCCGCTTGAATAGTCGCGATAACATTCTCGGGAAGGAGACAGCTCCTCAACCTGTCCCCTTCAAATGCCATGCGGTTAAGTGAAACCATTGAGGTTCCGGGTGGTACACGAACCCCTGGCTGAGGCATATCCGGTCGTCCGGTATCCTCCACGGTGGAGAAATGGACAGTTCTCTGAGGTCCGCAAACCACGGTCTCCGCGGCCAATGAGGCGCTAGCAAGATCACCTCCGCCTCCTCCGACAGGATCTTCCTTACCACTGATGGAATGAGTGGAATCGGGGGGAAGGCGTACAGTAGGACCTTTGGCCACTGAAGATGTAATGCATTGACTCCTTCGGCTCCCGGAGCTGGAAACCGGGAGTAGAACCTCCGGAGTTGGGTATTCTGGGGGGTAGCGAAGAGATCCACCACCGGTTCCCCGAACCGACGCGAGACTTCCTGGAACAGGTCCGGATCGAGCCGCCACTCCGCCGGGTCCAGTTCCTGGCGACTGAGCCAATCCGCCTGCTTGTTGTCCTCCCCCGCGATGTGCTCTGCATGGAGGGAGGAAAGATGAGTCTCCGCCCAGTTGAAGAGGAGGACCGTCTCTTCCATCAACCTGAGAGAGCGCGTTCCGCCCTGGTGATTTAAATGCGCCCTGGTCGCTACGTTGTCCGTGCGTACAAGGACGTGGTGACCTTCCAGTAAGGTGGCGAAGGCCAGCAAGGCCAAGCGGACAGCTCTCAACTCCAAGAAATTGATGTTTATTGGACATAGTTCCTGAGGGCTCCAGAAGCCCTGAGCCACCTGGGACTGGATGTGAGCCCCCCACCCCAGCAGACTGGCGTCTGTGGTGAGGATCGTGTGATGGCATGGTCCGAAGGAAGTGCCCTGCCGCAGTGCTGCAGATCTCCACCAGCGGAGGGAGTGTTGTAACTCGCATCCCACGACGGTGAGACGGTGTGTATGACTCAATCTGCGACGCTGAAACGGGAGCAAGGTCCACTGGAGAAGTCGATAATGGTAACGGGCCCAAGGGACAATGTCCACGCAGGATACCAGGGTCCCGAGTACCTTTGACAGGAAAGACAACGGCACCGTTCGGCTCTGTTGAAGGCCGGCTATGAGGGAACAGATGCGGTGCTGTCTGTCCGGAGATAGATACACTCTTTGAGAGACCGTATCGATCACCGCACCCAGATGAATGAGTCTGGTGGCAGGAGTCAAATGGCTTTTTGGCGTGTTGATGGTAAAACCATGACGCTGTAGACAAGACATCGTGGTTCGTAAGTCCTTGTGCGCCCTCTGGCGGGTTGGAGACAGAAGTAAGATGTCGTCCAGATATGCGAGAATCCGTATAGGGCGGGACCGCAGATCGGCCAGTAGTGCATCCAGTACCTTCGTAAAGGTACGTGGGGCCGATGATAGGCCAAAGGGCATGGCCCTGTACTGGTAATGGACGTTGTGTAGACAGAATCGAAGGAATTGTCGATGGTACGGGTGTATGGGAATGTGCAGGTAGGCCTCCTTTAGATCCACTGAAGTAAGCAGGTCCCCTGCCCGAACAGAGGCCAGGATGGAGCGGAGGGAGGCCATCTTGAACCGTCGATACAGAATATACTGGTTGAGACGTTTGAGGTTCAAGATGAGCCTGCAACCCCCGGAGGCCTTGGGTACAAGGAACACCCTTGAATAGAACCCCGTACCCTTGGAATTGTCCTGAACAGGTTCGATCGCCTGGATTTGTAAAAGGTGGAGAATTTCCTGATCCAACAGAGACCTCCTTTCGAAGTCTCTGGGGACCGGACAGGCAGTAAAATGGTTTGGAGGATCGTGTAGAAACTCGATCTTTAGCCCTTGTGAGATAGTGGCTAAGACCCAAGGGTCTGAGGTGGTAGCTCGCCATCTGTCGCTGAACTTTTGTAGCCTGCCCCCCAAAGGAATGTCGTCCGGGCAGTCACTTGGCACGTCTGGCGTTCCGTTGTTGGTATCCCCGGTATGGGCGTCTCGTCTGGGAGAAACCTCTGCCTCGTTCCTGGGAATACTGTCGGTCATTCCTGTAGGATGAGGAAAAGGCCCCCTGCGAGTAAGGTCTGGCCTGCTGTGAAGGGGCGGACCACGAGTCCCACCGAAAGGACTGCCTACGGGAGTACGGACCAGCCCTGCGGTCCTGGCGGCGGAAAGATCTTGGGAGGACCTTCCTTTTATCCTTATCCTCCACCAGGACAGGATCTAGGGCCTCCCCGAACAATTTAGTGCCCTCAAAGGGAGCTGAAGACAAAGTCCACTTGGACTTGGCATCCACCTGCCAATTTCTGAGCCAAAGCAGGCGCCTTGATGAAATGGTGGAGGCCATAGCCCTGGAGGCAAATTTTGCGGCATGCAGGGTGGCATCCGTGGAAAATTCTGCCGTCGCGAGGAGCTTATTCAAGTCCTGCCGCAGTCGAGTCTCCTCAGGAGCCAGTCTCGCCTGAACCTCCTGAATCCACATAATGGATGCCCGACTGAAGAAGGAGGCGGTGGAGGCTGCTCGCAGAGCCCAAGCGGCCATCTGGTGGGTCTTCTTGAGAAGATTTTCCGCTCTCCTTTCATCCGGTTTCAAGTTGTCCGCCGTTTCCGAAGGCACAACCGTGCGGGAAACCAATGTGGCCACTGGTTTGTCCACAGGAGGAAACTGGAGTAGTGTCTCCATGCTGTCATCAAAGGTATAAAACCTGCGTTCCAGGTTTGAAGGCCCTTGCGCCGCCGCCGGATGTTGCCACGGGCGCTTGACATTCTCGAGGAAGATCTCCAGTGCAGGAACCTTGTCCGATTCTCTGGCGGGTTCCTTACACAGAGCAGCTGAAGTGCGTGGCCCGTCTGATGATTCCACCAGTGGTGTTGCTCCTGGTACATCTAAGGCTTGCTTTGCCTTACGTAATAAAACCCTATACAAAGAGGGTTTAAACAGACCTGCCACTGCTGGCTGCTCTGGAACCGAGAATTCGTCATCTGACAGGCCATCTCCGTGGTCACTGTCTTCTTCAAAGTCGGTGTGGTCAATAGACATAGAACCCAACCCAGTAGGGGGCGGTGGTACTGACCAGATATCCCTGGGCTGGATAGGCTGAGATGGAAAGGTATTGGCTCGTTGGGTTGCTGCAGCTATGCCCTGCGTATATGCATTGGCGACAATGTCCTGTATAGCAGGGGCAAAGGCCTGCCAGGCATCTGCATTGTCTCTAAGCCCCGCTGCTGTGGGGGTGAAAGTAGCTGAAGGCCCATAACATGGTGTCTGTAGCTCCCCTTGAAGCAGTGCCTGGGTATGAGAAGATGAAGGCCTCTCAGGCCTTGCAGCAGTTGATGGCAAGGGAAGAGGGGCCTGCCTGTCAGGGGACCAGTCCCTCTCGGTTGCTGTGCCCTGGGATCCCACAGAAAGCGATGGAGGAAGAGGCTGGAAAGGGCCTATGGACAGTCCACCTATGATGGGAGGGGACAAGGCCGCCTCCAAACGCTGCTCCAGGGCCTTGATCTTCCTCTCAGCCTCACGAAGAGAGGAGCTTGATTGGGAGGACTTACTCCTAGGCTTGCTGGCCTTATCCTTCCCCTTAACAGGTGTTTGAACTGGTTGGGCCTGCTCCTCCCCACTGATAAGTTGGTCAGCCATATCTTATTTGGATATGGGGCAGCGTACTCACGATTGAATTACAAAGCACAAGGCAATCAAGACTGTTGAACAGTAATAAAGGCTCTCACTCGCATTTAAAGACAGACAGGCAGGCTGAACAGCTAAACGGTTTTTGATTGGCTGTTAGCCGCCCACGTGACCTTGTCAACTGTCTCTGGGCAGATCTTAGAGCCTGACAACTTGGCCCGCTGCCCAGTTCGCGCCAATTCAAACGGCACTTTTATGTCTGGCATAAAGCCAAACAGACAAACATGGCGGTTTATAGGGCTTCGCAGAGGAATTGCCTCATAGGGCACCACACCAATTAGAAAAAGGGCGGGAACAGCAGCTTTGATTGTAATCGAGCCCTTGCGGCTCGCCAAGCCTCGGTTTCATTGCTCTCTGTTGCGAACCCTCCAAACAGCTGTTCGGCGGCTGTAATGGCCGCCGCGGCTTCAGTCTCGGCCGGGAATGTTCATTTCGCCGCCGTCCGCTCGCTGCGGCTTAAGAAGCCCCCCTCCGGCTCACTCAGCTGTTCGGCGGCCGTAATGGCCGCCGCGGTTGCCAACTCCGGCGTCTGAAGCTTCCGCCGCCCCCGACAATGGGGAGGGGCGGACCCCCCCCATCTGGGGTGATTGGGCTAATTGGACTTTCAGTCACAATTTTTAACAATAAAAACAGCCCAGTTGCTCCTCGGTGGGCAGTACCCGCGAAGAGAAGAGGCCCCAAAAGGAGAAAAGGTGGGGGTGGTGCCCGCGGAGGGCAGAGACCCCATCAGAAGAATTCGAACCTATACAAAAACAAAAGGGAGAAAAATTACAAGGTTCAACAACAATTTTAATTACATTACATTACTTTAAATACTCAACCTAAAGGTGAGAGGAAAAAACTCATGTCCTTAACCTCGACTGAGTTTTTTAAAACTGGGTACTTGGGGCAGTAAGGGGGCGGTACCTAATTATTATTTATTTATGTTAATTTGAAACTCAGTCCTACCAATAAGACTTGAGCTAAACCCATGCTGGACTCTCCTTCCAGGAGGCATGGGAGAAACTTGTGGGGTTGCCACAGAAAGGAGGGGGTCACACTGTTTTCCAGGGCACCAGAGGGCCGGACGGAGAACAACGGATGGAAGCTGACCAAGGAGAGATTCAACCTGGAGATAAGGAAGAACTTCCTGACGGTCAGAGCAATCAACAAGTGGAATGGCCTGAAGCAGAGGTTGTGAACGCCCCAACTCTGGATGTTTTCAAGACAAGATTGGACTGCCATCTGGCTGGGGAGGTGTAGAGTTTCCTTCTTGGGCAGGGGGTTCGACTCGATGACCTGTAAGTCCCTTTCAACTCAAATAAATAAATAAAATAGACTGCAGAAAACACGACTTCAGCAATAGAGTGATCAATGCCTACCTGACTCTGAATTCACTACCTGACTCTGTTGTTTCTCACTCCAGCCCCAAAATCTTCAACTTTAGATTGTCTACAGTTGACCTCTCCCCTTTTTAAAGAGGTCTGTAAGGGGTGTGCATAAGCGCACCATTGTGCCTACCGTCCCTGTGCTATTGTCTTTTTTTATTAATACTTTCTATGTTATGTTTATATAAACTACTATCCTGTACTTGATTGACAAACAAACAAATAAATAAAAATATTATAAAAAAATTACAAATTGGGTGCAACATTTGCAGGAGATTTGGAATCCACACCAAAGTTTTTGCAGGGCAGGAAGCTGTAGGCTGTGCAATTTTGTCATTCAAAGAAAAATAGCAAAAATGTATATCCATATCTACTTTCAAAAGTGGATAATGGTAACAGCTACAGTTACATTTCTAATTTTGCCTTGTGAATGTTTAAAACTCTTCATTTAGTTAACTATGGACATGGAAATTGTTTATGCATGCTATCATAAAAAGTAGGCCACATTTAAAAATATTTCAGGGTACTTCAAAGATTCAAGATACAGTGAAATTAGCAAAGGATATTTACTTGAAAGTTACTTACAAAAAGTCATTGGTTTTTCCTTCTTCCACTGCTTTGCCTGTAGACTCAAGTAAAAAAATGCCATTTGGATCATCATTTGCTTCAATTATAACTGTTGCCATTATAGGTTTATAAACAACTGTGTCTCCTAAAAAAACAATGATTTTGTTGATAGATAAACAAACAGTATTGTAACTGGAGAAAACATATCTTCACAAATATTCCCTAACACTTGCTTGGTACATTTGCCTCATCTCAGGGTCTTCAAGTGCACAGGCGTTTTAGGTAAGCATTAGACCCAAACATATTTTAGGGCATCCAAAAGATAGCAAAGAGATACTGTATAATATACATAATATTTCTTCTCCCTGCAAAATTCATAGAGATATTATCCAAATAAGTTTTAAAAACAAAAAGCATGAAAACAAATGGTTGTCCAATCTCTTCTTAAAATCTTCCAGTGTTGGAGCATTCACAACTTCTGGAAGCAAGTTGTTCCACTGATTAGGATTATTCTGTCAGGAAATTTCTCCTTAGTTCTAATTGCTTCCACTAAGTATTTTGATTAGTTTCCATCCATTGTCTTGCATTCAGGTGCTTTGGAAAATAACCTGGCTATGGTAAACAGGGTTTAAAATACTACATTTTGGTGTGAGAATCTCAAAAGGTATTGCCTAAACACCCTTAAAACCCTGCTGTTCTGCTCGGGTCTATATGACCCGAAATGAAATTTGACACCCTATAGATTATTTGTCATACAGATCTTAAACTTGTGATTAATTGACTTTTCCTCATTTGAGGGATTCTTATTATGTTTGTGGGTTTTTTTTCATTTTGTTTACTTTTTTCTCCATGCTGTTTGTTACATTTCTTTACACCCAAAACAGTACAAGTACAGTGGTACCTCAAGATACGAACCCCTCGTCTTACGAACAACTCGTGATACGAACCCGGGGTTCAGAAAAATTTTGCCTCTTCTTACGAACTTTTTTCGAGTTACGAACCGGCGTTCGGAGACTGCTGGGAAGCCGCGCGGCTGTTTTAAAAGGTGACAGCCGGGCGGCGGGGCTTCCAAGAAGCCTCCCGAACGCCGGTTCGTAACTCGAACAAAGTTCATAAGAAGAGGCAAAATTTTGCTGAACCCCAGGTTCGGTTCGGGAGGTTGCTGAGAAGCCCCCCAGGCCGGCTGCGACCTTTTAAAACAGCCACGCCGCTTCCCAGCTGTCTCCCGAAGCTGAACGCGGAAGTTCGGCTTTAGCGTTCGGCTTCAGGAGACAGCTGGGAAGCGGCGCGGCTGTTTTAAAAGGTCGCAGCCGGCCTGGGGGGCTTGCCAGCACCCCCCTGAACCTGGGTTCGGGGTTCGGGGGGGTGCTGGCAAGCCCCCCAGGCTGGCTGCGACCTTTTAAAACACCCGCACCGCTTCCCAGCTGTCTCCTGAAGCCAAACGCTAAAGCCGGACTTCCGCGTTCGGCTTTGGGAAACAGCTGGGAAGCGGGGCGGGTGTTTTAAAAGATCGCAGCCGGCCTGGGGGGCTTGCCAGCACCCCCTCAAACCCCGAACCCGGGGGGGTGCTGGCAAGCCCCCCAGGCCGGCTGTCACCTTTTAAAACAGCCGTGCGGCTTCCCAGCAGTCGCCGAAAGCCGTTTTTTTGCGGGGGGTTTTTTGGTTGCACGGATTAATTGACTTTACATTGTTTCCTATGGGAAACAATGTTTCGTCTTACGAACCTTTCGTCTTACGAACCTCCTCCTTGCACCAATTAAGTTCGTATCATGAGGTATTACTGTATATAGCAAATGTGAACACAACAGCAGAGTTAAATGGTTATAGTATCAATCAAGGGTTGATTGTTTAGAAAACAATCTAAAGAAACAAAAATGATTACCGTATATACTCGAGTATAAGCCGAGTTTTTTAGCCCAAAAAATGGGCTGAAAAACACAGCCTCGGCTTATACTCGGGTCATTGACAAAGTCACCACACGAGGGCGCCATTGCTTGAGCCAGAGCAAGGAGGCACCAGCTTTTGTCCCCTCTCGCATGCTGTAGTTCCTCTCCCTAGCTCAAGCAAATGAGGCAGCCATTTGCTCCAACCGAGAGGGGAAAAAAGCAATGGTGAGTAACTATTCCTTGCTCTCTTTGCATTGCCCTTAGTCGGATTAAAAAGGCCCCCTGCTGTCAGATTCTCCTCCCCCTCCTTTGAAAGGATTTAAACTGTTTAAAAAATGGTATTTTGTGGTAGTTGCTGTCCTTGCTTGGATAGGATCTAATAATGTGTTATGAGGCAGAGCTAGACAGGAATTCTTTTTCTATCTGTCTATCTTTCTATCTATCTATTTTTCTATCTATCTATCTATCTATCTGTATCTATTTCTTTCTATCTATCTATCTATCTATTTTTCTATCTGTCTGTCTGTCTGTCTGTCTATCTATCTTTCTATCTATATCTATCTGTCTATCTATCTATCTATCTATCATCTATCTATCTATCTGTATCTATTTCTATCTATCTATTTTTCTATCTAACTATTTTTCTATCTATCTATCTATCTATCTATCTATCTATCTATCTATCTATCTATCTGTATCTGTATCTATTTCTATCTATCTATCTATCTATCTATCTATCTATTTTTCTATCTGTCTGTCTGTCTGTCTATCTATCTTTCTATCTATATCTATCTATCTATCTATCTATCTATCTGTATCTATTTCTATCTATCTATCTATCTATCTATCTATCTATCTATCTATCTATCTATCTATCTATTTGGTTTTCTATGCTGATAACCTCACAGCAGCTAATGCTGAAGCTCTTCTTTGGATACACTTATTTATTTGTTTGTTTGTTTGTTTATTTATTTAATTGGATTTGTATGCAATCCCTCTCCAAGGACTCAGGGTGGCTCACAGCATATATAAAAAACAGAACAATAATGTAAATCCAATTAATGATGAGAAGGAATCCAGTTTTGAAGGATTTTAACTCTTAGGTTTTAGCTTTGTTCCTGATCGAGCTACTTTTTTTATTTTTTACTTTATTGTTAATATTGTTAATTTGTTTACCCTCTTTTAAATTTACAGAGCTAGTTTACTGGTTTTCTTTAAAATAAATATTCTAAAACATGTCTCAATTAATGTAATTTTATTGTTTTCCATTTTTATAAGTTACCAGTAGCCACTGCATTTTCTAACCTCGGCTTATACTCGGGTCAATACGTTTTCCCAGTTTTTGTGGCAAAAATTGGTGCCTCGGCTTATACTCGGGTCGGCTTATACTCGAGTATATACGGTAGTTTATAGAGGTTGAATAATAATTTGAACCTGTAGAATTGAAGAGAATTATATAAAAATCCTCATCTGATTCAGGAATATCATCATCATGGATAAACATAGTTATATTCTTTTCTTTTATTCCAATATCAAACCAAAGCACTCCATTTTTTTCATAAGGCATAAAATCTTCTTCAGCACTGGCATTTCCATCGATAGTGGCATATAAAACAGAAACAACATCAGCACCAGAGTCATTTCTTACAACTACAAATTCCACAATGCCACCTTCGTGAACCTTCAGAATAACAGGATCTGAAATATAGTTAAATAATTATGAGTAAAAGTACGCCAAACATCAATATTCATACATGTTTTTCAAAAACATATTTTAAATAATTGTTATATTAATTTCAACGCCTAGCATGTTGTATCACATTAAAACATAGATTATGTCAGTCATAGTTAAAAATCCACTTTGCCTCTGTGATTTTCTAGCTCCTTTGATTTTGTTTCTATCTAAAATCTAGTCCCAGGTTGATGATGGTTGCCCTTGACAATGTTGCAGAACCATACTGCAAAAACAGATTTTTAAAGTAAAAAAAGAAGTGGTAGAATTAAGATTGGTGGACATACCTATAATTAAAAGATGCATATCAAAAAGATAAAAGGGAATATGGTTTCCAGACAGGAAGGGGTGATTTGGACAGGACACTATTAAAAAATAACGAAAAATTAATTGGTAAAATATATAAATTTTTGATTCGTTATGAGACAGAAGTGGAAATCGTAAAAGAGAGTATGATAAGCTGGGGAATGAATTTTGGCTACACAATTGAATTAGAAAAATGGGAAAAATTATGGACTAATAATTGGCGGATGACAAAATCAACTGCATTCAAGCAAAACCAATTAAAAATGTTTTACAGCTGGCACCTATCACCGGAAAGACTATCAAAAATGTTCCCCAAAACCTCCCCATTATTCTGGAAGTGCAAAAAAGAAAGAGGCATGTTCTATCATCATGCGTACAAGCAAATAATTTCTGGAATAAAATAACAAACTGGTTAAAAGAAATAGTAAAAGAAGAAATTGAAAAAAAACCAGAATTGCATTTATTGGGTATTTTTAATACAAAAAATAGAAAAAGAGGTAGGATATTTAGTTATACACATATTAACAGCTGCCAGGATAGTATATGCCCAACAATGGAAAATAGATAAATCACTGGAAAAAAATATAGTAATTAAAAAAATATTGGACTGTGCAGAGATGGACAGGTTATCTAAGAGATTATAGGGAAAAGAAGATTCAGATTATTATAAAATATGGGCAAAATTTTATGATTGGTTAAAGAAAAGAGCAACAAAGAAATAAATAAAAATTCACGCAAAGCAACATGTTGAATAAAAGAATTGAAAAATTAATACTACTGTATGTGAAAGAAGTAAAATTCTCTGATCGAACACCTAAAAAGTGGGGAAACTTTCATTTCCCAAATGTTGTACTGTATGTGTATGTTTCTGTGTATGTCTTTTCTTTTTTATGTTATATTTGAAAAAAACAAACAAATAAAATATTTTTTAAAAAAAACAGGCTTTAATTATTTTACTAAGGACTTGTTAAATAAACTACGGTTAATGTTCCTAATCATAGATCTGTGGAACATAATGTTCAGCATAACTCATACAGTTCTAAATATTCAGTCTTGGCTCCACAGCTTCCTATAACATTACTATTTTTTGCATTTAAACATAAGCTAGTAGAATGGCACTAACCTGCAAAGTAAATGGGACAATCATTTTTGGTGATCTGCAATGTTGCTGTGGTTATATTTCCTAGGCTAGCACCGCCTGTAGCATTGAAAAGACTAATTATGAATACTTCCATTTCTTCAGGTATCTTGGGGGGGAAAATCCACAACATTTATGTATTAATAGTATTAAATTAACCCCAAGATGCCAATCGTTAATTGACTACTTGCATAAAAATAGTAATGAAATGTAAAACTTATGATTGATAAAACATTTTATATAGCTATCAGATATAATTTTAATCTGATCACAAAGCATACATTGTTTATATTCCATTTCAGTGTTTTCAGCTAATCAGTTAAAAGGAATGTGTCAACCAAATTCTCATTCAAAAATGCAAGTACAGTGATCCCCCGGTTATTGCGTCCGCGACCATTGCGAACAGGGTAATTTGCGATTTTTGAACCCGGAAGTCAAAACACCATCTGCGCATGCGTGCCCTTTTTTCTATGGGCACGCATGCGTAGATGGCGCCGGGCAAATCAGCTGCTGGGCGGCTTCCCTGGGTCTTCTCCTGACTCCTAAAGCGGGGAAGTTCGCCAGGAGTCAGCGGAGAAGCGGCGCGCCTGTTTTAAAACGATCGGAGCCGGCCTGGGGGGGTTTTCCAGCAACCCACGAGCCCCCAACCTGGGCTCGTGGGTTGCTGGAAAGCCCCCCCAGGCCGGCTCCGATCCCCCAGGCCGTGTCTCCTTCTCCCTCCTCCTCCTCTTCTTCCCCGCTCTTCCATCCTTCGCCGCCGAGGTCGCCAGGAAGGGAGAAGAAGAGTCAATGAATGGCGCCAGCCGCCGCCTCGCCCAACGCAAAGCGCAAGAGCCCAGACCCGGAGGCAACCCACTCGCTGTCTGCGGCGCTTCGAGTTTCTCCTCCCGGAGGCGCGCTCGGCGCTCGCTGCAGCGGGGGAAGACCCAGGGAAGGTGCCTTTGTCCGCTGCCCACGGAAAGGGGAAACCCGGATCTTCGGCTGCAGTGAGCGCCGAGCGCGCCTCCGGGAGGAGAAACTCGAAGCGCCGCGGACAGCGAGCGGGTTGCCTCCGGGTCTGGGCTCTCGCGCTTTGCATTGGGCGAGGCGGCGGCTGGCGCCGTTCATTGACTCTTCTTCTCCCTTCCTGGCGCTCGCTGTCTGCGGCGCTTCGAGTTTCTCCTCCCGGAGGCGCGCTCGGCGCTCGCTGCAGCCGAACATCCGGGTTTCCCCTTTCCGTGGGCAGCGGACGAAGGAACCTTCCCTGGGTCTTCCCCTGCTGCAGCGAGCGCCGAGCGCGCCTCCGGGAGGAGAAACTCGAAGCGCCGCGGACAGCGAGCGGGTTGCCTCCGGGCAACACGTGTTATTCGGGAAGCTGGGAGGGAGGCGAGGCGACGTTCACTCTCGCTTGACTGCAAGCCAGAAGCTTCGTCCTCCCCCGCAGATTGATGGCTGCCAATCTCTGCTCTTCCCCAACAGGAGTCTGCAACCTTGGAAACTTTTAAGACTTGTGGACTTCAACTCCCAAGGTTTCCTTACATGCTTTGCTAGCTGAGGAATTCTGGGAGTTGAAGTCCACAAGTGTTAAAGTTGCCAAGGTTGGAGTCCCGGAGGAGAAAACGTAAAATCGGCCTCCAGATCTCGCAGCTGTTCATGCTGTCAAACTTACCCGCTTCGAGTTTCTCCTCCCGGAGGCGCGCTCGGCGCTCGCTGCAGCAAGGGAAGACCCAGGGAAGGTGCCTTCATCCGCTGCCCACGTAAAGGGGAAACCCGGATCTTCGGCTGCAGCGAGCGTTGAGCGCGCCTCCGGGAGGAGAAACTCGAAGCGCCGCGGACAGCGAGGGCCAGGAAGGGAGAAGAAGAATCAATGAACGGCGCCAGCCGCCGCCTCGCCCAACGCAAAGCGCGAGAGCCCAGACCCGGAGGCAACCCGCTCGCTGTCCGCGGCGCTTCGAGTTTCTCCTCCCGGAGGCGCGCTCAGCGCTCTCTGCAGCCGAAGATCCGGGTTTCCCCTTTCCGTGGGCAGCGGACGAAGGAACCTTCCCTGGGTCTTCCCCCGCTGCAGCGAGCGCCGAGCGCGCCTCCGGGAGGAGAAACTTGAAGCGCCGCAGACAGCGAGCGGGTTGCCTCCGGGTCTGGGCTCTCGCGCTTTGCGTTGGGCGAGGCGGCGGCTGGCGCCGTTCATTGACTCTTCTTCTCCCTTCCTGGCGACCTCGGCGGCGAAGGATGGAAGAGCGGGGAAGAAGAGGAGGAGGAGGGAGAAGGAGACACGGCCTGGGGGATCGGAGCCGGCCTGGGGGGGCTTTCCAGCAACCCACGAGCCCGGGTTGGGGGCTCGTGGGTTGCTGGAAAGCCCTCCCAGGCCGGCTCCGATCGTTTTAAAACAGGCACGCCGCTTCTCCGCTGACTCCTAAAGCGGGGAAGTTCGCCAGGAGTCAGCGGAGAAGCGGCGCGCCTGTTTTAAAACGATGGGAGCCGGCCTGGGGGATCGGAGCCGGCCTGGGGGGATCGGAGCCGGCCTGGGGGGGTTTCCCTTTCAGGGCGGGCGAGCGGCGGGCGCGGCAGCAGCGAGGAGTTCGCGTGGGCGGCGGGGAAACCCCAATCTTCGGCTCCTCGCTGCTGGGAAGTAAAAACACCATCTGCGCATGCGCAGATGGTGTTTTTACTTCCGCAGCGCTACTTCGCGAAAACCCGCTTGTTGCGGGGGGTCCTGGAACGGAACCCTCGCAACGAGCGGGGGATCACTGTATACCTTTTTTGTCCTTTCACAAGGCACTATAGAAATTATCCCTTTATTGTTATTTCTCTTGGAATTATAATCATCATCTTCCTGTGTTATAAGTGTATTTGCCCCTCTTCTACAAATAGCAATTACTGTAAAAATGATTACCTCATCAGGGACTGAATAAATGGTGATATCCTTTGAAATTTCCTCATTTCCAAAAAAAAGTGTTCCTCGATCTGGAAAAATATCTTTTGTAGAAATTGAGTCCGTTGCCCAGGATACACTCACACTCCCAAAGGTTCCTTGGTTTCTTATTATTTTAAAAACAGCTTTGAAACACAAGCATACAAATATCTTTGTCAGATAACATCCAAGACCGGTAAGAAAAACTTAATATAAAACTAATATAAATGAAGTTTTATTGTTAATGTTATAACAATCACATACCACATAGGTAAAGTTACATTAGAAATGATGAACAAATGTCCAAATTACTATTCTTGTCTACAAAATTAACATTACAAAGTACAGTGGTACCTCTACTTACGAACTTAATTCGTTCCATGACCAGGTTCTTAAGTCGAAAAGTTTGTAAGAAGGAGCAATTTTTCCCATAGGAATCAATGTAAAAGCAAATAATGCATGCAATTGGGGAAACCACAGGGAGGGTGGAGGCCCTGTTTGCTCCCAGGAAATTCCTAGAGAGGCCCCAAGGATGCTTCTCCCCACCTTTTCTGGCCCTGTTTCCTCCCAGGAGATTCCTAGAGAGGCCCCACAGAGGCTTCTCCCCGCCTTTTCCAGCTCTGTTTCCTCGCAGGAGATTGCTAGAGAGGCCCCACAGAGGCTTCTCCCTGCCTTTTCTGGTTACAGATTCGGAGGCTCAGGTTTGTAAGTAGAAAATGGTTCTTGAGAAGAGGTAAAAAAAATATTGAACACCCGGTTTTTATCTAGAAAAGTTCATAAGTAGAGGCGTTCTTAGGTAGAGGTACCACTGTACTTTGGATGTCAGCGTTATAGAACTGAATAAGAAGTTTAATAGTTTAAATGCTGTGACTATAATTTGTTATCTACATGATTGAGTTCACAGTATGCAAAGCATAAATCTAGGTATTACCAGTACAACAGTGATTGGATTTATATTGTACATAATGCAGAAAGAAAAAAACCCATAGCATAATATAGTATGTAAAAATAGTAAAATAGTATGTGCTGATTAGGAATGCCAAGGTCTAGTTGGAGAAACAGCAATCCAAATCAACTCTTCCCGTGACTGATTCCAAATATCTGTACTCCTGTGGCAAATATTAAATCTATAAAGTGTAGTTAATTATGATAATTAAAGCTGTGCCACAATGACTGTTGTAATATTTGTGTCTCAGGTAGAGGACAGAAACAATGAACTTTGGCAAATAAATTGCAGAAAGGTTAAGTTTTGTTTACTTATTAAAAGTATACTGATGTACTTTCTTTTATGAAAATATTTTTATATGAAAAAAAACAATGAGAATTACCAGCATAGAAATCTTCCCCTTTACTTTCATTTATTGTTACTGTCATCATATTGTCAACAAACTGAATAATTCCATGTGGATCATTGTTCTTTAGAATTGTGATGTTGACTCTTGTAGCATTTCCCAGCTTACTTGGCAGATCACCATGGCTACTGAGGAGCACTGAATAAAATTCATCTAACTAGAACAGGGAAACTAAATCAGAACAATAGGGACAGAACTAGCAACATAGTAATGAATAGATATTTGAATGAGTGCTACAGATTAACGTGAACTTTTACTGTTATTTTTCTTTAAAAGGCAGCAGAATTCACATATTTTTCTATCCAGTTCAAAATGGTTAATGATTTATTCACTCTTCTTTTCTGCTATAGTAGAATCCCAGTGCAATTTCAGTGATATCAGTGAAACATTTTGGAAGAGATAAAGCATCCTCCATAATAATGCTGAACGTTGGAAAAATACTGTGATGGATCAATTAGTAAGATACATCCTGTTTTGGTATACTGTATAATCTAGATACTACTAGTAGTACACATTTGACTTTAAGTGTCTTGAATTTTCAATTAAATGGACAAAATCTGTCTATGCTCTATGTGCTTCTACATATGCATAATATCCTATTCAGCATTTTACTTATACTAAGCTGCAAATATACAGCACAGGTGTTTTTTTTTTGCCATTTCATGCCTATGTAAAATTTTATTTTAATTTAAAGGACATTCTGTTTTAAAGGAGAATGCTGATTTTAATTCCATACAGAATGTTGACAAAATAAAATTCTATGCAATACTTATGTTATCATAGATTAAATTTTTATTTAAATCTTGCCTTTATTATTTGTATAAATAACTTAAGGTGGCAAACATGCCTAATACTTCTTTCTCCTCCTATTTTGTCACAATAATCCTGTGGGGTAGGTTGGGCTATGAGAGACTTGGTCCAAGGTCACTGGCTTTCATGCCCAAGGAAGGATGAACTCACAAGTCTCCTGGTTTCTAGCCTGGTGAATTCCTACTGGTATTTTCTGGCTGCAAGTCCATGAACATTTAATTGAAGGAATAGTAGCAGAACAAAGGTGAATGGACTTATAAATGCACTCAGGTTTAAAATCAGTAAACATTACATTTATCTTCAGGCATAGAAAATAACTTTCAAGATGTTGGGATTGGAAATTCCTACTTAACTCCATTGGTAGGTCATAATTCCCAAACACTGGGGGGGGAAACCTGACAGCAAAACCTGTTTAGTCTAGGGTAGAGATATATAACCGAATATCATCACTGACTCTGTATCAACAGATGATATTGTCCAGCAGTTTCATATAGAGTGGAGGAAGAATTGAGTCCTGCAGGATACCTCTGACACAGAAATCTAGGATCTGACTAGACTAGATTTCTTTCCTCTACCAAAACCAACTAGAAATTGCATTTACAATCATTGCAGCATCCTGCGGTCACTTGACTGCTATTTGTATGTGTGGCAAATTGGCTTAAGACAAGTAGAGTTAATAGAGAGGATAGAAGTTAATTTTAAAATCATGCTCACAACTGAGTGACTCTCTTAACAACCAAGGGGATTATAAGCTCTTTATATTGACATAATGTTTCAATAAGCAGCTATGTCATTTAGCAAAGAATTTGCTAGTCCAATTGTGATTACTAAGTGAGGACCACCTGTGTAACGTTTAAAATTGCTCAAGTCCAATAGATTCAAACCTTCTTAGTTAAGAACATGTCTTAATCATCTCCGAGGGATATGCCTAGCTGGAATCAAACTTAAGAGTCATAACGATGAGAAAATGTTCTGGGATTTATGGACACAGAGAGGCCACAAAGAACAATCAAAGACCATGGACAACCCTTAATTCAGGCACTGGTGAAGGTCTCAGTTAAGCCATGGATCACCCCCCAGCTCAGCATCAATCCCAAGCTCTCTCTGAAACCCAAAAGGATCCATTAAACTGTATTGGTTACTATTAATCTAAAAGAAATGTCAATAATTTTCCCCTCCTCTTTTTACCTCTGGAATATCATCTATCCTTGTTAGCAAAGTAATTTTAATTTCTCTTTCCCCAGGTTTAAACTCCAGGACTCCCGTATTTCCATAGAACTCATTGCTGTCTCTTGGCTCTATAGTGTAGAGTAGAAATTGCTCCATAAGTGCTCCTCTGGAACGGACAATCTGGAGTTCAACAGAATCTCCTTCCTGTAAAATATATATATATATATATTTAAGTTGACTGCAAAAGATATTGATATAGGATATGGCTCTCTTCAAATTCAAATATTAATATTTACCTTTATCCTATAGGGACCCCTGGAAGATGAAGCAAACTCAAACACTCCTCCAGGGTCATCATTTTCTGGAATGATCAATTTGCGACTAATATATCCAGATTTCAGTATTTGATTTTCCACATTCACACTGAAGAAAAAAATTGAATGCATCTGGAATATGCAGATTGTTTGCAATTAAATAGACCAAAGCCTTATGGTAAAGTAGAAATATAGTGACCATATATTTTTTGGGGAAAATAAAGTCACCTTATACACCCAAATATGGGAGGGAACATACTGCTTGCATATTATATTACATTATATTATATTATAGTATATAAATATAAAATATATATGCTTTACAAAGGAAAATTCAACAGCAAACCCAAAAATTGTATTCTAATTAAAAGATATCTAAAATCAATAGTATGTTTAAATTTAATTTTAAAAATTCAGTTCACGAATGTGAAATACTGCATTATATGGTACCTTTTGTATAGTGCATGTCCAAAGATAAGGACAAAATTGAGTTATTGAAAAATAAATAAATCTAAGGAAGAACATTCTAAAGTGAAGGATTATTATATGGTCACTGTAATTATAAAGCATTGGGGGTTCTATACTTCACCACCTCCAACTGAGATTTTTTCCCCTCTCATGTCTCTCTCAAAATATGCTTGTCCCAAACTGGCTTCATTCAGTAAATAGATAAAACTGTTGCTTTACGAAAGGGATGCTAACATTGCCTAAGGGGGGGGGGAATCTCTTTTACACTGACAGTGTAATTTGTTAGAAGACAGTCTGCCAATTCTGACAGTAATCAAATGAAATATTTCTCAGTATTCAATTACACATATACACAAAAACACCCTTTGATGGTTTTTTGGGATTTTAGAAAACAGATCGCACATTACACAGCAAAACAGAATTCATATGTACCACACATTAAAAAATAGGTGAAGCTTTAGGCACACAATTACAGCTGCCATCTTGACTTGTTCTTAATCTGTGGACACGTCAGACAGGGAAAATTTATTTAATCACTGACGCTTCCAGATCAGTAAAGCCAGATCTGGCAAATTGAATTGAGTTTAATTGTTTCACTGCCAGGACTTCTGTGTACAAGTATTTAATTTAAATCTTGTTAAATATTACTTCAGGTTCTTAATTATGTGCCAGATTATATAAAAAAGTACAACCTACATGTAACGGTAGTCTAATTTAAAAGCCTGTTGTACTATTGTGTGCAGACTCTTTTGCTAAGTTTGCAACCTGTATGCTTTTGTCTAAGGACAAGTCATACTGTATGCAGCCATTTTGCTTCTAAATAAACAGCAGCCATTGAATTGTGCTGAGCACGATTCAAATGCTGCAATGAAAATGTATAATTTGATTAAAGGCTTCTGTAAATAATCCTTTTTACATACTCAGTTCTTACAGCTCAGTGAAAAGAGATTTTGGGATACAGTTTTTTAAAGCCATCTACTGTACTGGACTACCTTCAAACATCAAGCCATGCATTCATAACCATTTTTGTTTTTCTTGTTGTTGGAATTCCCCCTCCTTCCCCCAAAAATGTTTTCAATCCACCAAGACAAGGGGCACTAAATAGCATGCTTTCCCTGAGAGGGCTTGCAAGGCAGAAAGAAAAACCAAAGGAGATTCCTGTCCAGACCAACCACTTCCGAAACAAAAAAGCTAGTTCACTGAAAACAAAGACACAGCTTGCGGCACTTACCCAAAGTACACGACAAACCTTTCTGTCTCTACCCTGTCAATGCAGAGAGAAAGAAATGGGGGACAGAAATAAAACCACTGTTGGCCAAGTTCTTTGTATGAGAGTTCTTTAGATGGTGGAAATCAAATGAAAGATTATAATACAGCACTTTTCAGAGACCTCCTGTTTATTTATGGGAATCCTTGTTCCAGCAATGCTAGCAAGAGGTTCAGGAATTTGCACTTGTAATTCAGATGACCCTGTGACCAATTGGGATGTCAAGGACTCTTTAAGCCCTTCATTACAGCACTGCACACAGAGTTAGTTGCTGGCTGCCCTAGTACAGTGTTCAGGCACAGAACCCCAGCAGTTGAGTCCATTTTTATTCAGGACTACTTATAAGTACTCAATGCTTTGGACCAGACTAAAAAAGTATGTTTTGTCAGTAAAGTGTATTGCCTCCAGCACCTGTCAATCTACTAAACAGTCCTACTCATTGTGTAAGATAATGAAGGATAGAGTTTGCTTTTGTCTAAGTTTGTACTGATGGGTGGATGTGCTAATTAATAATAAGAATGATACAAATGGGAAAAACATTTTCCAAGCTTATAAGAATTTAATCTAAAAACAAAAAAGTTAGAACTGCACAAAGAATTATTTTTTTCCTTAAAAAATCTGCAATGAAATAAAACTTTTAATCCTATCTACCTTTATAAATACAACAGTTGAGAAAACACAAAAAATTAAGGATTCATCTGGGGGAGAGGATGACGAGGGAGCATTTTAGAAATATAGAATGTATCATCTATGTAGATGACATAATGACACATTCACAATACAAAAGCAAGAACATAAAGATAAATGGGACAACTACATACAATGAATATAATCTTGGAAATCTAGATTATAGAGTCTAGGTAAAAGTAAAGCAATAGATAATTTACATCATACTTAGCTCTTATGAAATTAACTTATGCTGTATGATATCAAGCTAAAAGCTATACTATACTTGAGCTAAAAGCTTAACGACATGTATCTTTGGTTAACAGTGTCTATCAATTTAATTTCTGCTATAACTTTAGTAACCCAATAATTATCTTTATTCTGATGATACTACACTGTAACAGTAAGTTTTTACGTAATATAGCATATAATAAAATAAATACATTTTCAAGATTATCCCACAATCAAACATAACTGAGAAGAAAATTGACTGAAACTTTGCTTTGTTATCATTTCAACTAAACAATTTCAAATCGGATGATGGACTTTATAAACAAAATAGACATAAAGTAACAGAAAAGAACAACAATTTTTATTTCAGTCAAAGACCAGTGTAAACTTACTGAGTCATAAATAAAACTGTATGTTCCTACAAGGTTAGCTAAATGATAAAATACAGTTCTTAAAGTATAATAAAATAATCAGGTAATATTAAATTAATGTATATATCTATAAATTATTAAACTATATATGTTTAAGTATGAAGTAAAAGAAAATCAGATACAATGCTTAAATTTACTCTGAAGAAATGTAAAAACAGCAAATAACTCATTGCTAAAATTTTCTGTCTTTGGAAAGGATAGGTGGGCTTCAGCAGATTCTGACCAGTTCTGGAAACCCAGTAGGGGAAATTTTGAGTAGTTTGAAGAACTGATAAATACGACCTCTGACTGGCCCCACCACCATCTATTCTCTGCCTCACAAGTCCTAGCTAATCAGAAAAAATAGGGATTTTGCAGTAATCTTCCTTGGAGTGGGGAAGGAATGTAGATTTTACAGTATCCTTCCCTCACCATGCCCACCAAGCCACATCCACCAAGTCACACCACGCCCACCAAGCCATGCCAATAGAACCAGAAGTAAAACAAAATTTGAAACCCACTACTAGGGCAGAGGTATTTTTTATAAGCAATATTTCAGAATCTGCCTTATAGAGCAGCAGAAGACAGAACATCAAGCTTTATTTTAGTACATATCCTCCCTACCTAGCATGTTTTTCTCAAGGGCATGGAAATTTCTAAGTTCCTTTGTGAATTTTGAAGATATGAATACTTTTTTATTTTTTAAAGCAGACTGAGCCTTTGAAGAGGTTTAAGGTGAAAATGAATGGCAAAAAGATTGTTTTGCTCTACAGTCTTATTAGCAAAGGTGATTTGTTTATTTTTAATTCCAATTGGATCACACCCCAGTGAGAGATGTTATAATGGTTTTGGTTTAAGTTGGGTTTATCACTTTAAAGAGTGTAGCAATAAATTTATCTGTAGAATAGTGGTTTTCAATTTTAACTGTTTTCAATTTTGACAACTTTTAAGATGTGTGGACTAACTTCCAGAATTCTTAAAGTTACCAAGGTTAAAAACCACTGTTCTAAAAACAAGCATGCATTCATTAGCTCAGCAGCAACATTCAAGGATAGATCTCAAACAATGAAAATGTGTGCAAAATTATTAAGTGAAAAAAATGAGCTACTGTAGGAATTAAAGCATATTTTTATATCAGCATCATCTTTTAAACCCAAAATATTTTCACCAGCTCTTACCTGGTTACAAAATTTTGCTATGTTTTTAAGCCTTTGAAATTAAGAACATCTGTACAGTGTTTTGAAAATAGCATCCTGTCCCTCTTTATTTCTAGCCTTGCTTGCTTTAATTAGCAGATTTTAAGACAAATGAATCCCATTGTGCTTTCTGGACTGAATGCAAGATAAGCATGCCTAAAATTACAGTTTAAATACATGCCATATTTTATATTAAGTTGAAGTCTTATATAAGTCTTTTATATTATTGGATCAGGAGAAAACATGATGTTAATTTGTGCTTTTTAAATTATCAAAGAGTACCTGTCTAATGATAATGTTAGGGTCTCATTCATTTCAGGTATGTCATCAGATTGAATAGTAATGTTGATTGCTGTGTTACTTTGTCCAGATAAAAACAAAACTGAACCAGAAAATGGCCATATGTCATCAATAGTCACAGCTTTTGAATTGAGGCCTGTAGGTGTTAGACTCCAGAATACAGTGGCTTGTCCATCTGTCCCATCTCGATGCAAAGGAATGGAGCTCTAGAACAAAAACACAAATTTATAATTCTGTACATCTTGGATGTGTGCAAAACTTGATTATCCAAACTGTAAGCAATCTAAAATTGTATAAAGTATTTCCTAATCTGAGGACATATATACATATTTGTCCTTTGTTTGTTTACTTATCCTGCAACTTTTTGTGCATAATAAAAAATAAAAATCATTGATAAAGTAGCCTTTTAAATACTGTTAGCTTGATCATCACCATAAAATTATGAGACAAAGTTAAGTGGTACTTGATATTAGCTGAAGTGAGAAAGTACAATTTTTATTGCATCTACAAACCTCACAATTTTAAATGCTCACAAGGTTTTTCATAACCAACAACGAATGAATTCTAAACTTCAGTTTAAAACTATGATTCAGACAGGCTAAAATAATAATCTATTTCAGGACTATGATTACATTAGAAATATTTCAGATACATATTACAAAACTTTCCTGTATTAAGGTATATACTATTTTTTCTAAATACTATGCTTAATTTATAAAGCATAGAAAGATTAACTTACTACTGCAAAAAGAGAATCTTCTGGCTCAGGTAAAATTATTGGAAGGTTGCTAATAAAGCCAATTTCTCCATTCGCTATATCAGGAGCAATTCTTAAGGATACATTTTTAATTTCACCTAATCGAGGACTTATAGAAGGAATTCGAGGAATAATATTCAGTAATTCAACTTTTTCCAACTAAAATAAGAAAAAGGTTTAAAATTTTTCTGTTATTAATAGACATGCAAAAGAACATATTTTAGCTGTTACTTATTAGTATTACAGTACTTAATAGACTGAAGATTTATTTTTTTCCATGACTATTCCATACATTTAAAAAACTGTAATCCAAAAAAATCAAGCCTTATCTTAATTATAAGACAAGGTTCTTCACATTTACTTGCTCTGAATTCACATCATTTTTCCCTTTTACAGAAAAAAAAATACAACCACTCGTCAATTGAAGAGTTTTATCAAAACATACCGTAAGTGCTACGGAAATTTTTCAGGATTTTCAGCAAACTAGTATGTTGGGAAACACAATTCATTACTTCTTTCTCATATGGTAAGTTTTTAAAAAATAGTAATTGCTTGCATATTAAGAACATACAGATTTCTTGAATGGCAAATCATGGCACTGCTGATACATCTCATTGAACAGTTATGACATAATATTATGCATCACAAATTATTTGAGACTTTTATGCATATAATTTATATACCTGTATTAAGAAATGGGCTCCATTTTGAAGAAATGCATCATTTCTTATTGGTACTTTAATGGTGTCATTAGGTTTTCCTTCTGGAAAGTAGAGGATACTTCTTCTAGAAGTGTTTAAAATACCTTCTTTAGCCCGTTCAGGATCCACAGGTCCAGAAGGAATATACATGGGAATATAAAAAAGCTTCACATCTCCCACAGTTCCCTTTCGCCTTGCAAAGCTAAGGGACAAAAAGCGTCCATCTGGGCTGCTTTCTATCCTCTGATTCTCCAAAGGACAGAACTGAATTACACCATAAACATCATCACTGTCCTGAATGTAGAACAAAAGCTACAAGAAGAACAAACAAAATTCTTGTTAAAAGCAAATTTCTAATTCAATCCCAATTATATTTTCTCATCATTTATATGATTCTAATTTAGGTATCTTATGATATAGTCTAAGACAGGGGTCCCCAAACATGGTCACTTTAAGACTTGTGGACTTCAACTCTGAGAATTCTCCATTTAGCTATGCTGACTAGAGAACTCTGGGAGCTGAAGCCCACAAGTCTTAAAGTTGCCAAGTTTGAAGACCTCTGATCAAAGAATTCAATATTTGCTATTCTGATTGTCATTAATTCATAATTTAATATGGAGGTGCATGAGAGACATTGATATAAATCCAGAGCTTTCCCATATTCCAACATCTGGCTAGAACTGGGCTACTAATAGCAATTCAACATAAGTGGCCATACAACCAAGAAGGGTTTTAAATATAAACCATAAGGATATAATTTTATCACTACACTCTTTAAATATTGTGCTCACAAACCAAAGGTTTTAAGAAATTATCTAAGAGTAAGAAACCACTTAAAACCTGTTATTAAAAGCAAGAACATTTTAGCAAGCAGGCAAACATTTGCAGATATTGAGAAATAGCTATTATCCACCTTAGCATTAAGCATTCCTGTGCAATTTACATCAATATTTAGCATCTATTTCACTCTACTCTATTGTCATTATTTATTTTGATAAGTTTCCAAACATAGGTAGAAAGCATTTCCTTCTCAAGATCAAAATTGATCTAGTACAAGAAAAGCACACAATTTATAATCCTTGCAATATTATTCCAGTAAATATCATTTTATAGATTAAAAATAAGATAGCTATTCCTGGGTACATCTTAGCATTATTTTCTATGCCATTATTTTTGCACAAACACCATCTCAGTGCTTGCAGATTTTTGGAAGAATAAATGCATACTTACCTCGGCTGGGTTACTCACTTCTGCTCCTCCTTGTATTGTATGATCTAAAATTTGAAACAAATATGGCTCTGCTTCTTCAGGGACATCATCATCAATGATATTCAGATGGAGAGATGCCAATAACTGCCCTTGAGCAAAATGTAACACCCCTGAGTCTGGAGCAAGATCTGTTGTCACAGGTGAAGGATCACTGCTATTGCGAGTTATAATCCAGGAAACTGAAATATTTTCATGTGTTCCACCATTCCTTACAACAGTGATGCCTTCATACCTACATGATGCACAAAAAATTAATTACAGAGTAATAACGTATGTGGAACATAGTTTGGTACCAATTGCAATACTGACTCCATTCTCTGAAATGCTTCAGGTTTTATTTGAAAGAGATGCTTTGGAACATGTTAGAACATGAAGGCAGAGTCTCAGGTAGATGCTGTTTTCACACTTCTGTATTTTCCAAAGCCTCTTACAAAGAACTGCTCAGTTTCATTACTTTCCATTTACAACACTGAAGCTGTTTTTATGAATGCACACAGACACACAATTTATTTATTTACTTTTATTTATTTTATTTATTTGTCAAACATATATAGTAGTAGTTTGTATAAACATAAGTAAAAAGTAATGATAAAAAGAAGGACTATAGGAGAGTAAGACAGGGACAGTAGGCACAATGGTGCGCTTATGCACACCCCTTACACACCCCTCTTAGAAATGGGGAGAGGTCAACTGTAGAGAATCTAAGGTTAAAGTTTTTGGGGCTTGGGAAAGAAACCAGAGTTAGGTAGTGCATTCCAGGCATTGATCACTCTATTGCTTAAGTTGTATTTTCTGCAGTCGAGTTTAGAGCGGTTTACATTTAATTTGAATTTATTACATGCTTGTGTATTGCTGCAGTTGAAAGTGAAGTAGTCATTAACAGGAAAGACATTTTGGTATATGATTTTATGAACTACATTTAGATCAGTTTGGAGGCGACATAGTTGTAAATTGTCTAATTCCAGTATTTCAAGTCTGGTGAAATAAGGTATTTTATTGTGAGTGGAGGAGTGAAGGACTCTTGTGAAATATTTCTGGACTCTCTAGATTGTACTAATGTCTGATATGCAATGTGGGTTCCAGACAGGTGAGCTATATTCCAGAATTGGTCTAACAAATGTTTTGAATGCTCTGGTTAGCAGTACAATATTGCCAAAGAAGCTATGTAGGATCAGATAAACAACTCTTAGTGCTTTTTTGTCAATGTTGTTACTGTGGCACTTAGGTCATTGTGAGTGGTCATCTATAAGTTCGCTTCCTCCAAGTTTATATTTAGTATACTGATTCTTTTTGCCAATGTGTAATAGAGACCATTTATTGGTGGAGCTAACTGGAGTTGCCAGTTGTTTGACCATTCTGCTACATAGTGAAGGTCCTTTTGAAGGATAGCAGCATTGTCGGTATATTAAATAATTTAATATTATCAGAAATGAGAACACAGTTGCTTATAATATGATCACAAAGATCATTTATGTAGAGTATGAAGGGTATTGGTCCTAAAAGACTGCCTTGAGGAACACTGTGGAGCAGGATTAGATATGGCATTTTCTATTTTGACCACTTTGTTGTCTGTTAGACAGAAACACTGTTATCCAGTCATTTGGTGGTCCAGAGATGCCATAGGATTTTAGTTTCAGAAGTAGTTTGTTATGTACTACTGAATCAAAAACTTTACAAAAGTCTATGTAGATTGCATTTATTGCTTTACCCTGATCAAGTTGAGTGGTCTATATATTTTTGCAGTGTAAGAGTTGCATATTACAGGATTTTTGTCTGAAATCAAATTGCTATTGAGAAGTTTGTCAATAGTAAGAACTAATAAAATTAAATAAAGCAGGAAAGAAAAAGTGGCTTTTGATCTATCAATTCTATCTTAACTTTTCTATATCAACTCTTCTTTCCATAATGTACCTTGTCTAACCATAAAACCATAAAGTTCATTTTTAATGAAGGGATTTCCAGTCACCTATAAATGTAGATAGTGTTTTCTCTGATCAAACAAGTCAATTCTGCCATCCAGAACACCTTGTTGTCTTCACCAAACCTTTCTCTGTTGTAGACATTGCCAAATCTTTACAACTTATTGCAGTTATCATATATAAAAAATGTTCCATGGCTTTTTTCTGTTTATCTATCAGTCCTAGGTGGAGAAGTTCTGGTTTCAACTGAATATTAATCTTTAAAATCCTCTCATTCATTCTGTGGATTTGAGCCTAAAAATGTCTAGCTTTTCACATGTCTATTTCTGATATGCAGAGCTATTCAATAAAAAAGTTAGTGATCCAGGAATAATTAAATATGAATTGGGACTGCATGACTTTTGTACTTGTATCCTAACATTGCACACAAATATATAACTTTGTAGCATTGTGATGCATATTTAGTCATCTCCATGTTGTGTCATCATCAACTGACACAGACATGCCTATTCAGATATGCTTTGATAAACTTCTGGTTTATATGCTGAATTGAAAGTGTACTTTCTCTTGAAGCTAATATATTAAATGGAATCTCATTAAACATACTTTGATAAAACTGTACTGCAGTGGGAAGTGTCAAATGTTAAAAAGGAGCAGATCTGGGTCACATGATTCAGTTGCTATCTTGATTACTTGAGATAATATGGTTTCAGTAGCTACCTTGATTTCCTCCCTCCCAACACCCCTAACTGTTTTATTTCTTAGCCTAAAGAGGTCAGTAATGGGCGAGTACTAGTGCACTAGAGTGCCTTCCGTCCCATCCTATTGCTCTCCTATATCTCCTATACATTTCTTCTATTCCTATATCTCCTGTTCTTTCATTGATATGTTCTATTACTATATCTTCTTTTCTATTATTTCTTAGATATATTTTACTATGAGTATCTCCTCTATAACCTTCATCATGTATTTTACTATGTGTATATAGATATATACCCACTAAAACCCTCATTGTGTATTGGACAAAATAAATAAATAAATAAAATAAAATAAATATCTGTTTTTAAGTACTGTGTTTTATCTTCAAGTCCTAAACAGCTTTGAACAGAGGAAATATCAATTTATCCCGTGTTCACTATGTTTTAAAGTGTTCTGGAAAGGTTCTCTTCATAAAACCTATATATAATTATTATTTGTAAAAAGCCTTTTTATTATAATGCCACTGACATCAATATTGTTTCTCAATTATTAAAGTCTGGAATTTTAAAAATGGTTAATTTACCCATTTTTGTATTTTTATGACACATTTTTGTGTTTCTGTGAGTATGGTCATTCATTTTCATGAATGTTTTTTACAAATATGTAAAAGAAATACTAGAAAATCCTGAAAAAACCCAACCGATATTTAAGTAATGTCAATTATTTAATTAAAGCATATAAGAAAGTTAGCTAAATTATAAACTAAAATTATATATTCTGATATTATCAATATAATTTGATATATTGATAAATTATTTTGTTTGCCTAGGTTCGCCTGGTGCACTAGTTGCGGCCCTATTTGAACAAGGAGTCTCTACCCAGAGACACTCATGCCCTTATCACCTCAAAGTTCAACTACTTCAATGCTCTCTACATCGGGCTGCCTTTGAAGAGTGTTTGGAAACTACAAATCATGCAAAATGCAGCTGTGCGAGCAGTCATGGGCCTTCCTAGGCATGCCTGTGTTTCTCCAGCACTCCACAGACTGCATTGGCTGCCAGTTGGTTTCTGGACGCAATTCAAAATGTTGGTTATGACCTATAAAACCCTACGTGGCATCAGACCAGATTATTTGCAGGACCGCCTCCTGCCGTATGAATCCCAGGAACTGGTTAAGTCCTACACAGGGTTGGCCTTCTCCAGGTCCTGTCAACTAGACAATGTCGCTTGGCAGAGCCTAGAGGAAGAGCCTTCTCTGTGGAGGATCCAGCCCTCTAGCACCAGCTTCCCCCAGAGATTCATACTGCCCCCCCTCCTCTCCTTCCTTGAGAGTCTGAAGACTCATCTACGATGCCAGGCTTGAGGTCACTAGACTATCTCCCTGGCCAACGAATGTAATGTATGTCTGTTGTTGAATGGGAATTAGTAATTTTTTAATGTTTCTAGGGTTTTAGAGTAATTAGTTAAATTAATTGGATTTTGGAGATTTATATTGTATATTGTTTCTTTTATATGTTGTAAGCTACTGAGTCCTCGGAGAGGGGCGCCATAAGTCAAGACAGCTGTGCCAGGTGTAAAAGTTATATTTGAATCCAATAAATAAATAAACAAATAATGAGAAAGTAATACAATACCTCAGCATTTGATCTTCATTGATAATAACTGTCTGAGTAAACAAGATGCTATTGATGGATAGTACTCCATATGGTTTATCATTGGGTTTAATGGTAATTTGGACAATTGATGGATTTTTCAAAATGGCATCTCCTTGCAAAGTGTCATTAAGCAACATGATATGAAATGTCTCAGCAATTTCTGGTATGGCATCATCAAGGATTCTAAATTTAATATAAGATTCATGCACCAGAGGTGGGAAAACAATAGTTGTATTTGGCTGTAGATCTAGAAAATCTAAGTTAAGCTGTGCATGTAGTGTAGAGTTCCCTGTTACAATGATGTAGCATATGGAAACTTGATTTTCATCTGGTCCAATTCTATTTCCACCATCATCTTTTCCTCGAGTTACTGTAATTTCTATTATATCATCTTCTTCATGTACCATATAAATACTTTGAGTAAATCGCACTGGACTGTCATTTGCTTTAATAATAATCTCAACAGAATTTCTTGATGAATTAATTTCAGCTCCCCCTTCCACACTTCTCAAATATATAACATATATTTCATCATTTTCAGATACCTAGAACAAGTAAGATATACAAGTAAGATAAACCCTGAAAGTCTGTAACTTCTTTGCAAGCAAACTAACTGCCTTTCAAAGGAATCTCTAACTCCACTACTAATTTTTCTTTTACCTTTTACCTTTTAATCTTTCTAATCTTTGATCTTTTAAAGTTATTAATTGATCAAAATGGTAAATATAATTGACATATATCTTACCTGGTCATCAAGAACAAATAAGTTATAAATCAAGACAGCTGTGCCAGGTGTAAAAGTTATATTTCCCTTTACTGGGCTTAAATCTTCTTCAGGAGTATTTGGGCCACCTTGTATCTATGAAGAAAGCTGAAGATGTTTAATAGAAGTACTGAGTTGTTCTATCAATTAAAAATACATCTACGGAGAGGGGCGGCATACAAATCTAATAAATAAATAAAATAAATATTGTTAACTTCTACAATTAAAATGTTCAGAAAACATGGTCTCCAAAATGCCTGGACAATCTTTTCTGAAGGGAATATGAAGACTGCATCAATAACAGTTATTCAAAAAGATTAGGAAACAGTTCGTCGAAGTGGAGGTACAGTAGTTTAAAATATCCATATTTATCCACAGGGTAGTTTTGTACACTTTCAACTGTTGCTGTAGAACACATGAATAGAACAAAAAGAATGAAGAGTCTTCTAATGCATTAAGAATTGGGAGATTGATTTAATACATGCAGGCAGTTTTAATCGGATATTACACTGAGGCACTCATACCAAACAACATATAAACTCAAAATACAAGAAGGAAGAGTTTTAATTATTATATGTCCTTTTTAAGGGGTTTATGAGGTAGAGATTTTTTTTCAAAAGGTTCATATAAATTTGATGAAGATCTATCAAAAAGTAGTTATTTATGCTTTTGTGGAATAAAGCTAATTTGTGACATATTTTTATAGCATTTGCCTAAAAATTCTTACGATTCTGAAGTGTATCATGCCTACAGCCAAGAAGGATTTTTCTCCCAAATACCTACTCACTTAATAGGAGTTATTAGATTCCATTTCTACAATGATTCAAACTTTTTTGTTTATTCAAAGTAATGTTTTTAAGCTAAACCTATTTCAGCATGCTTACCTCATAGAACACAGTGACAGACCCATATGTTCCCTTCTCTCTAACTAAAGTAAAAGGCACAGATTCATTCTCACCTCTGGGCTCAGTCAATGTAATTAAGGCAGGCTAAAATTCAGAGATGAGATTAAAGATTGGGGGGGAAGGGGAGAGAAAAAAAATCAGGCAACAATGAAATATTTAGAGAACCAAATACACAAAAGGTTATTTTACATATGTACATCTTCCCAGCGATAAATTAAGATACTGTTTTTCAACAACAAATTAATTGTGATAATCAAATATATCAAATATTTCAATATTGTTAATGATTGTTTTTTTCACCCACTAAAACGTGCTACAAATAATTAGTATTCTAGGATAGATAGATCGATAGATTGAGAGAGAGAGAGAGAGAGAGAGAGAGAGAGAGAGAGAGAGAGAGAGAAAGAAAGAAAGAAAGAAAGAAAGAAAGAAAGAAAGAAGAAATTTACAGAGTCACACATAAATGACTCTGGGCAGCTTAAAACATTTTATTTATACGTTCTATTTATAAACTTAAGTATGATTTTTTTTATTTGAAAACGATATACATTAAAATAATAAGCAAGAACATTTTCTGTGCCAGAGATTTTCTTATCATTCTAATTTAAGTAAACATATGCAGTAATTGAAAACCTACCATATCAAAAGAAATAATTCCAAAAGCATTGTCATTTGATAAAATTGTTACAGTTACAGCTCTAGGCAATCCAAGCTTTACTCCTTGGAGCGGCTTCTAAACCAAACATGGCAGACAAAACAGAAAATAAAGATAAGCAAAACTATCTATACAACAGGAGAAAACATTCTTCTAGTCACTAATGTCTGTGTTTACAGAGCAAACAAATGTTTGAGACACATTCCAGTGAAAGTACTCAAATAAAGGGAATACTGCAAAAACACTTTTCAGGGAACTCAGATCATATAGACTCTGTCTGGTTAAACAAAAAAGTGTTTGATTCAAACTTTGACAATCATTAATCATAGTTAATGATACCATAGCAATAAGATGCTAGATGAGAAATAGGCATTCCTTTTCTCCCTCAAGAACCTGAGCAGGTTTTGTGTGAAACACTACTGAAATAAATCATTTTGCAGCTGTGACTAAAAATATAGAGACCACACTGATTACTGTATATTTAAAACAATTATCAAGTTCATTGATCAATTTAAAGGAAAAAAGTGAATGCCTTATTATATATTAATGAAGTTCATTAAGTAATTACCTCATACCAACTAGTGATCTATATGCAGTGATCTGAATCTCCTTATGCTAGAGATCAGAATAACAAAATAGAGTGAAAATCACCTCATTGTGAGATAGGCAGCAAACAAATGTAATAAAAAATAATAAATAAGTCCCCAATATTTTTGAATGGGTTTTCTGAATTGAGAATCAAATACTGTACTCTAATTTTCATGTTTAAAATAACTTAGTGGTCAAAATAAATCTTATAATGTATTTTAGATAACATCAAATTGTAAACTTGCCTATGATTTAAGTTATTATAGACATATGTATTTCGTCATCTCAGACAAATAAATCTATATCAGGTTTTGATAAATATATAAGGAAAGGAAAGAGCAAAGCAATTAGGGGTTCAATTTTCTTTTTCTATCCAATTCTGATACTGAACAAGATTGTTGGTACAAAATTGTATAGGTCAGTATGAAATTAAGGAAGGTCAAATTTTAAATGTTTTTCTTTTCCTTCCTGCTTCAAACGTTTGACTATCATCCCGGTGCCGAAGAAGCCCTCCATTAGGAACTGAATGACTACAGACCAGTTGCTCTAACATCTGTAGTTATGAAAACTTTTGAAAGGCTAGTGATGTTCCACTTGAAAACCATCACGGATCCACTGTTAGATCCCCTGCAATTTGCATACCGAGCAAATAGATCAACAGATGATGCTGTTAATATGGCTTTACACTACATCCTTTAACATCTTGAATCCCCAATGACCTACGCTAGGGTCCTCTTTGTAGACTTCAGTTCAGCATTCAATGCCATCATACCGGACATTCTCTGAACCAAACTAAATCAGCTAGCGGTACCTGAACACACTTTTAAGTGGATCACAAGCTTCCTAACAGACAGGAAGCAGCAGATGAAACTAGGAAAAATCACATCAGATACATGTACAATTAGGACAGGTGCCCCCCCAAGGCTGTGTACTCTCACCACTTCTCTTCTCTCTATACACTAATGACTGCATCTCAAACGATCCATCTGTTAAACTACTGAAGTTTGCTGATGATACAACAGTGATTGGGCTCATTCGAGACAATGATGAATCCGCATACAGATGGAAGTTGAACAACTATCAACAAATGCACTTATTCATACACATACAGTATATATGTGTGTGTATACCATTTATTTCTTTACGTCTGTACATCTGTATGTATGTATTTATGTATGTATGTATGCTTACCTGTAATGTCAAATAAAATATAAAAGTTTCATCAGCCTCTGGAATATCATCATCACACACAGAAATGAAAACAGTTCGATTTGTTTCTGCCTGGGATATGTATGCTGCTGCATATGTGTCAAAAAAGTCACCTGTATTTTCACCATGAATCTGCAATGCATACCATACACAATCCAGAAATTAAAAACAAATATTGTATATCTTATTTCTGCCTCATTTGCATCTTAGGACACTCTTAAAACAAACATCCTTATGGCTAAAGTATTTCCTTTGTATTATATATATTTGTGCCATTCATTCTAGTAAGTTATCAAAGTTGGCTTTCGCATATTATCAAAAAAAGTTAATCTGCTTGCCCCTAAGTAAAAAATTCCACTTCAGAAAACAAACCATGTAAATATTTGGTATTAAATTGGAAACATTTCTTACCGATACAATTGCTGTGACATTCACCGGGTCTCCTATTCTTTCAATAACAAGACGTATAACTGTTGTAGTTGTTTCATTCACTAGAAATTCTGTTTGTCCTGTAAACTTTACTTCTGTTTCTCCACAAATCAAACTGATTAGTGATAAAAGTGTAACTAGTAAACAGACAGAGGGCATCCCTGAAACAAAAGAAGGTAAAAGTGAAATGGGAGGAGGATAAAAGATCAAATTTTAAACTTAAATCTTACATTCTCGCTTAACATTTATGCCTTTTTCTCAAGGGTGGTCTAGTCAAATATATATATATTTGCTCTCTGCTTTACAATGCAGAAGCTTCCCAGATCGAATCCCAGTAAAGAAAGGGTGTGGCTAGCTGATGAGGCCTAATAAGGCCGAAATGGATCTATCCTAGTCTCCCTTAATTTTAAAATTCCAGCTAAAAACATTTAACATATATATATATATATATATATATATATATATATATATATATATATATATATACACACACACACACACACACACACACACACACATATATATATATATATTCGTAGATTTTCACGGGTATATGTATGTAGATTGTTCTGAGTTCGGGTTTTGCCCCGTGTAATATTTTGAGTGTCTATGCGACGTTTCGGTGAAATCACATTCACCATCATCAGGCTGAAGTTTTAAGCTTCGTGTTGCTGTAAATATGAAATGTTTGTAACTGCCATTTCTTCTTTATATACAGTGATCCCTCGATTTTCGCGATCTCGTTCTTCGCGAAACGCTATATCGCGATTTTTCCCACCCGATGACATCACTCTCTTCCTTCCTTTCTCATCTTTCTTTCTCTCTCTCTTTCTCTATCTTGCTTCTTCCTCTCTCACACTCTCTTCCTCCCTCTCTCATCTCTTTCTTTCCTTCTCTCTCTTTCTCTATCTCTCCCCCTCTTGCTGGCGGGCAGCGGCATCAGCGAGGAAGACCCAGGGAAGGTTCCTTCGGCCGCCCAGCAGCTGATCTGCTCGGCAGCGCGGTAGCAGCGAGGAGCCGAATCAGGGTTTCCCCTTTGCGTGGGCGGCGGGGAAACCCCGATCTTCGTCTGCTCGCTGCTGCTGCGCTGCCGAGCAGATCAGCTGCTGGGCGGCCGAAGGAACCTTCCCTGGGTCTTCCCCGCCGCCCACGCAAACTCCACCATCTGCGCATGCGCGGCCATGAAAAAAAGGGTGCGCATGCGCAGATGGTGTTTTTACTTCCGCAACCCTACATCGCGAAAAATCGATTATCGCGAGGGGTCTTGGAACGGAACCCTCGCGATTATCGAGGGATCACTGTATAGTGTTGGGGGTGGAGATTTGGTTTGAATGTAGCAAATAGATTGGGTGACTATGTTTTAGTGATTTGATTGGTTGGTGGAATCACACTTACTTGGAAGATTGATATGGTGATTATTCTGATATGTTTTTTTGTTTAAGGCTGGTTTCCAAATCTCTGGTAGGCGGGACGTATCATCCCTTTTATTTATGCATGGGGGGCGTTTCTCAATCTCTATGGCTTCTCTGGTAATTCTTCTGTATAAATTTTCTGTTTTGGAAAGTAATTTAGTTTTTTCAAAGTCAATTTCGTGCCCTGTTTTTTTAATGTGCTGGACAAGGGAGGAAGTCTTTTCTTCTTTTTTAACTGCATTCTCATGTTCTGCAATGCGTTGGCTCACTCTTCGATTGGTTTGTCCAATGTATGTGGCTGCACATGTTTTGCAAGGGATTTCATAGATTCCTTGGTGTTCTAGTCGGATTTTATCTTTTGGGTTCCTTAGGATGTTTGATATTCTGCACAAACATAATATTAAAACTTCATTTGTCACTAACCAAAAAATATCAAACATCCTAAGGAACCCAAAAGATAAAATCCGACTAGAACACCAAGGAATCTATGAAATCCCTTGCAAAACATGTGCAGCCACATACATTGGACAAACCAATTTTACTTTGGTTTGCCATTTAGAATATTGCCTTACACAGAATTAATTAATATTATTACATAGTTTTGCTAGAAATGGAAAAGGGGCTTTGATATGTTTAATGGAAATTTTTGAAGCAAGTTTTGTTGATATGGATTTCTTCTAGTATTTATTAGTTGGATCAATATGTATATATTCCATCCACTGAAATTATCACAAATGGAATTACTTTCTCAGCAATTAAATTGTCTTGTGGGTGTTGTGTACATGAGTAAACACCCAAAATTTACATGCTTATTGCCGATTGGCTAAAGCTCAACCGGCAAATTCAAAGAGCTGTCAGAGCCACACCTCCAAGCAAGCTGCTTTAAAAACAGCTTTCCTTAGAGCGCTACTCATTCCGACTATGCTACAGTTAGATCAATAAACCCTTGTAAATAGCTACAACATCTCAGATTCTTTTCGTATACCCCGATCTAACAGTGGGACTCATTATGCGTTATTCATGTCCCTTATTTACTCTCCCTTATTTACTGGGTTTACTGGACTACACAAAAAATTGGTTTGATTGATTATCAATTTCATTATTTTGGATGTATAACATGGATGATGGGCATGTTTTATTATGTATTTCCATCTATCATTCAAAAGGTCATACTATTTGGATTCACACATATACTATACTGATACATTACAATATCCATATTCTCAGAAAGAACTTGATGAATGTGAAGGCCAATAACAGATGTAGAAGATGTAATTTTACATTTACAATTTTAAAAAATTACATTTACAATAAAAATATACAGACTGACTACAAATAACAGCATGACAACCTAGCAATAATGGTGCACTGGAATATCTGCAATAAATATAATTTGCTTGTAAGCAAGAACTAGTGACATCACAAAATAGACAAAGTAATAGAAAATGAAAAAGATAAGGGGCTCTGAGACTTCAGAATTCAAACAGACAAGCACCTGTCACATAATACCTCCAACTTAACTGAAAAAAATCTGAATTGTTCTGGCAGAACCTGGAATCAGCAGAATAAAGAAAGAAAACTAGACAACAAGACATAAAGATATGCAAATAGTAGAATTCAAGTGGCAAAAGAAAACAAAGATAATACTAATAAAAATAAGCCAGAATAGCTGGAAAATCACTTGAATACCATCTGCATTGACAAAATCACCACCAGTCAATTGCAAAAAGCACCACCAGTCAATTGCAAAAAAACTTACATCCTGAACCAATACCTTTAACATCATGAAATACTATATTTGTATATCCTAGGTAGATAAAAATGGCAAATCCAATCTAAATACCTGGTTGACTGTGCAAAAAACAACAATAATAAAAACATTATTTGGAACAGCTTACATCCTGTAACAATACCTTTAACACTATCAAACAACAACTATCTCATGTTCTTGGAAAAAACTCAATAGGTGGATAAAAATGGGAAATCTGGCTGTGTAAGTTTATAGTTTGTAGCTTTGTAGCAATCAGAAACAAATAATAATAGCATGTCAGCAAAGAAGATTCTTATTGCTATGATTTTCAGGAAGATAATCTAAATTAATACTAATATTAATCATTATTGTAACAATTTGAAATTCAGTTAGAAGCCAAGATAGGTAGCATAAAAGGTATTAAATTGATAACTTTTTGTTGAAATTAAATGCATCTCGTTTGTAATTTTGAAATTATTAATTGAAGTTTAAAACCTTGCCTTTTGAACATAAAGTGCTGTCCTTGTAAAATATGAGAAAAATCCAATTAATTTGCGATGTAGTCATTGTTCTTTAAAAAACTAAGGTGCCTGACCTTTTAACTTCAGAAGTTACCTTAGATGAAGCAAGTATCTTCCCATTGCTAAATACCTTGCTTAAAAAAACCCTGAAAACACAATAGCAAGGTAACCACGTTTAGAGTTACAGTACTTGAATTCTATTATCTTACTAAAACTATAAAGTTACTGCTGTGCAACAAGAGACTAATAACCATGACATCAATTATTCAGTTAACAAAAATTCTTCCTTATTATATTTTATTTGTGACATATATGTACACATATGCATGACATATATGTCTCTATATATAAATACTGTATATTAAACCAATCTTTCATAAAATTATTCCAATTATAGATAGTGTCTTAAAAATTAAATCTAGACAACTCCAAAATGCCTTGAAAGACTGTTACCCATATTTATTTATTTATTATTTTATTTATTATTTAGATTTGTATGCCGCCCTTCTCCGCAGACTCGGGGCGGCTCACAGCAAGATACAGCAATTCATGACAAATCCAAATAAATTTAAAATATTTAATTTTTTTTAAAAAAGAACCCCATTTACTAACAAACACACACACAAACATACCATGCATAAATTGTACATGCCCGGGGGAGGTGTTTCAGGTGGGTTTTAAGGAGTTTACGGAAGGCAGGGAGAGTAGGGGCAGTTCTAATCTCTGGGGGGAGTTGGTTCCAGAGAGTCGGGGCCGCCACAGAGAAGGCTCTTCCCCTGGGGCCCGCCAACCGACATTGTTTAGTTGACGGGACCCGGAGAAGGCCCACTCTGTGGGACCTAATCGGTCGCTGGGATTCATGCGGCAGAAGGGCGGTCTCGGAGATATTCTGGTCCAGTGTCATGAAGGGCTTTAAAGGTCATAACCAACACTTTGAATTGTGACCGGAAATTGATCGGCGGCCAATGCAGACTGCGGAGTGATGGTGAAACACGGGCATACCTAGGTAAGCCCATGACTGCTCTCGCAGCTGCATTCTGCACGATCTGAAGTTTCCGAACACTTTTCAAAGGTAGCCCCATGTAGAGAGCATATGCAAAGTTGAGGTCTCCTTAAAATCTACAGGGCTACTGGGAGAGAATGTTTTGCACCTTAAATTTCCATGCTATTAAATGATCATCATCATCATCATCATCATCATTATTATTTATTAGATTTGTATGCCGCCCCTCTCCGGAGACTCGGAGCGGATTACAACAACAATACATAGTACAAATCTAAGGGCTAAAAATGACAGTTTAAAACCTTTATTATAAAAACAGTCATGTATCCCAGACAAACCATACATAAAATGAAACGGCCCTGGGGAATCAATTCCCCATGCCTGACGGCAGAGGTGGGATTTTAGGAGTTTGCGATCATTCAACTAGTATGCCAAATTTTTAAAATAACACCAGTTGTTCACTCAGAAAATCCAATTTTTAATATTTCCATCATTTACTTTGATAGATGTCAGCCTATCAAAGGTAAACCACACATTCTACTTTATTATAGAAATCTTGCAAGTTTAAAAATACAACTCTCCAGCGATAAAAAGCTAGGGAGAGTCCCTTTTGACCTCTTTCTTCACCCACTGTGCAGCTGCAGGTTATGCCCTCTCTTATCTGACCAACTCCCTAGGTCGGGGATCGGCAACCTGTAGCTCTGAAGCTGCATGCAGCTCTTTGGGCCCTCTGCTGCAGCTCTTTGGGCCCTCTGCTGCAGCTCCCTGTCACCCTGTTGCAACAGATGGATGACAGAGTTAGTGGCAGTGGCAGTGGCATGGTCAGAACCTCTTCATTTGCCTATGCGTGGCAGCAGCATTCCGCCTTTGTTGCAGTACATTTGCTGTTGCCATCACCAAAGAGATCTGGGGGAGAACGATGGGGGCAGATCTTTCAGGGGGGGGCATTCCCAAGCCTGTCCTTCCTCCTCCCTTGTTGGCAAAGCCAAGAGAAAGAAGGGGGCAGTGTAGGGAAGCGCTCCCCTCCCTCACTGAGCGTAAGTGCACCCGTCCAGCGGGAGGGGGAGATGGCCCAGTGAAAGTGCCCCCACTGGCGAGTTTGACAGCAGAGATGCATGGCCCGGCTCCTGCAGCGGGATGCTGTTCAGCACCTCCAGACGTGAGCTGCTGTCTTTGAAATGTGACACTTTCTGTTGCCTATGCCTTCCCCAATCTCAGCTTTTACCCCAGCAAGAGCTATATTTCTGCTCGCTTTCTTTTTTTGTGCCTTCGCCAGGCAGCAGTGACTGGGGCAGGCAGCAGAGCAGCAGGGCTGCTCCCCCCACTCAGCAAGCAGGGCCTGGAAGAACATGGAGTGTTTCAAGCGAATGCCAGGTCAGAAAATGTGCTCCGATTTCACCTCAACATATGTTTCCAGCATGTTTCCACCCTGAAGCAGGATTGAATGTGGGGGAAGAGATCAGGGGGAAGGGTAGGAGGGAAGATGAAGCCCTGCTGGCTTTCCTTTGGCATGAGGAAGATCCAATACCTCCTCCATGCCCTGTCCTCTGCTCTCTAGTGGCTTGAGCAGCACAGTGAAACTGTACTTTACAATGGGGGGGGGATTAGATACCCCTCCCTCCTGGAGCCCATTACAACACAATGCAACCCTGGCCCACTCGCCCCTGGCAACTCTCACTTTCTCTCAGGGCAGAGAGCAGGTAGCACATCCAGCACCAACAAAGCAGGAAATAGCTGTCTATCTTTTCCCATCAGTCAGGCAGTGACAGAGAGACAGAGACAGATACGGCTCAATGTTCTCTCCTCTCTCCACTTTTGCCCAGTTTTGCAAAGATTCAGCAGACACTACCTTGGTGGTGATGGGGAAGTTTCCTCCCACACTTTGCCTGCCAAGCATTTTTGGGGGCACCCAGGACTACATTTTCCAACCACTTTGTACTGAGTTCCATGATGCATATGCATGCATGTGTGAGTATGCTGCTGGTTGGGATGATGCTTCTCTGAAGTGCATCCAGTGATGTAAGATGGCAACCTCGTGGCACTGTGATGTAACAGCCTGCACTCCTTTTGCAATGCAAGGTTTATTTTTGTATTTTTCCAAAGACAAAGTGAACGTGGTCAAATTTCCCTACAATTATTCCCTGGGTGTGTGGTTGGGGAGTGGAGGTGGGGAGTGGGAAGGAGGGAGGGAGGGAAGGAGGGAGAGAAAGAAATAGACGAGGGTGTGAGGGAGAGAAAGACAAAGAGAAAGAGTGAAACATAGATGAGTGAGAGAGGAGGATGAGAGAGAGGGGGAGATAGAAAAAAGAGAGATGAGAGAGAGGCAGAAAGAAAGAGGAGAAATGAGAGAGGGGGGAGATAGAGAGAGTGATAAGAGAGGGAGATAGAGAGGAAAATAGAGAGATGAGAGAAAGAGAAATGAGAGAGGGTTGAGATGGATGAGAGGAAGAGAAAGAGAGAAGAGAGCTGAGAAGTAAAGAGGGAAGGGAGACACAGAGAAAAAAATATGAGAGAAAGAGAGACAGGGAGAAATTAGAGAGGGATGAGAGGGAGATAGAGGGTGATAACAGAAAGTGATGAAAAAAAGAGAAAGACAGAGATGAGAGAACAAGAAATATGAGAGAGAGGAAGGGGGGAGATATACAGTATCTAGAGAAGGAGATAGAGACAGAGGGAGATATCTATTTCCCATAGAAAATAAAACACAAGGAGCCACAAAACCTGGGTAGGCGTGGCTAGAGGGGTCATGTTACTGGGTAGGAGTGAGTGACATCAAGTTGGCGACGCCCATCCAGTTTTTGTGGCTCCCAGTGTTTTTTCTATGGGAAATGGTCCCAAGTGGCTCTGAGTGTTTAAGGTTGCAGAACCCTGCCCTAGGAATCATATCTTCTTTTTTAAAAAAATATTTTTTATTGAGTAAAAACATTAACAAAGACAAACACCAAACAAAACAAACAATACATTTACAAATATACTTATACATATAAACCTCCTAGGTACTTCTATGGTAAATTGTCAATGTTAAATTTTCATTTATATATAATTCATATAAACTGTATTTCCTTTACAGTTTTTAATCTATAGATCTATTAGAAAATATATCTATCCACTATATCCAAACTAATAAAATCCTAAAGATCAATATATACATTTAGACATCAATTTTTTTTCTAGCTATTCTTCCTTTCCAACCAGTTATAAATTCCAAACTTCATACACACACACACAAGGGGGGAAGAGACAGGGATGGAAAAAGAGAGAAGCGAGAGGGGGAAGGAATGAGAGAAAAGGGGAGGAAGAGGGAGAAATGAGAAACAAATGAGAGAGAAAACAGAGAGAGACAGGAGAGGTACCCGAGAACAGTGGTAGAAATTTGAGGAGGGATGATTAATTATTAAATATGGATTGACTATGGAATATTGGTAAAAGATATATTTAGGTGTTGTTTAATATTAGGATGTATTAATTTGTAAAATTTGGATTAGAATTTTAGAACTATATAGAATTACATAGGTAAAATTAATGGAAGATATACTGTATATGATAAATAAGGGGTTTATTATATGTACTGTATGATTTTATGAGTTTGCATTATGAATTTAATATATACCGTACTTGGAAATGTAGAAGATTGATGAAAGTTAATAATAGTAAATGCTAAGTGCCTGAAAATTAATTGGGGTTGGAAATATTGAATGAAATTATAGAAAAGTATAATTTATGGAAATATATTAATTGATGCATTGGTGCTTAGATAGATTTTCATAGTATTACTAGATTACTATAATACAGTACTATGATAAATATTTAAGAAATTAAGATTTTAAAGCATGGATTTATTAATAGTTGTGTTTTTGTTTTTGCTGGTTGTTTTAGTTTTAATAGTAATAGATTTTGGTTTTGTTTTATTATTAATTTCTTTTAATAAAAAAGAAACGATTCTTTCTGTCTTTCTTTATTTATTTATACTTTTATGCCGCCCAGTCCCGAAGGGACTGCCGCTCAGACACTATACTTTTCCGCCCACACCAAAAAAAATTGCTCTCAACTCTGTGTTACATATCATTACAGCAGGATGGGATGTATATATGTAGCTATTTTGTTATTTTACAACTGTATATATAGGCAACAGTTATTATGTCAGCTCTTATGGACCACAATCAATTTCAGTTTTCCATAAAAGTTTATATGCTAATAAATTTTCCAGTGTTTAGGATTCCATGTGATTCTTTTGTTATTTTCACACATTAAAACATACATAAAGGAACAGTTGCAGCTTACAAGCGTATAAGTGTACAATGTACTGTATATACCATACTTGGTTATAGACACTAGAGTATAAACTCTACATTTTCAATAGGATGCATTGTATTAAGCAATTTCAAACAATTTGTGCCTTACGTCAATTGCTGAAGGTGGCTGAAATAACATATCCAGAATTTAGGATTTATATACATGAAAATATAGAAAAGCTGGCAAGTTATATAAAATAATTTTCTCTTGTTAACTTTAGAAAGACAATTTTATAATGTCCATGGCGCAATTTTATTATGATCATTTTTCTATCAGAAATTTAATACAATCTTCCCAGGAAGCCATCAGTACCTCTCTAAGTAACTGATGTTCCAAAAATCAGACATTTATCATGTAATATTGCAAGATTAAAAAGCAGTATAGTTGATCACTGCTGCCGTTCTGTCAGAATTTTAATTTATTTGCTTGCAACCAAACACAATGATTTTATATTTCATGGCAGACTCTACCATGTTTGACTCTACAGTAGCTTCTAAAATGAAACATCAAGAAGAACTATACTGAAATTAACTGCATGCTGTAAGTATTTGTGATAAAGATGAAAGATATACTTCAAACAAAATTAATTTATAAATATCCAAACACATTAATTTATTTAAAATATATACTCATTTCAGTATTCTTAATGTTGCTCGTAAAGAAGCAAGGACTGCCATGGTATGCTACATGAAATACATGTAAATGGTAAATGGAGCAGGCTGCTGATTCTCCCCTTCATTATAAAAATGGAGGAAACCCTCCAGTTCCTGTATTTACCAACTGTAAGAAAGACCACAAGTAGCTAAAACTGATTTTGTAATATTTCATTTCATTATGCAAGAACTATTTGTCTAACAGAAGAATTAACCTTCTGTTAATTAATTATTTCCAAATTAATAAGCATAATATGAATCACAATTCTTTGGTATTCTCTGAGTTGTTTGTTTTTCGACGTTTTATAACCGAGTTCTACAATAAACACATATTACACATAATGTTTGCTATGTGTTATAGCTCATTATCAAGTACAATGCAATTGTGTAAATACAATGGTACCTCTACCTGAGAACATCTCTACTTATGAACTTTTCTAGATAAGAACTGGTTGTTTCAAGATTTTTTTTGCCTCTTCTCAAGAACCATTTTCCACTTACAAACCCGAGTCTCCAAAACTGTAACCAGAAAAGGCAAGGAGAAGCCTCCGTGGGGCCTCTCTAGGAATCTCCTGGGAGGAAACAGGGCTGGAAAAGGCAGGGAGAAGCCTGTGTGGCCTTTCTAGGAATCTCCTGGGAGGAAACAGGGCCTCCACCTTCCCTGTGGTTTCCCCAATCGCACGCATTATTTGTTTTTACATTGATTCCTATGGGAAAAATTGCTGATTCTTACAATTTTTTCTACCGAAGAACCTGGTCACGGAATGAATAAGTTCGTAAGTAGAGGTACCACTGTATAATCAAATGCTAGTAGCTGCATTCAGTAGTTCTAAACTTAATGTACTTCACAGAAATGTACCGTATTCAGATTTTATTTGTTCATTCAGTTTTGTTTTGTTTTTAAGTGAAGGATTTCATCTTGCTGACTTTCTTAGGATGCAACCACATTTTTTTTTATTTTCCATTCATTGTACTGCCTTATTTGTCCATTTTTATTTTCAATTTCAATGTGCTTGCATTGTGCATTGCAGCTTATTGAAGAAAATATAGACTTGAAATGTTATCTGGAAAATACCCACCTTCTTATCACTGGTGGGTTTTTTAGTGCCTTACTAATCCTTATAATCCAGTCCACAATTTAATAACTACTATTTAATCATTATAATCATTCTCTTATTAGCCAACTACATTGCTTCTCCTGCCTCATGGCACCCCTGGAGTTCAAGACAAGGAAACCTCTTTGTTGATTAATTATTTAAGGCTAGCAACAATAACCATGCAGGAAATAAAGGTACTTTGAGAGGATTACACAAGGTCTAGTTCTCAACAGCACCAAGCTGAGGAAAGCAAATTACAGGCCTGAGTACTTCATTGCATGTAACTAAATTGGCTGGTTGAAATGCTAATTGCCTTTCAGGACTGCTGAAGGCAGACAGTGAGGCCTCAACTTCATGGGAATTATTCTCTTTTTTTTCTTCCTGTTTTACATCATTGTCTGGCAAAGAATTATTCAAAAGGTTTCCCTAACTTCTAAACATGTGAGAAATCTCTAAAGTTCTGACCACTGCTTCAGATCACTTTGGTCTGCCAAATCTGTAACAGATGGCTGAATTAAGGCCATGTTAAATCTCCACTAAAGCTCTGGGCAGCCCAGAGTAACTCTGGATTGCTGTAAGGAAAAAGAAGAGCAATTCATGGGTCAAATGAAACATCAGTCATAAATTAGCAAAATCTGATTAGTATTGATGGAGCATAACTTTTTGAAACCTGAACATACTTTAGCTTTGTGATAGCAGTGGAAGAAAAATATTCCCAACAATACATTAGGAACTTGAAGTTAAGTAAATTGCAGAGCACCATCCTGTTCTCTATTACTGTGTTAATACATACTGCATACTGAAATTATTTTTTTGAAGAAATATGTTCATGCATAAACTTACAGGTGGTCTGAAACTCAAAGCAATTTTCAAGAGTTGGATGAAATGCCAATACAGTGATCCCTCGAGTTTCGCGATCTCGATTATTGCGAAACGCTATATCGCGAGTTTTCAACCCGGAAGTAAACTCCACCATCTGCGCATGCGTGCCCTTCCACGCATGCGTAGATGGTGGAGTTTCCCCGCCGGGCAGAGGCTTCCCTGGGTCTTCCCCCTCTTGCCCCGGTAAGACAGCGGCGGCGCGAGCAACGGCGTGGGCGGGCGGGCGGCACGCGCGCGGGAAACCCCACCTCCGCCTCCCAGCTGGGAAGCGGAGCCGACAACAGCGTGGGCGGGCGGGCGACTCGCGCGAGCCTGGGGACACCCTTGCTCTGCTTCCCAGCGCGCGCGCGTTGCTGGGGAAAGCGCGCGCGCTTGGGGACACCTCACCTCCGCCTCCCAGCTGGGAAGCGGAGCCGGCAACAGCGTGGGTGGGCGGGCGACTCGCGCGAGCCTGGGGACACCCTTGCTCTGCTTCCCAGCGCGCGCGCGTTGCTGGGGAAAGCGCGCGCGCTTGGGGACACCTCACCTCCGCCTCCCAGCTGGGAAGCGGAGCCGGCAACAGCGTGGGTGGGCAGGCGACTCGCGCGAGCCTGGGGACACCCTTGCTCTGCTTCCCAGCGCGCGCGCGTTGCTGGGGAAAGCGCGCGCGCTTGGGGAAACCTCACCTCCGCCTCCCAGCTGGGAAGCGGAGCCGGCAACAGCGTGGGTGGGCGGGCGGCGGCGCGCGAGCCTGGGGACACCCTAGCTCTGCGCGCGTTGCTGGGGAAAGCCCGTGCGCGCGGGAAACCTCACCTCCGCCTCCCAGCTGGGAAGCGGAGCCGGCAACAGCGTGGGCGGGCGGGCAGCGGCGCGCGAGCCTGGGGACACCCTAGCTCTGCGCGCGTTGCTGGGGAAAGCCCGTGCGCGCGGGAAACCTCACCTCCGCCTCCCAGCTGGGAAGCGGAGCCGGCAACAGCGTGGGCGGGCGGGCAGCGCGCGCGAGCCTGGGCGCGAGCAACGGGGTGGGCGGGCGAAGGGCGGGCGGCAGTGGAAGCAAAAACACCATCTGCGCACGCGCAGATGGTGTTTTTACTTCCGCACCGCTACTTCGCTAAAAATCGATCATCGCGTGGGTTCCTGGAACGGAACCCTCGCGATGATCGAGGGTTCACTGTATTCCAAAATGTTCTTTTTCTCAATTTTTGTTTAGAAGAAACTGTGACATGTTTATAGCATTATTCCAATCATTTTAAAATAAACTTTGAGTTTTTTAAGTCTTCATATTCTGCAAATTCTTTTCGATGAATGCAATTCAAACAATGAGAATTTCCATTATTCAAAATTTCTTGTTTCAAAGATTCCAAGAGTAAGGCTACTTATATAAAATTTTCTTATTGTAATGCATATACATAAACCCTTGGATTATTATAGTAAAATTGCTTATTACAAATCTTATTTTATACTTATTCTGATCTGACAGAACTTTTTTATAGAAGTAACAGTTGTAATTCAACAAAGACATTTTAAACAATCTCAGAAGCCATTTCCCCAAGCAAAATTAGGCATACATAATACATACTGTAATGTAAAATAATTTTCCAGCAGTCAAGTTAAACTTAACAATGAAATACATTCATTATATTGATCCAATGTACTCTGTGAGAGAAGAAATTTTCTCTTTAGTGCAAGCCAGATTTAATATTTATTAATATCATAAATCAGTTTTGTTTGATACATACCCACCAAGAACAATTTGTGATTGTATTAGTTTTCTATAGATAGAACATATCTCAACATAGACAACCCCAAAAATATAAATCTGAAGTCAAGTTTAACAAAGTGCTTCTTTGTAGAACATTATTGCTTCTGCCTAAAAATATATACATCTTCTCTTAAAATATTTGTATAATGGATACTGATGAGAAATGTCAAATATATTATCCAAATGCATATTAAACTTTTCCAGACACATCGAAGTTATATTTTTATCAACGTCATAAGAAATAAAAAATTCCATTAATATCATTTATGTGTGCTTTTCCAAAGCTATATATATTTAACTATTTATTTAACAGGATATTCACATAATTTACATGCAACTGATTTGTGCTTTGAAAAAAGTAACATATTAACTTTTCTTTCCCCCCCTCCCCCCCCCCCCCGCCCTTGATGATAATCTAAAAATTAACTAAATGATATACGGTTCCATATTTCCAAATGATTAATCTTTTATATGAAGGGAATTATGTTTTATTTCTAAATTCAGAAATAATACAGCTCACATAAATATTTGCAACAAGACTACATGTCTATTCAAAGGTTAGATTAATTAAGAACAGTTATACTTACTTCCAGTAATGGAAAAGTTTTCCTTAATTACAGTACCTCCCTTATTGTTTTAGCTGCAAGTTAAAATTATATCTGTGTGCTTTTGTTATTAAACAGTGAAACAAAATGCTTCATGTTGTCTGCATTTTTAATGTAAAGTGCAAAGAAAGGCTTAACAATTTATTTTATCAGCTTCTTTCCAATCTCAATAGAAATCTGATATTTAACTTTATTTTAGTTGAATTTACAACTGATTAGTAACACTCCATTTCTCTACATAAAAAGTTTTGCTTTAATTGAAATATTTTTTTATACTTCACATTTCCATTTTATTTCAATAAAGACAAATTAATATTCTGTTTCATCTGAGTGTTATCTCAGATATTGATCAGATTGTGAAAATACATTAATAAAAACTTGGTTCAAACTTACAATCATATAAAATAATACATTTCTTGATAAAGTATAAAATAATAATTTAAAAGTTGTCTTCCTCATGACCTTTGAATAACATTTGTAAGCAATTTTAGTAATGTTTAAGTATGCATCATATGTATGTAATTCAGTACTTAATATACAATTTTTTGTGGGAAACATGCATCAAAGTTCAGCACAATGGGACCAAAACAAAATTAAGTGGTTAATATGATCATGTAAACATACATTAGATAGTACTATTGAACTAAATTGGATACATTGCAGAGTAAAAGTTTGGGCTGCAGATCCCAGGGCTTTCATTTAGGTCAGGGGTCTCCAACCGCCGGTCCGCGGACCGGGCCGTTGGGGTTTTTCAGCCGGTCCGCGGCGCCAGGGCCCCCTCGGCCTTTCCGCGCTGCCCACCGCCCGCCCGATTTGCCCCCTCTGCTCCTCTGCCACCTCCTGCCTTTCACCGCAGCTCCTCCCGCACCCGGAACGCACGCCCTGCCCGCCTCACATTTGCCGAGAGGACTTTCGCCCCGGGCTCTCAGCAAGGGGGCTGCATGAGAGGCGGGGCCGGCGGAAGGTGATATTCAATGTCGGGGGCGCACGGGCGGTTTTGCGCGCGCTCCCTATCTCCCTGCTAGCCCACTCGGAATACTGTATTCAAAATAAGAAAAGCCTTCGCCGGCAAAGGCTTTTCTTATTTTGAATACGTATTCCGAGTGGGCTAGCAGGGAGATAGGGAGCGCGCGCAAAACCGCCCGTGCGCCCCCGACATTGAATATCACCTTCCGCCGGCCCCGCCTCTCATGCAAACCCCCTTGCTGAGAGCCCGGGGCGAAAGTCCTCTCGGCAAATGTGAGGCGGGCAGGGCGTGCGCGCGTCACCGCTGAGAAGAACGGAGAGAGAACGAGAGTGAGTGAAAGCAACAGACAGCAAGATAGAGAGAAAGTGGGAAAGAGAGAGTGAGAGAAAGGGGGGGGAGAGAAAGAGATAGCAAGAGAGAGAGAACAAGAGAGAGAAAGAGCGTGAGAAACAAAACAAGAGAGAAAGATTGAGAGAGAGAGAAAGCAAAAGAGACAGAAAGAAAACAAGAGAGAGAAAGTGAGAAGAGAGAAAGAGGGGGAGAGAGAGAGAAAGAGAGGGGGGAGAGAGAGAAAGAGAGGGAGAAAGAGAGGGAAAGGGGGGAGAGATAGCAAGAGAGGGAGAGAGAAAGAGAGAGGGAAAGGGGGAGAGAGGGGGGAGAGAAAGAGGAGATAAAGGAAGAGGAGAGAGAGAAAGGAAGAGAAAGAAAGAAAGAGGGATAGAAAGAGAGAGAGAGATGCTCAGTGAGCCTTTCTTTGAAGTTGCCTTTCTTTCTTTCTTTCTTTCTTTCTTTCTTTCTCTTTCTTTCTTTCTTGCTCTTTTTCTTTCTCTCTTTTACCTTTTCTTCCTCTATTTCTTTTCTTTCTCCTTCCTACCTTCTTCCCTCCCTCCCTCCAGTCCTTCCTCTCTTACTCTCCCCTTTCATAAGTTTCCTTGCTTCCTTCCTCTGTTCCTGTACCTTCCCTCTTTCCTTCTTTCTTCCTTCCTTCCTTTCCTCCCTTCCTTTCCTCCCTCCATTTCTTGCTTTCCTTTTCCTTCCTCCCTTCTTTCCTCCCTCATTCCCTTCTTTCACTCCTTCCTCTCTTACTCTCCCCTTTCACACCTTTCTTTGCTTCTTTGCACCCTTCTTCTGTTCCTGTACCTTCCCTCTTTCCTTCCTTCCTTCCCACCCTCCGTCCATTCATTCACCCATTCCTCTCTTGATCGCCCCTTTTACGGCGCCGCTGACAGCTAGCTCCCCCCCCCCACCGGGCCATGGAAAACTGGTCTAGCTGAAAGCCGGTCCCTGGTGCAAAAAAGGTTGGGGACCTCTGATTTAGGTGATATTCAAATTTAATTTTCAAATTAAATCAGGAAATTGCAACAAAACTTACCGATCTTACATATTTATTTTGTTCATTCAGAGACAAACTCTATCTAATGTGACATAATACACAAATTACAGCTTTCACAGCTAATAAGTTATATGCATCTTAGCCTTCAAAGTGTAATATTGCATCTGTGATAAAGAATTGAAGTCTTAGGGAAAATACAAAACATTTGAATATATGCAGTGAATAAGGTTCAGACTTTACTGTTCAACTATTGGTATATACACTGCTCAAAAAAATAAAGGGAACACTCAAAGAACACATCCTAGATCTGAATGAATGAAATACGTATTCTAATTGAATACTTTGTTCTGTACAAAGTTGAATGTGCTGACAACCTGTGAAATTTATTGTCAATCAGTGTTGCTTCCTAAGTGGATAGTTTAATTTCACAGAAGTTTGATTTACAGTACTTGGAGTTATATTGTATTGTTCATTTTTTTGAGCAGTATACATGTAGTACTTGTTTTCCCCCCCTTTTCTCTTTATTTGAATATAAATATGTAGCAATTTGCTTTGAGGGATGCAGCTGAAGAACCATTTATCAGGATGATGCAATGAGATTATTTGCAATGTGATCACTTAATAATCCAATTTTTGATCACTAGCCACAGGGCTTCTAAACTGCCTGAGAAAGGTGTTCTGAGTAAGTGGATACTCTAGCTAAGAATTAGATAACAGGGTAGCGTTACAAAGGGCAAAATTGAAAGACATCCTCGCCCATTAAAAAGCTCTTGTTTGATGCAGGGAGGTTCCACCCTATCACCTGAGAGCAAAGAGAGGGGAAGAGAATGAACTGAAGCGGCGGCAGCGGGGCTGGAGCTCTGCAGGTGCAACAGCGGGTGCAAATTCTGACTCCTGTGGCTGGCGGCATTGCACAGGTCTTGGGGGAAGGTCAGCTGGAGTCGCGGAGCTGAAGTCCCAGGATCAGCTAGGCAGCGGGCGCCGCGAGTGGGCCAAGACTGGGGGGACGACGGAGCTCCGCCAGAGCCCCGGAGGTTGGCGCGCCCGCAGGACAAAAGAAGGGGCGGCGGGGAGAGGAGACAATAAAAAGGAGGCGGTTTTGGCGGGAAAGAAGAGGCGGCTTCGGCGGACCAGCCTAAGGAGAGCGAGGGATAGAGAAGGCGGCGGGGAAAGAAGGGGCTTCGCTGTGGCGAGTCTGGGGGAAGAAAAGCCTAGTTTTTCTAGCCTTACTATTCTTAATAAGCGGGCTGAAAACCGCGGCAAGAGATCCGTTTCGGCGCTTAGTGCCAAGAGCTCGCGCGCCACTCCACCGTAGGGGGCTTCGCGAATTTATTAAATAGAATAGAATATTTATGTATAGAATTTATAGAATATATTTATTTATTTATAGAATAGAATTCCTTGTGATTGGACTCAGAAGGAATTTGTCTTCGTTGCATATGCTCTCAGTATACACAAAAGAAAAAAGATACATTTGTCAAGAATCATGAGGTACAACACTTGTCACAGGGTACAAATAAGCAATCGGGAAACAATATTAATATGAATCGTAAGGATACAAGCAACAAATTGCAGTCATAAACGGGAGGAGATGAAAGGGGCAGCAAGGCAATCACTGTTGTGAGGCGCTTCTAGCTCATCCAGGTGGAAGGTTTCTTCCCCCCCCCCCCTCCCCAACCTGAGGCGAGAGCCGACCGGCTTCGCTCTCGAGCCGAGCAGCCCGCTCGCCCCGCAGCAACAGGTGCCGCTCTGGGAAGAAAAAGATGCTCTCTCTATCTCCCGAAGCAAGCGAGGGAACGAAAGAAACTTCGCAGCTTCCTCTGCGGCGGTGTCGGGGTTCCCGTCAACGGCCGCGCGCGCGAAGCACCTACCTAGGCTCAGAGGTGTTGACATCAGCGTCCGTGGGCTCGCTTGCCAGCCTTTCCAGCCGGCCCGTCGTCGGTCAGTCCGCTCTGCACTCCCTGCCGCACGCGCCTGTGTTATGCGTGCCCACAGGGTGAGCCCTCATTGGGTGTCTGAACGGCCCGGCTGCCCCGGCTTCTCCTCTTCCCGCTCCTCGCCGGCTTTGGTGGGAGAGGAGAGTTTGGCCACCCAATCAGCCGCCCTCTTCAAAGAGGCCGGCTTTGCAATGAATTTAATTCTAAAGCGAAGTTGGAGGCCTCCCTAGACTAGACTGGCGTTCTCTCCCTTCCATGTATAATCCCTTTGCTTGTGTTGGGAAGGCGGGAGACATTTAGAAATTAAAATTAAAAGCAGTGTAGCCGGACTATCATTAACTGTTGTACTTAATGATTATTTACGAATTTATCTTTTCTTTTATGTACTGAGAGCATGTGCACCAGGACAAATTCCTTGTATCACACTTGGCCAATAAAAATCCTATTCTATTCTATTCTGGAATATATATCAATTTATCAAAGTAGAATCTGGACATATCCAAAGGATCTTTAAGGTTTTGTGCCCATGGCTGTCTCCCCATTTTATCTCGCTCCTCCTCCCCTCCTCGAGTCTGTAAGAAAAAGTATTTTAAGTATAGAACAGAACAGAATAGAATTCTTTATTGGCCAAGTGTGATTGGACACACAAGGAATTTGCCTTTGTGCATATGCTCTCAGTGTACATAAAAGAAAATATAGATTTGTCAAGAATCCTGTGGTACAACTCTTAATGATTATCATAGGGGTCAAATAAGCAATGAAGAGTATATCCTGGTATATCAACCATAAGAGACTGTTGGTTTTCTTTTCTCAAACATACAAATCCAATCAATCAATCAATCAATACATACATACATACATACATACATACATACTCCATTCATTCTTATTTATTTATTTAGCTAGCTTTCTATGCCGCCTTCCTCAACAGATTCAGGGCGGCTTACAACATAAATACAATACAAGATGTGTAGAAATCTAATATTACAAATCTAAAACTTTCTAAAACCCCATTATCTTAAAAACACAATCATCCACATTCATCCAACTAATTTAACCATAGATGTAGGGTTTAGTTTCCAGACAATTGATCTACTGTGCTGCTTTTTACCAAAGGCATTGCAGTTTAAAACATGGGGTCCAGATTACAAATGTCAGGCAAAATACAATGGGCCACAATCATGAACATGACTGGATGATTCCTCTCATAAATATTTAAACCTTATACTGTAATTTTATTTCTGATCCTGCTCTAGGATTTGATTCAAGAACAAAATGCAAATCAAAGAAATATAGATACAGCTCAATCAACCAACTTAAAGAATTATGTAAAGCTTTTCTTGATATATTTTTCAAATGAGAAACCACAGACATTTCCAGATTTTGGCTTTCAACTTTTGAAAGGGTTTTAAGAAACAGGCCTGGATACTCATGACAGGCCATCACACCAAACAATCATATTTAAGAATCTTATCCCGGGAGGAGGAAGTAGAATTAACAAGGCTCAGTTTTGCTTGTTTTGGATCTCCCCCCTCTTATCCTACAGTATTCAATGGGTAAGAGTAATATTGTAGTATCAATATGGGAATATTTGCTGTGGTTGTTAGCTTTTCTCAGGTCTATGCTATACTTTACTAACTTCTTCTTGGTCAACTTCTCTTGCATAAGCAATGTCAGTTTCATCTTGCATCCAATGAGTCTGGCAAGTGTTTTAAGAAAGTCCAGCCTAGAATGGTTTGAATTGAAGAGACTTATAAATCCAATAAACCGATGCCTTCCTTTTCTCTGGTCTATTTCTACCAAAGTGTAGGAGGAATGGCAAAAGCCGATTAATTCAGTCCCATATCTGCAGCAGTGCTCCAATTGGTGGATGCTTTCCCAGGTCCAGTGATTTGCTAAATGGGATGGTAGCAAATCCGGGGGGGGGGGGGGTGTTCAAATCATTTTGCCCATAAAAAGTAATACACTCATAAATTAGGACCACACTACCTACCGATACCAATGAAACTGGAAAGATTTAGGGGTTGGAAACAGGCACTGCAAATTTATGCTGAAATTGCTTTACATCAAGTCAGGGATGGGGAACTAAAAATGAGCAGTGGAAAAAGTGTCTTTTATTCTCAAATATATTCTCTTTACTTTAAAGTTACTTTTAAAACAATTCTGTAGGTGTGATATCCATGACACTTTACACCTGTGTAAGATTTTTAAAATTATGCTTTTTTACATTCCTGCCTTTGTTATTATTAAATAACTCAAGGCGATGAACAAACATAATACTCCTTCCTCACCCTAGGTTCTCCACAATTTAAGAATGAAAATTAAAATGTCTGATTTTGAAGGGGAAAAAAGATCTCCTCCCAATGACAGTTGTCCCATCCCCCATTGATGTGTGTGCAGAAAACAAACCAAGTTCAAATGGTGTAGCTGGACTACTCCTTTCACTTTTATGTAAAACGTCTCAGAGGAAGACAAAACAACACTGAAAGCAGCAGCCTGCAGTTTGCTTGTTTGTTTTCAAGGCTTTCCTATTGTCCTTTTATTGGCATGGCATGAATGAAGACATGGGAAAATGGGGACTTGAAATAATAATGTGGGTGGAGGAAACAAAACTTGGAGAAGAAAGAATAACTAGCTACTTGATTTTAAGTGGTATTGCGCTAGCAATAAAAGTCCACCCAGATGCATGCAACATATCCTTTCTAGTACTTCACAAGGTTAGCAGATTAAAGAAGTGGTTAAAGAATCTCTGCCACTGCCACTGCTTTGTGGACCATCCTGCCCCCAGATGTGAAGAAAGCCCCCAATCTCTTGGCATTCCACAAAGGAGTCAAAGCCCGGCTCTGCAACCTTGCTAGCAAGTTCCTTGAGAGCCCCCTCTGCCTGCAATAGTCCAATGTTAAATGGTCATCATATGATTTTATCTTCAATATTTATACATTGTGATATAATAGATTTGTGGCATTCTTCAACACTGCAATATTAATATCCTTTCTTCAGACTGTCCAGGGGAAAAGCATTTTGAAATTCCCTGATATTTCCCTGACATTTCCCTGTAACTTGCGATCTAGTTAAGGCATGGTTGTATATGATGTCATACCAAACGGCTAAGCCGTGGAGAAATATCGGTAGCTGAGGAAGCAAGTTGTTGCCACAGTTATGCTCATTTTTGCTTGACTCTGCCAGGCAGCGCAATCCTTTTTTGTTTTTAATATGATTTTTAGTTTTTAATGCATGGAATAAAAACACAAACCAAAATTGATTTTATTCCCTCAGTTTTCTCTCTCATTGTAAATACGTTTATTTCAACCATTAATAATCTAAAAGTATTAACTGAAGCTAAACTCTTCAATCAATGGAAACATTTCAGGTGAAAAATCACAGTATGTTATTTGTCAAATGTTAAGTGGTAATTAATGACATTTAGATATAGTGATACACTGGCCTAAATAATGAAACAAATTATTAAAAGGTTCCATTTAGACTATGCAGTGTTTTTTTCTTTTTGAATATTCTAGATAAAATCAGCCTATTTGATATCTATGTCAGATTGTCCAGATCTTGATGCTTTATGATGCTTCTTGTTTATGTGCCCCCTGTGTGGCACTTCCCTGCAGTTTGTTATTTTTTCTTCATCAGTGGAGGGAGGAAACCAACAATGCTGGGCAACCGCATTACATTGCACAAGGTAACCATGGAAGCATTTGTCTAATTGTTAAGACCCTTCCAAAGCGATTCAGCCATTCATTTATTTGAATCAATATTGAAGCTTTTAAGATTTATTATTCAGGAGCTTAGACAAAACTAATGAAAGAAATTTGTTGTTACTTTCCAACAGTTCATTCCATCATGTTAAGCATATATTAAGATCTTGTAGACTCTTGTGTGCAATAAGTAATGTTACTACTTTTTCCCAATGGAAAGTCTAATCATAAGATCCTGGTATTAACATTCCTGACACTATGTGAAAAGAACTTAAGAACTTCTAAAGCAGATTGCCATACAATATGAATCTAATAAAAACACAAAGAGAACACAAGAATAGAATATGGGAGTGGAGCAAATTGCTTTAAAATTCCTCCCAAAAGCTTTTTAACTTGTTACCTGTTCCTTGCACTTAATTATTTAGGAATTTTCTCACTTCTCAATATTTTAATTAAAGATTTTTAAATGTATAGATTTATTTATTTGTTTGTTTGTTTGTTTGTTTAATGTATAAGCCATTCATCTCATATACATGATTCTGGACAGCTCACAGCGTTGCAATTCCATATAAATAATTTGAAATAAACTTCTTAGTCCAGTAACACTATATGTCAAATAATTTTGTCAATAGAGATTTACTTATATGCAGATATGAAACCAACTTATTCTAATCATTCATAAAGTTTGTGAATGCATAAGGGATAACTAAGTAACCACATGGAAGAACAAGCAAGTTCTTGGTGGCCTAAGGAATGTTTTTGGCTATTCATTAGTTTAAATGACTAAGGAAAAATACTAGAATAAAAAAGTAGTGAAACCAGAAATAAAGCGCGTGCACGCACACATACACTCAATTAATAAGAGTTAAGATACTTTTTTTGCATGCCTCTAGTTAAAATCTTATGTTCAAAATATTTTTGCTCACAATAGAAGATTGAGGGTGATATCTTTATTAGGATTGTAGAATAGGCATACAGTATATGTTTACAGAGTTATGGTAACTGCCAATCATTGATCAATAATCCTAACTCATTTGGCAGGGGAAAATGTGTAAGATTGCTGAAATAAGTGGATATAATTTGGTTCACAAAACTCACAAAAACAGGCAACCCCTTCCACCCTGTTTGAGTTGATAACTAAAATGAATTATAGTAATGTTTTGTTTTGGTTTCCATTTTAAGTAGTTCTTCCAATAGTTTGCATAGTTCTCATTTAGGTTTTGGATTTGCTATTGGTTTTTATATGCTGCTGGCAATGAGTAAGTTCCTATGCCATACTTGTACATACAGGTGTCGTGCTGTGATTAATACTGGCCCTTGGTAACTCATTTAACTTTCATTCAGATAAATGAAGTAATTTACATCAAGAATGAGAAAGACTGCATCTACATTAGTATTCACAGGTTGTGCAGCTACTGTCCTGTTCATCAAGTTGGAAATATACTCTTTTGTACACTGATGGGAAAATGTCACTAGGTACAAATGGTTAAAAGAAAGGAATGAGGTAGGTCCTTTTTAGTATAAAAGTGCATAGCTCTAGCAATATTTGACTTCATACTGTAGAGGCTGTCTAAGGCATACTTCCCAAACATTGTGGGAGCATAATTCTCTAAAATCAATACATATTCAGAAGAAACAATTAGGCAAGAACTAACTATATTACTGCTTTTAAACTTTGTGACAACAAAACTACAGTACTCATTGGAGTTTGCATAGGCACAATTAGTGAGAAGGTCTGAAGTGAGTTTTGAGAGTGGTCTCATTTTGCATATCCAAGCATGATGGGTTTTCAATTCAAAAGTTGGCAAACCCTAATTATAAAGGGGAGAAATGTTGGAATTAATTTGCCTTTTACATTATCATCCAAAACTTTAAAACAATGGTCTGATAAAGATATATTTATAACTTAGTGACAAATTATTATATGCATTTACTTTCCTCAAATTTATTTGCTGTTGTACTTCCATTAGCCTTTTGACCAATCTGTATTTCTATTAGACTTTTTGACCAGTCATAAAACTACATTTCTGCAACAATTAACACAGATAAGTCATATATGTCCTTGTTACTATCTTTTTACTACATTATTGTGGTTGAAAGCTTCCTTTATTAAAACTGCTTCAGATCTCTGTCAAACATGAAGTAACATAGATGATTACGGGTTCATGTATCTTGCTAAATCTTGCAGAAACAAGCAAAAAGTCTACCTACACCACTGAAATAAAATTTAATTTTTTTTGTAGGCTTCCTAGTTGTTCACACATGCTATTCATTTTCCCCATGTACTTATGAAACAAAATTGCATTGTATTAACCAAGAATTCTGGCTAAACTTTAAAATTTATTCTGGGAACAAAAGAAGGAAGTAACAAGTAGTGTAGCTGAATATTCATATTTTATTTCAGTTAGACAGGACAATGTCAAGAAAATTACTTGGTTTTCAAAAAAATTACATGGATTTTAGGTTGAAGAGTATTATCCCCAACCTACCTACACACAAAGATTTTATAAGGACACCAACAGCACATAAAGCACAATTATAACCCCTTCACTATTTTTCCCAGCAACTTAAGCACAATAGATAGATAGATAGATAGATAGATAGATAGATAGATAGATAGATAGATAGATAGATAGATAAATGCTATTTAATTCACTGATTGAATATCATTTTATGATAGAAGCAGTGCATGGTTAACTAAACATTATGGTAAGTTCTGTAGGAGGTTAGCACCCACCCCTCTACAAGAAAAATTAAATAACTAGTAACTATTTTAAAAGGCAGAACATCATATGTTCTGCCTTTACATCACCATCACAGGTGCCACAGGTGGTATGCGGAACCATATCTGCTGGCACACGAGCTGTTGCACTAACTGAGCTTCAACTTGCATGTATGTGCCAGCCAGCTGATAATTGGCTTACGTAGAGGCTCTGGGAGGGCGTTTTTGGCTTCCAGAGCGCCTCCAGGGAGATGGGGGAGGGCGTTTTTACCCTTCGCCCTCTTCCGGGAATTCTTTGGAGCCTGGGGAGGGTGAAACACAAGCCTACTAGGACCACCAGACGTTGAGAAACAGGCTGTTTCTGGCCTCCAGAGGATCTCTGGGGGGCGGGGGAAGCTGTTTTTACCCTCCCCAGGCATTGAATTATGGGTGTGGGCACTCACGCATGCGCCAAAACACGCACCCATGCCCTTTTGGCACTTGACAGAAAAAAGGTTCGCCATCACTGATATAGAGTATCTCTAGAAATATGCTTTAGGCAAGGAAGAACAGTCACTCTTAGTAGCCCCCACCTTTGTCAATGCACCATCAAGGAATGGCCCAGCCCACCTTTGTTAATAGCTGGACCAATCTATTCTAGATAACAAATAGCAGCCATATTAGGAATTGTCCAGAGCCCTTTCATTCCACCATCACTCAGCAAAGGTTCAGCCAAATTTGAACTCAAAAACACAGCCTACAAAGTTGCTTCTCCATGGTACCATGGGAATCTCACAACCAATCAGAGAAAAGGAAACTCCAAGGTGGGGTACCACAGAAGTTATAAAAACTCAGAGATTCTTAGCAATTGTCCTTTTTTATCTGGACCCGACACTGTATTGGGTTGCTACACACTGCACACTGGTAGCAAAAATGGAGCTGTGCACGTAGCTCCAGGTGACCGCAAGGCACGCGCACATGTCCCAGTGAGATTTTGCTTTTGCGTATGCTCAGGAAGCAAAATCTCACGGGACACACACGCAAGAGATTTTAGCATTTTTTTTTCTTCCACACATGCACGGAAGAAAAAAATATAGCTGACATTTGGCATGCATGCACATCCCGACAAGATTTTGCTTCATGCACATGCACAGAAGCAAAATCTCGCTGGGATGTGTGCATTTGCCCACCAGTCACCCGGAGCTGTGCGTGCATCATACTGGTAGTGGTGAGAACAGCAACCCCCACCTGCCCTAGTATCTGGAAGTATGTAATCCTCTTTTTCTGTACAGGAGTTTATGCCATGTGCTCCCGTCCGCCATTAAAGCTTCTTTCCAAGCAACCTCCATGAATCCAGTGTCTTTTTCCCACTTGGAACTGAACCCAGAAGAATATTACTTCCAACTGTCCTTCAGTCTGTTCTTAAATTTCTATAATTCAGCTTCACTAGATAACTCTGCCTAGAACAGGGGTCCCCAAACTTTTCACACAGGGGGCCAGTTCACTGTCCCTCGGACTGTTGGAGGGACGGAGTATAAAAAAAATATGAACAAATTCCTATGCACTCTGCACATACCTTGTTTTAAAGTAAAAAAACAAAATGGGAATGTACTATTTAGAGGGGGAAGAAGGTCTGAAATTCATATATGTTTATGTTTTGTTTTTAATTTTCTTTTGTTGACATCTGATTGGCTATACAAGGTTTTCTTGGCTTATGAAAACTGTATAAAGAAATAAGGAAGCACTTTGGCATAATGGTTAATAAGTTAGAAATATAATTGGTGTTGCACTTTTTGAAGGAACATTAAGGAGGAAATTTAATTAAAAGAAAATGAATGTAACTGGATGACAAAATTAGAAAAAAAAACTTTTGCAACTTTTTTGATAATTGATATTAGTTACTAACAAAATACTGCATTTTATTCATGGAAAATTAGATGGTACTGTGTTGTTTGAATGTATGTTGAGAGAAAAATTAACCCCCCCCCAAAACATTCCTTCTTTCTTCTGTCCCTCCATTCATTTCATTCTTTCTTCCTTGTTCCCTCCATTTCTCCTCCTTCCCTCCTTCATTCCTCTCCACTTCTCCTTCCCTCCCTCTTTCCCTTTTCTTTCTTTCTCTCTCTCTTTTCCCTGTGCTCTTGTCACTCACTGGCAGGCCGGATAAATGGCCTCAGTGGGCCGCATGTGGCCCGCGGGCCGTAGTTTGGGGACCGCTGGCCTAGAAGATTCATGTCTGACTCCCCCCCCCCTGAACTTTTTATAAACATCCTCTTACACTTTTTCTAAGCTTTAAAAACTATCATAATTATTAGGGGAGTTGCTTTAGTTCCTATACAGTGGTACCTCTACTTACAAACTTAATTTGTTCAGTGACCAGGTTCTTGAATAGAAAAATTTGCAAGAAGCAGCTATTTTTCCCATGGGAATCAATGTACTGTACTGTAAAAGCAAATAATCCTGCAATTGGGGAAACCACATGGAGGGTGGAGGCCCTGTTTCCTCCCAGGAGATTCCTAGAGAGGCCCCACAGAGGCTTCTCCCTGCCTTTTCCGGTTACAGATTGGAGGCTTGGGTTTGTAAGTAGAAAATGGTTCTTGAGAAGAGGCAAAAAAAATCTCGAACACCTAGTTCTTATCTACAAAAGTTGGTAAGTGTGGAGTTTGTAGTAGAAGTACCACTGTATTAGTTTGGTTCCTCTTTTCTGTATTTTCTCCAGCTTCATGGTATGATATTGTTTTTCTAAAGCAGGGAATTAAGTCTTCCTAATACTGTAGACACATCAGATTGCTGGAATAGCTTTTACAACATAGCAAAGATATGTGGAATTCACGCCCCCAAATCCCAACATTTTAAAAATAACCGAAATTGAAAAGATTGGTGTAACAGTATACCAAACTCTGCACTAGTACTTCAAGCACAAACATCACGAAATTATCGGGGAATAGGGAGAAAGGAAAACATTCTACAGTAGTAGACGGGGCCGTTGCAAAATCTCGCGGGAGTAACGTATTGCCATTTTGGCAACCGCCGTCGCGGGATTTTTGAGATCTCACGAGAGGAAGGCGAGCTGAGCGGCCGCCATCTTGTCGACGCGCGGGCGCTTTCGCTCTCGCAGAGCAGACGCGTTTCGTTTCAGTTCCTAGGCTTCTCATAGCGGCATCCGTGGAGAACGTTGAGCCGGCGCCGAAAAAAGCACCCTCCACAAATGGCCACTCCTGGGTAGATTGGTGAGTTGCTTGCCGTCCGTGTGTATTACAAAAAAGAAGGGCGGGTTTCTTTTAGAAAAATAATTTCTGGAGTCGGGCGAGGGCTGGTCCAATGCCGAGGGCTGGAGATGTTACGAGTGACCACTGAATAGCTTTGCCGGTCTGCCACTCATCATTTTTTCCGATGACAAACTCATTCTTTGTTGGAATCCTATTTTCCCTGTTCCAGTTCCCAGGCTTTTGATGCGTTGGAATCAGGACGTTGTATCTTTTCCTTCTATTGTTAGGGTGGGGAAAGGCTGCAGCTACTGAATTTTAGTTTTATTTTTTTGTTAAAACGCAGAGGAGCCCTGCAAGATGACACGTTCTATCATCTGGGAGTTTTTTGTCTTTTGTTTCTTGACAAATCTATATATATTTTTTATGTACACTGAGAGCATATGCACCAAGACAAATTCCTTGTGTGTCCAATCACACTTGACCAATAAAGAATTCTATTTTATCTATCTATCTTCTGTCTATAACTTCCATAAATGGTGGGATCTGAAGATTTCCTTGGTCCGACCCCTCCTTCCTGCCTACGTGTAAATACTTGAGCTTTCGAAAGGATGCGGGAACTTCTTGCCAGATTTGTAAATCATTTGTGAATCATCATATCAACAATTTGATTTTAACTAACCTTACAGTAATAATTGCGCAAATGAAATCATCTTCAGTTTTTGCAACACAGTTTGGAGAGGCGTCTGTGGCTTAGCCATCAGAGACCAGGTGCAGCCCTTGATCGATAAAAATTGCTCCTTTTTTGTGTATTTAATATCGGGGATCTTAGGTCAGATTAGAAGTTGTTTATCCATAACAAGCTTTTGGTGTATAATTGCAGGAGGAGGAGTCTGAGTGTATATATTCAGTTTATTTTTATCAAAGGTGTTATAAACAAGGATGTTTAATGATGTCTTATCTAATCCTGTTTATTTTGAATGCTGACTTCTCAAATATTTTGATCAAAGATTGTTACAAACTAGTGTTTGTGATATCTGTGTAAAGCTTTTTCTAATGTATCCTCCTAGTACAAAGTTTCCTCTGCTATAGTCCTACATAGAAATAATGCTATCTCAACAGTTTATTTCTATTGACTTTTTAAAAAAGTGAACCTGAAGTGATAATAATTCATTGAATTATTATATAAAGGAGAAACTATGTCAGTAGGGAACGGAATGAAATAATGTGTATACATCTTTAAAAATATTTGTGCTTAGTTGCCTTCTTTTCATTCTCTTTTCACTGTTAGATTTCTCCCGGTAGAATGACAGGAAAAAGCCAGACTTTAAGTTTCCAACTCCCAGCTGTTGTACAGCCCACTTCAGTGGATAGCCACGTATATACGTTTGGGAACAATCTTAGTTCTGACAGTGATGTTTTGGAAGATGAAGTTGAAATATATGAACTGCGACCTCGGGGAAAAGAGAAAACTCGGAGAAGCACATCAAGAGAAAGAATGGATGATATTGTATTTATAACTAAAGATATTCAAGAAGGAGATACACTAAATGCATTAGCTCTTCAGTATAGTTGTTCAGTAAGTTTCTCTTTTTCCAGTTGCATACAATATTATAATATGTTAGAGTCATATACAATACATGTAGAATGTTTTAAATAAAATTATGTAATAAATACAGTGTGAAGGGTCACTTAGATTCGATTCTGGCTGTACAAATATATACAGTATATTTGCCAACTAGAAGCATGTAGTTTTTTGAAGTTAATTATACATTTTGGTAATTGCTAAAATTTAATTTTTTTTCTTCTCTAACAATATTTTATGAAACTGATATAGAAAATCCCAAAAGTTAAAGGATTGTATAAGATTAGAATTATTTATTTTTATTCATACAAAGTCACATTTCTTCCAGCTGGTGGTTATATTTTATTTGTTGGGCTTTAATCTAAGACAGTGATCTGATGATACCAGATCTGGTGAGGAGATAAGCAGAATTAAGGGGAGGGATACTTAAAATAATTTTATTAAACTTACCAAATGTGACACGTAGTTAGCACTTTGGGGGGAGAGAAAATTAACTATCAAAAATTGCCAAGTATCTTTTTAAACATACAAGTAAAACTATAGAGTTCTTTCATTCGTTTTTAAGGTTGTGTAAGGTACCATGCTTGTAAAAAAATTAAGAATAGGAAATATTATACTGTACAACCTTAAATGTTTAGTAGATAATGAAATGGGGCTGTATGCTCTTTAAAGAGTATTGAATACAGCTGGAATAACATTTTGTCCTGTGCATAATTTTAGACTCAAGGAAAAATAGAATGCTTTAGAATGCATGAAGGTGACAGGTACCACCTATCTCATGTCTTTAGCTTCAGTGCAATAACTGTGGAAGACAACTATGAATTTCCAAGAAATGAAATAACTGCATTAAAGAATTGCAAAAAAGGGTTTTGTTCCTGTCATGTTCTAAAATACAGTGGTATCTCTACTTAAGTAGAAAAGTTTGTAAGAAGAAGCAATTTTTCCCATAGGAATCAATATAAAAGCAAATAATGCGTGCGATTGGGGAAACCACAGGGAGAGTGGAGGCCTTGTTTCCTCCCAGGAAATTCCTAGAGAGGCCCCGTGGAGGCTTCTCCCTGCCTTTTCCGATTATAGTTTCGGAGGCTCGGGTTTGTAAGTGGAAAATTATTCTTGAGAAGAGCCAAAAAAAATCTTGAACACCCAGTTCTTATCTAGAAAAGTTCGTAAGTAGACACGTTCTCAGGTAGAGATACCACTGTATTTATCTTAGTGGTCTATGTGTGTGTGTGTGTGTGTGTGTGTGTACATATTTGTATAAATATTTCTCTTAATTGTCATTGTATGTATGTTTAGCATAAGTGTATTTGTACAAATAAGCAAGAATTTTTATATTAAATATTGTTATTTTACCGTATTATTCGCTCCATAAGACGCAGTTTTTTTCCTCCCAAAGTAGGAAGAAAAATCAGCCCCGTCATATGGAGCGAAGATGCAGGCAGGGAGGGGGGGGGAGGCTGCGAACTCGGAAGCGCCATCCCGCCGGCTGGCTGGCTAGCTGCTGCCTGGCCCCCTCCCTCCCGGAGGAGGGTCTCCATCCGCACCACCAGCGGCGCTCCCCCAGCCAGCCAGCCAGCCAAGCCCCGCGCCCGCCAGAACCGGCTCCTCGCTCTCCCCGCGCCGCCCGCCGCGTTTGCAGGAGGTGGGGAGGGTCGGGCGGCCCGCCAAGGCCAGGAGGGACGCCGCTGCCCCCCTTCCCTCTCTCCGCCCGCCGCTGCGCCTCCTTGACGCCGAGAGGAAATGCCGGCAAAGGCTTTTCTCAGCGGAGGCCGGCGAAGGCGATATTCAATGTCGGGGGCGCATGGGCGGTTGCGCGCGCTCCCTATCTCCCTGCTAGCCCACTCGGAATATTCAAAATAAGAACAGCCTTTGCCGGTGAAGGTTTTTCTTATTTTGAATATTCCGAGTGGGCTAGCAGGGAGATAGGGAGCGCGCGCAACCGCCCGTGCGCCCCCGACATTGAATATCACCTTTGCCGCCGGCCCCGTCTCTCCTACAACCCCCTTGCTGAGAGCCCGGACGAAAGTGCTCTCGGCAAAGGTGAGGCGGGCAGGGCGTGCGCGCGTCACCGCTGAGAAGAACGGAGAGAGAATGAGAGTGAGTGAGAGCAACAGACAGCAAGATAGTGAGAAAGAGAGAGTGAGAGAAAGGGGGGGAGAGAGAGAAAGAGAGGGAGAGGGAGAAAGAGTGGGAGAGGGGGGAGAGATAGCAAGAGAGGGAGAGAGAGAAAGAGAGAGGGAAAGGGGGGAGAGAAAGAGAGAGGGAGAGGGGGGAGAGATAGCAAGAGAGGGAGAGAGAGAAAGAGAGAGGGAAAGGGGGAGAGGGGGGGAGAGAAAGAGAGAGGGAGGGAGAGAGGAGATAAAGGAAGAGGAGAGAGAGAAAGGAAGAGAAAGAAAGAAAGAGGGAGAGAAAGAGAGAGGGAGGGAGAGAGAGGAGATAAAGGAAGAGGAGAGAGAGAAAGGAAGAGAAAGAAAGAAAGAAAGAGGGATAGAAAGAGAGAGAGAGTGAGAGATGCTCAGTGAGCCTTTCTTTGAAGTTGCCTTTCTTTCTTTTTCTCTCTTGCTCTCTTGCTCTTTCATTCTTTTTTCTTTCTCTTGCTTTCTTTCTTTCTCTTGCTTTCTCTCCTTCCTTCCCTCCTTCCATTTCTTTCATTCCCCCTCTCTATTTTTATTTCTCTTTCATTTTCTTTCTTTCTCTCTTGTTTTCTTTCTTGCTCTTTTTCTTTATTTTACTTTTCCTTCCTCTATTTCTTCTTTTCTTTCTCCTTCCTACCTTCTTCCCTCCCTCCCTCCCTTCAGTCCTTCCTCTCTTACTCTCCCCTTTCATAAGTTTCCTTGCTTCCTTCCTCTGTTCCTGTTCCTTCCCCCTTTCTTTCTTTCTTTCTTTCTTCCTTTCCTCCCTCCATTTCTTGCTTTCCTTTTCCTTCCTCCCTTCTTTCCTCCCTCACTCCCTTCTTTCACTCCTTCCTCTCTTCCTCTCCCCTTTTTGGCTCAAAATATTTTTTTTCTATTTTCCTCCTCTAAAATCTAGGTGCGTCTTATCAGCAGGTGCGTCTTATAGAGCGAAAAATACGGTAATTATAATTAAAATGATTTTAAACTATAAAAATGGAGTGCAAGATAGGCTCAAATAATTGTACTGCAGACTGTAGGTAAAATGTTTATTTGTGCAAAAGTTTAAAGGCATATTCAAATGGATTTCTTATATTCAGTGGTTATTTTTGTTTGATAGTAGTATTAGTTTACTTAATGCATAGACTTGATGCAAGTCGAATATTATATCTGTGTAGCACTTTCAAACAGTGACTTGGATTGCTATTATTTCAAGCCATGGTTTGCCTAACTATGATTAAATTGTAATTGTTTAGCCATTTTATTCAGTTATTAAAAACTAAGCAAACATCAGAGAGTTATTGTTAACGGCGAGTATTCTGAGCAGAGTCAGGTTACAAGCGGTGTGCCACAAGGGTCTGTTCTGGGTCCTATTCTTTTTAATATGTTTGTGAGTGACATAGGGGAAGGTTTGGTAGGGAAGGTTTGCCTATTTGCCGATGACTCTAAAGTGTGCAATAGGGTTGATATTCCTGGAGGCGTCTGTAATATGGTAAATGATTTAGCTTTACTAGATAAATGGTCAAAGCAATGGAAACTGCAGTTTAATGTTTCCAAATGTAAAATAATGCACTTGGGGAAAAGGAATCCTCAATCTGAGTATTGTATTGGCAGTTCTGTGGTAGCAAATACTTCAGAAGAAAAGGATTTAGGGGTAGTGATTTCTGACAGTCTCAAAATGGGTGAACAGTGCAGTCAGGCGGTAGGGAAAGCAAGTAGGATGCTTGGCTGCATAGCTAAAGGTATAACAAGCAGGAAGAGGGAGATTATGATCCCGCTATATAGAATGCTGGTGAGACCACATTTGGAATACTGTGTTCAGTTCTGGAGACCTCACCTACAAAAAGATATTGACAAAATTGAACGGGTCGAAAGACGGGCTACAAGAATGGTGGAAGGTCTTAAGCATAAAACGTATCAGGAAAGACTTAATGAACTCAATCTGTATAGTCTGGAGGACAGAAGGAAAAGGGGGGACATGATCGAAACATTTAAATATATTAAAGGGTTAAATAAGGTCCAGGAGAGAAGTGTTTTTAAAAGGAAAGTGAACACAAGAACAAGGGGACACAATCTGAAGTTAGTTGGGGGAAAGATCAAAAGCAACATGAGAAAATATTATTTTACTGAAAGAGTAGTAGATCCTTGGAACAAACTTCCAGCAGATGTGGTAGATAAATCCACAGTAACTGAATTTAAACATGCCTGGGATAAACATATCCATCCTAAGATAAATACAGAAAATAGTATAAGGGCAGACTAGATGGACCAGGAGGCCTTTTTCTGCCGTCAGACTTCTATGTTTCAAACTATGGCCTAGTCTTTAACCTTGATTCAGAGTTAGTTTCATACTACATGCTGAGCCAAAATCAAGTGAACAACAACATACATATTATGAATTAGTCCTGAACACACAGCCACAACCTGATTGTTTTTAGAAGATCGTTTCCCAGTTATGAAGTAGCTGGAATTGGTGATTCATTCCTTCTGGATTTTTTAAAAGAAAAAATTAATTTCAAAATAACTATTAGCTAAGGACAGGGGTCCCCAAACCTTTTACACAGGGGGCCAGTTCACTGTCCCTCGGACTGTTGGAGGGCCGGACTATAAAAAAACCTGTGAACAGATTCCTATGCACATTGCACATACCTTATTTCTTTCTCTCTCTCTCTCTCTCTCTCTCTCTCTTTCTTTCTTTCTCTCTCTCTCTCTTTCTTTCTTTCTCTCTCTCTTGCTTTCTTTCTGTCTCTGTCTTTCTCACTCTCTCTTGCTATCTCTCTTCCTCCCTCCCTCCCTTTCTCTCTCCCTCCCTTTCTCCCCCTTCCTTCCCTCCCTCCCTTCCTCTCCACTTCTTTCCCTCGCTCTTTTTCCCTTCCCTTTCTCTTTTCTTTCTTTCTCTCCACTTCTCTCTCTCTCTTTTCCCTCTTTCACCTCCCCCTTCTCTCCCCGCGGAGGACTCACCCGACAAACCTCCACCCTCCCACCCCGGACTCCCATTCAATCCCCATTCAGAAAACGGGAGCTAGCAACTCAAAGAGGAGGAGGAGGCGGGTGTGTGCGTGTATGTGTGTGTGTTGTGCCCAGCTCGGCTTTCGGCAAGCCTTACTTTACCTCGGGTGAGATGAGATTGAGGGGGACGTTCTCACTGCTTTTCCAGTGCAGCCTTGGAAAAGACCCGTGGGCCAGACAAATGGCCTCAGCGGGCCACATGTGGCCCGCAGGCCGTAGTTTAGGGACCGCTGGCTAAGGAGAACCGGTACTTTTTATTCTTGGTAAACTCAAGTCTTTCTTGAGCTCTTATTCATATAGAACAATGTCTAATTTTAAAATAATGATATATCTTTTTTTATATATAAAAGCAAAAAAATACTGGCACTGGAGCTATGACATAATGTCTCTTTCACCAGATAAAAGATTATTCTACCTTCATTTGTATGATTCACTTAGATTGTCCTTGTTCAGTGGTTAAGCCCAAATCAGTGAACCAGCATTCTACTAATTCTACTGGAATCCCCCCAAAATGTTTTGTAAAATGAGAGCAAGCTGTGTGAACCCTAATACAGTATGCAGTTTGACTATTTGACAACATTTAGTTTGATATTGAAAGCAAGACTTTATATCAATATTGACAGAACAGATTCTTTTTAAAAAAAGAGTTGAAAGTAACAGAAGTGATTCAGTTAACTTTTTAAATGAAGCTAATTTATTTTATTATAATATTTCAGGTAGCAGATATCAAACGGGTGAACAATCTTATCACAGATCAGGACTTCTTTGCACTAAGAACTATTAAAATTCCAGTTAAAAAGTTCAGCCTTCTGACGGAGACACACTGTTTTCCAAAAAATAGACAGAATTCAAGATCTGCCTCTTCATCATATTCCACAGAATTCTCAGATTCATCAATAGCACCTGAGTTGTTCTTGTCTACTGAAACAGCTGGTAACTTTTTGAAAGAAGTGGACCGTGATATAGAACAAATAGTGAAGTGTAATGCTACCAAAAGAGAAAATCTTAATGAAGTTGTTTCTGCCTTATCAACCCAACAATTGAACTTTGAACAAGATGGTAAACCTGTCAGACAGAAAGACCCTTATTATGGTGCAGACTGGGGAATTGGATGGTGGACAGCAGTGGTAATAATGGTGGTGGTAGGAATTATAACACCTGTTTTTTATCTTTTATACTATGAAGTTTTGGTCAAAGTGGATGTCAGTCATCATTCTACAGTGGAATATTCATTAGTTCCACCATCTCAGTCAAAGCCATTAGAAAATGAGATAAAGCAGCCTATTTCATGAGGATTAAGTTTTGGTTTTACGTGCTAAATGTCTGAGCATTCTTGCCGTGTATTCTGCAAAGAAGCATGAACGTGTTCTGATTAGAGCTGTAAACTGGCTATCTGATGGAAATATACCGTGTTTGTGGAAAAGTTGTCAATATATTGAAAATTAAAAGTTTATCTGGATCTGCTAAAATATATGGATTTAAGCTGTCACCCTGCCATTGAAATCCATAGGACTGAAATAAATCTAAGAACTCCCTTACAGTAAATTTCATATTTACTGTAAAATGTTTAGTCTGGCTTTAATGGTATAGAAATTCTATATATCAAGCAATAATACTTTCTATCACAGTATAGTGGAATTAGGGATAGTTTGGTTTATTTGATTTCCTGAACAAGCACACTGCTTGGTATTGCTGAACGTGATAATCAGCTTGAATTATTTGCAGAGCACTATATAATGAAAAGGAACCAATCATTAATATGATTATTTTGTTGTAACTGCAATGAGTTTCAGAGAATGGAAACTTAAACAAAAAAGGTGAAAGAATTCCACATTCTTTGAACTTTATTGCTAAAGTGCTCGTTGCATTGTATAATACTAAATATCTTCAAATGCAGAAGAGCTGTGTACTGTACACAAGCAGTTTGCACAAACTCCCTCTTTTATAAATGATTTAGAATTAAAGTTAGAAAGTATTAGCTACTTCAGGAAGCCAGGAATGGTAATATAATATCAGATTTCTTCCAAGATCATAACATTGTGGAAGTTAAACAATCCATTACCACTAATGAATCACATTTAAGTTAACTGAATATTGTGCTAAACCATTAATAGGCTTTCATCTGGTATATTATTTTAACCCAACCAAGTCAAAAAGAATCTTTTTGACTTGGTCTGGTAGTTAATTTTTTTAAAGTGGAAAACCTTGGTTCAGCAGCTATAGTTTAGTGCACTTTATAAAGCTAATTTTGTACATGGATAAGACTTAGAGGATGGTAGCCACAGAAAATGTATAAAGATACATTCCTTCCATTTAAAAAAGTGCAGTATTAGTGGCTTATTTCATTCTTGAATCTTCTAATTTGGAAGTTTTCTATTGTTTTTGTACCCATTCACTGCCTCCTTCCATTAGCTACCTAATCAATATTATTTTGGAAAGCAAGGCTATTGTTCCTTAGGGTATTATTGGAAGTTTACTACAGGTGTATACTTAAGAGAGAGAAATGGCCATTCTTTTCATTTTAGCATAGCACTAGTTGCAAAGCAAAGAAATACAAGTGGAATATTCCTGAAAATTTAGGGACATGTTCTACAATTGGCACATGAATGCATTAGAAGGATAAGTATGGCTGATAGAACTAGAAAACAAAGAAAATAATAAGCTGTGCAAGATTATTTTAAAGATCTCTATGCCATAAAACATATAGGGTAGCATATAGTAATATTTTTCAACCATCTACACTTTGAAGTATAAGAAGTTGAGTACCTCAAGTATGCTACATTTTTTTTCTTATAACTTGAATTAAGGCATTTGAAAAACAGTCTTGGGTTTTATCATAGCTCGGGAGTTGTGCCTTATTTCTACAACTGAAAAATATTAATCTATAGTGTTTCATGAATAAGTAGTATACTTACAAATGGAATGTTTCTTCATAAAAAATTATGTAAACAAGTCCATTTTGAAACAAAAGTCAAGTGTGTTAAACTATAATTCTTTATGTATTGTTGCTGTGTGTTTTATCTTTTCCAAAGTACATTTTCATCATGTGAAGAACTGAAAAGATAACATGAAGTTAAAGGAAAAACCTGGAGTACTAAGTTAAATTCCATTAAACAGAGCAATTAAGTTCAGAATATCAAATTTGTGAGTATACTAGATAACTGAAGCATATGAAATAGTTTTAACTGTCATTTGAAAAAGAAATTTTCACAAAATGAGATTTATGTAAATTACAGAATTTATTAAAAAGGCCTTTGGCCAGAGTATTATTTCAAAAAGAATATAAATAAATACATATATATTTCTAATCCTGTTCAGAGTGGTGAATCAACTATGAATTGTAGAATGCATATACTGTATTTAATAATGTGTCATATTTATTTCATAAAGTCTAAATCTTGTGAATGGTAATCTAAATTCTTATATAAAAAATTTAAACAATAAACTATAAAGAAATACACTAAAATCAAGTACAGTTCAGATAGAAATCTACACAGAAATATTCTTGCTTTATCTCACTGAATTATGCAAAGGGGGATTGAGGTTTATTCTAAATACCTAGAATTATTAAAACGGTTACAAAATATTATATTGTGTAGAATATATAACCCATCATATATATTCTTCAAGAATATTTTTCTACTTAGAAAAATACATCCTAGGATTTTTCTAAGGTGTGCTGATATTCAAAGTTGTCATGTCTTATGCAGTTGTATTGGGGGAGGGGAAATGTCAATTGGTCTTAATTTTTAGGCAAACTATCAAACTTCTAGCTGAAAGATGAAATTGACCCAGAGAAAAGAAACACTCCCTTCACTTTGGGCAGCGACTGTCCTTCTCTTCTTCCTCCTCCTCCCACCCAAATTCCAAGAGTTTATTTCTTTCCTAATGGGTTTGCACACATTATTTGCTTTTCCATGCCACCATAAAATACGATAGTGGCATAGCTGTTTTAAATCACCAATGGTTCAGTGTGGAAGGCTTGTGCCAGATCTAATCATTTACATATTTTGGGCAAGCCATGTGAGCCCCACTCAGAATTGCCTGTCTATATACTATTGGTTCTTGAACCAATGTCAACGCCTTATGGAAAATACCACTTTATATCTCCTTTTCCTACTCCACATTTTCTGATATTTAAATTGCATAAGTGGGGGAAAACACATTAACATTAATTGCACTCCTCCCATTACCTACCTTTAGGCATGGCTGTGTTCCTGCAATCACAATTTAATGCAATTAGAGTGGTACCTCTACTTAAGAATGCCTCTACTTAAGAACTTTTCTAGATAAAAACCAGGTGTTCAAGATTTTTTTGCCTCTACTTGAGCCCGGAAAAATTTCCTAGGAAATTTGAGAGCGACAGGAAAGCCCGGCCAATTTCCTGCCCTTCCCCCTTTATTTTTATTTTTATTTTTTGTAATATTTTTATTGACTTTTAAAAAATATAACACAAAACAAGAAGTTGGCATAAAGGAATTGAATTCAATTTGGAGAAAGGGGGTGGGAAAGAAGAAAAAAAAAAGAGTAACAAGATGGAATCAGTCTTGGGGCTTGTTGAAAAATGCAGCTTTCAAGAGGATTCAAGATCATCAACAAAGAATATAACGATTGCTCTGCAAGGAGGAAAAAGTAGTAAGTGTGACCTATCTAGCCCTTCTCTTCTTCTTCCTCCTCCTCCCACCCAAATTCCAAGCGTTTATTTCTTTCCTAATGGGTTTGCACGCATTATTTGCTTTTACATTGATTCCTATGGGAAAAATTGCTTCTACTTAAGAACCTTTCTACTTAAGAACCTGGTCACTGAACGAATTAAGTTCTTAAGTAGAGGTACCACTGTAGTTTCATAACAGAGTTGTGGATTCTCTGCTGCCCTCTCCCCTCATCTCCAGCATCCCCTACTGGTAAGAAAACCAAACCCCATTTGCTTTTCTGAATTTGTGGCAGGATTGGGGATTCAAGTGTTAATTTTTATGGTTTATTTGTTTACCCATGTTTTGTTTTTATTGAATGCTAAATCATAAAAATTTATTATCCAAACCATCCAGATTAACAAAGGAAACTTGACAGTCTGATCAGGAAAATAAAAGAGTAGTACAGTGAACCCTCGAGTTTCGCGTCCTCGAGCATCGCGAAAGGGCTGTATCGCTAGTTTTCAACCCGGAAGTAAACTCCACCATCTGCGCATGCGTGCCAATCCACGCATGCGTAGATGGTGGAGTTTCCCCGCCGGCTTCCCTGGGTCTTCCCCCTCTTGCCCCGGTAAGACCCCAGCGGCGGCGCGCTTGGGGACACCCCAACTCCGCTTCCCAGCTGGGAAGCGGAGCCGGCAACAGCGTGGGCGGGCGGGCGGCGCGCGCGAGCATGGGGACACCCTGCCTCCGCTTCCCAGCTGGGAAGCGGAGCCGGCAACAGCGCGGGCGGGCGGCGCGCGCGAGCTTGGGGACACCCCAACTCTGCTTCCCAGCTGGGAAGCGGAGCTAGGGTGTCCCCAAGCACGCGCGCACCCCAGGCGCGAGCAACGGGGTGGGCGGGCGAAGGGCGGGCGGCAGTGGAAGTAAAAACACCATCTGCGCACGCGCAGATGGTGTTTTTACTTCCACACCGCTACTTCGCGAAAAATCGATCATCGCTTGGGGTCCTGGAACGGAACCCTCGCGATGATCGAGGGTTCACTGTACATTGATCAAAAGCTCCCGCACGAAATGATCAGAAGAAGTGCTTTGAAATGCAAAGTAGAAACATCTACATTCTCTGAATTGTAGTACTACTTCTAATTTTTTATTTCTGTTCAATTTCTGGTTTTGATCACAAAAGAGCCACTTTACTCCATATTTGGGTTGACATGTGCACTCTCCATCATGATCTCACCAGCACACAGACACTTGCTACATAGCAGAATTCTTACCTACTAGATTTATCAATCTTCTGGGAGTTCAATATTCAATTGTAAAGCTAAAAGAAAAAATATATGTACAGTAGTAGGAATCTCAATTCATGTCCTATAACTCAGTGTTTCCCAACCTTGGCCACTTGAAGATATTTGGACTTCAACTCCCAGAATTCCACAGCCAGCGAATCCTGGCTGGGGAATTCTGGGAATTGAAGTCCAGATATTTTCAAGTGGCCAAGGTTGGGAAACACTGCTATAACTGAAAAATGCTCCATTATACTGATAGACTGAAGAATGTCAGCATAATATCTAAAATAGTTCACTATATATATTGTACTGGTGGGGATGTACTGAAGTGAATGTCACATTTCTTTATAGTAAATAAAAAGAAAATGTACGCCTTGGGCTCACAATGACTAGTTTTTAGCTTCATGCATTCACCTGAGAAATTATCTCTGCCTTTTGAAAAATGAATTATGTTGAATGACATAGTCCATAGATATCCAACAGAAGGCATGATAACCTCACATGCACCATTAGGCCTTTGAGCAAATGACATTAAATATGTAAGTTCTGTGATGTGATTGACAAATTATGTATTTTATGTAATTTGCGTGATAAAAGTCATGATGTGTACGGTATTAATTCAAGAGGTTGGAGATGGGTCAGAAATTGTCCAACACATTAAACTTAGGAATGATTTCTTGAGACAATTACATTCATATAGGCTAATATACTTGGTGAATTCTCAAGCTGCTTGTACTCAATCATATTCCTAGAGAGGTTTTAATCAATAAGGAGATAGATTGGTTTTATAAACTGATAACATATTCAGAACCTGTCTGCTTCCTGTGCATTTCCTCAAGTGAGGAAGGGGGATCACTACTGTAAGTCATCCAATACAATGGTTTAATGCAATTCAATGCAATACAATACAATACAATAGAATATACTTCTTTATTGGCCAAGTGTGATTGGACACACAAGAATTTGTCTTGGGTGCATATGCTCTCAGTGTACATAAAAGATACATTTGTCAAGAATTATGAGGTACACAATGATTTTCATAATCAGCTCTATAGGACGTACTGTATAATTGGAATAAGATCTGAGTAATTTCACCTGTCTGATGTTTAAAATAATCCTCATTTCTCTGCCTGTTCTCTGTCCAGTAACTAATGACTGAGTCATTTTTAAAAATACTGGCTGGCATTCTGTAGATACCATAAGAGTGGAAAAATAAAGTTTTGCCACTTATTGCTTTGATATAGTCCTTAATATCGACTCTAATATGTGTTTATTCAGATTCATAATTTTCAACCCTATTGTTTCATCTCCTTAACCTTTTCTAAAAACTACTGAATCCACTAAAATCCATAGACCGAAGGTGCATGAAGTCAATCCAATCTAACATCATTTATGTACACTGAGAGCATATGCACCAAAAACGTCCAATCACTTGGCCAATAAAATTCTATTCTATTCCAATACCTGCACTGTTGGGTGTTCCTTTAAATGCTCCCATGAAATTGCACTGACTCCAAGTTTGGGGTTTTTTGGTGCAATTTAAGGTGCTGCTGGCTACCTAGAATGCCCCACATGGCCAGGTTATTTGAGATTGTCTGATCTCAGTTGTGTTGTGTTCACCTTCTCTGCTAGATCTGACATAATGGCATGCATCAAACCTCTTATATGAAACAATGCCATCTAGTGGGATTTAGGCAGCATGTATTTTCGTTCACAGCGCCTGCCCTATGGAACATACAATCTCTCTCCACTGAGATCCAGATGATCCTGACTACTGTAATCCTTCCAGAAAGCCTTGAAGACTTGGGTTTTGTCCTGACAGTGGGGCCACCCCAAAATGGATGGAATGTTGATTAAGAGATAGTTTTTATAGTCTTCATTTACACCAGTGGTTCTCAACCTGTGGGTCGGGACCCCTTTGGGGGTCGAACGACTATTTCACAGGGGTCACCTAAGACCATGAGAAAAGACAAATTTCCCATGATGTTAGGAACTAAAGCTTCTATTCTGGCGCTTTGCAACATATTTTTACAATCCGATCAATCAAGCATTTACATGGGGGTGTCCTGACCTTCCTGCCAATCAGCTTAAAGCTCTGTTGGGAGAATTGGTGCTAGACTTATGGTTGGGGGTCACCACTGTATTAAGGGATCTCGGCATTAGGAAGGTTAATGTTTCTAGGATTTCTTATGTATTTTGCTAAGTTTAAAAGGTTCTGATAGGCAGCTGCCTAAATTGTTCAAAAAAGTAAATAGATAGACAAACAGACACTAATATAGTCCCTGCCAATTTAAATTATTTTATTCTGGCTTGTAGTGATTCGTCCCCTTCAGCTTTTTTTATAAAGATTTAATACAACTCTCTTCTTAAAACATTTATGTCCGTATTGTTATGTCCCTATTGTGATGAACTGGTAGAGACAACTAATACTGTCCTTTTGCACTGCCAGTTTTATTGACATATCTTTTGTGCAGGTTTAATTCCTGGCAACTTTCCTGCCATTTCAGAAGTTGCCATTACTTCCATCGTAGGGTCGAGAGACATTGACTGGCCCAAAGTCATCTAGCTGGCTGTACAGTTGGAAGTAAAATCTGGTCTGGTTCCAAGGCAGGAGAAAGAAGCTAGAAAAATGAATTGGAAGCAGGCTGTAGGAAAGGGGATGTCTGTTTATTAGGAATCAGATGCGGACATAGCAATAGGTTATGGGATAGCCGTCAAAACAATCTGGTGAGTGGATGGGTTTTTATGTGGCTTTGTGATTTCAATGCCAGGCTCATGAAATTTAATCTGTACTTAAGTATTCTAATTATTATTAGAGTACTCATTATTACTGCCTGACTCCTATTGTGGCTGGGAAGTCATGCCCTATCCTTGGAGCTGGGCGGGGAATGTAGATTTTAGGTGCCTTTTGTCTATTTGCTTTTTTAATCTGATCCATTCCAGCCTTCTGTGGAGGCTGTAGCTGAAGGTCTTTCGTTTATGAATGGAATAGTTTGTGAAACTAAATATCCATTCACAGGGTCAGCTGCTTGAATGGTTTTATTTCAGAGAAGCCTTTTCCTGGGGTGGGGAGCATTGCTTTGCTAATATGGGAGCTTTCTAATACAGTATTAAAGGGAGGGGAATTCTCCTTACAGTATCTAAGGTGGGGATAAAACTCCCCTTCTGGTTTCTAGCCTGGTATTTTAACTAACTTTCAGTTATTCTACTGTTTAGTAAAATGCTGGATTGCTCACTTCAGCCAGTTTGATGTGGTTTTTTTTTTACCTTGATAGTAATTCCTTTTCAACCAGAGAGTTGTGCAGATCTGTAGGACAGTAGAAAACGTTCATTTCTCTGTCAGTCCTTGTTTTAAGGAGGTACTGAATTTAATCAGAGGTGGGCAACCGAGCTCTCTTTAAAATCCAAATATTGCATTGCGTTGATTGCAGTTTCTGGGCCCAAGGGATGCAATGCTCAATGCTCAGAGCACTACACACCAAGACACAGGAACAGTTTTTCCCCGAACGCCATCACTCTACTAAAATAATTCCCTCGACACTTTCAGACGTTTTACTAAATCTGCACTTCTATTCCTACTTGTTTTTCTCATCATTCTTATCATCCTTTTCCTCCCACTTAGGACTGTATGACTGTAACTTGTTGCTTGTATCCCAAGATTTTTATTAATACTGTATTGATTGTTTCTTCATTGCTTATTTGTCCCCTATGACAATCGTTAAGTGCTGCACCACATGATTTTTGAGAAATGTATCTTTTTCTTTTATGTACGCTGAGAGCATCTGCACCAAGAGAAATTGCTTGTGTCCAATCACACTTGGCCAATAAAATTCTATTCTATTCTATTCAGGGACATGGGTTGGGTTCTTTATACCCCACCAAACACAGCACGAGACAGAGGATCTGAAAGGACACCGGCTAATGGCTTTCTTGCGGATCCCGTGTAAAAATCCTAGGAAATCCAAAATATCCATGAGTTCAAGCACCCGGTTGTTTTTTTAACCCCGATCCCTTCCTAAACATACTGTACTTAAAGAAGCGCAAACGAGAGAGAGAGAGAGAGACACGCGTTTTGTCTCGCGCAACCCAGGGCGCTTTTGCTGCATCAGCTGTCGTGCAGCCGCATCTTCGGTCTCGCAGGCAATCCCCACGTGCAACCGCATCTCTTTCCAAGGCAAATCCTCAGCCTCCCCCACCATCCACCCTCCTCCTTTCCGTCTGACGCGTTACTGCAGTGGGAGAGAGCCGGGGTTGGGACCACCCGATAAGCCGAGCCGGGTTACGCCGAGGAGCTGGTGATCCAGTCCCCGCCTCCAGCTCCTCCTCCTGGATCCGCCCCCTCCCGTTCGCAACACGCGATCCTAAGCCCCAAACACCCGCAGACGGAGGAGACGACGGGTCGCTTCGTTTGGGCGGCCGGGTTGTGATGTCGGCGCTGGAGTGGTTCGCGCACAAGTCTCTGGGCGGAGGCATCTACTGGATCCAAGAGCGCTTCTACGAGTCGGGCAACCGGGCCAACATCTGGCTGGTGCGCGGCTCCCAGCGGGACGTAGTGATCGACACGGGACTGGGGCTGCGCAGCCTCCCAGACTACCTTCACTTGGCCGGGCTTTTGGATCCCGACCCGGCTCAGGGCGACCAGGAAGGAGCTGCTCTCGGCGAAGCGGAGAAGGAACCCGGCGGCGGTGGGCGGCGGCGGCGGCCGTTGCTAGCCATCGCGACCCATGTGCACTTCGACCACTCGGGCGGGCTGCACCAGTTCGAGGAGGTGGCCGTGCACAGCGCCGAAGCCGGAGCCCTGCGCCGCGGCGACAACTACGAGACCGTCACTTGGCTCTCGGACAGCGAGGTGGTGAGGCAGCCCAGTCCCGGCTGGAGGGCCCGGCAGTTTCGAGTGCGACCCGTCCAGCCCACGCACGTCCTGCAGGAGGGTAAGCGAGTCGGGCGCCCGGGAGAGGGTGGTGGGCTGCGTCTCATTCTAGGAGGCGGCTGTCTGGAGCAGCTCCCACACCCCAACTACACCGGGCTCTGGTGATCAGGTGTACAGCCTTGAATTGAGGAACGCTTTCTTTTACCAGCTGCCTTCTGATCCAAGTCATGGACAAGGACGCCAGTGTAGTGGTTTGGGAGATTCTTTCTTTCTTTCTTTCTTTCTTTCTTTCTTTCTTTCTTTCTTTCTTTCTTTCTTTCTCTCTCTCTCTCTCTCTCTCTCTCTCTCTCTCTCTCTCTCTCTCTATCTATCTATCTATCTATCTATCTATCTATCTTGTCCAATACAAATTGAAAGTTAAAGAGAATAAAGACATGCAGTAGTAAATATCAGGGAAAGGATAGAGGAAAAGATATGAGAATAGAATACGCCAATGAAGAGTAAAGGATATATGAATGGAAGAAAAGATATATAAAATATAGGATTTTCTCGCCCCCCCCTCCCTTTTTTATTACTTCAAAAAAATATCCTGTGAGAAAGAATATGGCCACATGCAGCATTTTGGCTTTCTTTAATATCTGATAGGTCGTAGTAAATTGGATGGGCTTACACCAGGCAGGGTTGTATATTATCAACAGTTATTTTCTGTATTGCACTTGCCTGCTGTGTTCCTGCTGAAATAATAATAATTATAATAATTTATTTAGACTTGTATGCCGCCCCTCTCCGAAAACTCGGGGCGGCTCACAACAATAATAAACAATGTACAAATCCAATATTTAAAAACACAATTTGAAAAACCCTTATCATAAAATAACCACACAGCTCAATCAAACCATACATAAAGCAAAATAGGGGAGGTGCCAATTTCCCCATGCCTGGCGGCAAAGGTGAGTTTTCAACAACTTACCAAAGGCGAGGAGGGGAGGGGCAGTTCTGATCTCCAGGGGGAGTTGGTTCCAGAGGGTCGGGGCCGCCACAGAGAAGGCTCTTCCCCTGGGCCCTGCCAGATGACATTGCTTAGTTGACGGGATCTGGAATAGGCCCATTCTGTGGAACCTAATCGGCCGTTGGGATTCGTGCAGCAGAAGACGGTCCCGGAGGTATTCTGGTCTGAAATGGATTATTTGTACAGAAAGGAGGGCTGTTGGAGTCCAGCAACTTTTCTGTTACTTAAAATAAATACTGTAGTGGGTATTATCATTTGCCTGCCAAAAAAATGCAAGAGTATTGTCTGGAGCCACCTGGAGGGTGACCTGAAAATGGAAAGTTGAGGGGTCTTTTTGTGTGCAGTGCATGTAGTGAAGGTACTAATTTGTAAAGGTTCAGTGATGGAGGCAAATGGATTTGGAACCCTAATGTTCTTTGGTCTAGAATACAGAATTAATAAGGCATGGGAGAGGTGTATTATGCCATTTTGACAGCAAAGTATAAAAGGGAGGGAATACCTGGTTATACAGGGAAATAGTAACATTAGTAGTCTGTGTTTATAGCTTCAGTTCCTTGGGTATGGCAGAGAGTGGAGGAATTCTCCCAAGATTTGAAATCACTATGAAATAGATAGATAAGGAAAATAGAAGGAAAACATGGGTTTTGGAAGTGGAATGGGAATGAAAAGCATTATGCAATCACTGTACTTTTATAAAATGTTTAGAAGGAGATTATAGAAGGGACCATAGAAACAGAGCAGTGTTATTGGTTTCTTAAAGAAAAAATGTGTGAGCTAATTGCATCTTTTATCTGTGATGTTGAAATGATCTTTCTGGTGTTAAAAATGTATCTCTGAAAAGACAGGTGGAAAGCATCTTGTCAAATCCATGCACAAGTCATTGAAATTTAATATCTGCCTCTTAAAGGTCATATAAACGTGAATGTGCACTGTCAGAGTCTGAAGGAAAGGGTAGGGTGGGGACATCTTTCACAAGTTACTCAAGACCCACCTATATCGCCAGGCATGGGGGAACTAAGACATCTCCCCCAGGCTTTCTTATATTTTATGTTTGGTATGTATGTGCTGTATGGTTTTTAATTGTTGGGGTTTTTATATAATTTTTATTATTAGATTTGTTCCATTGTTATACTGTTTTTTATTACTGTTGTGAGCCGCCCCGAGTCTTCGGAGAGGGGCGGCATACAAATCTAATTAATAATAATAATAATAATAATAACAACAACAACAATAATAATAATAATAATAATAATAATCTGCTGAAGAATGGGTGATATACAAAGTACAATTGTACCTCTATTTAAGAACTTAATTCGTTCAGTGACCAGGTTCTTAAGTAGAAAAGTTTGTAAGTAGAAGCAATTTTTCCCATAGGAATCAATGTAAAAGCAAATAATGTGTGCAAACCCACTAGGAAAGAAATAAAAGCTTGGAATTTGGGTGGGAAGAGCAGGAGGAACAGGAGGACAGTCGCTGCTGAAGGAAGAAAGTGAGGTGAGGTGAATCAAAAAATCCAAAACTTTAGGGCTTAAAAAAAGAGAGAGGGAGCCTGAGGCGGTGAGGATGAGCACGCGCCTCCCATAAACTCGGCGCGAGTCTGCCTCCCATACAATGCACCAGAGAGAGAAACCCAGGGGGAATGGTAGGAAATTGGCCGGGCCTTCGTGCCGCTCTCAAATTTCCTGGGAAATTTTTCCGGGCTTAAGAAGAAGCAAAAAAATCTTTAACACCTGGTTCTTATCTAGAAAAGTTCTTAAGTAGAAGCGTTCTTAGGTAGAGGTACCACTGTACATGGTAGAGCATTTCACTAAGACTCTTAATACTTTGTGCTTTTCTAGGACATCCCTGTGGGGTGAAAAAATATATATCAGCCAGAGAAATATGCCCAGGAATACAATTTTACCAAGTAGTAACATTGCTATGAACAATGCGTTTTGAACATTTATGCATCAAATATTTGTGCTGTACACATGCTGGGTGTGTGTGCGCGCACGCATACAATGTTTTGGAAGAAAGTTTTCCAGCATCTTTTTCAGCCTCTGTCCATTCTGCAATTCTATCAACGTTTTGGACCAGCTGGTTATATTTAGGAAAATGCAACCAAAATCCTTTAATATTATCCATAGATTATAACCTAGGAGTAACATTTTATGCATGTTTCCTCCAATTGTTTCACATATTATAACCCAAACACTTCACTAACTGTTCAAGTCACATGTTTAATATCTAATTTATAAAATAGGCACGGAAAACTATAGAGACATAATCCAAATTACATTGATCATCTGATTCTTTTCACGTGCCTAATTACATCTATTATTTTAGATTTCACTTTTAATATGCCCCAGCTACATTTCTATTTATCTGTGACCAGATTAATTTTTCAGGGATTATAAAAAGTGCTGGAATTTGAGAGCACAAATCTTTGGCTTTGCGATGATATTTTTTAATTTGTAACCTACCTTAATTATATTTAATGTAAAATTGCAGACAACTACAATCTGGATCCTTTGATCCACCTTTTCTTTTTTATCTTGACACTAACATTTGTTCCAAAAGATTTCCATTTCAAGTCTTTCCCAGGACTATTAGGAGATGTGGCTTGTGGCTTGAATATGGATATCTCTTGCCTGAGCATTTACTGCTGTGCCATGAAGCTGCACATCATTTACTCATAATTGACTTAGAAACGTCTTTATTCTTTCTAAATTACTGCTGCCAGTACATTTGTAATCATAGGGATCTGTTTTTAATTATGACGATACCAAAATTATGAGTTTTTAAGTGAATCTGGCCTCCTCCACTGACATTGCTTATCAGAAGGTCATAAAACGTTGACACGATCTTGGGATACAGCAAAGTTAAATAAGAACCTGTTGCCAAGCATCTTGAGTTTTATCATATGGTTGTGGGGATGCTGAGAAGGTTGTAAGTGTGAAAAATTGGCCACAAGATACTTTTTTCAGTGCCCTTGTAACTTTGGTCACTAAACAAACTGTTGTAAATTGAAGGTTACCTGTATCTACATGGTGGAGTTTGAGTCAAGTCATAGAGTACATTGCTTAATTTCTCCCTCCCCCCTTTCTTTTTGTCCTACAATTGTCTATACTTTTAGTGTTTGAGTTACATTAATATAGCCATGATTCCTATTTTAACAAGCGCAGGTAATGTTACATAGACATGATTGTTCAAAAGTATAAGTAAATGCAAGTGCAACCTTAAATGTCTTTAGAAGTGTGGGCTATTCTAAAAAAAACTATTACATCTAGATTTTACTTAGAATTTCTTTTCAGATATAATCATTAAATGTTTGAGGGCCTTTAGAGAATCCTAGAGATAGTTGGGGTAGGTTCAAGGACACCTTAGACCATGGGTCTCAAACTCAATTTACCCGGGGGCTGCTGGAGGTAGAATCTGGGTGAGGCTGGGCTGCATCAGGTTTTCCACAAGAAAAACTCTTACAAAAACATTCCAATGTTATCAAATGTCTTTATTTTTTCCATCTTATTTTGTGTTTAAAAACAAAAATAAATTAACAAATTCATAAGAATAAATCAATCAATCAGTAATAAATAAATATCTCTCTATTTCTCTCTCCCTCCCTCTCTCTCTCTCTCTCTGTCCCTCTTTCTTTCTCTCTTTTCCTTCCTCTCTTTTTTTCTATAAACCAGAGGTCTCCAATCTTGGCCACTTTAAGACTTGTGGACTTCAACTCCCAGAATTCCTCAGCCAGCATAGCTGAGGAATAGTCATAGCATAGCTGAATGGAGAATTTTGGGAGTTGAAGTCCATAAGTCTTAAAATGGCCAAGGTTGAGAGACACCCCACCCTCCCTGATCTAAACACCCCACCCCGCCTTTCCATTTACCGGTCAGACCCACCGCCTTCGCCCAGAAAAGTGGAAGAAGCAGGCGGGTGGGCGGGGAGGAGAGCCCTAGCCGCAGGCTTCACCTGCTGCAGTAGCGCTGGCCACAATGAGGCACATCAGGGCGCCGGCGGTGGCAGCAATCTGCAGAGGGAAAAGAGAAGCAAGCTTCATGACTGAGGAGGAGGAGGAACCATGGCACGCTTTCTGCCCAAAAAGCCCGCCTTGCATGAGCGCCCTCGAATCCACCACTCTCTAAGGAGGAAAAGAGGAGCTGGGTGGGTGGCTTTCCCAAGGCTACTTGCTTTGCCGATCTGGGGTTGTCCCCACCCCCTGGTAACCTTACATTCGGGCCGCACTAACATTACACTTTGATGTTGAGGTGGGGGCCGCAAACTATTGTCCTGCAGGCTGCAGTTCTCCCATGGCCCGCGAGTTTGAGACCCCTATCTTAGACACTATTACTGTTTTAGTGTTTTCATGTATAAACAAAGATCTGCATAGAGCAATAGTACAATAAATATGAACAGGTTTATGCATCTGAACAGTAGAATGCATTATTAAAATTATCTCAGGGCACACACTAATTTTAAACCATTTTCTACCATATTTGAGGAAAGAGTATTTCAGTGGTGGGGTTCATACTTTGTTTCCACTTTGTACACATTTTAGCTTTTACATATGTAAGCAAATATCTTGGGAAGACTTGAATCATAATATCTCTGAAATGTACCGGTAAGTACATCCAAAGTAATATTAATGGATCTGTTGACTGTTCTTGTTAATTGAATATTAAAATGCATAATAGATTATGGCTAGGGCTATAATATGACAAGCTGCTGGTTACCACTATGTATAATGAAGTAATTTTTCCATCTTGATTTTATTTTATGGGGGTCCATTAAAATTGAAAGCAGACAAAATATCTGTTAGGCTTTAACTAGTTGAAATTATATATCATATCTTTTCTGGGAAGATGGCATTTTCAAAGATGGTGAGTCAGCCAATAAAAGCATTACAAGAAAAGCTCAGATAGAAAGTCATTTCATTAAGATTAAAGGGACATATGCATTCACAATCTGTCTGCTTACATTTCCAGGTGATGCACATATATTTATTCATATATAACATTTATATAGCTGCTCATTTTATATTGAACATTGGGTGGCTCCTCTGAAGCACCCATAGAGCAGCTTATACAAGAAGAAATGCATAGTAATCTGTTTTGGATTTCCAAATTTCTAAATTATGGCATATGAACATGATAAAATACTGTAGATTGTGACTTAATATCTCAGTGAGTATACTGACCTATTCAATGCAGTAATGTATTTTGAATACAATGAAGATCTGTGATTTAAGGCAGGGTAATAGAGCTACAGCTGCTATGGTATTAACGGGAAGAGGAAGGAGAGTGTTTTCAATTTAGAATTTAATTTCCACCTACATAATCCATGTTTCATGAACAATTAATTTTCACAGTTGGAACATTAGACTCTGAATCTACTTGCAAATGGTATTATTTATTTTATTTTATTTATTTATTTTGTCCAATACATAATACACATTGGAGAGAAAGATATGTAATAATATAAATAAAGAAAAGAATAGAAGATAAGATATAAAAGTATAGGTGAACATATTTGAAAGGAAGAAAAGATAAATGAGATAAGGAGAGACAATTGAACAGGGGACGGAAGGCACACTGGTGCACTTATGCACGCCCCTTACTGATCTCTTAGGAACCTGGAGAGGCCAATCGTGGATAGCCTAAGGGGAAAATGTTTGGGGTTAGGGGTTGACACTACTGAGTCGGGTAATGAGTTCCACGCTTCGACAATTCGGTTGCTGAAGTCATTTTTTTTACAGTCAAGTTTGGAGCGGTTAATATTAAGTTTGAATCTGTTGCGTGCTCTTGTGTTATTAGTTTTCAATGCTTATATACTGAAAACTGCAATATATCTAAAAATGGTCAGAAAGAAACTTAATTTGAAACTTTATTTTCCCTGTTCGAAGTATTTTCTGTTGAGAAAGAGACATGATAAATTACCCACCTTTAATAATAATTTTCTATTTTTATATTATTATATTATAATAAAGATACTTTAAATATATTTGTTTATCAGAAAGAAAGGATAGAATAGGTAGGAAAAAAATATAAATAATTGTAAATGAAATAAAAATAATCACATTTAATACACATGTACCTATGTTTACCCTTTGTACTAGCCATAATAAAGTCTTGAGATTGTAATTTCCATTTTGGGGAAAAAGTGTATTCTGAGATTAAGAACAAATGACTTAGAAATCTTGCGAAATTAGTTCACCTAGACAGTAGTTTTAGCTCATTGAATGCCAAAATGATTTACTTAGTCATTTTCTCAATTGCTAAAATTAAGAATTAATTAAAGTTAAAATCTAAATTATGAAGTTTCATTGCCGCTTTTTTCCCATTCTTTATCAGACCCCTATTGTAGCCAGTATCTACTATTGCTACTGACAAATAATGAATAATGAAAGATATGTTATATTGTGTAGTATATGTGCAAAAGCAAAAAAACACACCGAAACACTGGCACACCTGCATCTCTGCACGCAATTTTTCTACTTGCACAAGTGCGATAGCATAATTGCGCTGGACTCTGCTAGCACTCAGAGCTACGGAGGCGAGCACATGTCAGCGTTCCACCTTAGCAGCCCACTTCCTGATATATGGTATTTAAGGTCACTCACAAATCCAGCAGGAATAGGATAATTATACTCCTTCCATTCCAGCCTTCTCAAGGGGTCATCAAGTTTTAATTCTATACCCAGGCCTATATCTTAATTGAAAGGAGTCCTAATAATCTGCCTTTTATGTTCAATAAACTTGGTGTTTTGTGAGTAACAGTGAACTGATGTAACTAAATATTGTAGACCACAAGCCAAATGTTACTATTACCTTTTGGCTTCTGGGACAGATAGTCTTCAAGTTGACAGTTGTTTTCTTCTCTTTTCTTTTCCAATGAATAAGGAGAGTGCAGCTAGAGGCAATTGGCTGTCAGTGTAATGGAAAACAGCAAAGCTAGGAAAAGTACAAGCTGTCTAGTCTAATAGAACTTATAGAAATCATTTAATAAGGATGAAATTAAACATGCATAGTATGAGGACTTTCTAGGAGAACAGTGTTTCTCAATCTTGGCAACTTTAAGGTTGGAGAAGGTCTTAAAATTGTGAAACACTGAAATAGACTATAGCCAAGATGGCGAATCTATGGCACGCATGCCTAAAGTAGCATGCAAAGCCATGTCACCCAGCATGCGTGGTCTTGCCTGTCTTCCGGGTTTCTGGTGTGCGTGTGCACGTGACAATCAGCTATCTTTTGTGTGGCATGGCACTGCTGAAAACCAGTGTGTGCATGTATGCTGGCCACCTGATTGTCGAGTGCGTATGTGCACTAGAACCCAGAAGTTCAGCTTTTCTAGAGCCCAATCCATTTGCGCGCATGGCAGTGCTGAAAACTGGCTGGCGCATGTGCACCGGACAGCTGATCGTTGGGCATCTATGCACACTAGAACCCAGAAGTTCAACTTTTCTGGAGTGCAGCCCCAATGTGCGTGCATGTCACATTTCCACAAGACCTTTTTGGTACTTGATGCCCAAAAGGTTTGCCATCACTGGATTATAGTTTGGCCATGTTGGTGCTCATCTGCAGATATGACCGGAAAATAGTTTAAAAAAAATTTTTTTCTTATTGTTTTATTATTCCCTTTCCATTGAGTTCTAAAGTAGGGTAAGTATTCACGCTCACAGAATCCTTCCTATGATGTGTGGGCTTTCATCTTTGTCAAAGAGGCAGGGTGTGGGAAGAGTAATATATGTTTTCCTGCATTGTTTGGCAACAGTTACAGTTTTAATGCATGAGTTTGTAACAGAGACAAATGTAAGGTTGCATTTTTGAAAATTGCTTTGTCTATAAAATTTTGTTTCTTGTTGTAGGGGATGTGATCAGCCTTGGTGATAGACAACTCACTGTCATGCACATGCCTGGCCATTCGAGAGGAAGCATTTGTTTGCATGATAGAGAACGGAAGATTCTGTTCAGTGGGGATGTTGTGTATGATGGCTCAATGATTGACTGGCTTCCCTACAGCCGGATAAATGACTACGTTACAACCTGCCAGCGATTAATAGACTTAGTCAACAGGGGCCTTGTGGAGAAAGTCCTTCCAGGGCATTTTAACACATTTGGATCTGAACGACTGTATCACTTAGCTTCCAACTATATTTCAAATGCTGGGGTTTGTCACAAGATTTCTATGTGTGCGATGAGATCGGTTGCAAGCCTAGCACTTCGTGCAACAAATTCTAGAACAACTTCATAGTCTTAACTTCATAGCCATGAAGATGCTTATTTTTATCTAATTAATTTGTATTTTAAAAATGCCAATATACATACCAGTAGCTGTGCCAAAGCTACTCATCTTTTTTTTTCTCTTTTCAAAGGCGAGTTTGCACATATGTTGAATGCTATTTGAAAGATGTTATAAATAAGTTATTTTGTATTTTGAACCATTTTGAAACATATTGCTAAAATAAGAGTTTTGGCCTTTTGTCAAACTTTCTAATGCAGCCTTCAGTTAAGAATTATGTTGAAAACATATTTTAAATGGCTGAAATAACAGAAGCAAGGATTGTGAGAAGAAGGGGCTATTAGAACATTCCACTGTCATGTTGAATGCACTAAGTACCTAAGTAATTTTTATTGTATGGGATGAATGTAAACTGAAGTTAATACCAAATGTTCATGTCAAATATTGTTCTATGTTATTGTTGTTCTTGAATTGTGTTGCATTTAGATATTGATTTTAAAACAAATGAAATGCCATTTAATATTTTAAGTATATTGCTTGTTTTTCAAATATAACTAATGCTGTAAGAATGAATGTATAACCATTAACTAAAACATGCACCTATAATCCAAGATTCCTAATTCCTGTAATACCACAGTTGCAGAAACACTTCAATAAGTGTGAACTGCTGATTAAATAACAGTTGTAAACAAAACGGCATCTAAAAAAACCCTAGCAAATTCATATTGGGTGATAGGTTGTATCACTTGCACATTACATGTTGGTCAGACTTAAGTTTTCACAATTCAGTTATTCGTTTTTCTTTTTTCACTTTTTTCTTTCCTTTTTTCCACAATTTGCAATGTGTTTTTTTTTCAACCAGCCTAATAAACAGGTATTATTCTGCCAGTTATTATTTTCTGAGATATTACTAGTCTCTTGTTTGGATGCAGAACTTGTATCTTGCATCAGAATTTGATTTATTGGAATCCAGAAAGAATTATATTAAAAATCACTGTTTCTTGCAAGAACAGTGACATTTGAATATTGTGGCCATTGTACTTTTTGTCTTTTTGAATTCTATTGCACAATATTTCCTCAAGATCAAAGCAGCACTTTGATTCTTAATATCAGTGTTCAGCACTTGATGTCCTATGAAAGTACAGTTAGTTCTTAAAAAGTTAATAGTGCCTATTTCCTGTTCTAAAATACTGCATAATTTTGGCAATTAATACTGTCATTGCTGCCTATACTAAGAAAAACTATTAATTTAATACCTTTGAAAAATAGGGGAAAAGTATCTAGCAGTATAATCACAAATTAGCCAATGGTGCTAGTATGCTATTGAAACTGAGTAATCTTCACTGAGGAGCACACAATTATGGTCCAAAGGTTTGGAGCATGCTGCCATATTACGTACTCATAGTCATTTCCTTTTTGACCAGATTTCTTCTTCGAATACAGTTAAGCACAGTATCAGCTGCAGTATTAAGCACAATCAAAATTAATCTGATTCCTGCTTAATCAAGATTTTCAACCATCTTAGAATCCATGTGAGTTTATAGTGCCTTGTTTATTTCTGCTACAGAATGGTTGACTTTTTTGGCCTGGATCATTACAAACGGATTTTGTTCTGAAATACTGTTGAGGCATTTACAGTTTTATCTATAGATAAAAGAATTCTCCTCTTTTGACTTTCTGTCCCTTTCTCTTTGCCCATTGACAGTGTCTTGAAAGTTATTTTACCAAAGTGTGATTTCTCACTAAGAGAGTACTTCAGTGTAAGAAATCCTTCAATTGTCAGAGTTGTGGCAAAGGACTGATTTGAAACTTTTCTATTAGTTTAGTAAGTTAGCAAGCAAATAGTTACTTAAAAAAATTTCTGATTTCAAAGAAAATGTCTTTTTTCAATCTGAATAGGTATCACAAAGTAAATTTATCTATTGAAGCTAATAATTATATTTACTGGAAGAAATATTCAGATTGGAAGTACCTTCCTTACTGTAATATAAATACTACTCAATTCAATGAGATTTTTTTCCTAGTCAGTCCTGAATTGTAGCTTTACTCAAGTTTCAACCTAGAACTGGATCACAGTTCAACTTGTGATTATTTTTGGTTAGTAAAATACTATCCCTGAGAGAGAATGCTATATAACATGATCTGTTGTTTTAAATATTTTTATATTATAAAGTTTAATTCTGAAAGAAAGCATTTTTAAATATGATACTGATCATACCTTTACTATTATTTGTAAAAAAAAAGTTTGAAACCACTAAGAGATTCTGTATTTATCTGTTTTTCACAGTTTAAAAACTCAAGTTAAAATAGTTATTTGAAATTTAGCCATGTTGATATGATATCACTTTGAGAAATATTATTTAACAGGGTCATGGATATTGCTGTAATGTATGGCTTAAAACAATTTTTAAAACTTGTAGTGCACCATACTAATAAAAATTTACTAATGGTACTGGTTTCAAGAAAACAATTATATTGTTTATCATTGATATTGATAATAAAATGAAGACTCTAAATACTTCTCCAATAAGATTTATTTTTGATTTATTCCTTTCTTTTTGAATGAGAGGAAAATGTTCATTTACCTTAGGAGAGGTAAGTGGAACAATAAATGTATAAACAATCAACATTTTGGAGGTAGAGATGAAAGCTTGGAATATATCATCTCCAAAATTGCTTTGTGCATTTTTACAAATTGAAATAAGTAGCAGAAACCCCAGGATACACTGTTAGCTTGCAAAGTCCAAATAGAGGAAAGAAGCAATTGGTAAATATTTCCATAATGTTGCCACTCCCTGATCCCCATCCAAAACTTGTCCGTACAGTAACTAAGAATGAAGCTTTTTGGATTCTTCAGAATTCTGCTACTCCTTACAGTGGTATTATTTGTATCAATTTCAGGATGATCTTGTTTCTGTAAGACTTTCATATCTTGATGTTGTTTTAGACATTGCTTTTTTACATTTATTGTTAGACAATTAATGAAATTAAGCTAGTATAATCCACTGTATGCTATCTCCTTTTTAAAAATTATGGCTTAACTCTATTTCATGATGATATAAATATAGGGGTTTTCAGAGTCAAAATTTTAAGTACAATGTTAATTCGCATCAAATCCTTTGTTCTTTTGAATTGGTCTTTTTAATATTTAATATTTTTTAATATCTTCTGTGTCACCGTGTTTTCCCCAAAATAAGACCTGTCTTATATTTTTTTGAAGCCTGCAATAAGCACTTGGCCTTATTGCCATGCACTTAAAAGCCCGATTGGCTTATTATCAGGGGATGTCTTATTTTGGGGAAAACAGAGTATCAACAATTCTAAATATTGCCGATGCCTCTTAATCAACACAGGGTGCAAAATTCAGTAGAACCTCTGATTACAACCATAATTCATTCCATAACTTTGGTTGCAATCCAATTTGGTTGTGACCTGAACCTAATTTTGAAAATTTGGAACTTACACACACACACAAAAAGGCGCAGAAAGGGAAATTGACCATGGGGAAAAATTTTTTTGGTCAGAACCTGATTTTGTCGTGGTCAGAAGCATTCGTGACCAGAAATTCTACTGTATATACCTTAATTTGTCTGGGATGAATTATTTGAGGTTCAGGAGCTTAACTGAATATATGAAAGATGTTGGGATTGGAATTTTTCTTATGTTGAAATCATATTAATACTAAAAATGAATATATGGTTTTGTCCATTTTTTTCTAGATCAGTAAGTTAAACTTGGTTCTCAAAAGTTATATAGAAATTGAGTGGTATATATATTTATTGCTACAGTGAAAGCAAATAAAGACTGTGTACGGTGAAATCATTGAGATTTCAGAAATCCGGACTGTTTATTTATTTATTTAATTAATTGGATTTGTATGCTGCTCCTTAGGGCGGCTGTTGAATGTGTGCTGAACAATTTATTTTACCCTGCCATCTGCTGGTGAAGTTGTGTATACACAAGTAAGATAGGCTCCAATGTTGTCTTTAAGTGTGGCAAAATAAAAGATTAACATTTGTTAAATTACTGTTCAATTCTAAATGTTTTCCCAATTTTCACTTATACTTTCAAATCTATGGAAACATTAGAAAAATAAATGATATACTCATATCCTGGAAGGTATTTCTTATAATTAAGAGAGTAAGTTCTTTCCAATTTTATAAAATTATCCTCTTGGTTGTACCCCAACCTTGACAGAGCCAAAGTTCTTCACAAGATAACAATTTCATGTTTTAGGAATATTGTTCAGTATCACATTAATTATGACTTTCTAAAATTGTATTTACATATGTAGAGAATTGAAATCAAAATAAAGCTATGACTGGACAACAGCAAATAGTGTTCAAGAATTTTAAAATTGATTACAAAACTATTTTAAAAAATCTAATAACTATCCATTTAAAACATTATTTTAGGAAACTAATAAATATGAAATAACATTTTGTGATGAATTACTTTCATTTGTAAATCATTTCAGTTGATTTCTAATGTTTGCTTTTAAGACATTTGAAAGATTGTGTGCTACACCTATATCCCTTATCTATACTATTTCCCTGACAATATATACAATTGAAAAATATATTAATTAAACAGAATGGCTCAAATGTTTTAACAACTTCTGTTGCACCTGCATTGCAGCATCTTTAAGAGATATAGGACTGGAACAGAGATTAACACTTCAATTTTATAAGGAATTGAAACATAACATGAATTTTAATATTAATTATATACCCTGCTCAAAAAAATAAAGGGAACACTTAAACAACACAATATAACTCCAAGTAAATCAAACTTCTGTGAAATCAAACTGTCCACTTAGGAAACAACACTGGTTGACAATCAATTTCACATGCTGTTGTGCACATTCAACTTTGTACAGAATAAAGTATTCAATGAGAACATTTCATTCATTCATATCTAGGATGTGTTATTTGAGTGTTCCCTGTATTTTTTTTGAGCAGTATATCTGATATGTGAAATAAGAACAGACATCTAATTTTGGAAAATGAGTGAAAGAAATGTTAAGAAATGCAACATGAGCTTGACTTCATGTTGAAATCACTAATTCTAATTTTCTGCATTTGGAAAATATTACTGTTTTTGACAGAGCAGATACCTCATATATAAGGTGTGGATTTGGGAAATTATAAGGTCAACTGTACCTCAATTAATATAGCTATCAGTAACAGCATTTTACATCAATCTTTAACATCTGCAATTCTAGACAGCACTGGGTGCTTGGAATAATAGTATGAGAAAAGAAATTTTCACTGTTAATTCAGTCAAATCTTTTGAACAGCAAAACAAATAGCATTCCTTATGGCAGAAGCTAAATATCTAAAAGGGCAACTAGAGGGTTCTGTTATATATAAATAGAATGGCCCAAATAACTCATACTCTGAAATATGTGCAATGTGTATGCATGTATGCGTCACATACATTTTTATTGGTTCTTTATCATTAAATAAAACCCCTATTTAAAAAAATATACTATGGGCTTTTGGGGTCTATGTTAAATGTTGTTCTAGCTTAAATCAGAGGAAATCATATTAACATAAACTGTATTGCCCGTAGTTTACATTATTGCACCTTAGTAATAATGCTGGAAAGTTTTACTATCCTTGAAAAATTTAATTAAAGGACAGTGATTTGGTGGCTGGAAAATCAACCACCAGCTGCTTTCCTGAATTTTTGGTGGGGAGGGATTGGTAATTCAATCAGTTGTTTTATTATTTATAATAAATATATTTTAGTTTTACCATCTGCTGTAAACTGATTCTAACAAGACTATTAATATTGCATAGTAATATTCCATAATAGCAGAATTCCTGATTGACTGGTCCATCAAACTCCTGGGATTTTAATAAGGGAAAATAATGGAATTCCTCATTCCTCATAACCAAAGTCAAATAACAATGGATTCCCATTACTCCGCAACTATGTGAAGATACTATCTACTATATCAGACTTGTCAGTTCAATTGGAATTTAACAATGACTATTCATATCTATGTATCTCCAATTCATTGCCAGGGCACTTTAGATCATCCCTTATGACAAGCTTTTGCTTGGGAGAAAGAAAATGCCACTTGAAAATGCCTGAGTAGTGGGCTGGGGATGGGACAGCAACATGTTGTCATAACCTTGGAGAGGGGCAACATACAATCTAATTAATAATAATAATAATAATAATTATTATTATTATTATTATTAAAAAATCCAGCAAACCTCATGATCTCAAAACAGTTTTTAGTTTGTTCCTTTCTCATATTTTGTATTATCCTTCCTAATGTGGTTGATTAGGAAGTACAAATTACTGTACATACTTTTGATTACTTTATCATAATTGAAGGATTTTTCCTGGTAAATCAAAACTGGTAGTTTCTCTGCATGCCTGAATCATACAGGAAGATAGAAAATAGTTGCTTGATATAGTATTAGGTGTTTTTTTTAAAGTACAGTTTAAAAGATAAACAAAAAAGATTAAAAAGCAAAGTCAAAAGAAAAAAATAAAGGTATAATACTAGCAACTGCCAAGTGATATTTTGCTTGGTAGCAAATCCTGTAAACAACACTGCTTTGCAAGGTTTCCATAAAATGTGTCATGTAATTCTTGGCGCCCATCAATCCTTCTTAAAACTTGATAATCTTCTACACAAAGGGAAAGTTTGGAACATGGTCTTGTAAAATAAAAGACAAGATAAAATGAATTGCTACAGTTGCGTAATAGAAAAGTGCATGGGTTTAACACAACTCAGTCCAATTCCTTTTGTTATTAATAATAATAATAATAATAATAATAATAATAATAATAATAATAATAATAAATTTATTAGATTTGTATGCTGCCCCTCTCCGAGGACTCAGAGCGGCTCGCAACAAACAATACAATATACAAATCCAATATTAAAAATATTTAAAACCCTTATTAAGAACAGTCATGCAATCCAAACAAATCATACATAAAGCGGAACCGCCGAGGGGTATATCAATTTCTCCATGTCTGGCGACATAGCTGGGTTTTCAGTTTACGAAAGGCAAGGAGGATGGGGGCAGTCCGAATCTCCGGGGGGAGTTGATTCCAGAGAGTTGGAGCCACCACAGAGAAGGCTCTTCCCCTGGGTCCCGCCAGATGACATTGTTTTGTCACCAGAACCTGGAGAAGGCCAACTCTGTGGGACCTAATGGGTCGCTGTGATTCGTTCAGCAGAAGGCGGTCCCAAAGGTATTGTGGTCCGATGCCATGTAGGGATTTATAGGTCATAATCAACACTTTGAATTATGACGGAAACTGATCGGCAGCCTATGCAAGTTGTGGAGTGTTGATGAGACATGGACGTATCTGGGAAAGCCCATAATTGCTCTCGCAGCCATATTCTGCAGGATCTGAAGTTTCCGAACACTTTTCAAAGGTAGCCCCATGTAGAGAGCGTTTTAGGATCTAATCTGTGTTGCAAGTTGCCTAATTTGTAATTTACATTGAGCAAAGTTGTCTCAGTTTCATTGTCCACTTCCCTTTATTTTCTATTGACCTTTAGAATTCCAAATTTTTTCAAGGCATACTTATCTCGTTGTATGATAAGCATAACCCGCACCATCCATTCCAGCCACAGCATATACCAGTGATGGAGAACCTATGGCACGGATACCACAGGTGGCACACAGAGCCATATCTGCTGGCACATGAGCTGTTGCCCCAGCTCGGCTCTAACATGTGTTGACCAGCTGGTTTTTGACTCACACATGGCTCTGGGATGGCATTTTTGGCTTCCAGAGAGCCTCCAGGGAGTGTTTTTACCTCTCCTGACTACAGGGAAGCCTTTGTAGCTTGGGGAGGGTGAAACACAAGCCTACCAGAAGTTGGGAAACAGGCCGTTTCCTGCCTCCAGATGGCGGGGGAAGCTGTTTTTGCCCTCCCCAGGCATTGAGTCATGGGTATGGGCACTCATGCATGCATGATAGCGCACAGACACGCTCTTTCGGCACCCAAGGAAAAAAAAGTTCGCTATCACTGGCATATAAAGTATTTATTTATTTAATTTATATACCGCTCACTCCAAACAAACTGAGTTGCAGGGTGTGGGCAGACTCTGGAGTACTGTATACCCAAAACAGGCATGTTTTTTTAATTGCTAAATGTAAATTTAACTAATCATTACACAATAGAACAGATCTGCTTCCTAAAAAGCCACTGTACTGTTCAAAGCGGAAAGAGACGCTAACAAACTAAATCAGACACTTTACTCAGTGAGAGCGTCCATAGGAAAGCGGCTCGAGGAACTCCAACCGTTCAAATTCGTAAAGGCGGGGCTTTACGTCACCCCTGCTCACGCCCCTTGCCGTCGTCTACCTCGCCCTCACTATGACGTTAAATTAGCAATGGTTTCTGGGTAGTTTGTGGCGCTTTTCCAACCTAATAGTAGACAAGGAGGGAGGCCTGAAGGTTGATTGACGGGCATCTGAGCCAATCGCTTTGGGCTGCATACAAAGAGGCGTTGTAAACGTCCAATCGTAACTGAAATCTGAAGAGGGAAGCGGCATTGTTGGCGGAGAGACTTGGGTTTACGTCCCGCTTTTGAGATAAGGCTGTTGTCGAGTCTGAGTTTCGGGTTTAGTTTACCATAATTACAAGAGATACGTCTCTCTTGCCCCCCGGCCTGGTGTCCGGTTCAAGGGGTGGGAGACCGGGAGAATGAATTTGGTAACGAGGTGGGTACCAATGTTCGGGAGGAGGGGAGAGCGCAAGTAACGATTCGCTTCTTGTTGCTATGGTAACGTAACGTTCTCCCCTCGCGTGCGACGCTTGTCGCGATATCTGCCGTAGCGCGCGATGGTTGCGGGAACCAGCTTGAGCGGAGCGCTGTCTCCACGTGTTTATTATTGTGTTGAGGTTTCTCCACACGTTTCCTCTCTCCTTCCGCCTCCCCCCCATTGCAGGATTAATAATTTCTGCCTGTATCCTGAATTAATTCAGAATCTCGACAGAGGATTCTAAGGGGTTAATACGGAGATGGGGAAATAAACTGTAGATTAGAAAGGAAAGTGAGAAGCACATTCCTTAAGAAGGCAGCGTAAACCATATCCATACTTTTGCTTTTTAAAAAAAAGGAATCTTTACCTTAGAATGAATGCTCATCAGATTTCGCAGTTCGTTTTTGTTTTTCCCTCCTACATTTAAAAAAAAATCAATTTACAGTATTAGTGCTTTTAAAATAGTCATTTACATTAAAATACATCAACTTCATAACTGCTAGTTTAAAAATTTAAAAACTCAGTGGAAAAATCTTAAAATATTAGTATCAATCATATGGCAAATGACATAATTAAAGATAGATTTGGGGAATAGGATGAATTAGAGACAAGAAATTCTAGATCACATCAGAATTACCAGATTATCTACAAATTGGCAAAAAGGTTTTTTTTAGTACTGAGTATTGATGGAAAATGTTTATTTATAGTTATTAAAGCAAAAGTAGGAAACTCACTAGCATGATCATTATATTATCTTGTTACAGTAATAATGCAGTTAGCATTGCTCATACATAATAGCAGAGTAATTGAGAATTGGGAGGCAAATAATATATGCAAAAGATACAAAATGTGAATCAGAAAGGTTAAGAGTCTAGAGCATATGTACAGTTCATAATTTAGGTGAAGGATATTTATTTGGTCGGATTTCTATGCCGCCCTTCTCCACAGATTCATATTATAAATATGAATTCTATGGCTAGATATATGAAATCAGATCTTATGGGAAGTGATATTTGCTTATTTAAAATCCATCTACTAAAATGGGTTCTAGGTTGACACACTGTTTGCTGATTGGTAAATAAGACAATTTGTTTTGTATAATGGCTACATACATTTTTTTTTTTAGAGCTGAATTTTCTGTTGAAAAAACCAAGAGAAAAAAAAGAAGAGAATTAACTGAAGAACAGAAGCAAGAAATTAAAGATGCTTTTGAACTATTCGACACTGATAAAGATAATGCTATAGATTATCATGAGCTAAAGGCAATCGATTTTCTGTTAAATACTTAATGCTTTGTTTTGAAATATTTTGGATGACTGGGCTTAGTATTCAAATATGCGTTACTGCACTTCTAAAATAGGTAGTTTAAATGCATATTAATTTAGGAATGGCAAGTGAAGCTGTATTATATTAGACAACTTATGATTCCTTAGGTATTCATTTCAGAGTATTTTTTCAATATCTTCAACTATGTCAGAGCTTTTCATGTTCTTGAAAAATTCTTAAAAATTCAGGGAGAGATATTTTTTCCTTGAAAGTTCTTCATGTTGAACCATATAATAGAGTCAAACATCAAGAGTTGACCACAAGAAATGTTTTATCATATTTTGTATTATGTCATAAAATGCTTTATCATAATTTTATATCATAAAATGTTCTATAAAGTTTGCCAAATTTCAATTCCATGGGAGTCCGGAGTCCTGGATTTTGGATACATTCTATAAATTAGGTCCACCTGAGGTATTTTGGTTCAAAATGTTTCTCCCTATCACCCAGTTAAAAATTACAGACGGGACTTTTTGAACTATAGAATTAAAAGCATGGCCAAGAACAATATTTGAAATAAAATCTTAAAGCCTTGGTATATTGTATAGAGGAATAAAGTAAAACACTAAAGGCTTTGTCAATTCAACTAAGTCCCAATTCAGTAAAGTTCTTAGGAGAATTTTTTTGGGGGGAGGGAAGTGACCCACATTTATTTTAATTCCACACTACTTCAGTCAAAAATTTTAAAAGTGAAGAAAACACTAGAGTTTCCTAATATTGAGTCACACTGCTTGTATTGTCATCTTTCTCATAAATTAAATTGAGATTAAAATCCATATGAAATATAAAGTTATTCAATTTGCTACTGAATATGGCTCTCCGACTTCAGCATGGTTTATTCCTATGTAACTGATCAGGTTATATCTTAAGATTGTGAGTAGCTTCATATTGGAGGACATAGGTTTTTTTTAGTTAATTTCATCAAAAAAAATTCAGAAAAATAATTACAGTCTTGCATTACTAGTTTGCATTGTAGACATTTTTCAAAAGGCAGAATCATAGAAAGCAATGCTTTCCAACCATGGCAGTTTCCTTATATAAGGACCAATCTAGAATTTATACCCATGTTGGTTATTACTTAAAATTTAGGGAATTGAAGATCACACATCTAGGAGCTATCATGTTAGCAGTGTGTGCTGTAAATAATATAGCAGTAATCTAAATAAGAACTAATTAAGATACATTTATATGTTAATTGTTGCAGTAACACCTACATGTGTGATAACCTGTTAGAAGGGAATACTAACATGGTTGCCCCTTGCCCCCCCTTCAGACTGACTCCAGATCATAGGAAATGAAAGAAGAAAATATTTTAGGTTGTTTCTCCTATCCTTGAATTCAGCAGTGCTAGATTCCTGAGAGTAGAACATTTGCCCTCCTGTTAGACTCCTGGAATTGATCAATTGCTTACGTAATCTGATAAATTGACAGATTTGAAAAATGTATTTAATCAGTTAAATTATTTGTCACATTTAATTTGTTATTGATACCAAGGTGAAAAGATTTCCACTCAGAACATAAATAGTTGTGTCCTTGGAAAATAATGAATTAATGGTGTTTTCCCAATTTTTTCTGGTTTTCCTATTACTATAGTACCTCTTACCTAAATTTAATTTCCAAAAAAAAGTTACTATGTGCCAAATTGAAATGTTTCATTTCTGTCTTTCCCCTGAAGGTGGCAATGAGAGCCTTAGGATTTGATGTGAAAAAGGCAGATGTATTAAAGATACTTAAAGATTATGATCGGGAAGGAAGTGGGAAAATCTCCTTTGAGGACTTTAATGAAGTTGGTAGGTGTTTAAATGTAAACAAATTATTAATAAGAAAGCAATAATTGGTAATCAAAGTTTATATGTATTATAATAGATATGGAAACATTAAGCTATTGACAAAGAGTTTTTAAATATATTAGGAGAGAGGCAGGAGAAAACAAACCATCAGGATTTCAAAATGCAAGCTATATTTTCTATTATTTTACTTAACTTATGGAAAAAATGTAACTAATCATGCCTTGTAATATTTTATATTTGTTTTTAATGTAACTTCTCACCATATCTCTATAGTTTGTAATAAGAACCATGGATTTATTTTACTGCTTTTACTAGAGAATAAACCAATGTGCATGCAAGTACGGATTAATTTTGGTTGATGGTAAATATGCATCTTTTAAATTAAGACATAAAGTTCATGCATGAAACAAAACTAAAATTATTTCTGTGGAGAATACTATTCCAGTAATAAAAAATGTTTTTATGAAATATGTAATCTTTTATTTTTTCCCATTTTAGTGACAGACTGGATACTTGAAAGAGATCCACATGAGGAGATACTCAAGGCATTTAAATTGTTTGATGATGATGATTCAGGTAAAATAAGCTTAAGAAATCTGCGTCGTGTAGCTAGAGAACTTGGGGAAAACATGACTGACGAAGAGCTTCGGGCAATGATTGAAGAATTTGATAAGGATGGTGATGGAGAAAGTAAGTTCTGAATATGTATAATTCTAATTTTGGATCAGAGAAGCCAAAAAAAATTGTGCACTCTTTTGTGACTTTGAAATATTTTCATGATGAAACCTATGGAAATAATTTAATCTAATATACAAAAAGTACAAGTTCTATAAGCTTCCAGTATATTTAGAAAAACAATCGACAACAGTAGTTTATTCCTATTCAAAATGAATTTTTCCTTGGCATATATTGATGACAATAGCATGTCCATTATTTTTCTTCTTTTGTGTAGAATGACTAAATATACTGGAATTTCTGCTATAGTATAAATAATTGAAAAATAAGCATGACATTTACTTCTCAAATTAAGAATGTTTTGGTGTTAGCATAACACCAACAAAGCATAAATGCCAACAAAAATGTCTAACTCCTAAAGCAGCTGCATGTACAGGTAATCCTAGACTTACAATCACAATTGAGCCCAAAATTTCTGTTGCTAAGTGAGTTTTCTCCTGTTATACGTCCTGACTCTACAACACTACACTGTCATAAATATGAGCCATTTGCCAAACATCTGAATTTTGATCATGTGACCATGGGGCTGCTGTATAGTTGTAAATGTGAAGAATAGTCATATGTCCATGTTTTTCAGTTGTGTTGTAATTTTGAACAGTCGCTAAATGAATGGATGTAAGTCGAGGACTATCTTTAGTGGTAATAATTATGGTTGTAACTATAGCATAATAGTTTTTAGAAAAAAAATTGAAATCAATTACTTGTCTCTGAATAATTTGGGGTGCTTAGGATGGTTATGTTGTTTTAATTTCTTAATAGTAATAGGTTCCCTTTACTATTAGATACTGTCCATCCATTAAAAGGTTGTACTGTAGGATTTCCAGTTGAAATTAGATTATGTTACTTCCTTTTAGAAAAAAAAATCAAGATAAAATGTTTTAACTGAATGAAATAAGTTTGAGATGCTAATTTGAGTGAAAATTTGAACAAGATTTCAAAATTGTATCATATGTACATATGTATTTTTTTTCTTTTTAACAGTCAATCAGGAGGAGTTTATTGCTATTATGACTGGTGATGTTTAATATTTCAAGAAACGAACTTGATACAAAAAGGAAGGATTGTTTTCAGAACTGCGACATTTCTATTTCAGTTAATATCTATAGCAGGAGCCATGAAAAAAATTGTTAAAGGACCAAAATAAATATAAAGTACATGTATTGAGAGGTTAATATTTTATATCATTAAATTTTAGAATAAGCATGTTTGTTTGAGTACTCATTTGTAAAATAGCTTTGTATAAAATGTTTAAATTAAATCATAAAACTTTTTGACATTATTTTAACATTAGCTGTGGCCTTAGTTTTATATGAAAGTTTAACAGACACCCATTTTAATAAAGTCTTCTTTTTATATTCTGTAAATGTTTTTGGCGTATTTAATCTAGAGTCAGGCCTCAACTTTGTATCTAGGGGGGAACTAAAATTTAGAGTGCCTGCTACTAGTCCAGCACTTTAACCATATACTGGGTCTCTCTAAATCAAGAATTGGTTGTGGAATTGTGAATTTCATTACATTCATTTTCATTGGAATTGTGTAGCTATTGATGTAATAATATTTGTGAGTTTTAAAAGGAATAAAAAGGTGTATATATAGGGCATCAGTTTTCATCAGCAGGAGGATAAAATAAAGGAAAAATGCTTCCTTGAATTTTTTTTGGGGGTGGATATAAAAATAAAGCAATTCTAGTTATACAAAAATGTATAATCTTAATAAGATAATCCTAATCTTTATGAATTAGTATTTTTTAATGAATGGAGTTGTCCATCTCTACAGATATTTTGAAATAAATTTGAAGAAAGGATCTAGTGTTCTAGAAAAGGTTTATATTTCTGTTCAGTCTCTTAATAATGAGAAAGCATATCTTTGTATCTAGGTTTTTAGTAAAAATATTTATTGAATTTTCCTGCTACTAAGAGTTGGACCATCTCAGAGGTATCTGCACAGTCTGTACCTTGGGTCCTGTCTATGTATCTTGCTTCAATGGATCTGGTGCTTCATGCCTGTCCTTGTGCTGCTTTAATGCCTCAGTGCTCTCTTTTTAGTCTATTTCTTTCTGTTCACTGGGATAGCACCATGTCATCCTACACAGAGGCCATGGGTCAGATCAACTGATTCTGCTTTCAGAAAGCGATCTGTGATTTTCAGGCATATCTTTTTTACTTCCTCTTTTACCACTTGATGTGTTGAGGGAATCTCCAAGATCATCTTCAGGCTAAAGAACCATGTGATTTGCCCCATGGCCTTCCTTTACAATACGGTCAGGTCTTGGAGGTGTAGACCATTTTAGGGCCTGCTATAATTCTCAGATTGTGAGAATTGCAGCCATTTCCAAAATGATGCCCACTTCTGGGATGGCACCATGTGGCCTCTGAATAGGAAGGTGGATTTCCTATGGTGGCGCAGTGGTTAGAATGCAGTATTACAGGCTAATTCTGCCGACTGCTGGCAGTTCGATTCTTACTGGCTCCATCCTTCCAAGATTGGTAAAATCAAGACCCAGATTGTTAGGGGCAGTATGCTGACTCGGTAAATTGCTTGGAGAAAGCTGTAAAGCACTATGAAATTATATACACTGGTACCTCGCCATACGAACAATCCGAGATACGAACCCGGGGTTCGGAAATTTTTTTGCCTCTTCTTCCGAACAGTTTCTGTCTTACGAACCCGCCGCCCGAATGCCGAACCCGGAAGTTTGGCAAAAGTTCGGGTTCGGGTGGCTGCCAAGAAGCCCCACCGCCCGGCTGTCACCTTTTGAAACAGCCGGGGGGCTTCTCGGCGTCCTCCCGAACCCGAACGCCAAACCCGAACTTTTGCCGAACTTCCGGGTTCGGCGTTCGGGAGGCCGCCGAGAAGCCCCGCCGCCCGGCTGTCGCCTTTTGAAACAGCCGGGGGGCTTCTCGGCGTTTTGGCCGGCCAGGAAGGATGTCTTTGTGACATCAAAGCTCCGCCCACGGAATTCCCTATTGGGATTCCCCACCTCCTTTCCAGCCTCCCGACGGGCCCGACAGCTGCGCGGCTCTTTTGAAAAGCTAACAGCCAAGTTGCGGGGCTTCTCAGCGTCCTCCTGAACCCAAATGCCGACCCCGAACTTTTGCTGAACTTCTGGGTTCGGCGTTCGTGAGAACGCCGAGAAGCCCCCCGGCTGTTACAAAAGGCAACAGCTGGGCGGCGGGGCTTCTCGGCGGCCTCCCGAACACCGAACCGGGAAGTTCGGCAAAAGTTCGGGTTTGGCGTTTGGGTTCAGAAGGACACCGAGAACCCCCCGGCTGTTTCAAAAGGTGACAGCCGGGCGGCGAGGGTTCTCGGCGGCCACCTGAACCCGAACTTTTGCCGAACTTCCGGGTTCGGCATTGGGGGAACCCTGAGAAACGCCCGGCTGTTTCAAAAGGTGACAGCCGGACGGCGGCGTTTTTTTGCGGGTTTTTTTTCTTGCACGCATTAATTCATTTTACATTGTTTCCTATGGGAAACAATGTTTCGTCTTACAAACTTTTTGCCTTACGATCCTCCTCCGGGAACCAATTAGATTCGTAAGACGAGGTATTACTGTATAAGGGAAATTGCTATTGCTACTTGTTCCCAAAGGCAATCTACAGAAAAGGTACCATATTCTTCAGACTATAAGATATACTGGAGTATAAGACGCATTTAAATTTACAGGAAGAAAACAAGAAAAAAATAGTTATTGGCTTCTGTCCGTCATATTTTTCCCCTCCTTGGCTTCCAGAAGCAGACTACAATGCTCCACATGGCCCATTTTTGCCAAAAATGCACCCATTTTTGTCCTGCAGAGTGCTTTGGGGGGGCCTGGGAGGGTGAAAATGTAACAGAGGGCTTCGGAGCCTCAAAATGGGCCAGTTTTTGGCAAAAATGGGACATGTGGAGCACTGCAGAGTGCTTCTGAGGGCTGGGGAGAGTGAAAACGTGATATGTGGAGAAACTAGGAGACCAAACATGCCCATAATCAATCTGTAAAATGCACCTAAATTTTCACTCACTTTTGGGAAAAAGGGTATGTCTTATACTCAGAAAAATACAGTAAGTTTACCATGCCATGATGGGAAAGAGGAGGAAGTGGGATCCAAAAAGGTAGGAAGCAGGCTGAAGGCCTGTGGGACCCAGCAAAATAAAATGAGTGGAATAGATGGGGGGCACTTTAGTATCCCTGTGGTTGATCATAAGAAGCTGCAGATTGAAAAGCTTCTGAATTTGGTGTATGTGATTGTGGGGGCACTGCAGTGGCTATAACGGTACAGGTCAAAAGTCCATTCAATGCTTTTGTAATTCTGAACAGGCTCTGAACAGTCATAAATCAGACTACACGCACACCCATCCACACACACTTATGTACATACCAATATAATAAATATCCTGTATTTTTCAGAATATAAAATGTCCAGACTAAGACACACATACCTTTTTGTGGGAGAAAAAAAAAAGCTTTTGCCTCCCAATATCCATCCAGTATTCATCTGGCCCATTTGCTATGGCTCATTTGCTGTGGCTCATTCAGCAGTGCCCATTTGCCACTGCTGCCCAATTTCATCCACTTTTAGGAGTGGGGAAGTGGGTTCTGTACTCTGAAAAATACAGTATATCAACCATTGGCTCGATTCACACAACTTACTAAAGTGATACCTTGTCTTACAAACCCCTCGTCATACAAACTTTTCGAGATACAAACTCGGGGTTTAAGATTTTTTTGCCTCTTCCAAACTATTTTCACCTTACAAAACCAAGCTGCCGCCACTGGGATGCCCTGCCTCTGGACTTCTGTTGCCAGCGAAGAGCTAATTTTTGTGCTGCCGGGATTCCCCTGAGGCTCCCCTCCATGGGAAACACCACCTCCGGACTTCCATGTTTTTGCGATGCTGCAGGGGAATCCCAGCAGCGTAAAAACGCGCTTCGCTGGCACCGAAAGTCCGGAGGTGGGGTTTCCCAGTGAGGGGAGCCTCAGCGAAATCGCAGCATCATAAAAACACGGAAGTCCGGAGGTGGGGTTTTGAGGACTTCCGTGGTTTTGCGATGCTGGGAATCCCCTGAGGCTCCCCTCGCTGGGAAACCCCACCTCCGGACTTCTGTTGCCAGCAAAGCACCCGTTTTTGCACTGCTGGGATTCCCCTGCAGCATCACAAAAACATGGAAGTCAGGAAGTGGGGTTTCCCATGGAGGGGAGCCTCAGGGGAATCCCAGCAGCACAAAAACGGGCGCTTTGGCTGGCAAAAGGGGCTGAGTTTTGGGCTTGCATGCATTAATCGCTTTTCCATTGATTTCTATGGGAAACATTGTTTCATCTTACAAACTTTTCACCTTAAAAACCTCATCCTGGAACCAATTAAGTTCGTAAGACGAGGTATCACTGTATATACAAACCAAATATACAGTAGTATATTATTTCTTAATATGAATATCTACTGTTGATCTTCCTGCTGTTGGGCTGACAGCTAGTTTTGAATTCCACCATTACTCAGATGAAGCAGCTTCAGAAGAATTACAGTTAACATTGACTTTTTTTCTTGCTGAATTGTCTTCAGAAATAAGGCAATAACCGGTATATATTTTTCATACCAGGATTATTCAGTTGAGAGAGCAGTGAGAGGTGTTTTTAACAATTGTTATAAGGTCAAACATTTCATTGACAGTGATTCTCTACATCCAAACTTTCCAAGCATTATCTCTATATCTGATTTGAGAAATAATTGCTAATAAAGTAAGTCTGTAGGGACATTCAGAAAGTTTTCATCACTGCTTACAAAAGAAAACTATCACAGAAAAATGAGAGGCCAGTGTTTTAAGATCTTACCACATACCCTGCCTTATATCAAGAAAAAAAATCTACAGATCAAGTTGGATAATTTTACTACAATGTCAAAGGTGAGCAGAGATAGGAAAAATATTCAAAGATTAAAAATAATTCCTTCTTTGTACAATATAGCACTTATGATGCTGAACAAAACAAGATTCTGTACACTAACATGTTAATTATATTGTATATTTGTTATGAACTATTAAAATGATATCTCAAATGGAGGAAAGAGCTTACTATATAATGCCACTTACAATTTACCGTATATATTTCTGATTTGTGTTATCGACATTTCAGATTATGACTTTACATATTTGTATATTACCTAATCTGTGACTGTTTTATACATTTCAAAATATGTTTTATTTTAAATCTGGATGGGTGTGTATGTGTGTTAATTTTTGAGACTACTAGACAGAATAGAAGTTAAAAATAATGACATGAAAACAATAGAAAATACTTCTAAAGAATGTGGGGCATAATTGGTATATTTTTAAATAGAAGATTTAAATATAAGGTTCTCATGATCAAGCAGGAGACAGATTTAACAGTCAGATTGCCTTTTATCCTAACTCTGAGTTCTTCATATTTGAAATGGAGGCCAAAATGCTGTTACCTGTTTTATTTTGATTATTAATTTAGTTTTGTTTGTTTCTCAGCAATACAGAAGAACCTGTATATTGCAAATCAAGAAGACGTAACATTTTACTAAAAATATGAATTCTCTGGCAGAGACAGAATCTTTTAATAAATTGCAGTACTGTAGAAAATGTTAAACAAGTTTAGATTGAATTGTGTGGTACATGATACCTACTTTCATGGTTATAATGTTTAATTATGTTTGAGGCATGCTACATTCTTGAACATGGAATATTGGCTGAAACATTGATTTTTGCATTCAAATAAGCAATGCCTTTCTCTTGTTTTCATTTTTCCTTTTCACTCAGATGTTGTTCTTCACAAAATTAGCAATTTTTGTTTATGTCAAAATTTGTTTATTTTAAGGGCAGATTTATTTATTTATTTCCTGCTAAACACATTTTTTGGATATAAAATATTGAAGAGGTGAACAAGGGACATTTCAGCAATGATAAAGTCATTCCTTCCTTCCTTCCATCCATCCATCCATCCATCCATCCATCCATCCATCCATCCATCCAGTTTTTGCCAGATATCTGTTCTCATATGCAAAGGGCTTTGAAATGAGCCCAAAAGATACAGGAAAATAATAATAATGATGATGATGATGATGATGATGATGATGATGATGATGATGAAAGGGACCTTGGAGTCCTTCTAGTCCAATCCCTGCTTAGGCAGGAAACCCTGCACTACTTCAGACAAATACTTCAGACAGATATCCAACATCTTAAAAACTTCTAGTGTTGGAGTATTCACAACTTCTCTCCTTGTTTAGTTTCCACCCATTGCTTCTTGTTAGAATAGATTGACTCCCTCTTCTTTGTGGCAACCCCAGAGATGTCTTCCTATACACTTGCTTTTAATGGAAGCTATGATCAGAACACATCACTACATTTTCTTTGGTAGTCTAGATGTGACAACTGAGCAATGTTACCTAAATTTTAACACCCTGCTAGAAGAAGCAAGCCTTAGTAATTGTTTGATCATCTATGGAAAATACATCTCAAAGGAAAGCAATGTCTGCTTGCTACATCAGTGTATATCTTATATATTATATGTAAATAATAATAAAAATGGTAAAGTAATTGTGTATGTACTTTAGATCCAGAAATTGCCCATATTATCTATGAGGCAAGCCCATTACAAAATTAAAGAAAGTGTCTCCTTTCTTTTTTGGGCACAATTATATCAAAATTCATATTTACCATAAGTACACATATTAATTCTATTATAACAGTGATTTTCAACCTTTTTTGAGCTGCGGCACATTTTTTAGATTTACAAAACCCTGTGGCACATTGAGCGGGGGGAGGTTGGGAGCTAAAAAAAGTTTGGACAAAAAAATTCTCTCTCTTCCTCCCTTTTGCTCTATTTCTCTCTCCCTCCCTCTTTCTCTCCCTTCCTTCTTTCTCTCTCCATCCCTCTTTCTTTCTCTTTCTCCCTTCCTCTCTTTTTTGCTCTCTTTCTCTCTCCTTCCCTACCTCCCTCTATGTCTTTCTCCTTCCCTCCCTCTCTTTCTATTACTTTCTTTCTCTCTCTCTCTCTCTTGCTTTCTCTCTCTCTCTTGTTCTCTTTCTCTCTCTTGCTTTCTCTCTCTCTCTTGCTTTCTTTCTCTCTCTTGCTTTCTCTCTCTCTCTTGCTTTCTCTCTCTCTCTTGTTCTCTTTCTCTCTCTTGCTTTCTTTCTCTCTTGCTTTCTTTCTCTCTCTGAGCTTTGCGGCACACCTGACCATGTGAGCTTCGCGGCACACTGGTTGAAAAACACTGTATTATAACATCAACAAGTGCTTTTATAGTAGTCATTATTTTAAATTTATTTTAAACTAGTGTTATACTATTTGGTGATCTTGATGCATATCAATGGCAAAATGATTGTGATCGATTGAATATTTTGCTCTGTTATGAAATACATAGAACATACTTTTCATATTTGTGTACTGGAGGATTTTGTGACATGATCACTTAATGAGGCAATTCTGCACCAGAGAAATAGGGTGGCATACCTTATATTATTTAAATGACACAGAAAGCTTAATTAAATCTCCTGATACATTCAATTTGCGAGCGGGAGAGAATGTTGAATACAAGAATCGAGGTTGTTATGGTGGGTTGGTGAAGATAAATTTAAAAGTAGGACAGCATCTATTTTAATTTTTATCCACTAGGGGGACCTATTGCTATTGTAAAGTCAATTTGAAGAAGCAATAATTGCACCAATTTGGCACATTTTATAGTATGGTCCTTTAACTCTGTCAATGCATTGACACATTAAAAGATGCAGAGTTTCCATCATAATAACCTTTAATTAATTTTTAGACTTCTAAATTTTTAAGTACTCTTAAGCTTCTCTGCACTGCTGCAAGCAAAAAGCAAAGATTTAATATATTCAAGTCTAGTCCTCCTCTCTTGCTATACCATAACATACATAATAAGAAGTCATATACCTGCACACAAATTAGTAAGCCAAAACAATCAGCTAATGCTGATGCAAAGTTCTTTAAAAAAGTTGGTTCTGTGTTTCCATTCATTTAGTAACTGTTCAAATTTCCCAAGTTATAATGGCATTGAAAAAATCTGAGTATTGTATTGGCAGTTCTGTGTTAGCAAAAACTTCAGAAGAGAAGGATTTAGGGGTAGTGATTTCTGACAGTCTCAAAATGGGTGAACAGTGCAGTCAGGCGGTCGGGAAAGCAAGTAGGATGCTTGGCTGCATAGCTAGAGGTATAACAAGCAGGAAGGGGGAGATTATGATCCCGCTATATAGAGTGCTGGTGAGACCACATTTGGAATACTGTGTTCAGTTCTGGAGACCTCACCTACAAAAAGATATTGACAAAATTGAACGGGTCCAAAGACGGGCTACAAGAATGGTGGAAGGTCTTAAGCATAAAACATATCAGGAAAGACTTAATGAACTCAATCTGTATAGTCTGGAGGACAGAAGGAAAAGGGGGGACATGATCGAAACATTTAAATATGTTAAAGGGTTAAATAAGGTCCAGGAGGGAAGTGTTTTTAATAGGAAAGTGAACACAAGAACAAGGGGACACAATCTGAAGTTAGTTGGGGGAAAGATCAAAAACAACATGAGAAAATATTATTTTACTGAAAGAGTAGTAGATCCTTGGAACAAACTTCCAGCAGATGTGGTTGATAAATCCACAGTAACTGAATTTAAACATGCCTAGGATAAACATATATCCATCCTAAGATTAAATACAGAAAATAGTATAAGGGCAGACTAGATGGATCATGAGGTCTTTTTCTGCCGTCAGTTTTCTATGTTTCTATGTTTCTAAAGTGACTTATGACTGCTTTTCACACTTATGACCATTATAGCATCTCCATGATCATGTGATCAAAATTGAGACACTTAACAACTGGCTCATATTTATGACAGTGTAGGTCAATGATGGCAAACCTTTTTCCCCTCGGGTGCCGAAAGAGCTTGTGTGTGCGCTATTGCACATGCACGAGTGCCCACACTCATAATTCAATGCCTGGGGAGGTAAAAAGAGCTCCCCCCCCTCAGAGGCCCTCTGGAGGCCGAAATGGCCTGTTTCCCAACTTCTGATAGGCCCTATAGTCTCATGTTTTGCCCTCTCCAGGCTCCAAAGGTTTCCCCAGAGCCGGGGGAGGATAAAAACACCCTTCCCCATCCCCCTGGAACCTCTCTAGAAGCAAAAAACGCCCTCCCAGAGCCTCTGTGGGAGTCAAAAATCAGCTGGCTGATACACACATGCATGTTGGAGTTGATCTAGAGCAACAGCTCGCGTGCCAGCAGATATGGCTCTGCGAGCCACTTGTGGCACCTGTGCCATAGGTTCGCCATCACTGGTGTAGGTCATGTGATCAGATTTGCAATCTTCTGACAAGCAAAGTAAATGCGTTCTCAATTGCGTTTTCTGGCCTCCAGAGGACCTCAGGGGGGCAGGTGAGGCAATTTCTGCCCTTCCCAGGCATTGAATTATGGGTGTGGGCACTAGTGCAGGTGTGAGATTATGATTATGATTATGATTATGATTATGATTATGATTATGATTATGATTATGATTATGATTATGATTATGATTATGATTATGATTATGATTATGATTATGATTATGATTATGATTATGATTATGATTATGATTATGATTATGATTGATTATGATTATGATTATGATTATGATTATGATTATGATTATGATTATGATTATGATTATGATTATGATTATGATTATGATTATGATTATGATTATGATTATGATTATTTGTATGCCGCCCCTCTCCGTAGACTCGGGGAGGCTCACAGCAATCGTAAAAAACAATATACAATAGCAAATCTAATAATTAAAATATCTAAAAAACCCTTATTTAAAACAATACATCCACACAAACATACCATGCATAAACTACACAGGCCAGGGGAGATGACTCATTTCCCCCATGCTTGACGGCAGATGTGGGTTTTAAGAAGTTTACGAAAGGCAAGGAGGGTGGGGGCAATCCTAATCTCCGGAGGAGATTTTGGCACCTGAGGAAAAAAAGGTTCGTCATCACTTCTCTAAATATTCCTAGTTTATATGATATTTTAGATCAGGGGTGTCAAACTCACCTAGTCACGGCAGTGCCATATGATGTATTGGGACATTTTCCCCCTTCGCTAAACTGGCTGTCAGCAGTTTAGTGCATAAACTCATCCAGCCTGTGGACTGGGAATTTGACAGCCCTATTTTAGAGACTTCGTTATCCATATATTTATTTTATTTTTTTGTATGTCCTTTATACCTATTGTATTCCTTTTGCATGTTTTCTCCTTTAATCTGTTAATTTTTTTAAAAGGAAACCATGTTTGTATATTTATTTATTTATTTATTTATTTATTTATTTATTTAGTTAGTTAGTTAGTTAGTTAGTTAGTTAGTTAGTTAGTTAGTTAGTTAGTCCAATACACAATGAGGGTTTTAGTGGGTATATATCTATATATACATAATAAAATACATGATGAAGGTTATAGAGGAGATACTCATAGTAAAATATATCTAAGAAATAATAGAAAAGAAGATAAAGTAATAGAACATATCAATGAAAGAATAGAAGAAGAAATATAGGAATAGAAGAAAGGTGTAGGAGATATAGGAGAGCAATAGGACAGGGGACGGAAGGCACTCTAGTGCACTTGTACTCACCCCTTACTGACCTCTTAGGAATCTGGATAGGTCAACCGGAGATAATCTAAGGGTAAAGTGTTGGGGGTTGGGGATGACACTATGGAGTCCGGTAATGAGTTCCACGCTTCGACAACTCGGTTACTGAAGTCATATTTTTTACAGTCAAGTTTGGAGCGGTTAATATTAAGTTTAAATCTGTTGTGTGCTCTTGTGTTGTTGTGGTTGAAGCTGAAGTAGTCGCCGACAGGCAGGATGTTGCAGCATATGATCTTGTGGGCAATACTTAGATCTTGTTTAAGGCGTCTTAGTTCTAAACTTTCTAGGCCCAGGATTGAAAGTCTAGTCTCATAGGGTATTCTATTTCGAGTGGAGGAGTGAAGGGCTCTTCTGGTGAAGTATCTTTGGACATTTTCAAGGGTGTTAATGTCTGAGATGCGATAGGGGTACCAAACAGATGAGCTGTATTCGAGGATGGGTCTGGCAAAAGTTTTGTAAGCTCTGGTAAAGAGTCTCTCTGCTCCCACTTAGTTGGAGGGCATAGTTCAGGCACCATTTATCCTTTCTACTTATATTTTATCATTTCTGATCTCTTAAAAGATGTGGGGGAATAAAGAGATTTAAGCTATTCCTGGTAAACCAAGCAGGCTGCTATCTTTTTTATTTTCTGGGCTAAAGTCCAACTTGCACAGCAGTTGCAAAGAAAAAGCAAATGCATTGCTAAATTCATCAAGACTTTTTTTTTTAACAATATATAATATCTGTCAAGATAAAATTGCTTTGAGATTTACATTATAATAAATCCTTATTTATATTACAATAAAATTTGAAGTGGGATGACTACATCTTTCTCCCTGTTGTGGCATTTTGTCAGGTCTTCCACACAACACTTCTCAAATATGTGGGGATGGCAATTCTCAGAAAGTCTGGCCAGGTTGCCTGTGGATTCTAGGAGATATATACGCATAGGCATCTATACGTGTGGGGCAGAATAAAAAACAAAGCCACCGCAGCTGCAAATCTGCGATTAAATCTTACTCCATGTGTTGTGAACGTGACATGTATAAAAAAAGGGAGAGTTCATAGTCTAGCCCAGTGTTTCTTAACCGTGGCAAATTTAATATATGTGCACTTCGGTTCTTGGAATTTTCCAGGCAGTCCACACATTATAAAATTGCCAAGGCAGAGAAATGAGATCTAGCCCAGGGTCTCCAACCTTTGCAACTTTAAGACTAGTGGACTTTTCTGGCTGAGGAATTCTGGAAATTGAAGTCCACAAGTCTTAAAGTTGCTAAGGTTGGAGATCCCTGCTATAGCTTATAGGCCTGGACATTCCTAAAGGTTTCCCAAGTAACTCCTAGATGGATCCAATCAGTAATAGGTTTCACTTACTCTTGCTACTGGTTTGGAGAAGTGCAGGCATGCGTATTTGCTTTACTTGAGTGTGTGGGCACTGCTTCTGCTCATGCGCAGATTGTCCATGATTATGCCCTTCATTCCTCCACTCGAAATAGAATACCCTATGAGACTAGACTTTCAATCCTGGACCTAGAAAGTTTAGAACTAAGACGCCTTAAACAAGATCTAAGTATTGCCCACAAGATCATATGCTGCAACATCCTGCCTGTCGGCGACTACTTCAGCTTCAACCACAACAACACAAGAGCACACAACAGATTTAAACTTAATATTAACCGCTCCAAACTTGACTGTAAAAAATATGACTTCAGTAACCGAGTTGTCGAAGCATGGAACTCATTACCGGACTCCATAGTGTCATCCCCAAACCCCCAACACTTTACCCTTAGATTATCTACGGTTGACCTATCCAGATTCCTAAGAGGTCAGTAAGGGGCGAGTACAAGTGCACTAGAGTGCCTTCCGTTCCCTGTCCTATTGCTCTCCTATATTTATTTATTTATTTATTTGATTTTTATGCCACCCTTCTCCTTAGACTCAGGGCGGCTTACAACATGTTAGCAATAGCACTTTTGAACAGAGCCAGCCTATTGCCCCCACAATCCGGGTCCTCATTTTACCCACCTCGGAAGGATGGAAGGCTGAGTCAACCTTGAGCCGGTGATGAGATTTGAACCGCTGACCTTCAGATCTACAAGTCAGCTTCAGTGGCCTGCAGTACAGCACTCTACCTTTATCTCCTATACCTTTCTTCTATTCCTATATCTCTTCTTCTATTCTTTCATTGATATGTTCTATTACTTTATCTTCTTTTCTATTATTTCTTAGATATATTTTACTATGAGTATCTCCTCTATAACCTTCATCATGTATTTTACTATGTGTATATAGATATATACCCACTAAAACCCTCATTGTGCATTGGACAAAATAAATAAATAAATAAATAAATGAATGAATGAATGAATGAATGAATAAATAAATAAATAAATAAATAAATAAATAAAGCAGAGCCTACTGCTGCCACTACTGATACACCTGAAGTGGGGCGAACTGGTAGCAACCCACCACTGGATCAGAGGTGGGTTCCTACTAGTTCCAACTGGTTCTTTAGAACTATTAATAAACTGGCAATAACATCAGAGAGCCAGTTCTGTCAGCCGATGCAATCCTGAGTGAACTGGCAACAAAATGATCCAGAACCCACCCCTGCACAGGATCCAATACTATTTAGTCAAAGTGGTGTTGCACAAAGCTTAACTAGAGTGTTTAATTGTTTTTGTTGTTGTTTGATGCTACAAGTTAAGTGGAGAAGCAGAAGAGACAAAACTAAATCTGATTGTCAACTCTATCGTCAGTAGTCAATGAACAAGTACTACATTAAGGATTTAAATGCACAATTCTTGAAATTAAACTTAAAAATTCAGATATGTTAAGTTGGTTCACGTGAATAAATTATTGGCCTTTTTCTCTTCTGTGCTCATGAAAGCACCACTATGGATTAATTGTAATTTCTTGAAAAACATTTGAAATATCTTTAGGACAGAATAATGAATCAGTCTTTCCCAAAGTGCTGTGCTCCAACAATATTGAACCGCTGTTTCCATTATCCTGAGACAATATGATAAGAAGGACTGCTATATCAGAGGATTCTGAAAGATATAATCCATATATTTCAAGAATATCAGGTTGAGAAATTGAAATAAATTCTATATTCTATATTTATTTGATTATATTCAGCATGATCATAGATAAAGATATTCAACCGCTTCCCATGGATTTTTTTAATGTGTATCTATACTTGATGTTTATAATTGATATTTAAAGCTATTCTGAATAACTCGTCCAGTCTCCAACCTTCCCTTTTTAGGAAAGGTTGTTGAGAAGATGGTGGCGCTCTAGATCCTGTGGTCCTTGGATGAAGCCGATTATCTAGACCCTTATCAGTCTGGTTTCAGGCTCGGTTACAGCACCAAAACTGCATTGGTAATGCTGATGGATGATCTCTGGTGAGCCCAGGATAGAGGATATTCCTCTATCCTACTGCTTCTTGACCTCACAGTGGCTTTCAATACCATCAACCATAGTATCCTTCTGTACTGACTGGTGGGGTTGGAAATGGGAAGCACTGTTCTACGGTGGTTCTCCTCCTACCTCTCTGGTCAGTTGCAGTCGGTGTAGGTGGGTAGACAAAGATCGGTTCCTTTGTGGGATGCCTCAAAGGTTGGTTCTCCCCCCCCCTGCTTTTTAACATCTGCATGAAACTGTTGGGTGATATCATGATGGTTTGGGGGTGAGTTTCCAGCAGTACACTGACAACATGCAGCTGTACATTTCCACCCATGTCAATTCTGTGAAGCAGTGGAACTGATCTGCCAGTGGGTGGAGGCTGTGTGGGTCTGGATGGGTGTTAGCAGGTTCAAGCTCAACCCCAACAAGTTGGAGTGGTTGTGGGTCCTGCCTCCAAGGACTATTCCATCTGTCTATCCATTACCCTGGAAACTTTTGGAAACACCATGAACTGCTCAACTCATAAAATCAGTTGATTGACTTATCCATACTGCAACTGAAGCCATTGCAGATACCCATGCAATATTAAGGAAACATTGATTCAATGAAAAAAAATGAAAAGTACCATGCCTGCCCAGCTATTGCATAAGGTCAAGACAGGATGAGGTTGATTGTGCATGGAGCTGCAGAAGACATTGTAAGCATTAGTCTACATATTTATTTATTTATTTATTTATTATTTAGATTTGTATGCCGCCCCTCTCCGCGAACTCTTGAGCAGAATTCTGATGCAGTATTTAATGAGCAGTGACATTCACAGCAGGGAGAGGAAGTTTCTGTCTTGTGATGTACAATTGACAATCCAAATGTCATTTCAAAAAAGAGAGAGCAATGCTATGCTCTGGTCTTCTAAAACAGTGATTTTCAACCTTTTTTGAGCCGCGACACATTTTTTACATTTACGAAACCCTGGGGCACATTGAGGGGGGGGGCACTAAAAAAGTTTGGACTAAAAAATTATCTCTCTCTCTCTTCCTCCCCTTCACTCTATTTCTTTCTCCCTCTCTCTTTCTCTCCCTTCCTTCCTCTCTCTCTCTCTCTCTCCATCCCTCTTTCTTTCTCTTCCTTCCTCTCTTTTTTGCTCTCTTTCTTTCTCCCTCCCAACCTCCCTCTATGTCTTTCTCTCTCTCTCCTTCCCTCCCTCTCTTTCTCTCTCTCTCTTGTGTTCTTTCTCTCTCTTTCTCTCTCTCTCCTTCTCTCTCTCTTTCTTTCTCTTGTTTTCTCTCTTTCTTTCTCTCTCTCTCTCTCTTGCTTTCTTTCTCTCTCTTTCTTTCTTTCTTTCTCTCTCTCTTTCTTTCTTTCTCTCTGAGCTTCGCGGCACACCTGACCATGTCTCGCGGCACACTAGTGTGCCATGGCACACTGGTTGAAAAACACTGTTCTAAAACAAGAACGACCAATTAAGCCTGGAATTTTTTTGCTTCTGCTTCTGTCTTTTCTTAAAGTTTAGGTGGGACATGTGAACATGTGACCAGGGAATGGCAATACGAGCATCCTAATTTGGGGGCAAGAAGGCTGAATGAACATGCCTAAGATAAATGTGACAAACTGTTTAAAATTCATTTAAGGTTATCTATTTATCTAGATAAATTTACCGTATTTTTGGGAGTAGAAGAAGCACCGGAGTATAAGATGCACCTTAGTTTTAGAGGCGGAAACTGGGGGCAAAACAATCTACCTACCAGGTATTCATCTGGCTAGTGTCATTAGTCTGTTCAGCTTCAGCACATTATTTTATCCCATGGTTGTTCTGTCTGGGTTTTCCCAGACCTCAACACCAACTGAAAAAACAGCCAGACACTCTGGTAAAAGCCAAAAGTATTTTATAGCTGGAAAAAATAAGCACAAAGGAAAACCTGTCTTCACAACAGACAAGCTATAATACGTTACAGCAGGGTCCTGATGTCCAGTCAATACCACAAGCTTCTTGCTGGCACCCCCCCCCCCCCAAGGTTTCAATAGTCCAAGGTACAAACCAGGATTGTAAGCCACCAAAGTTCACAGACAGGTCTCACGAATCTCCAAGATAAAACTCCACAAGCCAGGAAGGGTGGGTCCGCCTTTTATCCTTTCCCAAGAGCACCACACCCAAACCCAGCTGTGACCTCTAATGCTGGAAATACCTAGCCAATTGAGTCCGTCTCTGATTAGCTCTCCTTTGTCGCATATCTATGATGTCTTGAGCATTTTCCCCTAAGGAATCCAGGCTGCTTGCTGGGGAGAGCTCCCCCTGGTGGAACTCTGACTGTCCTTCTTCAGCCTGGGATTCCTCTTCCTCGTCAGTCTGCACCTCCTGTTCCTCAGCCTCTCCCTCTGAGCTGGAAACCGACAGAAGGTCAGCCGTTCCCGGAGGGGTCCCAGATGGAACCACAACAATGGTTAGGGTTGAAAAAGCCTTTTTCAGAGAGAGTAGGAATGAAAGCAAACCTGCAAAGATTTAGGGCAAGAAAAATTGCTTTGGAGGGAGTAGGAATTAAAAAAAAAAATACAGCAACCCAAGATGATCGTTAGTACTGCATTAGGGCTGAAAAAGCCTTTTTTAGAGGGAGTAGGATGAAAGCAAGCTTCCAAAGACTTAGGGCAGGAAAATACCTTCGGAGGGAATAGGAATCTGGGAAGATTGTTAGCACCTACTTAAGGCTGGAAAGAAAAGCTTTAAAACAGCTACATTTGACATATAAGATGCACCCAAATTTTCAGCCTCTTTTAGGAAGGAAAAATGCTTGTGTTATACTCCGAAAAATACAGTATGCATTTATCTAGACTCTTAAAGACACTCTTAGGGTGATATTCTATCAACTGGGCTTCCTCAGATGAACTGAATAATCTACATAAAAGTGATTGTAGGTGTTTTCACTGTTACTATTAAACAATATTATTCTGCTTTAAAAACCCCTTACGGCTATCTTAAGAACATAAAACATTCTTTCTCCTTACATTTTTTTTCAGAGTTTAATTCTTGATCCGAAACATATGCATTTGCATACATATCCATAGATGTAGACAGTGTTCTGAAGAGGTTCATAGCTATATAATTTGCTATTTTTGTGAGCTTTTATAATGCAGTTCTACTTATACTGTACACTCTTACTGTGGACATATGCTCACATTAGACAAAATCTGGTAACCGTTTGTCACAGATGGCAATGAGCAATGCTTCTGCTTATTTCACCCACCCAAATCACCCATGTAGCACTCATGCAAAACAAGTTCCCAGTGACTCATCTGGTGCAAATAAGAAATTTATTGTCTGTCTTTGGTTCCATAGCTCCAATGATTAAAAGCAATGCTAGAAAACCCAACAACTACAACAATTAATAAAATATGGTTACCTATATTCTCCTTTGAATTCTGCAACTACAAATATGAGCAATTCTTCAGTCACACTTGGGCTACACGTGAAACTATGGTTTCGATGTTGGAGTAAACCCTAGGAAGTCTAGATTTAAGACCATCTTTGGCCAGCAAGCTCATTGACAGATTTTTAATCAACTAAATACTTTTTACTCCAACTTATACTAGAGGGTTATGGGTTATTGGGGTAAGAATGGGGAATTATATATGCTGGTTTCTGCTCCAAGAAGAACGTGTGATAAAAATCTAAAACAAACAAATAAATGTGTGCCCCATAGGCTAGTGCTCAAATAACAAGTTTGCTAACATATTATGTTCCTATTTTTAAACAATGAAATATTTCTAGGTACCATATTGTTGTGTATACTCCTGTTCAGTTTGGAGATTTTGAAGATTCTGATTCAGACAGTGTTTATGAATTAGTGGCAGGGTCCTGATTTACAGGCCCAGGAAGAAGGAGGAGACGAACCACAGGACATTTCTATGAGCTCAGATTCAAGTGAAGGAGAGATAGATGTCAGATGGGTAGATCTTTCAGACGCTTACAAAGACGGAGGGAGCAAGTGTCAGGGAAGAAATATTAAGGAGAGGAACGGGTTAATTAATTAAGTAATTAATTTGTCACATCCGGGTGCCAGCGGAAAAGAAGGGAGGAGTTTTCAATCTGCTATAAATGAATATGGAGGTGCCTTTCCACGGCTCTGAAGTAAGCTTCGTTTTATGTGTCTTTTAACTGCAGTTTTTATCACTCTGGGCTAATGCTGCCTAGCCATAAATCTTAAGATGAAGGGAGGAATGCTTGGAGAATGTTTTATGTTGATTTAACTACTAAAAAATGAGATAAAAGTGATTGCCTGCCGGTGACGCAGTTTGTAACAAAAGAGAAAAATAAAGATGATGTTTTTGTATTATAAATCTCTGCATTCAGCAAGCTTTATTCCAATTAACAGAGGCTCTAGCTGGAAACCAGAACACATATGAGGAAAAAAATTCCATATATCTCATCATGTTGGCTATGTGACCATAGAAGTCAACGCTGGCTCCCTCAGCTAGGAAACAGACATGAGCACCCCACCCCCCAAGAGTAAGACATGACTAAAGGGAGGGAAATCTTTGCCTTTTAAAAAAAATCCCCATCAACAGATGAATTAGACCTAACTAATAAAAATTCCAACTCTTAGGACATTGTAAAATATTTTGTGATTTTTTTTAAAAGGCAAAGATTTCCCTCCCTTTAGTCATGTCTTACTCTTGGGGGGTGGGGTGCTCATGTCTGTTTCCTAGCTGAGGGAGCCAGCGTTGACTTCTATGGTCACATAGCCAACATGATGAGATATATGGAATGCTGTTACCTTCACACCAAAGTGGTATCTATTTATCTACTTGCATTTGCATGCTTTCAAACTGCTAAGTTGGCAGGAGCTGAGCCGAAAATGGCAGCTCACCCTGTCACATGGTACTTGGATCTCAATCTGCCAGTCTTCCAGTTAACAAGCCTGGTATTTTAACCACTAAGTCACCATGTCTCTTGATTCAATTAATCTCGACCCAAGAAAATGTCTTCATTTTATCCCAGCTTTTTGATATATTCCTGATGAATTATGTTACTGCTTATACCTTATAGAACAATTAATTATTTTACTGCTTATACCTGTTAGGACAGTTAATCAATGAAACAACTGGCCTCCAGAAGTTGTAAATGCTCCAACACTGTCTGAAATAGTGTAGGGTTTCCTGCCTAAGCAGGGGGTTGGACTAAAAGACCTCTAGGACCTCTTCCAACTCTGTTGTTCTGTTCTATTCTGTTCTGTTCTATTATTCCTTCTCCAGGTTCCCTAGTGGCATACTGGTTCAAGTGCAGAAGAGGAGCGATACTGAACTGACCTCAAATGATCTATGTGTCTTTAGGTGATAAACATGAAACTTTGCCCTTTATTACGGTCCTAGCCCAGAGCAACTTTAAGAAATAGTAATAAAATAGATACATCAGTATGGAAGCTTTCTATAAAATAATGTACCAGAACACATATAATATTTTATTAACTTCAATCAATACTCAGACTCAATCTACCTCAAGTAGAATTTATCTTTTATCATAAACAGTTTATAAAACCTGGCTATATTACCTGAGGTCTTTATTCTACAAGGGTAATAAAGGAATTATTTTCTAACTTAACCTCAACTGTTCTTTCAAAGGTCTATGTTGAGAAAAAATGACAGAATGAAAGAATTTCTTTTTTGAAAGAATGTTAGGCAAAGAAATTGCATATGTCATTTGGATCTCTTTCTTCAATTATGAAAATTAGGATTTGGACCAAAACAAGGAGCAAGGGAATGAGCACGCAAAATGTAGATGAACACAAATGCTTATGTACAACTCAATATGCTGTCATATATGTATAGCAATTTATATACATTAAAATGTATTATTATTGCTAACATCACTTTGTAGGTCAGTACTTCCCCCCCCCTCCACTTTCTTATGTGTCTTGGTTTCACTGGCAAGATCTCCCAATCTTAGCAAGAAAACATTTAGGATTCCATGACTCCTGTGCGTGTAAGATTTGTTACACAGAATATTCAGAAGTATCTATATTGTTAATGATTTTGTTTCAATCTGTATTTCAACCACCACAAACCCAGAAAAAATATTTTTTTCCCATACTTCAGCTGATTGCCAGATTTTGCTCTTTTTGCCTGTTTACATTAAAATTACAACAGCACACGTGACATATTGTCAACTCACTGCCTTTTATCCATAATTTTATTCTGTTTCTTGGTACCATACGTTGTTGGCAGCCAATAGACAACAAAACAAGTTCTGGCTTTATAAGACTCTGTCTCCCAATTTTGACTTCCTGAATGGTACCATCGCTGAATCTTTCAACTGGTTTTTGTGGTCATCAACAACAAAGAGTAAAAAGGAATTGCAGCCATCTCTTAAATTGCTTGAGTATTTTTAAATACTTGGTTGGACATATATCAATGACTAAATACTGTACAGTTAGCAAAGAATGCACAAGATACATTTAGCATCTTTTGAGTCTATTTTAAGATCATTTGGTTACAGAGTGTGCTGTATAATTTGCTGCATTCAAAATTACATCATTATAATGCTACATATTGGGAAAGTTGCTAAAAGAGCAATGTCTTTGAAGCATAAACTGGTATGAACTATAGTATATATTTTGGTTAGGAGTGGGAAAAAATAAAGTGTAATTTTGGCTGTTTCTTTTTATGAACTTTAAAGAGGAAAATATTTTGCATTTTTATCCCTATATAACGGGTGTGGGTTCCTCCCAGGTTGGACAGGTTTCCCTGAATTGGTAGTGACCCTCTGGTGATGTCATGATGACATCACCGATGCGGTTCGATCAGTGCCAGTTTATGTGCGCCGCCATCTTATTTAAAAAATGTTTTCCTTCTGAGCATGTGCAGAAGCCGAGTTTGTGAAACTGTGCCTGTTGTTGCCATCTTGTTTTTAGCTTTAAAAATATTTTTTTTGGGGGGGAGGGGATTTTTTTGGCACTGTGCATGCACATGAGCAAGGTGTGCCCATGTGGCATAGGAGGAAGAAAACTTCACTGGAGGTAAGTTAAAACCCACCCTTTCTAAATAAACTTTATGATAACAACTTTAGAACAGACATGAGATTTTTTAAGAGTCATTTGGAACAGAGGGATAACGGAAGTGTCATTTGATTCCATTTATTATTAAATGATGCATTTATTATTTATTTAACACTTCTTCTAATACTCCATAGTTATCTAGCAACTATTCCTGAAATAGAAATAGACTTTAAAAGTCAACAAACATTTCTGAAGATTTAAAGACAGTAGAAAGTCGTATATGGTTTAATCTAACACATTTGACTTATTGCTTATAAATGTACACCCATGCAGTCTTATATACATATGTATTTGACATATACATTGTATAATACATATACATTGTATATATGTATTGTATGTATACAATGTATTGTATAATGCATATACAATATATATGTATTTGACTAGGTTTGCGTTAAAAGTCCCATCACAAGTACACAATAACATCAATGGCTTATTCTGCTTTTTTTCTATTCCAGGATCTAGACAAGAGGAACATCTTGTCCCTGGAATTGAACCTTATTTTATTCCAGGAGGGATATTAAACTTTTATTTCAAATCTGGTGTTTATGACTTTTTAAAATATTTTTCATTCTTGAGGTTTAACCATTTGTGGTGAGGAAAGTCAGGGAGCATTGCTTCTTACCCTGTGTCTTCAACAAGCCTTAATAGCCAGATAACACTATACAGGACTGAAGAAACTTCTTGAACGAGATATGGAAAGTCTTCAAGGAAAAACAAAGGAAGTCCAGTTGCCTTTTGAAAAATGTACCTTCAGGACAACCATGATGTAGATGACTGAGAATTTCGAAAGATGTATACAAGAGTTAGTGAAGAACTAAGAGAGAGAGAGAAAAATAACAATTTGAATCTGTAGGTTTCATGTCAGCCCTTATCCACATCAAGAAAAAGTTCCCCAAGAATACTAGAGGTCTTCTTTATTGAGATCTATGGGATGCTGACTGGGAAATTCTAGGAGTTAAGTCCACACATCTTAAATTTCCCAAAATTGAAAAACACCGGCTTTATTAATGGAATCTTGCAAGTATGACTGTGTTTTTGTCTCCTCTGCCACCTCACCCTATGAATCAAAGAGTAACCAGTCTAAGACTCTAATGCTGTCTCCTTTGTGGTATCAATGAATACTTTTGCCCATTTTGTTTTTGTAACAGATTTGGAATATCTCCCTCAAGGTCATCTCCAGGACCTCTACATTTCATCAGCCTTCCAAAATCCCCAAAGGCTGAAACCTTTACCACTAGGTAAAATAGTATTTCTTTCAGTTTCTCTTTTTTGGGGGAAAAGAGTATGTCTGCAAGGATTAAATCTCATTTTAGGTAGTTTGGGTCGTACATACTTGCACCATTATTATTTGCATACTGTATTGTTTTTATATACCTGCAACTGTATTCCATTCATTAATCCGTTACATTTCTTAACATTGTAATAACATTATTTTAAAACTGAATATAAGAAATTTCTACCCCAATTTAAAACAAAATTATGACAATCTGAGATATTTTTTCAGATTACAGGTCTAATTGTCTCAAGAAGTATTGATTTTAAAAATATTCTAAAGTTCTAACAAGTCCATAGTCTAGGAGTGTATTTTCACTCTGCCACTGTTGTTTCACCATCCGTGATTAATGCCTCTTTTATACTTTACTAAGGGTTGGCCTGGATAACTAGTGTTCCTGGAGTGAAGACATTTCAAAGAGATTTTATGTGGTGGCACCATGCAGAGGGCATCAGTCTTGCTTATGATTTTCTCTTACTGTAACAGTGAAAAAGCTTTAAATGAAGAAATCTTGTAAAATGAAACATTTCTTAGAATTTAGATCCACAATGTGAAAAAAAGGAACAACTTTCAGTTCCTTCAAACAATTTAGCCATATGCTTTGTATACTTAAATGCTAGGGAGTAAAATGGAGCTTCATTTTTATTTAAAAAGGAGCTGCGATTGTTGTATGTTGAATGAGGTGATTATGTGTAATAATCGCAAAAAATATATAGAAACACCAACATGCTGTTAGCAGTCAATTAACATTAATTGTATTAAGTTTGAAACCTTTGAAAAATACCTACATATTGCTTCAGAAAATACAGTTGGCTGAAGCATTTACTACTTTGAAAACATCATGATCCCCCTCAATACATGACTTTGAAATGGAAAAATACATCTTTAACAACTTTAATTTATTCAACGCAATATCTAATACAGAACTTGTGTACAGGTTGCAATGAACCATTCTCTCCCCCACCCCCCGTCCCAGTTCAGTTCTCCATTACTGTGAATTCAGAAGGTGCTTGTGAGATAGTAAATTCAATCTGTGCTCACATGGCTATTGTGTGTGTGCAAGTTTCTCTCTCTCCTGTCCGTCCATTACCCTGGGGGGGGAATTATTGACCCCCTCGGAGAGGGTCCGCAACTTGGGCATCCTCCTCGATCCACAGCTCACATTAGAGAACCATCTTTCAGCTGTGGCGAGGGGGGCGTTTGCCCAGGTTCGCCTGGTGCACCAGTTGGGGCCCTATCTGGACTGGGACTCACTGCTCACAGTCACTCATGCCCTCATCACCTCGAGGTTCGACTACTGTAATGCTCTCTACATGGGGCTACCTTTGAAAAGTGTTCGGAAACTTCAGATCGTGCAGAATGCAGCTGCGAGAGCAGTCATGGGCTTACCTAGGTATGCCCATGTTTCACCATCACTCCGCAGTCTGCATTGGCTGCCGATCAATTTCCGGTCACAATTCAAAGTGTTGGTTATGACCTTTAAAGCCCTTCATGGCATCGGACCAGAATAACTCCGAGACCGCCTTCTGCCGCACGAATCCCAGCGACCGATTAGGTCCCACAGAGTGGGCCTTCTCCGGGTCCCGTCAACTAAACAATGTCGGTTGGCGGGCCCCAGGGGAAGAGCCTTCTCTGTGGTGGCCCCGATTCTCTGGAACCAACTCCCCCCAGAGATTAGAACTGCCCCTACTCTCCCTGCCTTCCGTAAACTCCTTAAAACCCACCTTTGCCGTCAGGCATGGGGGAACTGAAACACCTCCCCCGGGCATGTACAATTTATGCATGGTATGTTTGTGTGTGTGTTTGCTAGTAAATGGGGTTCTTTTTAAACTTTTTAAAATATTTTAAATTTATTTGGATTTGTCATGAATTGTGGTATCTTGTTGTGAGCCGCCCCGAGTCTGCGGAGAGGGGCAGCATACAAATCTAAATAATAAATAAATAAATAAAATAAATCTACTGAATGGCAGGTGGAGCCATTTGACAAAATGCCAAAGTAATAAGTTACAGATGCAAAGAAATAACAAGGGGTGAAATAGGAGGGAGCTCTCCTGATGTGCTAAATAGGAGCATTAACAGGACTCCTAATTCATTCCATGCACTACCTGCTAACCTTTGACCTATCTGTCAGACTAACAGGCATGGAAAAAGGCAGGACAGAATGATCAATAATGAGTGAGCTCTACCCTGGGCTAGTGCTGCAAAAGAATGGCAGTGCTCATGGCACAAGGCGACATCACCCAGATGTAATCCATGAAGTAGCCACAATGCTGCTGTTCTTCCCTTCCAAGGGAAGAAAATAATTTTTTATACATTTAAAAATTATACAGTGTGCAAAATTCTTTGCCAGCAGAAGCAACAAAACTCTTATAATGCAGTCGTTGGTGACAAAATAAACAACTCTCCTCTGACAATTCCATAGTTTTTTGTTACTATTAGATTTATATCAAACTTTTATTTATTTTGCACAGTACCAGCAGTAGAATCCTTCACGTTTCTGGTTCTATAATCACCCAGGATTTGAAATGTTCACCTAGTACAGTGATACCTTGTCTTACAAACGCCTCGTGATACAAACTTTTCGAGATACAAACCCGGGGTTTAAGATTTTTTTGCCTCTTCTTACAAACTATTTTCACCTTACAAACCCACTGCCACCACTGGGATGCCCCACCTCCAGACTTCCGTTGCCAGCGAAGCACCCGTTTTTGCACTGCTGGGATGCCCCTGAGGCTCCCCTGCATGGGAAACCCCACTTCCGGACTTCCGTGTTTTTGTGATGCTGCAGGAGAATCCCAGAAGCACAAAAACGGGCGCTTCGCTGGCAACGGAAGTCCAGAAGTGGGGTTTCCCAGCAAGGGGAGCCTCAGTGAAATTGCAGCATCGCAAAAACACAGAGGTCCAGAGGTGGGGTTTTCCATGGGGAGCCTCAGGAGAATCCCAGCAGTGCAAAAACGGCCGCTTCGTCTGGCAAAAGGGGTGAATTTTGGACTTGCACGCATTAATTGCTTTTCCATTGATTCCTATGGGAAACATTGTTTCGTCTTACAAACTTTTCACCTTAAGAACCTCATCCCGGAACCAATTAAGTTTGTAAGACAAGGTATCATTGTATTAGAAATATCATGAAGAAAACAACAAAGAATGTTCTTCCTGAATCAACTCAAGAAATTCAGGCTGCCTTAGGAGCTATTGATATAATTTTATAGAGGAATTATTGAATCTGTTATTTGTACTTTTATAGCTGTCTAGTTTGGTACAGCACCCAAATAGGACACGTACAGAATCTAAACGTAGAGCTCCCCAACCTTTTTGGTTTTATTGATTGGAAGGGAGTTGGGAGGGGATGATTCAGTGTGAGCAGCCAATAGGCACATGCAGATTCATTTGCACTAATGGCATGCATACACACCCTCTGCTCACACAAATGGAGTGTGCATGCATTTGCTTTCCTGCTGCTCGTTCAAGTGGGATGAATGTGTGAGTATGCCCACTCACCTCCTGTTTCCAACAGCTCACAGCCCACTAGTGGGCTGCAGCCCATAGGCTGGAGACCTCTGCTCTAATGGATAGTTAGAGAACAATTGAAACCAGCCAGTCTTCCATCGGAGACTGTATAATGTATAGGTTAGAAGGAGGGCTCAACAGCAGTAACTGTGAGAAGGATCTTGGACTCCTAGTGGACAATCACTTAAATATGAGCCAGCAGTGTGCTGAAGCTGCAAAAAAAAAAGGCAATGCAATCTTAGTGTTCTGCCAGCGTGTTTCAACCGCCCATAATTACAGGGTAATTAGTCCAGGAAGACACACACCACACGATAAAAAGAAAACCCAAAAGTTTTTATAAACAGAAAAACAGAAACAGCTCCCTTTTTAAATGTCAAAGGGATTTTCTGGTACACACAAGGCACAGGTTAAATGCAATCCAATTGCTCACCCAATAGCTGGGAAATTGAGTCCAATTCTAAAGTCCAGAGAGTCCACACACAATCTTGAACAACACAAAAACCATGATCTTGACGAAACAATGAACCAGATAAACTGCCATGAGGCTAAAACACCAGGTTGCACTTTTATCTATAGCACTAATTACAGTAGCCCCACCCAACCACAGGTGACCTCATTTTCTCTTGTAATAATCCTTCAGTTGTTGTCTCCTATGCATCACTCTACGCATGTGTGGATGTGTCATTAATTCTTGTTCAGAATCCAGGGATGATACTGATGATTGATCTCCGCCTGGGCTGTCTTCCAAACTCCCCTCTTCCCTGTCACTCACGCTTCCTTGGTCAGAGGAGGCTTTGTTGGCAGATTCCATCGGGAGCAAAACAGGCCCGCAGCATGTGGATGTTTTCCCCATATCCACCTGCCCATTCCTTGGGGCAGGAGCTGGGCCAGAGCTAACCACAATGTTTAGACTGCAGAATCAAAATCACATGAACTGTTAATACCACTTTATAATGCCTTGGTAAGACCATACTTGGAATACTGCATCTAGTTTTGGTTGCACACACACACACACACACACACACACACACACACACACACACATGCACACACACCGGAAAAAGTGCAGAGAAGAGCAACAAAGATGATTTGGAGGCTGAAGGCTAAAACAAATGAAGAACGGTTGCAGGAATTGGGTATGTCTATTGTAAAGAAAAGAAGGACTAGGAATGACATGATAGCGGTGTTCTGTAAAGAACAGGAAGTCAACTTATTTTCCAAAGCATCAGAAGGCAGGACAAGAAAGAATGGATGGAAACTAATCAAGGAGAGAAGCGTCCTAGAACTAGAGAGAAAATTCCTCACAGAACAATTAACCAGCGGAACTGCTTGCCTTCAGAAGTTGTATATGGTCCATCAGTGGCGGTTTTATAAGAAGAGTTCGGACATCCATTTCTCTGAAATGGTATAGGGCAGTGATGGTGAATCTTTTTTTCCTCGAGTGCAGACGAGTGCTACATCCATAATTCATTGCCTGGGGAAGGTGTAAACAACCTCTCTGGAGGCTGGAAACGGCCTGTTTCTCATCTTCAGGTGGGCCCAGTAGGCTTGTGTTTTGCCCTCCCCAGGTTCCAAAGGCTTCCCTGGAGCCACGATGCCTTCCACCATCCTCCCTGGAGGCTCTCTGGAAGCTAAAAATGCCCTCCCAGAGCCTCTGTGCAACCCAAAAATCAACTGGCTGGCACACACATACATGATGGAGGTGAGCTAGGGCAACAGCTTGTGTGCCAGCAGATATGGCCCATGTGCCACCTGTGGCACTCGTGCCATAGGTTTGCCATCACTGGTGTAGGGTCTTCTGCTTGAGCAGAGGGTTGGACTAGAAACATAGAAACATCGAAGATTGATGGCAGAAAAAGACCTCCTGGTCCATCTAGTCTGCCCTTATACTATTTTCTGTATTTTATCTTAGGATGGATATATGTTTATCCCAGGCATGTTTAAATTCAGTTACTGTGGATTTATTTACCACGTCTGCTGGAAGTTTGTTCCAAGGATCTACTACTCTTTCAGTAAAATAATATTTTCTCATGTTGCTTTTGATCTTTCCCCCAACTAACTTCAGATTGTGTCCCCTTGTTTTTGTGTTCACTTTCCTATTAAAAACACTTCCCTCCTGGACCTTATTTAACCCTTTAACATATTTAAATGTTTTGATCATGTCCCCCCTGTTCCTTCTGTCCTCCAGACTATACAGATTGAGTTCATTAAGTCTTTCCTGATACGTTTTATGCTTAAGACCTTCCACCATTCTTGTAGCCCGTCTTTGGACCCGTTCAATTTTGTCAATATCTTTTTGTAGGTGAGGTCTCCGGAACTGAACACAGTATTCCAAATGTGGTCTCACCAGCTCTCTTTCAAGGTCCCTTCCAATTCTGTTATTCAGTTATTGGAGCTAGTCCCAATGGATGAAATTGATGTCTTTGCTTGAAGAAGATTGGAAAATGAAAATTTTAGAGGTAAGGTTAATAGTTGCTTAGGAAATTTGGATCAGAGGTTTCCAGATTAATTGTAGTTCAGGTACTTTTATTGAGCAGCTTAAATTCTCTCAAGGTAATAGCTGGGAAAACAGTCTTATTTTTTCATAAACAACTTAATATATGATATGAAAACCCACTGTGATAGTACAGAAAGTAGCTAGTAATATTTTGTGTTGCTCACTCTGATTAGTCATTTGAGTGAATGCAAAAGTTTTGTCCTCTGGCTTAGTACTATTCTATTTATGATTTGAGTTTAATGTTTTTGCATCAAATTTGTATGGTAAATTATGTTCAACACATGTCTTCCCTGTTTGCTTGCTTAATTTTAATGAGGCTGTCTTCCCTCCACCCCTTTGGTATAAAATGTACCAGAATCTATAAACAGTAATAGACTGCTAAAAGAACAAGCTGAAGATAATTAATACAGTTATTAGAGAGGAATTAATCAAGACAAATAATAAATGACTTGTCTGTTATTTAGTTTAGAGAAACTATTACTGTCATCAAATATCCCAAACACATAACATATTGAAAGATTGTGATTTTTTTCTTTGATGACTATGTCAGACAAAAGGGCAATAATTGTACGATTATAAAGGAATACAGACTGCAATGCAATAAATATATTTTAGAGAGGTAGGTTGAAAGTTTAGCAGAGTTAATATATAATTTCTAATTTTCAGAAATCTTCATTTGCAAATTGTTTAAGAAGAAATCTCAAGAACATTAATGTTAAGGATTTACTACTTAAACATTTTAACTACCTTGTTATTATCACAATCAAGGTGATTGAATACTGTAGCTATTAATGGGCGGAGTTTTGGATTCTTTCAATATATCCTAGGAGTTAAATTGGGACTGAATTGGTACTATATGTTTGAGGTTGTTTTTCATGCATTTTTCATAGAGGTAATGACTGTGGAGGGGGGAGGGAAGGAGAGGGGGAGAAATGAGTGTTACAATTTTTAAACATTACTTCTGAATGGTTTCACTAACCATTTGAGGAAATTTCATTATGTATGTAAATGTAAGAAGAGAAGAAAAAGAATGAGGTGAATAACCATTTGTTAGTCTTCCAAAGCTGCTTCACCTCTGTTATTTCGATAAAAGAGAATAGATGTAGTTCAGGATTGAACTATGGAACTCTTAGTGCTCTCCAAGTCTTGTTGTTTGCAGACATTTTATTATGAGACCAGGTAACATCAATAGTACCTGATTGTTTGTCTGGTGTCAATCACTGCTTATCTGGTGTTTGTTGCTCGAGATGACGTGCTCTGAATTTTTTGTTTCCTTCTTAGCTTTTTTATTGTTTCTTTTGAATGGTGTATAAAAATGATATATCTTTCTGCTTCTATTGATAGCTGATTTGTCTGAATGCCAAGCTTCCAGGATTTCCCTAGCATTTTTTGATTTAGCTTAATCTAGGACAGTGATGACGAATTTATGGCACGGGTGCCACAGTTGGCATGCAGAGTTATATCTGCTGGCACATGAGCTGTTGCCCTAGCTCGGTTCCAATGTGCATGTGTGTGTCGATCAGCTGATTTTTGGCTTGCACAGAAGCTCTAGCTTCCAGAGAACCTCTTGGCAGATGGAGGAGGGCATTTTTACCTTCCCCCTGCTCCAGGGAAGCCTTTGGAGCTTGGGAAGGACAAAACATGAATCTACTGGGCCCACCAGAATTTTGGAAACAGGGCGTTTCTAGCCTCCAGAGGACCTCCGGGGGTGGGGGAAAGCTGTTTTTGCCCTCCCCAGGGATTGAATTATGGGTGTGGGCACGTGTGCATGTGCAATAGCATGCAAGCACGCTCTTTTGGCACCCAAGAAAAAAAAGGTTCACCATCATTGATCTAGGATGTTCAGTTTTCCATGGTTGAGTCCATCCATGTGTTGTGAAATTAAGGAAATTAAGCACTCCTTATTCTCACAACATACCCACAGGCTCAGTTGAGAAACTATGAACATGCTACACCAAGCTAAATCCAAAAAATGTTAACCATTACTCTGAACTTCACTTAGAAGAATATCTGGAGCAATTCAAATCAATTATAAATAGATGTAAAAGTTGCTGCTGATGCTGCTTTATAACACTCTTGGGAGACAACGCCAATTTTTCATACATGCCATATGATTAAACAGTGAGTGCACTACTTTTTCTAAACCAAGAGATTCCCTTCAAGGATAATACCAGGTGCCAACTTCATAAAAAACATAGTTGAGACCAGGACCCAAACTAAATTGTAATATTTTATTTTGCTTTTAACATTTAATAAATAAAAATATAGGACTACTTTCTAATCTAACATTTAATATGTTTCTTATCACATTAAATCTTTCAATTTGATACCAGTTTTTCAAAGTTCTTGAGTTGTAGATTGGTAGCCTTTTTACATATTATGTACTTGTAGATTAATATCTTCTGGAGTCATCAAGCAAATCACTGAACATGGATTACATCTTTTGCCACTGATCTGTAAGCATGTTATTTATATATGCCTTGCACCTAGTTTCAGTATCATATTATGAAATGTGATATAGTGGGGCGGCATACAAATCTAATAAACAAACAAACAAACAAACAAACAAACAAATAAATAAATACTCTATATCTGTCTGTCTGTCTGTCTGTCTGTCTGTCTGTCTGTCTGTTGTGATTCAGCCTGAGGCTGCTCAGGGACCGGCTGCGTTTCTGCTGGATCCAGGCCCAGAGGAGGAGGACAATGAACAGGAGGGGGAGGACCAGGCAGACGGGGGAGAGGAAAGTCAGGAAGAGGATGAGGGGGAGCAGCCTCAGAGCCCCGGGGGGGGGGGGCTCTCCCCAGCCAGTAGCCTGGCCTCATTGGATGAGGAAGCACAGGCTATAATTGACACGAGACATCGACGTGCAGCTCAGAGACGGGACCAATTAGAAAGGTATTGGCATCACTGAATTGGCAACAGCTGGGTTTGGGTGTGGTTCTCCTCAGCAGGGTTTAAAAGGCAGGCAAGCCTTTTCAGCCATGTGGAGCGTTATCAACTGGAAGTTCTGTGACCCTGCTTTGTTTCTCGGCGTCTCTGATCTTGGCTTGTGGCCTAGAAGACTGGAAGACTTGGGGGAGGCGTATGTTTGTTATCTCCAGCATTGTTTTTGCCAGCAAGAATCCTGTTTTACTTCATGGCCTTCGTGAAACATCTTTGAAGTTTCAGCGTGTTCCTGTTTGTAAGGACATTTTCTGTTACCTGTGTTTGCTTTGAATTCTATAAACTGCCTTTGATTTTTACCAGTGTGTCTGGCTTCTCTTTTTGGGTTGGTGTTTGCCTCTGGAGGGACCCAGACAGAACACTGTCTGTCTGTCTGTCTGTCTGTCTGTCTGTCTGTCTGTCTGTCTGTCTGTCTGTCTGTCTGTCTGTCTGTCTGTCTGTCTGTCTATCTATCTATCTATCTATCTATCTATCTATCTATCTAATCATATTTTACAACAATCAGTGCTGGTGTAGTATGTTGTTCTGTTTCTTTGTTGTATTTTAATCAATTCACAAATATATGTTCTTTAGGCTGCTTACAAAATTTGGAAAATTAATTCAATATATTCAATATATATTTAACTGAAATATCAATTACTTGTATTAAAATAAACAGTCCCTTTTAAATTCAGAGATAGAGGTTATATCTGATTTGTCTGATTTGTCCTTCTGGTTTGTCCCAGCTAAAAAAATGATCAACGAAACAAAATCATTGCCTGCCAAAATATTCTCATATGGACTTTTCCATTTCAGCCTATATTTTCCTTGGGAAAGTGGGTAATTTAGTTGCTATACAATGACATTTGCTGGTTTTGAGCATATCCTCATAAACCCCAGCTGACTGCAAGGATAAAATGATTGATTTTTAAGGACCTGAGACAGTACAAGTTATAAACACCAGGCAATAAAAATGCCTTCTACGCAATTTCCCATTGGCCATTTTTCAAGTTGTTCCCTTCCCACACTTGTCTGGTACAAGATCTAGCCTTTCTAAAGCCATCGGCCTTGTGACATTGTATGATCGAGTTTGCACACTTAGCAGTCACTCACTGGGAGCACAAATGAAAAGGGAAAAAAAGGAGGGGGGGTTGTAATGTGAAGAAGAATGTCTGCTAAATGTTGCATCCAGTATCCATCCAAGCATTTGTTTAGAATGATTGTAAATTAAGCATTGGATTGTTACTAAAGTCCCCAAAATTAAATACATATTTTCCTAATGATGCATTTAAGAAGAATATTTTCTGAAAGGAAGGGATACAACACTGACAGTCCTTGAAATTACCAACATCTTTGAATAACTTCACAAACAACTTTCATACAATAGACTGCTGTATTAAAACTCTGACTTGCTTTTCTCAGTAGATAAAATGAGAGATTTAGATCTCTCTTGACACATCACTCCTATAGGTGAAAGAAAAAAGTCAAACATTGTATATTTCCTAGATTTTTAATTTCAAACTATTTTTTAAAAATATATTTTTTACTGTTTTCTCTAAGGAGCATATCATTCATGAGTAGCTAAAATAGCTTAGTCCTTCCCTTCCCTTTCAATTTTTGATCAGTTTTATGTGCTGTGAATCAAGTATTGCACAAAGTTTTCCCAAGCCCTTCATGGCATCGGACCAGGTTATCTCTGGGACCGCCTTCTGCCGCACGAATCCCAGCGACCAATTAGGTCCCACAGAGTTGGCCTTCTCCGGGTCCCATCGACTAAGCAATGTCATTTGGTGGGACCCAGGGGAAGAGCCTTCTCTGTGGCGGCCCTGGCCTTCTGGAACCAACTCCCCCCAGAGATTAGAATAGCCCTCACCCTTCTTGCCTTTCGCAAGCTTCTTAAAACCCACCTTTGTTGTCAGGCATGGGGGAATTAAGGTATTCTTTCCCCCTCGGCTTCCACAATTTATGTATGGTATGTTTGTATGTATGATTGGTTTTTAAAATAAGGGTTTTTAGCTTCTTTAGTATTGGATTGTCGCACATTGTTTTTATTACTGTTGTTAGCCGCCCCGAGTCTACGGAGAGGGGCGGCATACAAATCCAATCAAATGAAAATGAAAATGAAATGAAAGTCCATGTCTGTATTTTAGTGAAAGAATTGACAAAGCAAACTCCGTTTTCAAAAACAGTGTCCATCAATATTATTCACCCATACTTTAAAAAGAAATTACAGTATTTGTAAATCACCACAATTAGTTGAGGATTTTGACAATACTGAGGATTGGCAAATTAGCATTTGTCATAGAGTTATGATATTGATATTAGTGGCTTCCTATCAAGTAAATACCAGCTAGTTCAAAGCTCTGTTAATGTATTTGCAGTCCAATGCACTCCACATTGGACCTATCTCTGTTATGTACAGTTGTGGTTTACTTTGTATTTAGTTTCAAATAGGGCAGAGGTGTCAACCTTCTGCTGCAAGATGGACTGAGAGGGCTGTTCAAACATAAGAACAGTCTAAGATTGTTAAGCATTTTTTAAATTAGGGAACCTGTAAAGTGTAGATAGAGGCATGTGAGATAATATAAAATATGAGAAAAGCTTCTTAAGAGTTGCCTATGAGCTCAGCTAATCCTGAATGCTATTTGTTCGCTCATTTATTCATTATAGCTTGTGGATGTCTCAAAAGCAAGTAAGTCAGAACTGAGAAAATGACTTTTTTCACAAACTCTTCCAGATTGCCAATGAAGTCTTTGTCTACCGTTGATGAAGCTCTGGTTTTTAGGCATCTGGCTTGTCAAATTTTAGCATGCTCTCCAAAAAGGATTGCTATCTGTAGAGTTATAATAATACTGTGTATTTATTTATTTATTAGATTTGTATGCCGCACCTCTCCGCAGACTCGGGGCGGCTAACAACAGTAAAAAGACAATATAAACAAATCTAATATTAAAAGTAATTTTAAAACCCCAATTTAAAGAACCAATTATATATACAGACATACCATGCATACATTTTATAAGCCTAGGGGGGAGGGAATATCTCAATTCCCCCATGCCTGACGACAGAGGTGGGTTTTAAGAGGCTTACGAAAAGCAAGGAGGGTGGGGGCAACTCTGATATCCGGGGGGAGTTGGTTCCACAGGGTAGGGGCCACCACAGGGAAGGTTCTTTCCCTGGGTCCCGCCAAACAGCATTGTTTAGTCAACGGGATCCGGAGAAGGCCAACTCTGTGGGACCTAACTGGTCGCTGGGATTCGTGTGGCAGAAGGCAGTCCCGGAGATATTCTGGTCCGATGCCATGAAGGGCTTTATAGGTCATAACTAACACTTTGAATTGTGACTGGAAACCGATCAGCAACCAATGCAGACTGCGGAGTGTTGGTGTGACATGGGCATATTTAGGAAAGCCCATGATAGCTCTCGCAGCTGCATTCTGCATGATCTGAAGTTTCTGAACATTTTTCAAAGGTAGCCCCATGTAGAGAGCGTTACAGTAGTCGAGCTTTGAGGTGATGAGGGCATGAGTGACTGTGAGCAGTGACTCCCGGTCCAAATAGGGCCGCAACTGGTGCACCAGGCGGACCTGGGCAAGCGCCCCCCTCGCCACAGCTGAAAGATGTACAAGTTCTCTTATTTCTGATTTGTTCCCTTAGCTTGTCAATGATCTGGCTGTGGCATGTTAGTATATTTTGATTCCACTGTTCATTGCAGTGAATTTCTAGAAGTCATCCTAGGTTTATTAGGCTCAGTCACAACACTATGTTTAATGTTGTTGTTTGTGAGAATATGACAATCTTTCCTAAGTAATACTTTTTGAAGTGGGTGATGGTAATGCCTCATACAACTGGAAACTTATTTCATGTTAAATCCTATACTTGAATATTATATGGCCATTTTATCTCAAATATGTCCTTTCAGGGTACAATCAACTACAGGATAAAAATTCAACCTTCTCTGGCAGCTTCATCCAATATTGTATTTGGATATTTTAGATAATCTAGGCTACATTTGGAAATATAATTATGGGGAATTCGGAAATGCCCAATTTATTACATTATTTGGAGTTACAAGTGAGTTCCAAATTTTTGATTCATTTTTATCACTTGGAAAGGTAAGCATGTGCTATGGACATTGTGTCCTTGCAGTTTACTCCCCCAAGCCCCAAACTAAGAGGAAAATCCTTTGGAAATGGGAAGGGCCTTTGGAAAAGCACACTTTGCTTTTGAATATTCTATTTTTCATTTGTCCTCCTCTTGATGAAGCTAAGACCATTCAATCTAATTTTAAGAAGCTGATTTTTTATTCAGTTGGAGCAAATGCAAGAGGAGCAACAAGTCATCAAATTTCCCACACTTTTTTAAAAATAGAAAACAGCAGCTTTATTTTACAAATCATGCTTAAACATCTTAGCACTGAATTATTCATACCAATAATATACTGAATCTATAGCCTTGAATTAATTGCCCTTGGTGCTGAGTGGAACTAATAATTTTCCATTTGAAATACAAACATACCCTGCACAAGGAAAATATTAATGTTGCTAATGTCATTGGCTTGCAAACATTGTTCCTTTCTGCCTTTATTTTGGACCCAATTTTATTTTGGTGGGTGGTTGTACACTTTCATTTCTCACATTGTTTTCATCACATTTTGTTTTAATGCAGGCTATTAAACGTTCTCCACCTTCGAAGTATTAAGGGGTTACACTAAATAAAATCAAAGTTGATTGCCATTCAAATGCAGTGCTACATCTACTTACAAACATAATTTGTTCCATGACCAGGTTCTTAAGTAGAAAAGTTTGGAAGAAGAAACAATTTTTTCCATAGGAATCAATGTAAAAGCAAATAATGCGTGCGATTGGGAAAACCACAGAGAGGGTGGAGGCCCTGTTTCCTACCAGAAGATTCCTACAGTGGCCCCATGGAGGCTTTTCCCTGCCTTTTCTGGCCCTGTTTCCTCCCAGGAGATTCCTAGAGAGGCCCCACAGAGGCTTCTCCCTGCCTTTTCTGGTTACAGTTTTGGAGGCTCAGGTTTGTAAGTGGAAAATGTTTCTTGAGAAGAGGCAAAAAAATCTTGAATACTTGGTTCTTATCTAGAAAAGTTCATAAGTAGAGGCATTTTTATGTAGAGATACTACTGTAGATTGTTTCTTAGGCTGATAGCTGCTGTGGGTTCTTACAATTTTAAAACCAACATGAATAAAAAACCTAACTTACTGCCGTCAGTCACTGAATATTTTAAAAATTCATGCATGGTCATTGTCCCTAGTAAGGTTGACAACTTGAAATGGCTGAGCAAATACAAGAAATGTACCTTTCAAATAGACAGCTATTTAAAGTTACAACTGCCGAAATATCTTAGGGTCATTGTTAGTATGCAGTTGGTCTGTAGCAGGCTCACACATTAAACGGTCAGTATAGCATGCAAAAGGGTGCCCATCCAACATTTATCTTTCCAGAAAAATGTTACTTAAACAGAAAGTGGATCTGTGCGTGCTAGCCTTTTCCTGTGATTGTGTTCTTTGTTGTATGTGTTCAAAGGACACTTTGAAAAGAAGTTTGTCAAAGACATAATAGTTCTCCCCATGAGCCGTGAGGCTGCAGCTCACACAGACACTTATTTGTATTGAGCACACAGGCCTCCTTCTTGTAATTCCAAATGTCTACCAGGCAAAAGGCTGGTGTTTTGAGGACTTCAGCCGCATGAATCCCAGTGTCCGGTTAGGTCCCACAGAGTTGGCCTTCTCCAGGTCCCGTCAGCTAGACCAGTGTTTCCCAACCTTGGCAACTTGAAGATATCTGGACTTCAAGTTGCCAAGGTTGGGAAACACTGAACTAGACAATGTCACTTGGCAGGTCCTAGGGGAAGAGCCTTCTCTGTGGGGGCCCCAGCCCTCTGGAAACAACTCCCCCCAGAGATTCGCACTGCCCCCACCTTCCTTGCCTTTCGTAAGAATTTGAAAACGTATTTATGCCGCCAGGCTTGGGGTCACGAGATCCCAGCCTCTGGGCAGTGAATGTGTAGGATGTGGTAGTATGCATGTGATGTTTGACTTTTAAATGTTTAGCTTTTTAAAAATATTTTAAATTAATTATTTCTGTTAATTGGATTTAGAAGTGTTTTATATTTTGTATTTTATTGCCCTGAGTTCAAGAAGAGGGACGACATATAAGTCAAACAAATAAATGACCAAACAAACAAACAAACAAACAAACAAATAAATAAATATGATAGTGACGTGACTAACATTCATGGACATACTATTCTACATGTAATGCTGCTCCAATCTCTCTGCTACCTCATTTCTCTGGACAGAATATTGCCTTGCTACAGCCACTGCAAACTGTATTATAGGATATGGTTCCAATCCATGAAAGGCTGTTTGCTTATCTTTTTTGCGGGTGTGTAATTTTCCCCACCTTTACCACCAGAAACAAAGTTGGAGATAAAAATATGAGTAAAAAGCAGAACGTAAAATAAAAAGGAAAATAGCAGTATAGAGATCAACCTATACTGCCCATCTGCAAGCTAACCAGCGTTAACTTTGCAGGCTGACCCAGCATTTAACAAATGACGCATTGCTGCAGACACTGGACCTGGGTTTCCCTAGAATAGTAGCTACTGATTGATTGATAATGTGCTATCGTGCCAGCGTCAACTCTTAGTGACCACATCGATAGACCTTCTCCAAGATGAATAGTAGCTACTACCCTGTACTTAAATTCTGTCTTACAGTTGTAACTCAATTACGGATGTGGAATAAAGCATTCTGACTAAGCTATTTCTAAAACTTTGTGTTCTAATTTTATGTCAATACACGTAAACAAAGCAATTGTTCAAACAAGTTACTCGTAATTCGGGCTTTTTATATCTTGCACATTATGCTCTATAAATATCTTGATTTAAATGAGGGTGGCATTGCAAAGACCATATCACCCTCTATAATCATGGTTGATTTTTTTTAAAGCTTCCAATGACTCTTTATGCAGTGTAAACCAAAGCCTGTACCTAAGGCTGCGTTCAGTCTTGAAGATAGTAAAAATATATAACCTCCCCTCCCCAAAAAACTATGTGGTACAATTATCTATCCAGAAGGGGGAGCTGTCAGCCTATGTAGTAGAAGATGCAACCGGTCTCATGTGTCTTAAGGCTTCACATTTGTCTGACCGTAAAGTATCAGTACAAATCATGTGCTCTGATATTGAAGCATGCTGGACTTCATCTGCTAAAAAAGATGTGGTGATATAGCAATCACACTTCATAATTTAATAAACACACTTTCGTATTAGCAATGTGAGTTCTGTACCCAAGCTGTACCCTGTTGCCACAAAAGACATTTAAATATTTCACTAATATGTCATGAATGCTATGCAAATTAATGAGCCTCTGAATAGCTGTATACATTTGTCATCTGAATTCATGCTAATCACGGAGGTCTCCTGATTATTCCAACAGGCCACAGCAGCTGCTCAGACTCTTAAATCTATAAAGGCATATTTTTTTTCCTTTCCAATTTTTCCATGTCCCCCGCCCCCATTTTCCTAGGCTGTCACTTGGGCAGCAGTTCTGCAGCTGGTTATTGATAGGGCTGCTAATTATCTTTGACTTTACACCACAGGTCTGACCCCTAATACGGAGCAGAAGTAATGGATCAGTGCTGAGAGAATTATGTACATCAGTTGGTGACAGGCTCGGACCACCAGGTCAGAAGACATTCACAGGGAACCAGTGGTATTTACTGAGTGTGTTGGCACGCCAGCGGATAGCATTCCCCCCCCAAAATACAGGATATAATGTATATTAATAAGTTGGTCTGAGACTGTAGCTGTGCACCAAGGAGTTACATTTCACTATAATAAGAAACAGCACTGTAACATTTGGCTTGGTCAGTAGGGATAATGAATCAGTGAACTCTTTTCAATAAGTTGTGGCTGATCTTAGAAAGAGGATGTAGGTTGGGAATTCTAGGTTATCCACTGACTTAAAGTGCCCAATCTTGGGAAGGTCATTCTTTGGAACAAATGTGGACGAGAAACAATATCTTAAAAAACAAGATCCTTTTTAAGACACTTCCCTCCTGAACCTTATTTAACCCTTTAAACATTTAAATATGTTAAAGGGTTAAATAAGGTCCAGGAGGGAAGTGTTTTTAATAGGAAAGTGAACACAAGAACAAGGGAACACAATCTGAAGTTAGCTGGGGGAAAGATCAAAAGCAACATGAGAAAATATTATTTTACTGAAAGAGTAGTAGATCCTTGGAACAAACTTCCAGCAGACGTGGTTGGTAAATCCACAGTAACTGAATTTAAACATGCCTGGGATAAACATATATCCATTGTAAGATAAAATACAGGAAATAGTATAAGGGCATGAGGTCTTTTTCTGCCGTCAGTCTTCTATGTTTCTATGTTTCTTTGCATACTGTTTTCTTCATTCATGTATTTTAGTGGCATCAGTGGTGTCATGAGCATGAACAGAATTTGAATAGGATACACATTGTTCCTTTTCAGAAATTGATGTTCGTATGCAAGTAAAATAAATAAACTCAATGATGATCCTGAATTTAGTCTTATAATATGAATATTATTCACAGTCTGTCACATTTTATTTCCTTTTTACAGATGTGTTTGTGCACAGGTGCACGCTTGTGCACACCTACAGAGATTTGTGTGCAAGATCCCTAAAACTACACATGACAATAAAATCAGCAATATACTCAATTCCTCCTCTCTTCATATTTTATCATATCATTAACTTAGTCGGTTACTAAACTTTAATTTATTAGGTTTCCTTGAGTTATAAGGAAAGGCAGTTAATGTCATTTTTCAAAAACTTTCAGTCTTTCCTGAGTCCCAATAAATATATGAGCTGGAAATCTACAATATTATTACTCATGTTTATGTTAGTATAAGAATTCATGAAATAATCATGCAAAAATACTTTATAAACCCAGAAGATGCAGCCATTTTTTATATCATTGAATAATACTGCATGCCTCTGGCATTGTTTATGAAGAGTATTTATGAAGAAGTGATTTGCTTTGTCTCTAAAATATAAACAAGTAACAACAATTTTTAAAAGATGGAGCAGTTTAGCATCTCTTTTGCTAGCAAATGGTATGATTTATACATATGAGATTTATTCAAATAACTTCAGGCTATGTTATGTATTTTTACTTAGCATATTGATTTCTAAGTAGAAAATAGCACATGTGACCCCAAGTTTTGCAAATTCAGGGAGATTACTGTTATACATTGAGCTCTTTCACATTACTGGTTGTGGGCTGGGCAGCACAGATCTCACCCAAAATGGAGGCACTTTCCAGAGGCAGGAGGTAAAGCAAAAAGCCAGACTCTCAACAGTGAGATGAAAAGTATTGGAGATAGTACAAATAAGGCATTGCCATGGAGGCCTGTTCAAGCATGGCTATCTAGGGAATTCTGGGAAATGAAGTCTATGCGGCTTAAAGTTACCAGGGTTGAGAAACATTGTTCTCGGGACTGCAGACCAATAAAACATTTGGCTGTCTGCAAGAAGACAGCCACTTCTGTCTACATGACAAGGAATGCTTTGAGACAGGAATCAAGAAGCCTTTGTTTATAGTGATGGGGCCGTTTAGTTAAACTTGTCCTGCTTGTCAGTGGACTCCCTCTGCCTCTCTGTAACAAAGTCCAATACTTCAAAGGCTTAAAGATGGCCATTTTACTGTCTCTTAATTGTCTGTTCTCTGCTTCTTGGCTATATTTTGAAGGAACTTAAAAGGGCTTGGACCTAAAATAACACCTTAAAGACTTCCAGGCAAATTACAATGTTGACCAAATATACATTTCATTGGAAACACCATATTTACCTAAAATAAATTGTCTCCAAATTTTAGAGGATCCCCACCCCACCCCATAAAAAGGAAATTTAGACTTAAAAAAAATCACCTCCCTCTACTGCTGTATTCTTTAGTAATTAGTTGATCATAAATAAGGATTGTACCCATTTAATAGTAGTTGCATGTGTATGCAGAAAGCTATTTTTCACAGAATATAATAAAATAATGATACTGATACTACTGATACTACTACTACTACTACTACTACTACTACTACTACTAATAATAATAATAATAGAGATAATGATATAGTTTTATTTGGGGAATAAGGTGGGCAAGACAGGTTACCGTAAGAGAAAGCTTTTATTTGGATAAACAGCTAACATTAGCAACAGGGCAACTCTGGAACCAACAAGTATATAGTAGTTGTCAAACGTGTTGTTCAATCATGAGGCTTCTTTCTCCTGCCAAAATGCTGTCCACAGTTCATCTAATGGGAAGCCCTTCCATATCAGCATATTTGTGGATCAGCAGCGTAGCCTCGAGGATGCAATACTCATATCATTGCTTCCAATGGCTCCATGAAGGAACCTCCTTCTCTGGTGGCTACTGGTATTTATACACAGAGGTTTCATATATGAACAAAGAGCCACATTTACAGCAGGAGAGAAGTGGGTGCAAATCATTTTATCCATGATCAGGAACAATAATGATTGGACAGAGCAGTGCTTAATCTAGTTTATGAGTAGACTGGAATCAACATCTGGTTAACATCTGATTTGTCAAGCAGACAAAACAATCAAAGAGAAAATAAAGTCTACCAAGGGGGGGGGGGACATACCCCACTAATACTGGCAGGGCAAACTACTGCACTGTACAGCATATATATATAAACAGAGAGCTGTTCATTTATTTACATTTGCATTTTTGGATTGTTCTCAAAACGTACACTCACTTGTTCCTAATCAGGTAATGAAACATCTACAAACAAACAACTTTCAGAGAGCACCAAAAACTCCACATCTGTTTATGTCCATATAAGTTATTATTTTATTAAAATATGTGAATTTCAAGCTTTTAGATTCAACTTTATATTTCATTATAACTAGAAGACTAGCTAACTATATCTAGTACAAAATACTGGTGAAAGAACTCACAGTCTGATTGCACTTTGAGCCTGGTGAGATTTGAACTTCCAAATTGTAGTCACCCGGCAGTCATCAGAAGTAGCTTGCAGTACAACACTCTAACCACTGTGCCACTGCGGCTCATAGAATTGAATTGCAACGCTTATGCATAGAAATTACTCTTGGTTTCCCTAACTTTATTTGCTAAAATATCCTGATTTAGAGGGTGAGGATATTTTCTACTTTACTGATGGGACAGAAATCCTGGATCATTCATTGCAAATCTGTCTGAAATTTGTTAGAACATCCTGATTGTTCTTTTACTGTTGTTCCAATATGGCCTTCATTTACAATTTTGCTGTTCTTTGAACTGGAGCCATGACTTTCAGTGGAACCTGATGGAATAACCAAAGTCAAAATTGCACTTTCCAAATACAGTGTTCCCTCGATTTTCGTTGGTTCGAACTTCGCGGAACGTCTATACCATGGTTTTTCAAAAATATTAATTAAAAAATACTTTACGGTTCCCCCCCCCTATACCACGGGTTTTCCCGCCCGATGATGTCATATGGCATTGCCAAACTTTCATCTGCCTTTAAAAAACATTTTTTTAAAATAAACTTTAATAAATAAACATGGTGAGCAATAATCTAAATGGTTACTAAGGGAATTGTAAATTGTAAATTTAGGAGTTTAAAGTGTTAAGGGAAGGCTTGGGATACTGTTCATAGCCAAAAATAGTGCATTTACTTCCGCATCTCTACTTTGCGGAAATTCGGCTTTCGCGGGCAGTCTCGGAACGCATCTCCCGTGAAAATTGAGGGAACACTGTACAGGATGAGCATAAAAAGAGGGACCACTGACTGTTACAAACTAAGTTGAAAAGCAGAATGTACAAAAAGAAACATTGTTCACAGCCTCAAAACTGTTCCACACCAACTCCTGGGAGAACTTTGTCTGTTTACCCACCCACCCACCCACCCTTCCATACCACACCCCTAACCCCATTCTCAGGGTTGAAAGCCACCTTTCAAAGGAATGAGCTTTCCTAACTACCAGTAAATAGTTTCCTTTGCTACCACTCTGAAGCTTTCTTAGGAAGGCAGGAGAGATACACAGTCACATTTTCTCTTTTCTCAGGAACTCTGACATGTAAACTCATTGGATTGATGGCTCCTTCTGGTCCTGGCATTCTTTTTGATTGCAAGTTGCGTTTTTCTCCCCCTGTAAAGTTGTTAAAATGTCTCTCAAGCAACTCTCTCTCTCACTCTTTTTTGAGCTAGTGCACATAAGAGTAGAGCCCAAGTGACAGGTGAAGATTTACTTTTACTCTTGTTGATTGTAACACTTTGGAAGATCAACCACCCAGAAAAGTTGTTGCTTTTTCTCAGTCCAAAGCATTTAAAGTCCTTTGAAATTATGTATTCTTTAGAGGGGTATTTGCTGAGAATACTAGGAACTAACTTGCTCTAATTTTTATTTTTTTTGTGTGTATATATATTTAGGTCTAGGATGACAGTAGTCCTCATCTCAAAATAAGGCTGTAACAACTACACTACCACATTTGACTTTGGTTGGCCTATTTGACTCCAGTGCATATTTTCAGAATTAATTATATAGGGCCATGGTTATCATAACTACCGGTGCTTTGCTTGATCTCCTTTGTGTAAGAGCTCTGGAAGAATAACCTGTCCTCTTCTTCTTGGCTGCTGTATTTCTCAAAAAGAACCTATGTTTTTGCTTTGTCGCTGGAGGAATCTTCTGAACTCACAACGTTTGCATGTGAATAATGAAAAACCATTTTGGACAGTTTTGTATCTGCTATAAATGGTCGGGTGCTTTTCCTACAGGCAGGTTATCCATTCTGGAAGTACGTAGGTAAGACCTCCTTCGTCGCCAATGAAAAATACTGACACTGGAGTCAGTTTAAAGCAAAGTTTATTCACCGCATAGCAGAAACAGAGTTGCTATACAAAATGTATCCAGGCGCGAACTGCAACAGTAATGGCTTTCCCAGCTTTTTATACATTGTTTCTTCCCACTCAAAATAACTGACGCGCATTTGAATTTCCCGGGCATTTTAAACCAATCACCATTCAACAGTCAGTGACTCAACTATTTACATAAGCTAATGAATATTCAACAACCCCAATGACAGAAAGCTTAGTGAATCTTCTTGCTGAAACTAATACTGACACCACAGCATTGCCTTCTCCAAGGCCCACAATGGCAATGATCTTCAGCTGGATCAATAGTTCCAAAAATTCAGTCTTTGGAGTTTTGTTATCTCTTCCTTTAGACTCTAAAGGGCACTTTTAGAATTTGGAGAGTGTGTTATGGGCACTTTCACAAAATGTCTACTGTGGCAAAATGATTGTCATGGGATTTATCTATTCATTAATTTTGTATGCTTGTTTATATTTATTTGTTTATTGATTGATTGATTTTTATAAGCCGCCCTTCTCCAGTGGACTCAGGGCGGCATACAAGATAAGAACAATTACAAAATTTTAAATCCCCAAACATTAAAAAACCACTCAGCCAAAATACACCCAATACCACAACCATACTATCAGCTGGAGCAGAAGATTCATGCTCAATGGCTCCAGGCCTGCTGGCAAAGGCGTGTTTTTAAAGACTTTTGAAAGGCCAGGAGGGTGGGGGCGGTGCGAATTTCTGGGCGGAGTTGATTCCAGAGGACCGGAGTCACCACAGAGAAGACCTTTTCCCTCAGCCCCACCAGTGGGTATTGCTTGGCTGATGGGAACTGGAAAGGGCTGACCCTGTGGGATCTGACCCTCCGCTGGGATACATGATTTTTTCCCCATCATCATTTATTTATGTAATTTATTTACAGGACTTACAGGACTACCTATTTCATATAATGATTTTAGTGTTTCACAACATCAATTAAAACATTGCTTAAACAAAAATTCACCCCACCCCTAATACCAGAGTAGATAACATCTCAGCTTAACCACATCCTAGCTTGTGCTTGGGTGAAGAGCCAGGGATCCATGGCCCTCTAAAAGGCTAATCTCCCCAGAAGTTTTTTCTGTACCAATTCTACATACATTCATTTTATTTTGATTGGTTTTCAGGTAGAGTAGATTTATTTTCAGCCAAAGTATAAGGATGAAGCTACTCTCCATTTTTATTTTATAAAAAAAGGCCAGTCTTGATCCAACAAACATTACTGGAAATAAATGTATCTAAAACTAGAGCTTTGTTCACTGTTAGCTTCTATTGTATATTTAAATTTAAAGTAATTAAAGTGTCAATAATCAGTGAGAAATGGGCCATGCCAGGGGCCCAAAAGAGAAGCCTGTTGATATAGTGGAGACAAATGTGATCTAGTTAATTCCCAGAACCATCTTATTTAAAGATATGTCAATTTCCCAGGACTGCGACAGGCGGCCATTACAAAAGAAGTGAAATTGGTAGCTGCTTAAAAGCTGATTAAAAGATATATCACTTTTTTAAAAAATACTTGCGTGATGCATAAGAAAGAGGGATGGGGCAGCTATCACTCAATTGAGGGCAACCTGATTATTTTGCCACTCAGGACAGCTATTTATTCATTCATTCATTCATTCATTCATTCATTCATTCATTCATTCATTTATTTATTAGATTTGTATGCCGCCCCTCTCCGTAGATACATTCATTCACATTGTTTGCTTCAAATAAATCTTGGTAGAGCACCTAGTTGCAGTTTATATACATATTCAAGAGCCTGCACTGAATTTTTTTAAAAAATGGGGATACAACCAAACAGACTATAGACTTAATTAAATTTCCACTCCATATTTCCAAGTCCTTATCAATCAATAACAAATAGGCTAACAATTACCAAGAATCTTCAGCTAATACTATACAGACTAAAAATTGGTTAGCTTGCTTAAACCAATCTCTAACATTTGTTTTTCTACTACTTCCTGGCCTGGTTCATCAGGTCATAATATCATTTGAGAACAGAACCAACTTATAGATAGCATAATTTTACCCTTTCATTCTACTAACTAGGGAACTGCCAATGATACCATCAATTTAGATTACTTTGGTCAGATTCTTGGTCTCTGTCAGATGAATTAGAATTCTGAATTGACTAGAATCAATCGACATTTTTTATATTCTGTATGCTGGAATGGAGCAAATTAACCATTTAATGTGTGGATCTATAAAATTTTATAAGTTGGTATGAAACTTTATAAGCATGTGTGTTAGGATTATTTATTCATTAAATTTTATCATGCCTTCATTAATTTATAAGTAATTCAAAACAACAAACATAATATCCAAACATAATATCCATTTATTCATTTATAATAATTATTTTTGCATAAATTGATATATGTATATGGAATGCATTTATTGAACATTTAAGATATTTTAAAAAGATATATACAAAAATATCAACAATAGACCTTAGTCTATATAACATAATCTGTCATTTTTGCTAAGTATTTTTTATTTTATTAATCATAAAATCTGGTTACCTTACTGTTTAAAAACTCTGTAGAAAAGGTAAACATTTCTTTATATTTTCATGCATATCTCTTAAAAGGAATACATTTTATATCCATTTTTTATGAACAATTTAATTTTAGAAATAATTTTTCTTTATGAAAATACAGTATGTTTTATTTCACGCTGGTGGCAGCGCCTGGTTTACGGAGGAAATTCCTGGCTAATTCTTGAATGGAAAGTTTGGAAATCTGGAAGCTATACTGGGAAGTTTAAGAAAATAATATTCCAGAAGAATGCAATGCCACATTATTTCCATATTATCTATTTTGATCCACAACTAGATCCACAGCTCACATTAGATAAACATCTTTCGGCTGTGGCGAGGGGAGCGTTTGCCCAGGTTCGTCTGGTGCACCAGTTGCAGCCCTATTTGGACCGGGAGTCACTGCTCACAGTCACTCATGCCCTCATCACCTCGAGGCTTGACTACTGTAACGCTCTCTACATGGGGCTACCTTTGAAAAGTGTTTGGAAACTTCAGATCGTGCAGAATGCAGCTGCGAGAGCAATCATGGGCTTCCCTAAGTATACCCATGTTACACCAACACTCCGCAGTCTGCATTGGTTGCCGATCAGTTTCCGGTCACAATTCAAAGTGTTGGTTATGACCTATAAAGCCCTTCATGGCATCGGACCAGAATATCTCCAGGACCGCCTTCTGCTGCACTAATCCTAGCGACCAGTTAGGTCCCACAGAGTTGGCCTTCTCTGGGACCCGTCGACTAAACAATGTCATTTGGCAGGACCCAAGGGAAGAGCCTTCTCTGTGGTGGTCCCGACCCTCTGGAACTAGCTCCCTCCAGAGATCAGAATTGGCTCCACCCTCCTCACCTTTCGTAAGCTCCTTAAAACCCACCTCTGTCGTCAGGCATGGGGGAATTGAGATATTCCTTTCCCCCTAGGCCTATACAATTTATGCATGGTATGTTTGTGTGTATGTTTGGTTCTTAATAAGGGTTTTAAAATTATTTTAAATATTACATTTGTCATATGCTATGTTATTATTGTTGTTAGCCGTCCCGATCCTGAGTCTACGGAGAGGGGCGTCATACAAATCTAATAAATAAATAAATAAATAAATAAATAAATAAATAAATAAATAAATAAATAAATAAACGAACGAACGAACGAACGAACGAACGAGTAAGTAAGTAAGTAAATAAATAAATATAAATAAATAAATAAATAAATATTTACGTTTTGTTTTGATAACATGAACATGTAATCTAGAATCAGCGCGAACCTGAATAGGTTTTCACCTTCACTTTTACCATTATCCTCTCTCATTTATTATTTATTTTTACACATATACTTTTTTGATTCAAGATGTCAAATTCTAAAAAGGGTCAATTTCACTCTGCATATATGTATTATATATATATCCAGGGCTTCTGAAATCAATTTTTTTCTAATGAACTGGATTTATTTTTTATTCTATTCCACATGTTCATCTCTTCCATTGATAAATGGTAGAAGGGTGAATTATATATGCCATCTTGAACTTCTGAAAGATGGGATGTACAGTAAATCTAATAAATGCACAGATAATATTAATATTATTATTCTTTATTTTTAAGAAATGGAAATAAATTTTCTAAATCTAATTCTAGCATTCTATCTGCTAACTAAAATACACATATATCTAAAACAAATCCTGAATAAATGTTCAGCAGCTGGACAATATGAATAAAATAGTAAATTATTTGTATATCATTCCATGTACTTATTCATCCATTATATCCTTGAGCTAATATTTATTTACTGGATTTCTAGGCCGCCTTCTCCTGCAGACTCAGGGTGCTTTACTCAGGGCGCAATAATAGCTTTATTGCTAATTTTCCCCCTAAAAATACCCCAAACAAACTAAACTAAACTAAACTAAACTAAACTAAACTAAACTAAACTAAACTAAACTAACTAAAAACCCAAACAAATCCAGTTATTTCTCTTATGTATTTTGTTCCTACATGAAACAGAAACATAGTGATAGTATTTTTTATTCATAATAAAAAGTGTTTCATTGTAAAAATAGCCATTTTGTTTCTGCTTGGCTACTTGTGCAGAATATAAAGCAATAAAACATTAGTCTATTGACGTAGAGGATTTTTTTTTGTCAGATTATTCATGAACTGGGAGAGGCAATGGTAACAAGGTCAGCCAATGAATAGGCATAGCAACTAAGCTAATAGGAGTTAAACACATCTGAGTCTGTGCAGAGAATTGAAACTGAAGCTAGAAGACTGGGCAGGGTTTAGTCCATTCTGAATTCTGAAATGAAACTAACTTTTCTCTCCCGCCTGTATATTTGCTTGTAACTGCTTGAAGAAAAATCTACATTGGTATTGTATATATATTCTTTATACTGAACATATACAAAGAAGGTTTTTTTATTTAAATCAATCTTCTTGTATCAGTCTGCCGGATTTAATTTTCTGCAACAAACTCTGATATTTTTAAATTAGGGTTACAACTGGACCACAATCGGCAAGAAGATTTAACAGTAATACTCATATTTAAAATATTGTGTGGGTTCTACCATACAGTGATTATTAGGTGATTTTGGTCATGATGGAAAACCTGGCAAATATTGATAGCAGCAACCGTAGTCTTATTCGGAGTGGCTTGGAAAGAAACATACCGAGCAAATTTCTTATTTATTTGGAGATTTATATCCTGCCTTTCTGCCAACAGATGGCTCTCAAGATGGCAATATATACAAACAAATGTATTTATTTATTTTATTTCTGCATCCGTCTTCCTCCCAAAATGGTTTACAAGAGAACAATAAAAACAGCTTTGAAAGCAGGCAGCAGAATAAAACCTACCAACAATGCTTATAAAAACAATGAATTCAAAATACAATTCCTTTTTGAAAAAGCAGAAAAGCAGAGTAATTGTCCTACAAAAGCCTGAAAGAAGAGCATGGTCTTCAGTTTCTGAAAGAAGAGATGGCTGGACCAATTTGAGCATTCCAGAAAAGAGAAATCAATATCTGGATTTCTGCCACTGAGTACTCTAGAAGACTTAGCGTTCATGATGTTCTTTATTTCTTGATTAAGCATAAATACATTGTTTTAGCATCATCTGTTGAAGGCTGCTGCAGGACAATTGCCTGTGCTCAGGCAAGCTACTTATATCAAACATTGGTGCTATGGAAAGCCTTTTTCACTGATTTTTTTTCTCAGGGATCTCTTGTTTCTACTCAGTGGACATCTTATTTGCCTTATCATTTATTTACCATCTTTTTATCAGAAACCAGCTCAGAAGTAGCTTACCAGAATTGAACAACAATAAAAAGTCCAAAATAAACTGATTACAGTAAGTGGTAATAAATTATAAGCAAGAATCAGTAAAAATAGTCCAAATCTTCCAATATTAAATGTCCATTGATTGACCAAGATGTTTAAAAGAAATATCTTCTTCAATTTGCTGTTTTTCTAAAGTATTGAGGTGACAGCTTGTTGAGGTCTCAGATTTTTAGTAGTTTGAAAGCTGTAATTGTACATTTCCTTCTGAGGTGTATGGATGAAGGAGTTGCAAATGGACCTAAATAGAACAAGTGCCCAAAGGGCAGGCGTAATAGCAACCGAAGGAAAATAAAAAGTTAGGGGACACCTACCTACATCAATGGATTTATTGTCCCCAGATATGGTCAGTTACATCTCAAGATTTTGAAAAAGATTGCAGAGCTTTGTTAGACAATACAGAAGTTCAAAACACCTTTCTGTGATCTTAGAGAAATCCATTAAGGATGGTTATAGTGTCAGAAGAGTGAAGAAGAGTATATTATATGCTGCTTATATGTTTAGAAAAAGAAAAAAAAGATGTAGATAACTAGAGAGAAGTCAGATCGACTCTGACACTGAACAATACTCTGAAACATATTATTAAGCAATTTCTGAGCATTTAGGGAGAAAGGCATCATAGTCCACAATAATAAGCCAGGCATCAGCCAACCTAACATTTTTTTGATCGAATGACCAATTTAGTTGTGCATGGGACAATGATGGACATTGTATACCTTGACAAATCATGTCAGACTAATCTCATCGATTTCTTTGACTATGTCCCAAAGATGTTGGATGAAGGTGATGCCGTAGATATTGTCTATCTGGACTTCAGCAAAGCCTTTGATACGATTCCACATAAAGAGCTTATAGATAAGTTAGTGAAGATTGGACTTAATTCCTGGGTAGTTCAGTGGATTTGCAGCTGGCTAAAGCATAGATATCAGAGGGTTGTTGTTAATGGCGAGTATTCTGAGCAGAGACTAGTTACAAGCGGTGTGCCAAAAGTGTCTGTTCTGGGTCCTATTCTTTATGTTTGTGAGGGCCATAGGGGAAGGTTTGGTAGAGAAGGTTTGCCTATTTGCCGATGACTCTAAAGTGTGCAATAGGGTTGATATTCCTGGAGGCGTCTTTAATATGGCAAATGATTTAGCTTTACTAGATAAGTGGTCAAAGCAATGGAAACTGCAGTTTAATGTTTCCAAATGTAAAATAATGCACTTGGGGAAAAGGAATCTTCAATCTGAGTATTGTATTGGCAGTTCTCTGTTAGTAAAAATTTGAGAAGAGAAGGATTGGGGTAGTGATTTGTAACAGTCTCAAAACGGGTGAACAGTGCAGTCGGGCAGTAGGGAAAACAAGTAGAATGCTTGGCTGCATAGCTAGAGGTACAACAAGCAGGAAGAGAGAGATTGTGATCTCCCTGTATAGAGCGCTGGTGAGACCACATTTGGAATACTGTGTTCAGTTCTGGAGACCTCACCTATAAAAAGATATTGATAAAATTGAAGGGGTCCAAAGACAGGCTACAAAAATGGTGGAAGGTCTTAAGCATAAAACATATCAGGAAAGACTGCTGTTCTGTTCGGGTCATATGTGACCCGAAGCCAAGTTTGAGTCCCTGTAAAAATTTTTCCCTGCATATCTGAAACTTGAAATTTCATGCTGGTTCATCATTTCAGGGGTTCTCTCTATGAGAATTTTTTTTGGGGGGGTGGGGGGCTTAGTTTTTGCTGGGCAAAAAAAGTTACAAATCTTATGTTCCTGGGTCACCCTGACCCGGACCGAAAACTCTTCATTTGCAGTGCTTATGTTTGGTCTTTTTGAAAGCTTTTTTCACTTGGAAAGTAGTCTGAACATTTCTGCACACAATGATATGAAAATTGAAATGAAAAAAGTAAATCTTATTGGTTTATTTTGCGGATATAATGCACGCCCCCCCCCGTTTTTGTGAAAAAATTTTCAATTTATGGATAGTTTTGCTTGCAAAATGCATTCTATTTTACTAAAGTTGGTGTGGGATTGGTAGCTTGAACATTTCTGAATATAAGAAAAATATAAAGGAACTGAAAAAAATGATTCTTATTGGTTTTTTAACATCAGAAATAAGCCCCCCCCCTTGGCTGCTTGCAACCATTTTCACTTTTTATTTTTTTATGCTCCAAATCCGAAATATTCTTTAAAATCTTAGGCATTCATTTACTCAATTTAACAATGCTGATCATCAAAAAATATTTTTGGGGTGGTGGCTAATTGTTTTCTGGGCAAAAAAAAATCATAACTTTGAATCTGTTTCTGTTCGTATGTGACCGGACCAAAAATATTTTTTTTAGGTACTTGAATTTGATCTTTTTGAAAACTTTTTCAACTGGAAAACTAGTTTGAACATTTATGAACATAATGATATGAAAATTGAACTGGAAAAATTGAGACTTATATTTTTATTTTGATCAAAAAGCCCCTCCCCCATCCTTTTTTAATTTCGTGTCAATTTCTATTTTTTAAGGCTACAAATCCCTAAGGAATTTTCCCCCAAAAGGTTTGATATACTAAATTGAACATTTCTGAATATAAGAAAAATATAAATGAACTGAAAAAAATGGTTCTTATTGGTTTATTTTTGCCACAAAAGGGCCACCCCCCCTCGGCCTTGCTGTTTGCCATTATTGTCACTGTTTATACATATTTGTCTAGAAATATTTGGAATATCCTTTTGAAAATCAACCACATTGTAGCCAGAGAACTAATTTTATGAAACAAATCCATTTTACTAAAAAAAAGTATGTAAGTTTGAAATTAACAGCATAATTTTTATATAAATTGAAATAATTGAGGCATACTTTATGTGCAAAATAAACCAATATGCATCAATTTTTCCAGTTCAATTTTCATATCATTATGTTCAGAAATGTTCAAGCTACCAATCCCACACCAACTTTAGTAAAATAGAATGTATTTTGCTAGCAAAACTATCCATAAAGTGAAGACTATTTAAAAAAAACGGGGGGGCGTGCATTTCATCAACAAAATAAACCAATATGCATCAATTTTTCCAGTTCAATTTTCATATCATTATGTTCAGAAATGTTCAAGCTACCAATCCCATACCAACTTTAGTAAAATAGAATGCATTTTGCAAGCAAAACTATCCATAAATTGAAACAAATTTCACAAAAACAGGGGGGGGCGTGCATTATATCCGCAAAATAAACCAATAAGATTTACTTTTTTCATTTCAATTTTCATATCATTGTGTGCAGAAATGTTCAGACTACTTTCCAAGTGAAAAAAGCTTTCAAAAAGACCAAACATAAGCACTGCAAATGAAGAGTTTTCGGTCCGGGTCAGGGTGACCCGGGAACATAAGATTTGTTACTTTTCTTAAACAGAACAGCAGGGTTTTAATGAACTCAATCAGTATAGCCTGGAGGACAGAAGGGAAAGGGAGGACATAATCAAAACATTTAAATATGTCAAAGGGTTAAATAAAGTTCAGGAGGAAAGTGTTTTTAATAGGAAAGTGAACACAAGAAGAAGGGGGCATAATCTGAGGTTAGTTGGATGAAAGATCAGAAGCAACATGAGAAAATATTGTTTTACTGAAAGAGCAGTAGATGCTTGGAACAAACTTCCAGCAGATGTGGTTGGTAAATCCACAGTAACTGAATTAAAACATGCCTGGGATAAACATATATCCATCCCAAGATAAAATACAGTATAAGGGCAGACTAGATGGACCATGAGGTCTTTTTCAGCCATCAATCTTATATGTTTCTATGACTTGGCAAGGCATGTGACAAAATTCCCAGTAAAATTCTTGCAAATATTTGGCAAATTTTGGGAGGGACTGTGCTCATATTATATGGGTGCAACGTTGGTTCAATAATTCTGCGCTATGAAAATAAATCAGTGGCTCCTTGTCAGACCTGAAGGAAGAGATAAGTGAGATATTACAGGGTACTACACAATATATTGTGTTCTAGATTATGTACTGTTCAAAACACATATGAATAATAGACAGGTAGGGGATAATAATTAGAAGATAAGCTTCAGCAGTAAATTGATAGGTTGGAACAATGCCGCATGAATCCCAGCGACCGGTTAGGTCCCACAGAGTTGGCCTACTCCGGGTCTCGTCGACTAAACAATGTCATCTGGTGGGACCCAGGGGAAGAACCTTCTCTGTGGTGGCCCTGACCCTCACCTTTCGTAAGCTCCTTAAAACCCACCTCTGTTGTCAGGCATGGGGGAATTGAGATATTCCTTCCCCCCAGGCCTATACAATTTATGCATGGTATGTTTGTGTGTATGTTTGGTTTTTAATAAGGGTTTTTAGCTATTTTAAATATTAGATTTGTCATACGCTGTTTTGTTATTGTTGTTAGCTGCCCCGAGTCTACAGAGAGGGGTGGCATACAAATCTAATAAATAAGTAAGTAAGTAAGTAAGTAAGTAAGTAAGTAAGTAAGTAAGTTAGTAAGTAAGTAAGTAAGTAAGTAAGTAAGTAAGTAAGTAAGTAAGTAAGTAAGTAAGTAAGTAAGTAAACAAACAAACAAACAAACAAACAAACAAACAAACAAACAAACAAACCAGAAGATGACTTTCAACAGAAATAGAAATGGAAAAAATTAGATAGGAAAAATCTAAAACATGAGTACAGGTTCTCTGTTTTCTTCCCCTTTAAGTAGCATGTCTGCCTCTGATTTCATTTTTATGCCTAAAGTATGTTTGGCTACATACTATCTATCTGCTATTAATCTGTGTTTATTTAGTTACCATTATATATTTTTGTTAAGCTTAATTTTTGGCCTATACTATGCTCATTCATAAATATGTTGCTGTTTCACTTTTTAATTAATCAGAGCCTTTCCATAAGTGCACAGAAATGAATTACATATTTAAAAGGTTTGTTCTCACATACATTTCAAACCATATTCTACTTTAATGCACATGTCTATATGATTCTCAATATATATCTTAATATATTTTTGAGCAAGACCTGCACTGCAAAATCTGAAAATTAAAAAAGTACAATTTTATTTGGCCTGTACTTTAGTCCAGGAAGACTAGATCATGGCCATTCATTACAAAATAGCCCTCAAAAAATAATTTGGCACATTTTTTTGTTCTGAAAATGCTGATTACAAACAACTGAAGAAAAGAAGACTTTTCTGGCAGATTTCAGTTGTCTTATTTGAATTGTGGAGCTCTCAATATGCATATTATCTATTGAAAGAAAATGCAAAATCTGTCTTTTGGGTAAATAATATATTGATATAAACCTAAGTGATAGGCGCGGAAGACAAACTCCAAGGTTCTTTTTCTACCGTGGTTTTATTGAAGGGAAAAGACCTTGATAAATATTGAAACCTGGCACTTCTCTTAAACTTACACTGCTTTGTTGTTTCTGCTGCTTTATGTAGCAATTTTTCTTTTTAAAGAAATATACAAACAACAACTTTAGGCTGAGTTGAAATGAATGCCCTCATCTAATGCTGGGCATACACCAGCTATAGACATATTCACATGAGAAAATGCCTTAACAAATATTTCATCTATCTGAGATATTTTCCAGCTGAGTTCCTGCTCCATTCTGTTCCCACCACATTCCCAACATTGCAGAATAGAAAAAGCAGAGATATTTAACTTCGGCAATCTGACCGGGAAAGTCAGACTTTGAAAATCAACACTCTCTCCCCTCAACACACCACATCTCCATTTCAGCTTGTCCTTCATAATGGAAACAAGATTCGCTCACCTCTTTTGCCATATGTATCTGCTTTCAAAAGGAGACAATCAAAGAACGATTTATTGTATTTCCTGACTACCGTATAGTCTGTCATGAAGCACTTTCTTGTTAACTTACAAATTATGGAGAAAAGGTAGGATGAAAAGTAGTGGCTGTATTGCCATTAAATTGGGCTTCCACAAATATTACAGTCTAGAAATGGATGGAAAGAAACAATTTGCCTGGTTGCCTGGAATTTTTTTTTTTGTTGTAATGAAAAAAACAAAATTAGTTTCCAGGTTGTGCTATTTTAATTTAGTGATGCAACAAATATAATCCTGTACTACCAGACTGACAGTGTATTATTGGACTGATTTGAGTTTTTTCTAACAATCTACAGAGCAATGTTTGAGAAGAACATTGAAAAGCAGTTGAAACACTTTTGACTTAAATATTCACAGAAATAACTTTACTGAATCATGAGGTAAAAGGGAGAGACACCCAATTTATTTCTGGCTGAAGACTATCCTAGACCTTTTGAATAATGAATGACAATTTATTCCATCCCCCTTTCCAATAGATGGACCCAGAATAAAGATATAGGCACAGGTAGCTCAGAAGCAGAGCAAAAAACCCCAACACAATTTGACTAAATTTCTATTTCAATTACACAAAACAAACTGAAATAATGCTAAATACAACTCATTGTAATTATCTTCTGTCAAATTTGCTGATCTGTTTTTGTTGGTCACAAAAGAGTACACCAACACAGGTTACATAGAAGTATTTTTATTTATTTATTTATTTAGTCAAACAATTATAGGGTGATAATTTGTACAAATAAAACATTAAAAAGTAATGATAAAAAGTAACAAAAGAAGACAATAGGACAGGGATGGTAGGCACAGTGGTGTGCTTATGCATGCCCCTTACAGACCTCTTAGAAAGGGGGAGAGGTCAATTGTAGCTAGTCTAAGGTTAAAGGTTTGGGGTTAGGAGTAGAAACCACAGAATCAGGTAGTGCATTCCAGGCGTTGATTACTCTGTTGCTGAAGTCATATTTTTTGCAGTCAAGTTTGGAGCGGTTGACATTTAGTTTAAATCGATTTTGTGCTCGTGTGTTGTTGCGGTTGAAGGTGAAGTAGTTGTTAACAGGTAGGACATTTTGGTATATGATTTTATGAACTATAATTAAGTCAGAACGTAGACGATGGAGTTGTAAGTTGTCTAAACCAAGAATTTCAAGTCTGGCAGAATAAGGTATTTTGTTGTGAGAGAGGAATGAAGGACTCTTCTTATGAAATATTTCTGGACTCTCAATTGTGTTGATGTCAGATATGCAATGTGGGTTCCATACAGGTGAGCTGTAGGACTTAGGTCATTGGATATGAGTTCTCCAAGGTCTTTGACAGATTGAGAGTTATCAATAAGTTCAATTGCTCCAAGTTGATATTTAATATTCTGATTCTTTTTACCAATGTGTCAGACAGAGCATTTAGTGGTGGAGATTTGAAGTTGCCAGGTTTTAGACCATTCTGCTATGTGGTCAAGGTCTTTTTGAAGGGTAGCAGCATTGTCGGTAGTATTAAATAGTTTGACATCATCTGCAAAGAGAATGCAATTGCTAGTGATGCAATCGCAAAGATCGTTTATGTATAGTATGAATAGTGTGGGTCCTAAAACACTACCTTGAGGGACACCACTATTTACAGGAGCAGGAAGAGAAGTGGTACTTCCTATTTTAACCACTTGTTGTCTGTTAGATAGGAATGCTGTTAACCAATTGTGTAGTAGTCCAGAGATGCCGTAGGCTTTGAGTTTCAGAAGAAGTTTGTCGTGGACAACTGAGACAAAGGCTTTGCAAAAGTCAATCTAGATCGCGTCAATTGGATTACCTTGGTCAAGTTGAGTGGTCCAAATGTTTTTACAGTGTAAGAGTTGTTGATTTGAGGATAATATTTTTCTGAAACCAAATTGTTTATTGGAAAGTAGGTTATTAGCTTCAAGGTGGAGTGTAATGGATTGGTTTATGATTGATTCCATAACTTTGCAGGTGACACAACACAAAGAAATAGGTCTGTAATTTTCAACGTTGCTTGGATCTCCTTTTTTGAAGATAGGGATGACTGTGGCAAGTGACCATAGTGTGGGTAGGAAGCTAGTACTGAAATTTTTATTAAAAATTATGCTCAGAGCTTCAGCCAAGGTGGAGGAGAGCTTTTTAAAGAAGTATGCACATAGTCCATCTGGTCCAATAGATAAAGATGGTTTTAGGTTGTGTAATGTGTCCGATGAATTAGTTCTAAAGAGATTTCAAATAAATTCAATGTAGGGCAATGTTAGAGCAGTGTGGATAGAGAATTAGGTTAGGGAGATTGCAACTGAACTCCCCAGTCATCAGAGATCAGCCAATCACCAACTGCAAAGTGATCGCAAGGCTATGTCAATGTGTGAAAACTGTGATTTCAGAATTCCTTGAAGAAAGAATCCACGTATAACAAGTAATATTTTCATTCCGTCATTATTGTATGGTACTCCCATATACAGCTATTTAAGTAAAATATGCTTACTAAAATTAAAGTTTTAGATGGGCTCTTCTTTTTACAGGGACCCAAGCCAGGAAATGAGTCAATCCGATGCATGGAACTGCTGCAACAATGGAGTAGCTACAACCCCAGAAAGTCCGCAGATCAATGTAGTAACCACAAGGGCAAAGGATCACTTCTACACAGGAGCTTCTTTCACTCTTGCAGACAGTCAGCTAAAGGTCAGAGCACAATATTTCCGTCTCTTTCCCTTTGCTCCCACTCTATATTCCTAGAGCTGCAAACCAGGATAGAAGCAAGCCAAAAAGAAGCAGAGGCGGTGGGGTGGAGCAGACAGACAAACAGCAAGATTTACTAGCAGCAGAACAATGCAGCATTATTAACTGCTTTAGTGGAGGAAACAATGGGAGCAAAATAGAAACCATTCATTTGGCCTTACCCATTTTAGCACTGAATGCTTATTCTTTTTAAAAAAGTGTCATCAGGCAATATTTCATTTCCCTTGACTTCTGGCTTGCAACAACCTGTAAAATTAAAATTAAAATATCTCCAAGACGATAGAAGTTGAGACTGGGGCTTGGCATATTTTTTCCCCCTGTCCTCTGCTATACTCCAGTATATAGAATGATTCAAATACCATTATTTTATTTTATTTTTATTTTATTTATTCATTTGTCCAATACACAACTACATAGGAAGAAAATAGACATGTGATACTATAAAAAGAGTGAAAGTGGGCTTAGAGGAGACAAAATATGACAGGAAGAGAATATATAACATAGGTGAAAGAAAGGAAAGACAATTGGACAGGGACGAAAGGCACACCAGTGCACTTATGTAATCCAGTAAATCTTTGCCCAGGGAGTAAATTAAATTATTTTGGAATTCTTATTGCTTTATTGTGTGCTTAATTCTACAGTATTTGGAATCTTAGCTGAAAATTTTTGAAAACTATTGATGCCATAGGCTAAAAGGAAACCTACTCTTAAATGTGTCCCTTAATGTAAGAAATGCAATGACCTCAGAAAGAAAATTTAAATGCTTAAGTTCCTGGGGATTGATTCTTAGCTCTGAAAAATGTTGATGTTCAAAACTTAAAGCATGAGGGTCAAACTGGTGGCCTGAAGGCCGAATGCGTCACATACAGGCAGCACTCACACCAGCTCTACAAAGGCAAAAAAAAGCCACGATATGTCACATGACATCACGACTGAGTTTGACACGTGGTTTAAAGCAACAATGCCTTATAATAGAGTTTCTCAATCTCAGCACTTTAATACATGTGGGCTTGAACTCCCAGAATTCCCAAGCCAGTATTACTGGACTTAATAATTTGGGGAATTACAAAGTCCATACATGTTAAAGGTGATGAGGTTGAGAGAAATGCTACCCACTGGTATCTGTCTATTCAAAAGAATTTGATAGAGAGGGTCCCTTCTAGGCCCCTACAATCAGGCAACATCATCTAATTGCCTCAATCCAGGGGTGCCCACAGAAGGGACTGTGTCATAAAAGTCAAGGTGGCAGCTATGCTTGTACAGGTGAAACCTGTATTTGTAGATTTTATTTATTTTATTTATTTTAATTTTATTATTTTAATTTTATTATTTTTATTTATTTATTTATTTATTTATATTTATTCTTTGTCCAGTATACAATACATATGAAAGAGAATAGACATTAAGTAATATATACAAAGATAGAAAGTAAGAAAGAAGAGAAGTAGAAGGGAAGGAGAGAAAATATATGATACAGTGATCCCTCTATTATCGCGAGGGTTCCGTTCCAAGACCCCTCGCGAAAATCGATTTTTCGGGATGTAGTGGTGCGGAAGTAAAAACACCATCTGCGCATGTGTGCCCCTTTTTCCATGGCCGCGCATGCGCAGATGGTGTTTTTACTTCTGCACCTGGGAAGACCCAGCAGCTGAGGAGCCGCCTGCCTGCCCGCTTGTCCGCCGCTTGTCCGGCCGCCGCTTGTCCGCCGCTTGTCCGCTTGTCCGGCTGCCGCTTTTCCGCCGCTTGTCCGCCGCTTTTCCGCTTGTCCGGCCGCCGCTTTTCTGCCGCTTGTCCGCCGCTTTTCTGCTTGTCCGGCCGCCGCTTTTCCGCTGCTTGGCCGCCGCTTTTCCGCTTGTCCGGCCGCCGCTTTTCCGCCGCTTGTCTGCTGCTTTTCCGCTTGTCCGGCCGCCGTTTTTCCGCCACTTTTCCGCTTGTCCGGCCGCCGCTTTTCCGCCGCTTGTCCGCTTGTCCGCCCGCCGCAGCTGATCTGCTCGGCAGCACAGTAGCAGTGAGGAGTCGAAGATGGGGTTTCCCCGTTGCCCACGCAAAGGGGAAACCACATCTTCGGCTCCTCGCTGCTACTGCGCTGCCGAGCAGATCAGCTGCTGGGCGGCCGAAGGAACCTTCCCTGGGTGCCGCCCGCCACTCGAGAGCAAGAGGGGGAGAGATAGAGAAAGAGAGAGAAGGAAAGAAAGAGATGAGAGAGGGAGGAAGAGAGTGTGAGAGAGGAAGAAGCAAGATAGAGAAAGAGAGAGAGAAAGAAAGATGAGAAAGGAAGGGAGTGACGTCATCGGGTAGAAAAATCGCGATATAGCATTTTGCAAAGATCGAGGTCGCGAAACTCGAGGGATCACTGTATATGAAATAAGGAAAGACAATTGGACAGGGGATGATACGCACATCAGTGCACTTATGTACGCCCCTTACTGGCCTCTTAGGAACCTGGAGAGGTCAATCATGGAGAGTCTAAGGGAGAAATGTTGGGGGTTGGGGCTGACACCACTGAGTCCGGCAATGAGTTCCATGCTTCGACAACTCGATTGTTAAAGTCATACTTTTTACAGTCAAGTTTGGAGCGGTTAATATTAAGTTTGAATCTGTTGCGTGCTCTTGTGTTGTTGCTGTTGAAGCTGAAGTAGTCGTTGACTGGAAGGACATTGCAGCATATGATCTTGTGGGCAATACTTAAATCGGGTTTTAGGCGCCGCAGTTCTAAGCTTTCAAGATCCAGGATAGTTAGTCTATTTTCGTAAGGTATTCTGTTTTGAGTGGAGGAGTGGAGGGCTCTTCTGGTGAAATACCTTTGGACGTTTTCGAGAGTGTTGATGTCTGAGATGTGGTGTGGGTTCCAGACAGATGAGCTGTATTCGAGAATGGGTCTGGCATAGGTTTTGTAGGCTCTAGTCAGTAGTGAGAGATTGCCAGAGCAGAAGCTACGTAGGATCAGGTTAACAACTCTGGAAGCCTTTTTGGCGATATTGTTGCAGTGGGCTTTAGCACTTAGGTCATTTGATATTAGTATTCCAAGGTCTTTTACTGAGTGTGGGTTGGCTGCGAAAATTTGTTTATTCAGTTCATATATGTGGTTTGGATTCTTTTTGCCGATGTGGAGGGTAGAGCATTTGTTGGTTGATATTGGAAGTTGCCAGATATGTAATGTAAAAAAGGTGTGAGGCTTTATTAGGATGATTATGTTCTGCTTTGGCCTACCATATGGGAACAAAGATTAATAAAATAGGTCTCAAAATGTGAGTGGAGTGAGCTCTTGCCATGGACCGTGGCAAGGATTGGCCTAGTGGAGAGCAAAGGAGTGCCATGATCCTATCCAAGGGTGAAATACTCCCGGTTCATTCATGCCTGGAAAGCCGGTCATGAAAGGAGCATGAGGTTCCACCCACCTGCCCAGAATCCGCCATTTGGGGTATTTTTTACCCTCTGCGCATGTACAGAATGCTTTGTGAATGCTCAGAGGGTAAAATAACCCAAATGGCGTCATCCGGACAGGTGGGCGGAGTCTTGTGCTCCCTTCGTGACCAGCTCTCCGACCGACAGGCACAAGCGATCAGGGAGCATTTGACCCCTGGTCCTATTCTACTGGGCTAAGAGTGTACGTTCTGCAGCCCTAAAACTGTAAGCAGTTTCCCAAAGTCTTGGCTACAATCCTCAGGGTACAAACTTCCACAGGTCACTAATGAGCCATTCTTTTAATGTCATCGAAAGGGGAAATAATTAAATAACACAAAGATTGTTCACATTAGCTACATGAATTTACAATAATTTTTGCAATGCTTTTCCCCTCCCCTTTTGTGGAAAGCCCATGGCATGCAGCTGTGTGGCCTTTAACCCTAAGACCGTAATCCTTGCTTGGCCCTAGTTCACAAAAATGCTGAAGCTAGACTGCATGCACTTCTGCAGCGCAGCAAACTAGGAAATTATACAAAATGTATAGCCTGTCAGAGAATAACCACTAAACTATGCATTAATTACAATCTGTATCCATCATAATATGCTCCTAATTAAGAGCATTTTTGAAAAAGGCAGCAGGGCTGACGTCCTGTTGAGCTTTCTGCAATCAGTACTTTAAAGAGTTCTTGCAAGAATTTCAACATGTATTTGAAAGGCAAAACTATAGTTTATTTATTAAGGTAAAATATGTATTACTACCTTTCGTGTTATGATATCAGAAAGGCATGACATACAGAATCTAATGAAAGCTATGTATTATGCTGGGTACAATGAGTACAATAAAACAACCCTTGCAATAAAAATCAGGAACAGCCCACATCAACTTGCTTAATAACATCATTTTAAATGTCTGGGAAGATTTAGATCTACCATCAAAAAAGATACATTGGAGAGAAACTTGAACCTCTGCTCCCTCTTTTTTCTTTCTTAGCATTTTTACTCCTGATTATTCTGGATGTGTTAAATCCCATAATGAACTTGAGCATGACAATTGATAGATCTATTGTTGCCATTTTGTTAAAGATTGTCACATGGTGCTGGCTTCCATCCTCTTGGTGTGCTCTCATAATCTATGAACTTGTTTAATTTCATGTACACCTTTTATTGGCTCAGCTGTTTTGATGGCTCCAAGTAAGCAAATTGAAATAAAGGTCCTTCTAGGCCTTATTATTTAGTTATAATTTATTATTTGTCCGGACTTTCTCTGGCAGGACCTGAGAGCAATTTAGAAATGAATATTTTAAAATCAAATTATGCAAAATAAAATGAACAATCTTTAAATAAAAATAAATAAAGAACACTGTCTTGGCAAGCTAGTCCTGGAGTAGTAGTTATCTTACAAACAATTGGTAGCGATTTTAAAACAGTATTGAGAAAGACTTTCATTCTTACTGTAAATACTTAACACTTTTTTCTCCTTCTGTTCAATTGTGCCCAATTCTTGGAAAGTTCCTATAGTCCCTGTAGCTTTCTTGGCAAGGTTTTCCCAGAAGTGATTTGCCATTGTCTCCTTCCTGGAGCTGAAAGAATATGACTGGCCCAAGGTCATCCAACTGTCTTGTGGCCAAGTTTGGAATAGAACTCATGGTCTCCCAGTTTCTAACCTAGAACAAAATGGCTCTCTTACTTAAAATTTACCAGTGTGTCATTAGATCATAGTTGTTTTTACAGTCATTTGGGGAAAAAAATACAATAACATTTGCTTGTCATGATACCTGCAATATCATTCCCTGTAGACATCCATCAATGAATTACCACTATATTTATTTATTGTTAGAGTTGAAAGGGACCATGAAGGCCATCGAGTTCAACCCCCTGCCCAAGCAGGAACCCTATAGTACACCAGTCAAGTGGCAGTTCAATCTTCTCTTAAAAATGTCCAGAGTGTTGGAGTTCACAACGTCCGCTGGTAGGTTGTTCCATTGGTTGATCGCTCTGACCGTCAGGAAGTTCCTCCTTATCTCCATGTTGAATCTCTCCTTGGTCAGCTTCCAGCTGTTGTTCCTCATCCGGCCCTCTGGTGCCCTGAAGAATAAAGTGATCCCCTCCTCTCTGTGACATCCCCTCGTATACTTGTAGACTGCTATCATGTCCGCTCTGGCCCTCCTTTTCTCTAGGCTATCCATGCCCAGTTCCCTCAGTCTCTCTTCGTAAGTCTTGGTTTCCTATCCCTTAATCATCTTGGTTGCTCTTTTTTGCACCTTCTCCAGAGTTTCAATGTCTCTTTTGAAGTGTGGTGACCAGAACTGAATACAGTACTCCAGATGTGGTAGGACCAGGGCATAGTAGAGTGGTATTAAGACATCCCTGGTCTTGGAGTGTATATGCCTGACTTTTCAATGATATTCAATGTTGAGAGATTTTAGTAGCTTTATCGACCTATTTATTTATTCAGCTCAGGTAAATGCAACTTAGAGTAGAATATTTCCCCAATTTTCATAGAAACATAGAAACAGAAACATAGAAGTCTGACGGCAGAAAAAGACCTCATGGTCCATCTAGTCTGCCCTTATACTATTTTCTGTATTTTATCTTAGGATGGATATATGTTTATCCCAGGCATGTTTAAATTCAGTTACTGTGGATTTATCTACCACGTCTGCTGGAAGTTTGTTCCAAGGATCTACTACTCTTTCAGTAAAATAATATTTTCTCATGTTGCTTTTGATCTTTCCCCCAACTAACTTCAGATTGTGTCCCCTTGTTCTTGTGTTCACTTTCCTATTAAAAACACTTCCCTCCTGGACCTTATTTAACCCTTTAATATATTTAAATGTTTCGATCATGTCCCCCCTTTTCCTTCTGTCCTCCAGACTATACAGATTGAGTTCATTAAGTCTTTCCTGATACGTTTTATGCTTAAGACCTTCCACCATTCTTGTAGCCCGTCTTTGGACCCGTTCAATTTTGTCAATATCTTTTTGTAGGTGAGGTCTCCAGAACTGAACACAGTATTCCAAATGTGGTCTCACCAGCATTCTATATAGTGGGATCATAATCTCCCTCTTCCTGCTTGTTATACCTCTAGCTATGCAGCCAAGCATCCTACTTGCTTTCCCTACCGCCTGACTGCACTGTTCACCCATTTTGAGACTGTCAGAAATCACTACCCCTAAATCCTTTTCTTTTGAAGTATTTGCCAACACAGAACTGCCAATACAATACTCAGATTGAGGATTCCTTTTCCCCAAGTGCATTATTTTACATTTGGAAACATTAAACTGCAGTTTCCATTGCTTAGACCATTTATCTAGTAAAGCTAAATCATTTACCATATTACAGACGCCTCCAGGAATATCAACCCTATTGCACACTTTAGAGTCATCGGCAAATAGGCAAACCTTCCCTACCAAACCTTCCCCTATGTCACTCACAAATATATTAAAAAGAATAGGACCCAGAACAGACCCTTGTGGCACACCGCTTGTCACCTGACTCTGCTCAGAATACTCGCCATTAACAATAACTCTCTGATGTCTACGCTTCAGCCAGCTGCAAATCCATTGAACTATCCAGGGATTAAGTCCAATCTTCACTAATTTATCTATCAGCTCTTTATGTGGAACCGTATCAAAGGCTTTGCTGAAGTCCAGGTAGGCAATATCCACGGCACCACCTTCATCCAACACCTTTGTGACATAGTCGAAGAAATCAATGAGATTAGTCTGACATGATTTGCCTTCAGTAAAGCCATGCTGATTTGGGTCCAATAAGTTATTGTTTTTTAGGTGCTGATTTATCCTCTTTTTGAGTAGAGTCTCCATCATTTTAACTACAACTGATGTCAAGCTAACTGGCCTGTAGTTACCAGCTTCTTCTCTACTGCCCTTCTTGTGAATAGGCACAACACTGGCCATTCTCCAATCCTCAGGAACTTCTCCTGTTAACAAGGATTGGTTAAACAAATCAGTCAGGGGGGTAGTAATGACAGATCTGAGTTCTTTAAAACCTGTTTTAAAAAAACCTGATTTACTAAAATCAAAATAAGGTCACTTTCTGAGGGAAAAGTACTAACTGGTTGACAAACAATAACAAGTAATTAAAGACAATAAATTTACATAACATGTCTCTGCATACATCTTTGTAATTTCATTAAAGTTGATAATTATTTATTAGCAATTGGATGTTGCATAAATAATTTCCTATTATATTTCAGTCTTCATTTAATTAAATAAATAAACACATCAGTTGTTGATGATACTTCTCCCCATACATGTAACATCTAAACTGATAAACAACTATTCTTAGGCAGTTTACTTTGTGTCAGCTAGATAATTAGTGGCACTTCATTACAATTTCTGCAGTTGAGGAGTTATTGTTAGGCTATTTCATTATTTGTGTAACGGTTTATGATGGAAATATGAAGCACATAAAATCTAGAGGAGGAAAGCACTGTAATGTGTTCCTGTGGAGGTCAATTTTGAACAGTCAAATAGCAAGACGTCTTAAGCTATTCCTCCCCATTAAGTATGTTTTTCAGTTGCTACTTCATAATGCAGAGGAAAGATTCTTACTTCAATACATTATGCACAATATAAGCCTCAATGTATCCTTACATCCAAACATAGTTTCTTGATAATTCTCCTACAAGTTGAAAAAAATATAGCAAGAATCCCAACAAACACTGGACATGAAAATTATCAGATAATTACCAGAATATCTGGGGTCTTTTCATTCAGGATTAAGATTTGGATATAAAATGGAGACAACATTGGTTGCATTGTTGGATAATCTGAAGTGGGTGATGGTACTAGTATGTCCATCCTTACTTCACCTGACTTCTTATCAGTTCTCAATATCTTCAACCATGGTTATTTTCTGAATTGATTCAGAAGGTTTAGAGTAGATAGAACTTTATTGTACTTCTTCCAGGGTGATTGAAGAGGAAGATCTCACTCTTGGCCTCTATTGTGTAAGTTTGCAAGGGTTCATGCTCTCCCCTCTTTTATTCAACTTCAATATGAGACCACTGGATGAGATCACCTATTCCAGTGGGATGAGATATCATCAGTGCATTACTGATACCCAGTTGTATATCTCCATTCCTAGACAGTGGGGCTTTTATGCTGTGGCACCAGAGGTGGGCTGCTGCCCAGACAGCGGGGGAACACAGTGGGGTAGCGAAAATGGAGCTCCACCCCAGAGCACCCAATTTGCACAGAAAGATGTTGAAAGAAGATGCAGGGCATCCTGTATAAGCCACGCCCACAGTGTGGTAGTAAAACTTTTGATAGTCCTTTACTGTGTGCCACCCACATTATGTAATCTTTATTATTTATTTTATTTATTTATTTTGTCCAATACACGATACATATTGAGAGAATAGACATGAAGTATTACATATAAAGAAAAGATATGAAAATAGAGAAGATATATGAAAGGAGGAAAGATATATGATATATGGGATAAGGGGAGACAAATTGGACAGGGGACGAAAGGCACACTGGTGCACTTATGTACGCCCCTTACTGACCTCTAAGGAACCTGGAGAGGTCAATCGTGGATAGTCTAAGGGAGAAATGTTGGGGGTTAGGGGTTGACACTACTGAGTCATGTAATGAGTTCCACGCTTCAACAACTCGATTGCTAAAGTCATATTTTTTACAGTCAAGCTTGGAGCGATTAATATTAAGTTTGAATTTGTTGCGTGCTCTTGTATTGTTGCGGTTGAAGCTGAAGTAGTCATTGACAGGCAGGACGTTGCAGCATATGATTTTGTGGACAATACTTAGATCTTGTTTTAGGCATTGTAGTTCTAAGCTTTCTAGGCCTAGGTTTGATAGTCTGCTTTTGTAGGGCATTCTGTTTCGAGTGGAGGAGTGAAGGGCTCTTCTGGTGAAGTATCTTTGAATAATCTTCTCTCAGCGATGAAGTCAATCTCATCATTCCTGAGTTTCTGGAGGCCTCTCAAGTTCTGGCTATGCCAGCAAACCTCAAGGCTCTAGGAGCATGTAAATTATCTGTTATTGTTAATACCCCTTTTTCTTTTTCTTTAATTCTGCTTTTATAGCTTTTCATTTTAAAAAATAATTATTATATAAAATTATAGACAATTATTGTTTTGTATATCCATAGTTTTATTGGATTGCTGTATGTTGGCCAGGGTCACATGATATGAGCAGCCATATAAATATTGTTGTGGTTGGCTCTGGGCTAGCTCCTGCCCCAAGGACTGTGGGGTTGGATGTGGGTGAAACATCCAAATGTCACAGGCCTGTTTTGCTGCCGACAGCTTCGGGAAGCGAATTATCATCTGAAGAAGGGAGTGACTGTGAGATGGGACCTTCAGAAGGGGGCCTGGCAGGCAGCCCAGGAAGAAGCCAATCATCATCTTCCTTATCTTCGATAGACTCTGATGAGGAAGCTGTGATAGACCCATGCATGCGCAGAACAAATATTAAATAAATGATAATAAAACAAGGACTATTAAGCTTAGGACTATCAGATCTCTGCTGTAGAAATCAGGACAGCTGCTTCATGACGGCAACAAGCTATACAAAACTCTTCACATTTTGTTACCATCTAGCAGTCAACCAGATTTCTGTAGTTCAGATCTGGTAGCAATATTTCACATTAAAATATGACTGAGGTGGCAGTAGAATTTTATTTCAGTGTTGGTGGTAGGATATTCTTCTTAACACTGTCTGTGAGTAACAAATTAGTTTAAAAGACAGTTGTAACCTGTACAAGACTTGACTTGTCAGGGAAGGTTGTTGCTTTCTCCACATCACCTTCCGTCTGGACTCAGACCCATTCTGATAAATGGCAGAACTACTTTACTAGTCGGTGAAACTGTCAGTTTTGTTGTTACCACAAATCACACACTTCCAAAGGACTGTGTTTCCAGACAACAGCTGGAAATTGTTGTTACCACAAATCATACACTGCCAAAGGATTATGTTTCCAGACAATCGTTGCTCATCAATGGCTGGGCACATTTTCTTTTTACTATTTCTTTCTAAGCTTCTTGTGCGTAGGGCTCTTAACTTCTTTCTCAAGTATGTTAAGTGTGCAAATACTGTAGATCCAAGATGATGCCAACTGTTCTAATGACAATGGAGAACCAAGCTTCAGATTTCACATGACTGACATTGTTCTACTGGGTTCCTTAGAGGAGCATAAAAGTTTCTCCTCATCTTGATTTTTTTTAAAACTACAAGCAAAGCATCGTCTAGGGAAGCAGCTACCCATCAGCCTTCTTTTCTCACAATGCCTCCAGCTTTTAATATAGAAGATTAAGAAACCCAACCCAGGGAATAAAAAAAAGTAGGCATCAGAAGGAACAGTCAAAAAACATCAGAAGGACAAGTCAAAAATGGGTAGACATCAGAAGGACAAGTCAAAAGCCTAAGTGGGTTTTCCCTTTCCCCCACTCTTATAGTAATGGTGAGTTAAGGAAGAGCCAATTGTAATTTTTTAAAATTCTTTAAGCTTCCCAGGCTTAAAAGATGCTGTTGTTTACATAATTGTTATGGTCTCTGCCTCATTTCCCCAAGGTGATTTCCATGGCTTTCTACAGTACATTTGCTTTCCAGTGTGCCTGCTGCTTTAGTGTTACTTTCAGAAAATCCAACAGAGCTCTGCCTGATGCTACGCAGGTTATGATGCTGCTCTGGTTATTGCCAACTCTGATCGATCTCCCTAATGATCGCTGATACCACAAGAGAACTAATGACTCTCCGTAGCAGGGAAAGCTAGGAGAACAAAGCACTTTGGTTATCTTTCTATAGAAATTGCATTGGCAGTTCTGTGTTAGCAAAAACTTCAGAAGAGAAGGATTTAGGGGTAGTGATTTCTGACAGTCTCAAAATGGGTGAGCAGTGTGGTCGGGCAGTAGGAAAAGCAAGTAGGATGCTTGGCTGCATAGCTAGAGGTATAACAAGCAGGAAGAGGGAGATTGTGATCCCCTTATATAGAGCGCTGGTGAGACCACATTTGGAATACTGTGTTCAGTTCTGGAGACCTCACCTACAAAGAGATATTGACAAAATTGAACGGGTCCAAAGACGGGCTACAAGAATGGTGGAAGGTCTTAAGCATAAAACGTATCAGGAAAGACTTAATGAACTCAATCTGTATAGTCTGGAGGACAGAAGGAAAAGGAGGGACATGATCGAAACACTTAAATATGTCAAAGGGTTAAATAAGGTTCAGGAGGGAAGTGTTTTTAATAGGAAAGTGAACACAAGAATAACGCCGGCTGACTTACCGGCCCCACGGCGATGTTGCTGAAGGGCCGGGCAGACTCGGACCCTTCAGATGGCGGCCGCCATCTTGTTTTCGGCCGAAATCTCACGAGACGAGATTTCGGCCGGGAATGCCCTGCCCACGTGGCTGGGCATGTCGTCAGGTCTGGGCGGGGCCTGCTGGCCCTATTTAAGGGGCAGCAGGCCGGGAAACAGCCTTTTCGCCCGGACCTGGCTTCGTGAGCAGACACTCCTTGGTGCTGCTCGGCCGCCATTTTGTGTCTCCCTCGTGTTGCGGCCGCCATTTTGTGGCCTACCGAGGGGGCGAAAAGTGCATTGGAAGACTTCTTGCCTTTCCTCCTTCACCGGAGCTGTTTGCAGCGATCCCCCTCGGGCCCGAGGGGGACTGGTAACCTCCTCCCGGCTGGGAGGAGGGCGCGGTGGGGGTGTTGGGTTTGGGCCCCCGGTCTTGGGGCGGGGGGTGTTCCTGGATTGCAGGCCTTTGAGGCCTGCCTGAGCAGGGAGGTTTGCCATCATAATAATACATTGCTTAATAACTACTGGTCAATATATCCATATATAATTGTACTGTTATACCCAATCAGGGGTTAATAGGGGTAGCAGGGGCTCCCAGGCCCTAGGTAGGGCCCTGTGGTTGGAGTTGGGCCTGCCATTCGTGCTGTTGGTTTCGGCCTAGGTGGTTTTAGTGACTTATTGCTTACCTAAGGGGACAGTGTGATGGCTCCTAAGAAGAGGCCTGCCACTGCTCCTCTGGCTCCGCCAGCAGCGCGCCCCAGGAGGGCCCTTAGGCCTTCTGCCCGGGCCCGGGCCAGCAGGGAGGGGACTGCTGGGGTGGTCCCTGAACAGGGGGGGGTGGTCTCGGTGCCTCCTGCCCCTCAACCTGATTTTTCTCCCGCTATGTCTTGGGCCAGGGTGTTGGAGAGGCTCGATGAGCTCGAGCAGTGGAGGAGCGGTGCGGTCCCCGGAGTGTCCAGCGATCAAGTGCCTGCGGCGTTGGGGAGAGATCCGGCGGCGGCCCAGGCTGGGCAGCCGGCTCCGTTCGGACGGCAGGCTCCTGCAGGGCCGATGGCGGCTTTCCCGGGCCCCACACCATTGGGCCCCCCGTGGATGTCTTCGACCCCGTACGGGGCAGGTGAGGCTGCACCACACACCACATCTCTGTCTTTTCTTCCTCCCCCCGCCCCGGGTTTTCCCCCGGCGGGGGTCGGGAGTGGGTCCAGCTTTTTGGGGTCCCCCGCGGGCACCTGCGGGCAGGTGTGGGCTCCGCCGGTTCCTCCTCCGGGGCCGCCGGCGGCCGGCGCTGCTCCGTTGCCTGGGACGGGTTCTGCGGGGACACCAGCGGTGCCTGGGGCAGGGGGGTGGGTTCCTCCGGCCCCTCCTGTCATGCCCCCGCTCCCGGTTTTCCCCTACCCCCATGGGGCGGGTGTTTTTGGTGTGGCGGCCAACTCGGTATGGGACCCCTTCGCTTGTATTAAAGCGGGGGCCATACCGTGCGGGCTGCCGTCCACCCCTCTAGGATGCCACCTTCACCCGTCGGTCAAGGAGGCTATTTGGCGGGGCGAATACGTCGATCTTTTTTCGCTTTTGAACCGCGAGGTTCCCAAGCAGGAGAAAGAGATTGTCCCGGGGGAGAAAACAAAGAAGACCAAGGTAACGAAATGCTTCAGCTCTTGGCTGTATGCCTTTCTTACCTATGGGTCGGTAGTGATCCAACGGCAGCCGGCTATGGCCTCTGCCATGTTTAAGTATATAGACTTAATTGCCAGAGCCCATTTTGAATACAAGGGCACCATCTGGCGCCATTATGATAAGGGTTTCCGCATGAGGATGTCTGTGGAACCCAACTTGCCGTGGGATATGGTGGTCCCGGATCTGTGGTTCCGGGCCACGCATATGTCCGGGAAGGAAGGGTGTGAGCGCACTGATAGTGGGCATTTTATGGAGGAGGAGCCCGGCGCGGCTTCGCCGGCCAAGGCGACTCCGGGTGTGGCTGGCAAGGGGGCCTCGCCCGCTTGTCATGAGTTTGCTGCAAAAGGGGCGTGTTTTCGTCCCTTTTGTAAGTACAAGCATGCCTGCGGGAATTGTGGGGGGTCCCATGCAGCTTCAGTCTGTCCCCGCCCCAAGAAAGGGGCGGAGAAGAAGGGCGGGGGTCCAGGTAAACCTCCCCCACCAGCTGGGGGAAAAGGGGCCCAGCCCAATTAATGTTTCTGTGCTTGAGGGTTGGTTGATCGACTACCACCCTCGCCCGAGAGCCGAGTTGCTCTTGAGGGGCTTCTCCGAGGGATTTAGGATCCCTTATGTGGGTATTAGGAGGGCCTTCATGTCCGACAACCTCAGGTCGGTTGTTGGACATGAAGACATTGTACGGGCTAAGATTCGAAAGGAGGTGGCTGAGGGCAGGGTCCTTGGGCCCTTCCCGGAGCCGCCCTTTCCGAATCTTCGTGTGTCCCCCTTAGGTGTGGTCCCCAAAAAGGCGAGTGGTGAATTTAGGTTGATTCACCATTTGTCTTTTCCAAAAGGGGAGTCAGTGAATGACTTCATTCCTGACGAGCTTTGTTCCGTCCGGTACGCATCCTTTGATGCGGCCGTGGCTATGGTTAGGGAGTGTGGGGTGGGAGCCCTTATGGGTAAATGCGACATTAAGTCGGCATTTCGGCTCCTCCCCATTCACCCAGGCGACTTCGAGCTGCTGGGCTTCCATTTCGAAGGTGGGTTTTATGTGGATAGGGCATTGCCGATGGGCTGCTCTATTTCCTGCTCCCTCTTTGAGAGCTTTAGTACCTTCCTCGAGTGGGTGCTCAGGAGGCGGAGTGGCCTGGGGTCTGTCGTTCATTACCTTGATGATTTCTTGGTGGCCGGGCCTGCGCAATCGGAGCAATGCTTTGCTTTGATGCGGGACTTCGAAGCCCTTTGTGCTCAATTGGGGGTGCCTTTGGCCTCCGAGAAGACCGAAGGCCCTGCCACCAGGATTACCTTCCTGGGTATTGAATTGGATTCAGTGGAGCAATCTTCCAGATTGCCCCTGGATAAGTTGATTAAGATCAGGTCCAAACTTGAGGCGGTCCTGGGCTGCAGGAAGGTTACTCTTCGGCAGCTCCAGGAGTTGGCTGGGATTCTTAATTTTGCCTGTCGGGTAGTGGTGCCTGGTAGGGCTTTTTCTCGCCGGTTGTATGATGCGATGAAGGGGCTGAGTTTGCCCCACCATCGTACCCGCTTATGTGCAGGGGTCAGGGCTGACCTCTGCGTGTGGCGGGAGTTTTTGGAACGTTTTAATGGGTTGTCGTTTTGGCGGCAGGAGCTTCTTTTGGAAGCGGAGCTGCAGCTGTGTTCCGACGCCGCAGGGACTTGCGGTTTTGGGGTAGTGTTAGGTGACCAGTGGTGCTGGTCGGCATGGCCTCCGGAATGGAGTGCCTGTTCGTTGGTTAAGGACTTAACCTTTTTGGAGCTTTTCCCCTTAATAGTGGCCTTAGAGCTCTGGGGGGAGCAGTTCAGGGATAAGACTGTGCATTTTTGGTGTGACAATCTAGCGGTTGTCCATGTTGTGAACGCCCTGTCCTCTAAGAGTGACAGGGTGATGCGGCTTGTCCGCCATTTTGTGCACAGGTCCTTGTCTTTGAACGCCTTGTTTTTGGCTAGGCACGTCCCTGGTTTAGATAACGGGGTGGCTGACGCCTTGTCCCGTGGTCAGTTGTCCAGGTTTCGGACCCTGGCCCCGTGGGCCCGAGAGTCGCCGGAGGTGTTTCCAGCCCACCTGTGGAGCCTGGGCGGGCTCTCGAGAGCTGGAGAGACGAGGCCTCCAGGGCGATCGCATTATCGGTAGCTCCTAGTACCCTGCGAGCTTATCAGCGTGCAGGTAAGGAGTTTGGGGATTTCAGGCTGGGTAAGGGTTACCCCCATTGCTGGCCTGCCCCGGTGGAGCACCTAGCTGAATTCTGTGTCCTGCTGAAGGGGCGTGGCCTTTCAGTGAGGACTATCAGGGCTAGGTTAGCCGGCCTCGCCTTTCTGTCCAAGGCGGGGGGGTTTGGTGATTTTACGGGTGATTTTCGCATCCGGAGGATGCTGGAAGGTTGGGTGCGGGAGCGACAGGGGTTTCCCGCTGACGCTCGTCGGGCCCTGACGGTTCAGCAGCTGTCTCTGATTAATCAGACATTTGGCAGTCTGTGCGCCTCCCCTTACGAGGCTCGGCTGTTCAGGGCAGCGACTTGTGTTATGTTTTTCGGGGCCCTCAGGGTCAGCGAGGCAATGGCCTCCTCGCAGTCTGACTTGTCGCTCCGCGCCTTCCAGCTCGCTGATCTGTCCTTTAGACAGGGGGGTGTCTCTCTTTTGGTGAGACACTCCAAGACAGATCAGTTACACAGAGGGGTTAGACTTGAACTTAGTGCAGCCACCGATAAGTCTGTTTGCCCGGTGGCTGCTTTGCAGCAATTTTGTGTCTTGCGTGGGTCAGGGTGTGGGTACCTTTTTATACACCAGGATGGTTCCCCCCTGACCCGGTATCAATTCTGGGCGATAGTGTCTAAGGCTATGTCTCAGGTAGGCATGGATCCCGCCGGCTATGGAACGCATTCGTTCCGTATCGGCGCCGCCACTAGCGCGGCACTTTCTGGTCTCCCGGCCCAACGGATTCAGGAGATCGGCCGCTGGCGGTCAGCGGCATATTTGGGTTATGTCAGGCCCGCTGAGGATCCGGGGCAGGGTTTAGGCTAGGTAACCTCTCTGTGTGTGTCCTCTTCCAGGTTCCCAGTCCAGGCAGAAACCGACGGCGCTGCTGTGTGGCCACAGCATGGTCTTCTGGGCCGGCCGCTCAGCAGCCAGAAGTGCCATCGGGACCCAGCTGTCGTTGGGACGGTGGGTCAATGTTGTTTGGATGGGCCGGAGGGGTATGCGGTGGGAGGGCCTCCTACCGACGCTGCTGGGTACGCAGCATCTCAGGGCGGTACCCGGCGCTGCTGGGCGGGCGGCTACCCAGGGTCGCGCCCAGATGGGACTGGGTGGTCGGCAGCCCATAGCCGCACCCAGATGGCTGGTCTTGCACCTCGGTGGCAATGACCTATGCCTGCTTGGCGGTCTACCGTTGATCGTCCAGGCGCGCGAAGACCTGCGGCGGCTTCGCACGGTATGGCCCACCACGCAAGTGGTGTGGTCAGAGATCCTCCCACGGATCGTTTGGAGGGACGCCATTTCCCTTAGGGCCATCCACCGGGTTAGACGTAGGGTGAATAAGGCCGTGGGAAAGACTGTCAAAGAATTAGGGGGGATTGTAGTTGCCCATCCCCTCATCACTGTAGATCGGCCGTGGCTTTACCGGGCCGATGGCGTTCACCTGTCAGAACAGGGGAACGCCATTTTCTTACAGGACCTGCAGAGGTCTCTGCGTGAGCTGGCGCAGATAGAGGGGGGAGTCGGGGGGCCAAGATAGAGATCTGACCCCCGCTCCGTGGCAGGTTAGGGGCGGAAATCTGGGTGGTTTCAGCAACTGCGCGTTCTCCCTTGGGCATCTTTGGGGATGATTGACAGGTTCTCTCCAAGACCATGGTGGGTGCTACCTGCGCACTTGGGGGGAACCTGTCTTTGGGTCCCGCTATTGAAGTCCCAGGGTAGGGGTGAGCCGGCGGGACCCCCCTCATGCGAGTGTATGGCAGGGTCTCAGGTGAGGGAGAGGTCCCTCACCTGGACCAGCATCGATTACGCCCATAGTTGCCCAGGAATGTTGACCTTTTACGTCATTTCCGCCCCGGAAGTATTTGTTTGACCCTGCAGGTCCATTTGGTTCCGGGTCATAGTTGAGTATGTTGATTATGCAAATTTATGCTAATTCATGCTAATTTAATTAATAAATTATGCAAATTTATTATAATAAAAATGACCCAAGTTTAAATCCAGCTCTTGTGTCCGAGTCGTTACTCCGTCTCTTCTGCAATAACGCCGGCTGACTTACCGGCCCCACGGCGATGTTGCTGAAGGGCCGGGCAGACTCGGACCCTTCAGATGGCGGCCGCCATCTTGTTTTCGGCCGAAATCTCGCGAGACGAGATTTCGGCCGGGAATGCCCTGCCCACGTGGCTGGGCATGTCGTCAGGTCTGGGCGGGGCCTGCTGGCCCTATTTAAGGGGCAGCAGGCCGGGAAACAGCCTTTTCGCCCGGACCTGGCTTCGTGAGCAGACACCCACCCGCCCTTCCCTATTTTGCAGTGTGCCTAGGGGTCGCCTGCGGGGGCCGAATGGGAATTTTTTGCAGCTTCGCCCATTAGGCCAGGCTGTTTTTTCGCCCATTCCACACTGGGGAGATGGATGTGCGGTTAGGGGGTGTTTGCATTTAATTAGGTTAATTGGCTTACCTCTGGTCATTGGGTAGGCAGGTTAGGGGCGGAAATCTGGGTGGTTTCAGCAACTGCGCGTTCTCCCTTGGGCATCTTTGGGGATGATTGACAGGTTCTCTCCAAGACCATGGTGGGTGCTACCTGCGCACTTGGGGGGAACCTGTCTTTGGGTCCCGCTATTGAAGTCCCAGGGTAGGGGTGAGCCGGCGGGACCCCCCTCATGCGAGTGTATGGCAGGGTCTCAGGTGAGGGAGAGGTCCCTCACCTGGACCAGCATCGATTACGCCCATAGTTGCCCAGGAATGTTGACCTTTTACGTCATTTCCGCCCCGGAAGTATTTGTTTGACCCTGCAGGTCCATTTGGTTCCGGGTCATAGTTGAGTATGTTGATTATGCAAATTTATGCTAATTCATGCTAATTTAATTAATAAATTATGCAAATTTATTATAATAAAAATGACCCAAGTTTAAATCCAGCTCTTGTGTCCGAGTCGTTACTCCGTCTCTTCTGCAACAAGGGGACACAATCTGAAGTTAGTTGGGGGAAAGATCAAAAGCAATGCGAGGAAATATTATTTTACTGAAAGAGTAGTAGATCCTTGGAACAAACTTCCAGCAGACGTGGTTGGTAAATCCACAGTAACTGAATTTAAACATGCCTGGGTTAAACATATATCCATCCTAAGATAAAACACAGGAAATAGTATAAGGGCAGACTAGATGGACCATGAGGTCTTTTTCTGCCTGTCAGTCTTCTATGTTTCTAAATGGTTCCTCTTCTCATTCTCCTCTATGATATTTCTGTTTGCAGTACCAGAGAGTGGAGACATTTGAGCTTCAGAAGAGATTTATGTACCCAGAACCGTAGATAAAACCTTCTACTTTAAACACATAATTTTCTATGTAATGAAAAAGAGCCAAGAAGAGTTTCTACACTGAGCAAATGCAGTACACAAAAATGATGGGCTGGGAGTCTGGGGAAAATTGATGAGCCAAATTAGCTGTGATTTGATGTACATATGAATATTCAGTTCTACTTCTGAGGTGCACTATGAAACAAACTTAATGGAAAGAAAAATGTTTTTCAGAAACCTATTGCTGATAATTAGTAAATTGTTACTAACGTCAATAAAGTCTGATTATGATCATGCAAATCCATCACACCTCACACAAGCAATTGCTCACTGTTAAACCTTACTAGCTTCTTATCTAGCGTTCTTACCCAGCAAGAGGGAAATTTCATGTTGTCCAATTATGTCAGACTTGCAAGCAGTCTAAGAGTGAATTATTGTGGATCAAGACAGGAGGGCTAAGTTTCCATGTGACAAATTCAGGAACAAATTCCCCTTCTTTGGTACTGATTAGAAGGGAGATAAGTGAAATAATAACTACTTTTCTTATAGTACCTCTTTCTTTCTTTCTTTCTTTCTCTCTCCATCTCCATCTCCCTCCCCCCCCTCTCTCTCACATACACACACACTATATGCAATGATGGGCTTCTATGGGTATCGTTAGGTACGCAGAACTGGTAGAAAAAGTTTGTATTTTTTTATTTTTTCCCTCTTCTGATCTCTGGGTATGTTTTTCCTATTGCAGTAAATGAGGTTGAATGTGTATAATTTTAAAAGAGCTGTGTGTGTGTGTGTGGGTGTACGTATACATACAGTTTATATAGTAGATAATGTATATTTTTATGTGCCTGCATGTAATATGTATGTACACATATGGCATATATACATAGAATTAAATGGTATATTTTGGATGTTTAGTAATAGTAAATAGATAGGGAAATTGTATCTCTTTGAAGCAAGGAGAGGCCAGGCATCGTAATCCTAACCCTAACCCTTGATGTGAGTGATATCAAGTTGGCCACCTTTAAGCCAGTCACATGACCTTTATGCCCCGCCGGTCACATGATCATCGAGGCACTACCACCTGGTCACATGGCTGGCAAGCTACACCCACAAAATAAGCCACGGCCAAAGTGTGGTAGTATATTTTTTAGCAGTCCTTCACTGACTGTGTGTGTGTGTGTGTGTATGTGTATGCATGCATAACATATTTTTACTGATGATGAAAAGGAAGGGAAACTAGTATAGATCTGTTTAGAGCTTATTATGGTCTCATCAGCTAGCCATATCCTTACTGGGATTTGAACCTGCAGAGTCTGCCTTGTGAGACAGTGGCTTTAACCTCTAGGCCACAGGCTCTCATCTATCTATCTATCTATCTATCTATCTATCTATCTATCTATCTATCTATCTATCTATCTATCTATCTATCTATCTATCTATCTATCTATCTATCTATCTATCTACCTATCTACCTATCTACCTATCTACCTATCTACCTATCTACCTATCTACCTATCTACCTATCTACCTATCTACCTATCTACCTATCTACCTATCTACCTATCTACCTATCCACCCACCCACCCACCCACCCACCCACCCACCCACCCATTTTGAGACTGTCAGAAATCACTACCCCTAAATCCTTCTCTTCTGAAGTTTTTGCTAAACACAATTGATTGATTTGATTTGATTTGATTGTCGCTCTTCTCCGAAGACTCGGGGCGGCTCACAAGGTACAATATAAAACAATGTGTATACAAATCTAAATATTTTAAAACTACAAGCTAAAATATTGTTAGTATACGACCAGCATAACTATAAGAATAGGATTATCCACTGACTGAACTGTCCTGTGCTTGGTCAATGAACTTAACTGGGTAATTTCATGCATATTATGTAGCTTCCTGTTATTGGTTTAATATAAAGCAAACAATTTACATACTTTTGTACCTTATCTGGGGGATAGTTTGTCTTTTGCCACACATTGCTTCTTTTCTAGGCACCTCGCCAATCGTTCATTCAATAGAGAGAACGAATGGTGTATGCATAGCATAAATGTTTCCCATGGTTTAAAGTTTTATAGTCGGTACCTGTCCAAGGACATGCCATATGCTTACATTGGAACTGGTCATTGCTTGTGCCTCTTTCCTGGATCAGAATTTAAAGATTTTATAGAAAGCATCCCTCTGTCTCCTTGAGCCTATGTTTCAGAAGTCTCATTGAACAAAATTATTTATAAGTAATCTTCAAACTATATCAAACTATATAAGACTATGCAGATAATCGTGTAAATACACCAATGAATACAAATTTTCAGTACTTCCAGTGAAAAACAACAAGAGATCTTTGAATCATAACTTGCAACATTTGGGGTTTTTTTAGTTGAATGAAAAAATACCAACCTATTCCAGATCCAAATGCAAAAGATAGCAAGGACCATTGAATTCTCAGGTTATTTGTCACAGCTTGTTAGTGTTTGGCATCAGTAGTACTCCTGTTATTTTTCTGGTCATGCTATCTTTCCTCTATTTAGCTTTTTATCTCTTGCTAAAGTGGTGTCAACTCTTTATTATCAGCACTGGGAAGGAATTTGGTTTCTGCTTTTCTACTAACAGAGTTGGCTAGAACAGTATTGTGTAATGAAGCACAGTGTTGTGCTGCTTTGCACAATTGTTTCCAAAACACACCGGTAGGTGCCACTACAGCAACACACATTTTACCCCTTTCTGCAACCAATAACCAATGTTCTCTTTTCCTTGGGGAATTTTGTTTACTTAATATATACCCCACCGTTCCACCAGGAGGTCAAGGCGGCCCACAACTCCATGTTCTAATTCAGTTTTTCTCAGCCTTGGCAACTTTAAAACATGCAGGTTTAATGTTCAGGATTCTCCAGCCAGCATTCTGCCAGAGAATTCTGGGAGTTGAAATTCATACATCTTAGAGTTGCCAAAGTTGAGAATCAAGCTCTAATTTTTCTATGCAATGGAATCTTGCAAACAAAGATGGGTTGAGAGAGCGTGACTGGTCCAGAGACACTTTGTTTTTTTCTCATGGCTACGGATGCAAAGGATCTCTTCCAATACACTTTTTTTCTTTAATGAAAATAGGATATCTATCTCATATCAATTTATCCAAACCCTTTGAAATCCTCTAAGTTAGTGACTAAGTTAGTGACTAGCTACTTTCTGTACTATCACAGTGGGTTTTCATATCATATATTAAGTTGGTTATGAAAAAATAAGCCTGTTTTCCCAGCTATTACCTTGAGAGAATTTAAGCTGCTCAATAAAAGTTCCTGAACTACAATTAATCTAGAAAACTCTGATCCAAATTTCCTAAGCAACTACTAACCTTACCTCTGAAAATTTCATTTTCCCATCTTCTTCAAGCAAAGACATCAATTTCATCCATTGGGAATAGCTCCAATAATTGAATAACAGAATTGGAAGGGACCTTGAAAGAGTGGTGGTGAGACCACATTTAGAATACTGTGTTCAGTTCTGGAGACCTCACTTACAAAAAGATATTGACAAAATTGAACGGGTCCAAAGACTGGTTACAAGAATGGTGGAAGGTCTTAAGCATAAAACGTGTCAGGAAAGACTTAATGAACTCAATCTGTATAGTCTGGAGGACAGAAGGAAAAGGGGGCACATGATCGAAACATTTAAATATATTAAAGGGTTAAATAAGGTCCAGGAGGGAAGTGTTTTTAATAGGAAAGTGAACACAAGAACAAGGGGACACAATCTGAAGTTAGTTGGGGGAAAGATCAAAAGCAACATGAGAAAATATTATTTTACTGAAAGAGTAGTAGATCCTTGGAACAAACTTCCAGCAGACGTGGTAGATAAATCCACAGTAACTGAATTTAAACATGCCTGGGATAAACATATATCCATCCTAAGATAAAATACAGAAAATAGTATAAGGGCAGACTAGATGGACCAGGAGGTCTTTTTCTGCCATCAGACTTCTATGTTTCTATGTTTCTACCTCTATATTCCACAAATCAAATATGTGCTATGCCTTTTCCTTCTATTCTAAATTTCCTTCCAATCAACTTCATTGGAAGACCTTTAGTTCCAGTTTTTTTCAAAAAAAGGAGGGACATTTTCCCCTATCCACATTCTTATTCAATAACATGCCTCAAAGATTCATCCTTGCCTTTGTTCTAAACAGAAAGATCCGTATTTTTCTCATCACAATTTGAGAAAAGACATATTTTAATGTCTTTTCTCAAATGTAGCAACTATAACGGTATGCAGAATTTCAGATATAGTCACACCACTGATTTGTACAAGTGTGTCGCAACATTATCTGCAGTATTTTCAATCTTTTCCCAAATGGACTTGTCTGGATTTTACTTTTTTTTTTTTTTTGGCAGAATTACAGTTCATTGAGTTGACATCTTCATTGTTCCCAAGATCTTTTTCTCTGTTAGCTGTTACAGATAGCTAAGATACTATTAATGTATATTTAAAGAGAATTTCCCCCCTCGGTATGCATCACTTTGCACTCCCTTAACTGTAATAACATTTGCCGTTTGATTGACTAATCACCCGATTTAAAGAGATTCTTCTGGAGCTCTTCATCATCACTTTCACCTTTCACAAACCTGAATAGTTTAGTAACATGTACAAACTTGGCTGCCTTGCTACATATTGAAGGCTCAAATTATTCATGAACAAGTTAAGTCTTTTGTGACAGTACGTGGAAGGAAAATATTGAGTGCCATCGTGTCACATGACCACCCAGACATACAAACTGTAGTTGTGACTGATAACCTGAGTCTGAGAAATGACTGAGAAAAGCATAGATAAGAAAAGAAAACTTTTCACACAGAGAAAAGGAAGTGAAATGAGCTAAGAAGTTGGCATAAAGGAATTGAATTCAATTAGGAGAAAGGGAGTGGGAAAGAAGCAAAAAAAAGAGTAACAAACAAGATGGACTCAGAGTCTTGGAATTATTGAAAAATGCAGCTTTCAAGAGGATTCAAGATCACCAACAAAGAATCAATATAACGATTGCTCTGCAAGGAGGAAAAAGTAGTAAGTGATCTGTCTAGTCAATGCAGTTACAGTGGTACCTCTACTTAAGACCGCCTCTACTTAAGAACTTTACTAGATAAGAATCTGATCAGTTCTTTGTTCTTCTTTATCTTGCCTTTCATTTTAGTCTCTTTTTTCCCCCTTTTGTCATTGTAACCCATCATTTAACAGAAAGTTTATTCAATCATCTCGGTCATAAATATATCTGCTTTTTTCCTAGATAATGCAGCTGAGGAAAATGATGAAAACTCAGAACATTCGGACAATATCTCCATAACCAGGAATTTGGAATGGTCATGAATTGTTGTTGAACTTGACGTTCAAATCAGTGGCTCAGCTTCCATGTAAAAGTGGAATCTACCTCTTCTATTTCTTGAAGTTTGAAATGTGTTGAAAGCAGATAGAGAAAGAATAGAATAAGCATTGGGGTGTTGCAGTATAGTTTATTATGTAGCTCTTGTCTCTGTTTCAAGTTTTTTCTCTGGCAAGAGTGTTACAAATACAGTGGTACCTCTACCTAAGAACGCCTCTGCTTAAGAACTTTTCTAGATAAGAACTGGGTGTTCCAGATTTTTTTTGCCTCTCCTTAAGAACCATTTTCTACTTAAGAACCCAAGCCTGGAAAAATTTTCCAGGAAATTTGAGAGCGACACGAAGGCTCAGCCAGTTTCCTGCCATTTCCCCTTTGATCCCGGCCATCTTGGGCTTTTCTGGACTGCCAGATGAGCCTTTTGATGGCGCTTAAGGAGGCTTTTGCAGTCCAGAGCGAATGGAGCGTTTTCTTTTCTCTGAGCTTGGAGAGTGAATAAACTACTTCGCTACGGTGATTCCCTCGCGCTGCCTTCCATACACACAGCTGGATCAACTCGGCTTCAGCCAAACCAAGGAGTAACCACAGTGAAGGAAAGGCACTGAGAGTACGATCTAGCTTTCACATCCTTGAAGGTGTTGTCTACATATCTGTACATAAGCCTCTTGATTTCAGAGATTTATTTCAAATCTCTTCTCTCATATTTGTCTCCTGAGAGTCAGGAATTTCTTACAGCAGCACAGACCCATTTATTATGTCCAAGAGACAAATGCTCATACATTTATCACTTTATGTTGCATGCTGGAAAGTACCTTCTCCCCATTGGCTGCTTATTGTACAACTAAGTATCAGTAACTTGGTTGTCTTTCCTAGAAATAAGTTATATTTTAAAAAGTATGGAATCCTGTCTTTTTAACACAATCATCAAACTCACCTTAATATTAGACTCTGGGAGTGAGAAATGTTCCTTTCTCAAACTTCTACCAAAATCTCCCCTGTTCCTCCAGCTGTTCCTTCTCTTTCTAAAAAATGCCAGTGGTGCAGTAATAGCAGCAATAATGATTTCACATCTGTATCTCGCCATTAATCATGCATTTTTCAATGTATTTTTGATTAGGTTAGGCTGAGTGATAGGAACTGTCCAAAGATGATTCTTGAAATTATGGCTAAAGAAGGAATTCATCCCAATCTAAGGCAAAGTTTCTGTCTGCTACATCACGTTGTTTCTCTTAAATACATTATTCCAAACAAAGGGGTCACATGAAGGTGATTTCCATGACATTTTTTACCATGAATATTAACCAAGGAGTTTAAAATAGAACCAATTCCAGACTTTTTTTTTTTTTAAAGGCTGGTTTCTTTTATTGCGCTTCCAGGTTTTTGCTCTGGTGCTCATAATACATACTGAAGTCACAACACGTTGTCAAACTTTCCATTTAAAACATAAAGGCCTTTAGGCCTGGTGTAAATGCCCACATAGGGCAGAGGTCCTGAAACTTGGCAACTTTAAGGCTTGTGAACTTCAACTCCCAGAATTCCAACCCAACATAAACGGCTGGAGAATTCTGGGTGATGAAGTCCACAAGTCTTGAAGTTGCAAAATTTCAGGACCTCTGATATAGGATAATTTGATTTTCTTTCTCCCTCCCTCTCTCCCTCTCTTCCTCCTCCATCCTTCCCTGGCACAACAAAGAGTGTAATTCAACCCTTTACAATAGCATTACAAGAAGGTTTATGACAAGAAATATTTTCTCAGTCTGATGTGTGGGCAGAAACAAATGATTTCTTTTTCGTAACCTTTCTACCCCCACCACCTGTACACTCGTCAACAAGGAAAAGCAGCAGGAGTTGTCACTTCTTTTTGCTCAGCTCAATTAAAATGTTTTTTTTTTTTAAGAAGGGAAAAATATAACATAAGGAAAACATTAATTCTTTTAACAGGCAGGACTTATAAGAGTTAAAAGGACTTTGGATCAGACATATAAATAATAATATACATACTGCAATATTAGAAAGGAAACATATTTATGTATTAGACCAGGCAGATCGTGGTTTCCTTTTTATTCATTTTGCCCCAATCAAGTCATCTGGCTAAATTTTTTTAAAAATGTGAAAAGCGAAAATTAAAAACCTATTAAATAATTATTTCCATTGCCAAACAAAGCAGGTTTTTTTCCCCCGGTTTAGACTTTGTCGCTTACATAAACCCTTTGTCAGCCTCCACTTTTCGTCTTCACCTGCTAGCTTCGGCTGTCATAGAAATGGAGGGAGGGGGAGGTCAATTAATTGGGAGTGGGGGAAGTGTACTGGTGAGTGCCGTGTTCGAAGTTTCAAATCAGCTTCCCCCAGAGATACTCACTGTCCCACCTTCCTCGCTTTCTGTTGTGGTTAGCTCTGGCCCAGCTCCTGCCCCAAGGAATGTGCAGGTGGATGTGGGGGAGACATCCACATGCCGAAGGCCTGTTTTGCTCCTGATGGGATCTGCCAATGAAGCCTCCTCTTACCAATGAAGCATGAGTGACAGGGAAGAGGGGAGTTTGGCAGGCAGCCCAGGAGGAGATCAATCATCTGTATCATCCTTGGATTCTGAACAAGAATTAATGACACATCCACGCATGCGTAGAGCGATGCATAGGAGACAACAACTGAAGGATTATTACAAGAGAAAATGAGGCCACCTGTGGTTGGGTGGGGCTCCAGTAACTAGGGCTGCTGCTATAAATAGCAGTGTGTGGGTTTGGCTGTTGTGAAAGAGTATCTGATCGCAGTTCTTCAGGAATTGTGTATTGCTGTTTTCTGGACATTGTTTGTTGATTTTTCACGCCTTTGAAACCAAAGCAGAGCAACATGTGTGTGGGTGTGTCTCGCTTCGTTGGAAAAAGAAGGGGTGTGAAGTTTCTTCACAGCTGCTAGCTAAGTATTTAATGACTGCTTAAGGAAAATTGTACAGACTACCCGGTTGTTTTGGGACGAGTGCTCTTTGCAATACAAAAAGAGTGCTTAGTTTATTTTGAATTTTGTGATAAAGAACATTGTTTTGAATTTTCAAACGTGTGTGTGTCTGAAATTTGTACCCTTCAATTTTCAGGAGGCTCCTACCAGAGAGCCTGGCAGAACTCCTTCCATAAGAGTCTTAAGACTCATTTGTGTCTCCAAGCTTGGGACAATTAGATTTTAGGCCCCCTGGCCGATGAATGTTATGAGTGGCTGAGGTCTGAGTGTGTACAATTGATTTTTAAAATATTAGGGATTTTAGGTTAGATATTTAGCTAATGAATTGGATTTACCATTGTAATTTATTGTTTATATTATATGTAGTAAGCCGCCCCGAGTCTTCAGAGAGGGGTGGAATAAAAATCCAATTAATAAATAAATCCAATAAATAAATAAATAAATAATAAATAAATATTGCTAGGGAGGGATTTTCTCACCACTGCCTGCCTGGTAGAGCCAGGCATCATAGACTTGTTTACAGCCTGCTCAAGTTCAATGGCTTTGGTGGTCCAGATGTGGAAGACCAAACAGCTGGCTCACCCACCTGACCACGTTTCTTCAACACTCCGTGGCTTGCATTGGCTGCTGATCAGTTTCCGGTCACAATTCAAAGTGTTGGTAATGACCTTTAAAGCCCTACATGGCATTGGACCAGATTACCTCCGGAACCGCCTGCTACTGCACGAATCCCAGTGACCGATAAAGTCCCACAGAGTTTTGCCTTCTCCGGGTCCCGTCGACTAAACAATGTCGTTTGGCGGGCCCCAGGGAAAGAGCCTTCTTTGTGGTGGCCCTGGCCCTCTGGAACCAACTCCCCCCGGATATTAGAACTCCCCCCACCCTCCCTGTCTTTCGTAAACTACTCAAGACTCACTTATGCCGCCAGGCATGGGGGAGTTGAGATATTCCTTCCCCCTAGGCCATTACAAGTTATGCATGGTATGTTTGTGTGTATGTTTGGTTTTATAATAAGGGTTTTTAGTTGTTTTATTAATTGGATTGCTACATGCTGTTTTTTATCATTGTTGTTAGCCGCCCCGAGTCTATGGAGAGGGGCGGCATACAAATCCAATAAATAAATAAATAAATAAAAATAAATCTTGGGACAGAGGGGGATGTTCCACTTGGGAGGGTTTGGGGTTTCTTTGTATATGCATCTTGCGTGTCCTTTGCCTCAGAACTTGCTTTCCTTTGGTTGCTATCAATTCTTGCCTACTGAAAGTACTCATCTCAAACAAAACGGAGTTGGAGTTTTTCTTTCCTGGACTTTGAATGGATACCTGACTGACACCCTTGCTTTAAAAGAAATAAAAAAGTTGGATTTGAACCATGCTATATGAATCCTAATCAGTGTAACATTTTAGTGAGCTAATGAACTAGAGGAATGAATTGCAAGTATAGAGTATTAGAATAAAAATTAAACCACATCAGAGTAGCCCAGTAATAGAATCTGATAATTCGCGTATCTTTTTTTCCTGGTCTATTCAACAGGTTTCTTAGAAGCAGTTCATCTTCACAATCCACATGGTAACATTTGATTGCATTTTGCATTTAAGATTTCCCTCTGCCAATCTAAAAAAAAAATGATGTTCCATTTGGAAAATGTTAGCTTATTATTCTGCATAACTAGGTTGAGAAGATGAGAAGAAAGTATATAAATTCTCTGTAGGGCTCACTGCTCCAATTCTCTGTCTTTACCAGTGCTCCATTGGAGCTAGCAGTCTGGATGGATTTCAGGCATAATTGAAACAAGCTATAATATTCTTTAATTCTGCATTCAGTATTTCATTTCCTCTCCCTCTCCCACCCCCACATACCAACTAACGATTTCCCATTTTAAGAGAAGATTTTTCATTCTTTCACTCCTTGGCGGCTGGAAGTGTCGGCAATTTTGACAAGGACACAGACTTTCTAATTGTACAGCATAAGTTTTCACACTGTATAGGTTTAAAAAAAAATACATTCAAGCCATTAAGATACGTGCAAGGGATTTCCCTCCCCCCCTTGCCCAATAGCTTGCTAATGAGAGTTGTTTTTCTTCATTTATTATGTTGAACAGATGGATTTATTGGCATGTACATTTTGTCAATTTCAATATTTGAAACCATGTTATATTTTACAAGCCAGTTCAAGGCACCCAAGTCTATACATGAGAGAAGGAATATTTTAGCATAGGGTACAATTTTTCCAGCCACCTGATTTTGGAAGGATTAAGGAAAAGAAAACTGGAAAAAAGAAAATAAAAGTTTTGTATTGTATTGCATTGCAATGTTACATGACAATTTACATTTGCTGGTTGTCCCTTTCCAGTGGACTCAGTATATCGGATATAATTGCTATGGTTATCCTCCATTCTATTGTCATTTTTTGGAGGTGTTTTGTTCAGGGTTATTATGAAGACCTTTTGGCCTAGATCCCCAAATTGTACATTCTTGCTTTAAGATGTTAATATTCTTGCTTTTTATTATTTCTTTTTATTTATTAAGAAAATTCGTATGGCTGCCCAACTCATTCAGGGTGACTCCCAGTGGCTGACAGAAGTAAAATATCAAAATATCAGATTGCTTTGCTTTATCCATTGCAGCAATGCACTGTATACTGTATCTACAATAATTCTTTACATTTGAATCTTCCCAAGGTTCCCAAGGGGCGAGTACAAGTGCACTAGAGTGCCTTCCGTCCCCTGTCCTATTGCTCTCCTATATCTCCTATACCTTTCTTCTATTCCTATATATCATTGATACATATCATTGATATGTTCTATTACTATATCTTCTTTTCTATTATTTCTTAGATATATTTTACTATGAGTATCTCCTCTATAACCTTCATTATGTATTTTACTATGTGTATATAGATATATACCCACTAAAACCCTCATTGTATATTGGACTAACTAACTAACTAACTAACTAACTAACTAACTAACTAACTAACTAACTAACTGTTGTGATTCAGCCTGAGGCTGCTCAGGGACCAGCTGTGTCTCTGCTGGCTCCATGCCCGGAGGAGGATGACAGCGCAGAGGAGGGGGCTGAACAGTCGGACGGGGGAGAGGAGAGTCAGGAATGGGATGAAGGAGAACAGCATGAGAGCCCCGGGGGGGGGGGGCTCTCCCCAGCCAGTAGCTTGGAGTCATTAGGTGATGACGCACAAGCTGTCATTGACATGAGACAGAGACGTTCACAGCAACGAAAGGAGCAGTTAAAGAAATATTTTCACCATTGAATTAGAAACAGCTGGGTTTGGGTGTGGTCCTCATCAGCAGGGTTTAAAAGGCAGGCAAGGCCTTGAAGCCATGTGGAGTGTTATCAATTGGAGTTGCGGTGACCTGTTTTGATTCTCAGCGTCTCTGATCTTGGCTTGTGGTCTCGCAGTCTGGAAGACTCGTGGGAGGCGTCTGTTTGCTATCTACAGCTTCGTATTGGCAGCAAGAATCTGGTATTGCTTCATGGACTATTCCCTTCGTGTATATATTTGAAGTTCCAGCATTTTTCCTGTTTGTAAGGACATTTTCTGTTACCTGTGTTTTCCTTGAATTATATAAACTGTCTTTGCCTTTTACCAGTGTGTCTGGCTTCTCTTTTTGGGTTGGTATTGGATTCTGGAGTGACCCAGACAGAACACTAACTAACTAACTAACTAACTAACTAACTAACTAACTAACTAACTAACTAACTAACTAACTAACTAACTAACTAACTAACTAACTAACTAACTAACTAACAGGTGAAGGTGACATCTGAAATGTTCGAGCCTCATTCCCTCCCTCTCCCTTTCTCTTTCTCTCTCTCCCTCCCCACATACACCCCCTGTTACTGATGGATCAAAGCCAGAGTGATACATTTTTCATTTGATCCACCGAGAGTGCACAAAATGGAAATGGAATGATGCCAGCAGTCTCCAGTCCTGATTTAGACTGCATTGTTCACTGGATAGTATTGTACCTTTATATGTTCAGACTGAGGACACACCGAATCAGTAAGAAGAATTTGGGGTTCTACAAAAGCCTCATTTCTGACCCATATGTAATAATATACAGGTAGTCCTTCACCTAGAGTGGTAATCAATGTCCAATAGGGACATTGGAAGTTGTGGCAGTCATTAAGTGAAAGGATCACATGATCACCTTGCTTAATGACCCTTCCCCACTGTTCCTGAACTGGTTGTTAATGCATGTGAGTCATTAAGTGGAGCATAAGGTGCCTCAGGGGTGGGGAAGGCCCTGGGAGGCCACGTCCAGGCGTAGACTCACTCTCCCTGAGAAACCCTGTGCCCAAGTCTTACCCCTTAGGGGTCCACCTGACCAGTTCAAAATGATAGGTGAGGGAAAGTGAGAAGGAAGGTATCGGGCCTGATGAGCTGGAAGTAGCCCTAACTCCAGAAAGGAGCCACATTTAGAAAAGCGAGTTGTTTCTACCATCCAACATGATGCTGCCATCTGAGTCTCTCTCTTAAATTAACAGAAATTCGGAGCATTGGATTTCTACAGGACAGTAAATCAAATGTACTCATTCAATGGTTCTAAAATGTTGGAAATTGTTTGAGAAAGGCATTTGCTGGAGGTCTAACTGTGCTGGAATAAAATGCCAATTCATTCTTGTGGTATTTGCAAGAATGCTAAAATAAACTGATTGAAAAGAGGAAATCACAGTTAAAAAATAAATAAATCTGTAAACCCATTATGCTGATGCCAAACACTCCAGGTCTTTTTAATTAGGTCACTTGGAAGATGACCCTTTTGTTTTTGTATGGTTTTACTTTGGAATCTATGCTTCTAATTATCTTTTGTATTTCAAGCTCGTGCTCTGTAGTGGCGGGGGCTAGGGGGTGGGTAGATGCACACGCTGTTGCACGAGAGAGAAAATAAAAATAATGCAGAAAAAAACGGAGCAAATTTAACAGGTCAGAAAGAATGGACAATGGAAATTATCAACAAAGACAATGGAGATTCAGTTCAGATAATCCAATCTCCGCTGCATTTGAAATGAAATCAGATGAAAATTAGTACTGTTATTGTAATGCAACTTCCATATATAGGGCCTGGATTATACAGCATATAAATCCAAATGGCAAATAAATAACACAGCACTCCACAGCACAGCACTGTGCAGCACAACACAACAGCATAACATCATTGCTACCAATAGATGTATTCATTTATGTGTGAATTTTCACAGAATAGTTTTGCCAATGTTAATATGATCCGTTCAAAAGATCCTGAAATCTTTTAGCATACTATAATTCTGGCATCAGTTATACCATTCTCAAGGTGAATCAAGTACTCACAGTTGCTTCTCCAAATGACCACTGTGGCTACTAGCATAACTACTCATGAAGATTGCCTCTGGAAAACAAATACACAGTTGTTGTGGTTAGCTCTGGCCCAGCTCCTGCCCCAAGGACTGTGGATGTGGGGGAGACATCCACATGCTGCAGGCCTGTTTTGCCCCCGGTGGAATCTGCTGATGAAGGCTCCTCAGACCAAGAAGACATGAGTGACAGAGAGGAGGAGAGTGTGGCAGACAGCTCAGAAGGAGATCAATTATCTAGCTCCTCCTTGGATTCAGAACAAGAGTTAATGATACAGCCACGCATGCGGAGAGTGATGCATAGGCAACAACAACTGAGAGATTATTATCAAAGAAAATGAGGCCACCTGTGGTTGGGTGGGGCTGTGGTAATTAGTGAGGCTGCTATAAATAGCAGCCTGTGGGTTTGGCCATTGTGGAGGATTATCTGATCGTTGTGTTTCATGACTGCTTTACTGACTTTGACCTTTTGTGTGCTGATTTTCCCGCGCTTTGAAACTAAACCAGGGCAAAGTGTGTTTCACTTTGTGAAAGAAGAAGGACTGTGAATTGCCTCACAGCTGCAAGCTAAGTATCTCAGAACTGATAAGGGACTTGTACCAATTACCAGTTTGTTTGGAGATGAGTGCTCTTTGCTATACCAAAAGAGGGCTTGGTTTAAGTGAATTTTCATTAGAAAGAACATTGTTTTGAATTTTCAAATGTTTCTGAAATTTGTACGTGTGAATTTTGGGGAGGTGTGTACCAGAGAGCCCGACAGAACACACAGTAAACACATTCAATGAAAGTCACATGACTCTAGAGGCCAGTCCCAACACACATAACAATCCAAATAAATGAATGAATGAATAAATAAATAAACAAATAAAGTTTAAGTTTCATTTGCTTAATCAAACAGAAGATAAACAATAACATAAGCTATTTTTAAAGCTAAATAAATGATATATACTTTAACTCTACTTGTTATTTTTGAATGATCTAATGTTATTCTGACTGATAAAGTAGTTAGCTATGGGAATGAGACAATAATTTAAATTTCTAAAAAACAAATGAGGTTTGTTACTCGTTCAATTTAAGAGAAGAGGTAACCCATGGCAATTTTCTACTTTCCTTTCTAATATTTTGGAATTTAAAGCTTTATTGATAAGAACAGAAGAGCTCTTTCTGGTCCAGTATTTACTCTGTTGCTTAATGATGTAAATTGATTCTGCTACAAAAATTACACAAGGATTGATTTTTATTTTCAGATAGAGCTGGCTAACCTCTGTAGTATTTATGTTGGATGCAATTCCTGATTTTGCAAACCGTTCCAGGGTACCTGAAATAATTGCAAGTTAGTCCATTCCAGATTTTATAATATATTTCAAAGACAGGTGAACTCTGGGGAAAAAGAAATACAACCAGTGAATGGTATGTGATTTCATAAATTAAACCTCCTAATTGTACAGGCCTTTCAAAACATCATATCTCAATAACTAAGATTCCCAATACATGATAGAACATAATCTGCTTGGGAATTAGATTTATTTTTATATAAAAATGTTCATAAAAATGTGTAGTAAAAACATAGAAGCTTTTTGTGTAATTTAGGGGAAATTGGAATTACTGTATGAAGAATTGAAATCGTAACTATTGTTTCTGCTCCCAGTCTTCATTGTTCCTTTGTAAACTGAATTTATACACAAATTGTGTGCATATAGGCATTATTTCTGTAATAATATGTAGTACATTTTCTTAGAACTGCCCGCATATATTTTGTATACATGTAAATCCTGTTAACAAAATAATTATGGTACAGGGTTATTGGAGCTATGGATAAAGGTATTTCCTTCTGCCTATTGGATGAATGGGTTCAAGCACAATAGTAAACATGAGTATTTTTTTCTAACCATATTTGGCTGAGCAAACCATATTGGTCTGTCTTGTCCATAAACCTAACATAATGGATGGGTTTGTTTTGGGCTTAAACCAAAACCCAACAAATTATATTATAAGCTCAGTTCTACATGTGAATCAGATCAACTCCCCAAGATTTCTTAAAAATTATTTCTCATAGATTTGTAAATTTTATTTTTTTCCTTTATATAACCTTTGAGGAATTTTGGATGTGCTGAATTTTGGATGTATTATAGTGCTGAAACATAGGAGCAGATCTTAAACAAACTGTCGCTTAAATCCTGAGCTGTGCTTTCTTGATTAAAAGGGATTATCATACAACAGGGCTTTTGCTGGTTGAAGGAACTTTATTTTCACTTATTTCCTTTCTTCACAATATTGTTTGCTGTACAATGTTCCGGAGGTTCTATGAACCTTTAGGAGTCACCTGTAAAAGTGTGTGAAAAAAGAGAAATCAGAAAATTAACTTTCACCTTCCCTTTATAGCAAGAAAACTTATAAGGTTTGTTTCACCTCCGCAAAACCAACCAACCAACCAACCAACCAACCAACCAACCAACCAACCAACCAACCAACCAACCAACCAACCAACCAACCAACAAAACAACTCTTAGAACAGGTTTTAGAACTAGTTTTCTATATATAGTTGAGATCACATAGATCAGGTGTGTCAAACTTGATTTCATGAGAGCCACATCAAGATTGTGTTTGACCTCAGGGTGCCAGGTGGGTGTGGCCAGCTTGATGTCATTTATATCAGGGGCACCTATGGTGTCACTGGCACTCTGTCAGTGAAAATGGAGCTCAGGAAGGCTGCATGCAGCCCTTCTGACCTCCATTTTCACTGGCAGAGACTGTCACAGCCAAAACCAGAGCTTTGAAGGGCCACACATGGGTCCTCCCTCCTCCATTTTTTCTCACAAAGTCAATTTGAACCAGTCCTTTACTGTTTCCAGGGCAGCCCCGCAGGCTAGATCTAAGTACCCTGCAGGCCAGATCTGGCCATAGGACTTGAGTTTGACACCCCTAACATAGATTGAACCTGCAAGAAAATCCAGATTTTTAAAGGAACTTTAAAAGCAGATTACGGGTGCAATGCAGATCTTGTTCCAAAGGGTATGATAGGAAAGTCCCACCATCTTGGTCCCATTCATTGACAATCCTAATAATCCCCTTGGTCCCATTAATTAAAGGAACCTAATAAGATATTTTTTTTCTATGTATAAAATCAATTAAATTAGTAGGTAAAACTACATGAACGAAAGAAAAATTCTCCATTCCATATGAAAAGTAGATTCATCCAATATTGGGGACATTTAGATTACAGAGGGGAATGCCCAAGGAATGGCTGAAAGCTAATTAAAGTGATTAGTGTCTTGCAGCAGCTTACAAAGAACTGCTAAAGAAATAAAGGGAGACTAGTGTAGATCTATTTCGAGCTTTTTAGCTCTCATCAGACAACCCTACCCTTCTAGGATTCAAACCTGGGCTGCTTTTGCCTTGCTAGGCACTGCTTTTGCCCTCTAGGCTTTATTCCCTTTTATCAGTTGAGCAGAAGTGGGCTGCTGCCGGAACGGATAATTGCGTGCAGCTCTGTGCCTTTGGAATTCGAATGGGATTGAGCACAATTATGCATCCTGCACCTGTGCAGGATGCAAAATCTCACATGGGACGCATATGCGGGCGCGTTTTGGTGAGGTTTTTTGCTTCCCGGCATATATGTTTGTTATGTGTGTGTCTGTCTTGAGGTGAAGAGTGATTAGGTCTCTGTTGGCTTGGTCATTTCGTTACTGATTAGGGCTAATTCAGTTCTTTTCTGGATCCTTTTGGTGGCTGCGGTTTTAGAATGGAATTTTAGCTGGAAGTTCTTACATAGGAAAAGACCCGAATACACCAAGACCTGCATACGTATACTTGTGAAAATCTACGAAAACACACACACACACGCACACACGCACACACGCACACACGCACATAAAACACAGAAGTTCGAATGGTAGGCTTAGCCCTGAAAATTTGTATACAATTCCCACTGGAAATAGAAATGCTAGAAATATAAATGCCTTATATTTTTGTACTCTTCAAAGTTTCTACATTTTTGAACTGTTCTTTAGTAATCAAATATTGAGCACTGGTCACATGCTAGCTATAAACAACTATTCTGTATTACTGGAGACCATGATAAAAAGGGTCCATATTTGAACCAATTCTTGTGTAGATATTCAAGTGAATGCTTGTATAATTTCTTTACATACCACTTCCTCTTGGTCGGGGGAAGGAAGAGGGGAAAAAATATAAGGGGCATGCAGCCCCATTCTCCCCTCCTGATTTATTTATTTATTTATTTATTTTATTTATTGTTAGAGTAGAAAGGGACCAGGAAGGCCATCAAGTCCAACCCCCTGCCCAAGCAGGAACCCTATAGCACACCAGGCAAGTGGCAGTTCAATCTTCTCTTAAAAATGTCCAGAGTGTAGTGAAGACACCGGACAGCCACAGCAGATACAACTCAACTTTATTAAACACCGAACTGAAGTAACATCATATTTGACAGGATATTTATACTCTCCAAATAACCAATGAGAACACTAGAACAATCCCACCAAATGTCTCCCCCTACTGTTAACCCAGGACATGACACAGAGTGTTGGAGTTCACAACATCCGCTGGTAGGTTGTTCCATTGGTTGATCGCTCTGACCCTCAGGAAGTTCCTCCTTATCTCCATGTTGAATCTCTCCTCTCAGCTTCATGCTTGCCTTTTTAGGGGAAGACAGAAATGGTTAAACAGAAGAGGGCAATGGGTGGGAATTGACCAAGTTTTAAGAGGAAAATTAGACAGCAGTGGAAATGGCAATAACAGTCTTCTCTTTAAAAATGTCCTATATTTAAGGTTAGTTCAAACTGGTTTAAAGATATATAAAATGGAAGATCAGAGTCCTGGATATTGCCTGTCAATTATTAGCACATTCATTATTTGGGGAACAGGCATGAAAGTCACTTGGTCATTTTTTTTCAATGTAGTTATTGTTTTATTTATTTAACAACTATATATGGTTGATCATCTAACCAGCGGAATGCTAAGTGGCAAAGATAGAAGCATTACAACTCATAATCCAGATAACTTTGTAAAACCTGGTTGAGCCCCCTACAAACAAACTCATTGCCAACGTGTCCCACATACCAATAACCACAAAGGCTAAAGCTCCTTTATTATTCCAGCCCCACTGTCTGGAGCAAAAGCCATGGCATCATGGTCTTCTGGGAGGCTAACAAGTTTGGGGCACCATATATCTCTTCTTTTTCCTGTCTATCCATTTTTTCCTTCCTTCCTTCCTTCCTTCCTTCCTTCCTTCCCTCCCTCCCTCCCTCTTCCCCTCCATTTCTCTTTGATACATACCATTTTACTTTTGTTTTTCACCACCTTAATTTTTTCTACTGCCCTTTGGTTTTTCGACAGACTGCTTTATTAACAAAGCAGCTTTATGATACTCCCGCATGCTGAGCCTATGGTGGTGAAAAATTTAGAGGTGTTTATATACCCTAAGGTTGCAGGATGATGTCCACTGGAAAGAAGAAAATATGGAGAGAAAGAAATTTCAGAGGAAAAATGGGATTAAAAACATTGGATAACCTTTTGTTCACTCCCTTGTTCTCTTCTAATTAACAGCATTATTTCATTGTCAGATCTTTCTCATTTTATTTTCAAGTGTTGTTTCTATACCACTGCTCTTACAGATTGTGGGGGATGTGAAAAGAGAAGGTGAGAAAGTAAATGTTTCTGCTGAAGTTATTTTGCTCAGAGAATGAAACCGGAGGTACAAAGAGCAACAGCAGTGGGTGGTGTTTGGTTGTCATGGGCTAGGAGACTTGATAACACCATACACCCGTGTAATTCTACAAAGGATGCATGCCTTGTCAGGACAGTTTAAAGGTGGAGGTGGGAAGGCACGGGATTGAACAGAGATATGCTTCATCATTCTAAATAATTGTATGTACAACCTCTGTTTTAATGGGAGGATAGCAGATGCAATAACTTATAACATTGTTCAAGCACTATAGGTTTTGTTCCTCATTTGCTTCTGAAGTAAGCATATGCTGGCTCTGTTAAAAAGTGCTATTGCTAACATGTTGTAAGCCGCCCTGAGTCTAAGGAGAAGGGCGGCATAAAAATTGAATAAATAAATAAATAAATAAATAAATAAATAAATACTGCTCTTTGAATAAATATACATTCCTGTTTGTCGATGAACTGAATTTATTGCAGGAACCCATATTGTGTGCATGATGCTAACCTCTTTTCTCTTTTGTGTCAAAACCAAACGATCACAATTTCCATCCTCTGTAGTCACAGTTATTACTGGACAATGCAACAGGCTTAGAAAAGGCAGCAGCCAGAAAGTTGGATAACTGAAGTGCTTCTAAAGGGTTGGGATGAAAAAGTGATCTATCTTTTGCTGTGCTATTCATTCTGTTATACAGTAGATTTTTAAAATTGTTCTTCCATTCAATTTTGTCTAATTCTCGGAGAATTCCCGGACAAGAATTTCTTGTCATTGCCTCCTTCCTAGGGCTTATTTATTTAGTGTATTTATTTAGCATTTAGCATATGGCATCTACGGGGAACATGTAATCAGTTTAAATAAAATGTCAGCTTTATATATATGATGTGTTGACAATACTATATAAAGATAATATATTAAATTAAGATAAAACCATAACAAAACCACCAAAACATGGAGCCATAGGATTCCAATGGAATAGATTATAATTCCTAGGGCTGAAAGAATGGGACTGGCCCAAGGTCAACCAGCTGGCTTCTTGTGAAAGGCAGGACTAGAACACATGATTTCCTGGTTTCTAGCCTAATATCTTAATCCCAAACTAAGTCTCTAGAAATTACTATCTGTTAAATATTCCTTGATTTTTGAAAAGAGTTACCAGTAAGTATTATACTTAGAAAAGAAAAGGAGACACTACCAGGAAATATGCTTAATCATTAAAAAAAGAAAACAAAAACCAGTGAGTCAATCAACCCCAGTTTTTTCTAGCCAAGAGTATCAGATATATGGCTCTCAAAATTATTATTATTCAGAGTGGAAATTCTGGAAGTTGTAGTCTAAGATTGCTGGAGGTTACAGAGGGATAATCAAGGGAAGTATTGCCAAATTCAGGAGCTGGAAAATTCAGCTCTTGCTAAGCCAGAACTTTCTGAAGACTCTACCAAAGAGGCCAATGGTTGCTGGAAATGGTAATTCAGGAGCAATCAAAGGAGCAGGGATACTTCCTATCTAAACTAAACAGAGTTCTGAGAAGTCATAGAGATTTAGATTCATGGAGGCAAATGAATAGGAAAATGAAGAAAGTAATGATAAAGTTAAATTTTATGGAGAAAATAAAAAATCTAAACACATTTTCTTGTTGGGACATTTATTATATTATTTGATGAATTAATTGAATATTGACTAGGTTTCTGAATCTGTGTAGATTCGATTGTTTCTTGGTAGTATGTATGTATGTATGTATGTATGTATGTATGTATGTATGTATGTATGTATTTATTTATTTATTTAGTCAAATACCTATTAGATAGTACGTATGAGTATAAACATGAATTGAATACTGGAATTTACATGAATAAAAATAAAAGGGTACATTAGGACAGGGATGGTAGACATGCTGGTGTGCTTAGGCATGCCACTTACAGATGTCTTAGGAATGGGGTAAGGTTAAAAGTTAAAATTTAGGGGTTTGGGATGAAACCACAAAGTTGGGTAGTGTATTCCAGGCATTAACTACTCTGTTGCTGAAGTCGTATTTTCTGCAATTGAGTTTGGAGCGGTTCACTTTAGGTTTGTACCTATTGTGTGCTTGTGTATTGTTGTGGTTGAAGCTGAAGTAGATACAAAGTTAAAGTGAACCTCTCCAAACTCAATTGCAGAAAATACGACTTCAGCAACAGAGTAGTAGGACATTGTAGCAGATAATTTTATGACTTACGCTTAGGTCATACCAAAGACAGTGTAGTTCTAAGTTGTCTAAGCCAAGAAATTCAAGCTTGGTGGCATAAGGTATTCTATTGTGAGCAGAGGAGTGGAGAACTCTTCTTGAGAAATATCTCTGCACATGTTCAATTGTATCAATGTCCAATATGCAGTGTGGATTCCAGACAGATGAGTTGTATTCAAGAATTGGTCTTGCAAATGTTTTGTATGTTCTGGTTAGTAGTGTAATATACGGGAGAAGAAGCTATACAAGATTAGGTTTATAACTCTTAATGCCTTTTTGGTGGATGTTGTTATAGTAAGCTTTGGCACTTAGATAATTTGATATGAGTACTCTTGGGTCCTTGTCAGAGTGAGGGTTGTCTATTTGACCAATTGATAGTAGCTTCTATGCTTAAATAACATTACAAAACACATTACAAAATTTATTCGTGTTATTTATACATAAAATGTATTTTATGCATCTTTCATGACTGAATTTTCTATTTTAATTCTTTTTATATAATTTTATTTTTTCACTTCTAATTGAAAATGATAACAATCCTTTTTGTCAGAAGTCTCTAGCCATATAGTTACACATTTCCGCCTTTCAACTACCGGTATTTTTAAATTTCTAAAATAAATATGCCTATCCAATTAATTTTTATTAACTGAGTAGAGGACATTGAATATTATGTCTATTAATAGTCTAATCACCATCGCCACCACTATTATTATGTTCAAATCAATTTAGCAAAATATTAGTGCATAGGAATGGATTGCTTGGATGGCATGTATGTAATTATAAATGGAGAAACCCTCTATGCCTTCCTTCTGTATTTTCCCCCTTCATTTTCATGTTATTAGCTGCACTGGTTAGAATGAAATCTGACCAGATGATCTAGGTTCAAATGTCCATTCAATCATCATATTGACTTGGCAACGTTGACTCTACAGTTACTTTGTAGAGTGATTATGAGAAGAAAAAGGGAATGCACTGAGCTTCATGAAGCAGCTGGCATTAAAATATAACAAAAATTTGAAAAGCAGCAGACAAAATGAATACAGTATGTGCAACAGGCAAGCAAGAGCCCTTAGATGTTGACTAATGAGATGGTGGTAGCTGTAGAAGTGATACCCTTTTGTGAATATTTTGTCAGTAAAAGTATTGCAAGTAAATAAGAAGTCCTCTTCGAGCCTTCAGGAAATTGGCAAGAACACTCATTTCTTTGGGACTGGTGAGAAAATGAGGACAAGCCCTGCCTCTCCTATATTGCCCTTTTGTTGAGGGCAACCATCTGTATTGCAGGACCTTTTCTGTCTCTGGAGGCTTTCCATATGAATGAACAACCTGGGAAATCAGCATCCTAAATTGCATGGCAGGTTTACACTGTTCTTTATATATACTAGCACTTGTCCCAAACATATGGAAAGTACACAAAAAGAGTGGGAGTAGCAAACTTGAAACCTTTTCCCTAAAAGCCACTTAATTTTTTTGAATACCTTAAGCATGTGAGTGCATAGTGTGTTCCAGTATTTGCGAAACATAAAAGGATGTTTCTTTTCATTCTTGCTATTTGGCACTTATTTTTAACAAGTATATACTGCTTCACAACCAAATGGCCAATAGTTGTTAGCAAAATCTGACAGTGCCATGATGCTCAACTATTGTAATTGAGTTTCCCTTTGAAAAGCAGCATGTTGTTGTACGTGTACAATTTATTTGCAATATGTATTTCTTTTAAAGAGCAAACATACAAATGATAGCAAACTCTTGAAGGTCTTACACGAGCCAGTACTTGTTGTTCCAGAAATGAGATTCATCTTTTCATTTCTTACAGTTAAAAAAAAAATCAAAAGAAAGAAAAGCTGTTTACGGAACGTCAAAAGCTGTTTAAGGAATGGCAAAGTAAAAAAGGTTCCATCTGTGATTGTTCCTTTATTATATAAAAATATTTGGTGGAAAAGACATTTCTCATTTCAGAGCTTTTCAGCTTTCTGTGTTTCATTTTTATACGGTCACTTTGGAGTATTCAGAGGGAGGTGTGGCCATGGCAGGCAATTCAAACAGAAATGGATGAAAAAGAAATGGATGAAAATAGGAAGAATGACCATCATTACCATTGACAGAAATCTTGTTACTTGTGCAGCAAGAGCAAATCACTGAAGCTCATGATTAACAAGAACATATTTTCAAGACACTATTATATATATGACAATTTCCTGTTCTAATAATGGCTAGAGTAATTCATAATTAGTGGATTAGTATTCAATAATCTCTGCTGGCTATGGGATTCCTAGGAGTTCAATCAATCATTGACCTAGAACAGCTGGTCATTTCAACCTGCCATCAAGACTTTGACTGAGAGTTTTGATGTATCAGCAAATCTGGCTAGTGTCAAAGCCCTAAAACTGGTCTCATGCCTTTATGGGGGGGGGGGGGGGGGCTAAAGTTATTCATCATAATCAAAGCAGAATGTGATGTGTTCAGAACAAAAGACTCACTTCTATTTCCCCATTTACTGAGAACTTTTTTCAGGCAAACAAAACAGCTTCAAGGAATGTTCAGTTTGGTAAATGGAAACATACAGGGGGTGGACAAAAACATGGAAACACTTGACTTTTTGGCATCATAATGTTTGAACAGGTTCAAATCAATCAAAACTTGACATATTTTAATGTTGCTTTTTAAAATTCTGTTATTTGATATGTTTTGTTAAACTACCTTTTTAAAAAAGAAATTTAAGGAAATTGGTTATAACCTTCTACAAATGGCAGACCTCTCAGACTTTCAAAGAGGCCAAATTGTTGGTGCTCGAATGGCAGGCGCTAGTGTAACAGAAGGTGCCCAAATGTTTGGCGTTTCAAGAGGTAATGTCTCAAAAGTAATGACTGCTTTTGAAAGAGAAGGGAAATGTCCTCAGCCAAGCAGAGGTCTGGTCGAAAGTCAAAGTTGTCTGAGAGAGACCGTTGGACTCTAAATAAAATTGTTAGAGTGGATCACAAGACCACAGCTCCTAAAATCACTGCAGAGATCAATAGACACATACAGAAACAAGTTTCCACAAAAACTGTTCGAAGAGAGCATCTCAAATCTGGATATTTTTATGATTTTTCGAGGTGTTTCCATCTTTTTGTCCACCTCCTCTATATTATCTGGAACAAGCTGATGGAAGTAACAGTGGCCGTGAGTTTCTCTATTTCCTCCATTGCTCCCTATAGACTAATTTAGATATGTTGAAATCTCCAAATACCCAGGTCAAGTACCAGCTGTGGACATTAAACATTATATTCAGGACCAGCTTCAGCACTGGTCATGATCACGGAAGATACCCAAGCCGTAAGCCAACCACTCAACTAGGTATCAAAAAGCTGTGCCAATAGTGATAAAGAGCAGGATGTTCAGACACTGGACTGACAAAAACATCAGAATAAGCCACAACAAGGGAATGTAAAGATATATAAGCTAAAGCTAGTTCCGAAAAGATAAGCATTTCAAGAACAGAAGTGATGGTAGGACAGTTGATAGATAGTGATGTCTTTGGGCCTTAAATTCTTTCTCCTTTTCCTTCTCCTCTTTAACTTTTTGCTTCTAAGTCAAGCATTAATATTATTATGAACTGTAACTCTTTAATCTGTCCTTGTATATTATATAAGGTATATATTGTGTGAAAGAAAGTTTTTGGGAGTTCTGTTCCTTGATAGAAATAGAACTGATGGAAACTGATGGGAGTTTTGTATCTCTGTTTCAAAAATAACATGTAACATAATCAAATAAGTACAGGTCACTGTCAAGCTAATTTGAATATTTATCCATTTAGTTTAGCATTATTTATTGGAACAGGTAGTCACAGAAAGAAATATACTTGTCCTATCCAACATCATAATTGTATTTTCAACAACAGAAGTGGAAAAAGTCTTAATACCAATTAATTTAATACATCTCTGAAAAATAAAAAGAAAGATTAAAAATAAGTATTTATAGTTTTTTTAAAAAAATAGCTGTAGTTAATTCCCTGGAGATATACTACATTTCTCAGAAGTTCTTCTGAAATTTCATATTGTATTATATTTCTCACATCTTTATCCTTGTATCCTGTATCCAGGGGTGAAATGCCAATTTGCCTGAACCGGTAGTAAAAAAATGCTTTAAAAAGTTTTTTTTAAAGTTCTGATGATTATGCGTCACACAGTGGATCGTTGGCACTTTTCAATTAAAACTTTTAAAGCATTTTTTACTACAGGCTCTCCAGAACTAGTAGTTAAAATGCTTTAAAAAGTAAAAAAAATAGTTCTGATGATCATGTGTCACACAGTGGATTGTCAACATTTTTCAATTAAAACGATTAAAGCATTTTTTAACTACAGGTTCTCTGGAACGGGTAGTTAAAATGCTTTAAAAAGTAAAAAAAAAGCAGGAAATCCAAAAATGTGCATTTGGTGTGGACTGCACATGCATGCGCACATGTGCCTATCACAGGCTGCATGCACATGTACACAGCATGTGTCTGTCATGCACTGCACATGTATGCTTGCAGTGTGAATCTGGCATGCATGTGCATGTAGGGAAGTGAACCAGTGGCGACCGCGGAGGATTTCATCACTGCTTGTATCCCTGTATCACTTTCAGATATAATAATAAGGGTTAAGTAATACAGAATGCATAGTCAAAAGTATTACAGTATACAATAGTGTCATACCAAGTGGACATGGCATTCTAGAAAGATTTTGGGTGCTAGACCAAATGCAATAACACAACATTGTTAGCACATAGAGGTTTCCATTGAGCTTGGGCTCTGCATGTGGAAGAGATGTCAGAGACAACTGTCATTAATTTCTTTCAAGTTAAATGGGGATCTGACTCCAAAAGCCTTCAAATAGAAACAGCCTCATAATACTACTAATATCCATCACAAAACGTATTTGGCTCAAAATTGGTGATAATGCACTACATAGTGTATATGTGAAGGCTGCATCCAAAATGCATATACCGTACAGTGGTACCTCTATTTACGAACTTCATTCGTTCCGTGACCAGGTTCTTAAGTAGAAAAGTTTGTAAGAAGAAGCAATTTTTTCCATAGGAACCAATGTAAAAGCAAATAATTGGGGAAACAACAGGGAGGGTGGAGGCTCTGTTTCCTCCCAGAAGATTCCTAGAGAGGCCCCACACAGAGGTTTCTCCCTATCTTTTCTGGTTACAGTTTCGGAGGCTTGGGTTTCTAAGTGGAAAATGGTTCTTGAGAAGAGGCAAAAAAAAAATCTTGAACACCCAGTTCTTATTTAGAAAAGTTTGTAAGTAGAGGCGTTCTTAGGTAGAGGTACCACTGTATTAAGAAAGGTTAGATGTATGCCAAAATAAAATTGTTTCAGAAATTTTATATAGAATTGTGAAGAAAATATTGCAAAATGCTACAAACATTTTAAAAGAAATTATTAATGTTCATGCTCCCAAAATCACATTCATTACAGTAATGAATATATATTTGGAATATTTTACTGCTCATGAAATGTAGTGCTTTTGTCATTACAGAGTAGTGCCGAGGATTTTAAACACGTTTTTCGCTGATAAAGTCGCTCGGATCCGGCCGATCTCGACTCCAATTGTATAACAGAGTCGACTGACAATGAGTCAGTCGAGGTGACTGGGGCACGTACTTGTCCACCTGTCTGGGAAGAGTTTGATCTGGTGACACCTGATGAAGTGGACAAGGCCATTGGAGCTGTGAGTTCCGCCACCTGTTTACTGGATCTGTGTCCCTCCTGGTTGGTTTCGGCCAGCAGGGAGGTGACGCGGAGCTGGGCCCAGGAGATTACCAACGCTTCCTTGGGGAGGGGAGTTTTTCCATCTCTCTATAAAGAAGCGCTCGTGCGCCCCCTCCTCAAGAAGCCCTCCCTGGACCCAGCTGTGCTTAACAAGTATCGTCCAGTCTCCAACCTTCCCTTTATGGGGAAGGTTGTCGAGAAGGTGGTGGCGCTCCAGCTCCAGCGGTCCTTGGAAGAAGCCAATTATCTAGGTCCCCAGCAGTTGGGTTTCAGGCCCGGTTACAGCACGGAAACCGCTTTGGTCGCGTTGATGGATGATCTCTGGCGGGCCCGGGACAGGGGTTTATCCTCTGTCCTGGTGCTCCTTGACCTCTCAGCGGCTTTCGATACCATCGACCATGGTATCCTTCTGCGCCGGCTGGAGGGGTTGGGGGTGGGAGGCACTGTTCTTCAGTGGTTCTCCTCCTACCTCTCTGGCCGGTCGCAGTCGGTGTTAGTGGGGGGTCAGAGGTCGACTCCTAGGTTTCTCCCTTGTGGGGTGCCTCAGGGGTCTGTCCTCTCCCCCCTGCTATTCAACATCTACATGAAACCGCTGGGCGAGATCATCCAAGGACATGGGGTGAGGTATCATCAATATGCGGATGATACCCAGCTCTACATCTCCACCCCATGCCCAGTCAACGAAGCGGCGGAAGTGATGTGCCGGTGCCTGGAGGCTGTTGGGGCCTGGATGGGTGTCAACAGACTCAAGCTCAACCCGGATAAGACGGAGTGGCTGTGGGTTTTGCCTCCCAAGGACAATTCCATCTGTCCGTCCATTACCCTGGGGGGGGGGGAATTATTGACCCCCTCAGAGAGGGTCCGCAACTTGGGCGTCCTCCTCGATCCACAGCTCACATTAGAAAAACATCTCTCAGCTGTGGCGAGGGGGGCGTTTGCCCAGGTTCTCCTGGTGCACCAGTTGCGGCCCTATCTGGACCGGGACTCACTGCTCACAGTCACTCATGCCCTCATCACCTCGAGGTTCGACTACTGTAATGCTCTCTACATGGGGCTACCCTTGAAAAGTGTTCGGAAACTTCAGATCGTGCAGAATGCAGCTGCGAGAGCAGTCATGGGCTTACCTAGGTATGCCCATGTTTCTCCATCACTCCGCAGTCTGCATTGGCTGCCGATCAATTTCCGGTCACAATTCAAAGTGTTGGTTATGACCTTTAAAGCCCTTCATGGCACTGGACCAGAATATCTCCGAGACCGCCTACTGCCGCACGAATCCCAGCGACCGATTAGGTCCCACAGAGTGGGCCTTCTCCGGGTCCCGTCAACTAAACAATGTCGGTTGGCGGGCCCCAGGGGAAGAGCCTTCTCTGTGGCGGCACCGGCCCTCTGGAACCAATTCCCCCCGGAGATTAGGATTGCCCCTACTCTTCCTGCCTTCCGTAAACTCCTTAAAACCCACTTTTGTCGTCAGGCATGGGAGAATTGAAACATCTCCCCCTGGGCATGTTTAATTTATATATGGTATGCGTGTGTGTATGTCTGTTAGTATATGGAGTCTTTTAAATCTTTAAACATTTTAAAAATTGTTAGATTATTTATGATTTGTTGTTACATGTTGTGAGCCGCCCCGAGTCTTCGGAGAGGGGCGGCATACAAATCGAATAAATAATAATAATAATAATAATAATAATAATAATAATAATAATAATTACTATACCACCAAAATTTTCAGATAAAAAGTGTTGCACCCCAGCACATCATTGGTAACAGTCTGGGATACGCCTGATTGGTTGACAGCTGAGCGGGAGACTTGTGGGCTCCCTATTGGTTGCTGCGTCTGAGAGCTGCATATAAATGAACTGTCAGTTTGCGGCTGAGGTACTTTTTCCACCTACAGTTTCTAGTTGTTGGTTGTCTTGCTGTTCTGCTTGTTCTGATTGAATAAAGGTTTGTTTGAAATATCTGGCTTGCCTATGTTTGTCTAGCGTTTGGACATAACAAAAAGCATTGTGTCTCAATATTGATTTCCAGACATATTTTTTTCAGAACTTGGTGAGATTTGCTAATGGATAATAGTTATTGAATTCTAAACACAACTTGAATCTGATGTATGATAAATTCTTCCTTTTTCTTACTATTTGGTTTGATAGTATAATGTTACTTATGAGTTTGGAAGTTGAAATTGAAGTTGAAATTACATGATATTTAATATAGTTGGAAGGGACCTTGCGGGTCATCTAATCCAGTTGGTAACAGTCTGGGATGAAGTCCCAGTTGAATTCCCAAGTTGAAATCCACAAGTCTTAAAGTTGCCAAGGTTGGAGACCCCTGATCTTAGTCCAAACCCCTTCCCAAGCAGGAGACCCTACATCTGCCTCTACCTAGGATTGAACTCACAACCTCCTGATTGTGAGACAAGAGCTCCACCTCTAGGCCACAGCAGCTTTCCATTGTGCCTCTTATTAGGTGGTAACATTCTTAGAGGTAAAGTTAAAATTGGTTCCTGCTTTTTCTCCCAGGCCTGCTCATTGGATAACTATCAAAGACCAAAACATTTATTTAACAGTAATCAACACCCAGATAAGCAAAGATTTATATCAACTTTAATATTAATATTTAATATTAGACCAATAACATCCCAGGAAACAAGCAGTAAACAATACCCCAATCAAGCAACTACCAATTCAGAAAAATAGTGAACAATAGTCTAATCAAAGAACCATAAGAACACGCCCACCAACTCTGAGAAGCAAGCCACTTGTATATCAGCGGAGAGAAAACCCCATTTCCTTCTAATACTGATGATATTACCTGGTAATGAAATGTCTGCAAGACAACAACCAACATCAAAGAGCACCAAGGACTTCACATTTCCTTCATTAGCTGGAGAAGTACACGTGGAGAGTATTTGTTTGTATGTCTGGTAATGGTGAATATGGAGGAAATAGAAGGAAGAAAATGGAAAACCCAATTTGGTGCAGTGGTTAAGGTACCAGGCTAAAAACCAGGAGACGGGGAGATTTAATATTGCTGAAGGCATAAAAGCCAACTGGGCCGTCATTCTTTCTCAAACCAACTTAATTTACAGTGTTGTTGTGGGGAAAATAGGAGAAGAAAGGAGCATTAGGTATGTTTGCCATCTTGAATTATTTATAAAAATAATACATACAGGATAAAAAAAATCTTTTAAAAATTAATGCAAAAGTTTAACTGCCTGCCTATCTTTTCATTCAATTTCCCAATGGAAAGTTTTTGTGAATGTACAAAATTGTTAAAACTGGACATCTTTTCTCATCATTCCTATCATCCTTTTCCTCCCACTTAGGACTGTATGATTGTAACTTGTTACTTGTATCCTAAGATTTTTATTAATATTGATTGTTTCTTCATTGCTTATTTGACCCCTATGACAATCATTAACTGTTGTACCACATGATTCTTGACAAATATATCTTTTTTTTTAATGTACGCTGAGAGCATATGCACCAAGACAAATTCCTTGTGTGTCCAATCACACTTGGCCAATAAATTTTCTATTCTATTCTATTCTACTTGGGTGTGTCCCAACCACCACCCTTATAATGTTCCTTGCAATGCGTGATTAAATTAATCTGGAATTAAAGCTGAAAGAACAACCAAACTCTCAGACATAATTAATACATCATTGCCTTGAAAGCTTTCTGGGACTGCAGCCATTATAAGAACAATAATCTAATATTCTAATTTCAAAAAACCCCATCTTTTGTTGAAATTTTGTCCTTTAACAGATTTAGAAACCTTGTTAGATATTGTTATCTCTTTTTTATTCACTTTTTCCTCTTGAATGCTTAAATTGTAAATCCTCAGAGGAAGTACTAAAGAGTCCCTTCCTTCCAATTTTCACTTCTTTGTTAAAGGTCTGCATAGATCCACCATACTAGGATCTACACTATCCTATTTTATGACTGGAACACCACTGTGGCAATCCATTTTGTGAATGCCACATTCCCCTTTATAGTCATTTTATTGGCATCCTCTTGATACTTCTTCAAAAACTTCTTGATACTTCTTCAGTGTTAACTTGCCTGGTGTTGGTTTAACAGAATATTGATTGCTTGCTGTATGTATGAAATATTGTTATGAATATAGTACTTAAACATGCTGCAAACCTAAAGGCAGAAGTGATGATCTGTTGTATTCCCAGAATACACAAGGCAGAAGTGATAAATTGTTGTATTCCCTTCAAGGCTGTTGTTCTATGCAGAAATAATGTATTTGTACCTCTGTGGTCTGTCTTTGAGTATCTATGTAAGTCTTTCCTATTCTGTTGATATAATTCTTTATAGCTATCTGTTCAGTTCCCATTTTGTAGTAAGAAAAAGACTGATCAAATAATTTCACCGCCCTACTGTTTCCTCATCGACTTATATCTTAAAACAACCATGAACAGAATCTTGTCTAAAAATAGGGTGGTGGTGGTGGTTTGTTCCATTTCCCACCCTGCCTATAGAAGACTGGTATTAAAATTTGGGAACTCTTCAGAACAACTTGTGTCATCACATGAAAAGCTGCAACTTGGAATGAATCAAGAGAAATTGGGATGGTCCTACTTAATGAATGAAATTTGTGGCTATTGTTCCCTTTTTACTCACCTGTGAGTTTTGCACACCAATTAATTATATCCACTTATTTCAACCGTCTTAAGCCTTTTCTCCTCTTTAGCTAGGTTTGGGTTCCTGTCATTCTAATTTACAAATTATCAGCTAATTTGTACAATTAGCTGTACAAATATATTCACAAATATTCCACAAGAAACATATTCAGTAACGTTAATTGATTCGGTCTCAGCAGCAAAACTTTTTGGGACATGAGATGTTAACATTCCAAAAAAGGAAGAAGAACCAAGCCCACTTCCAAACTTTAGCTCTAAGCAGTGGAGTACTACCCTTCCTTAGAAGAGTCCACAATGGGAGAAGAATCAAATGTTTAAATTAAAGCAGGAAAGCAGATTTTAAAAATCATTGTCTCCTTTTTGTTTTTATAAATTCAACTTTGGGTTGATTAAGCATATATTTCTGGTTTTGATTATAGTATCCATACTGGAATAATAAGTAAGAGCACTATTCCAATTTAAAATTTCACATTTTCTCATGGAAAATAGGCATCAGGCAACAGAAGCAGCTGCTCCTTTTATTATTTTTGCGACTTGTATCAAACTGTGGTGCTAATCGGGCAGTGCCAACTCTGTTGATAAGTATTTGAGCAGCTGTGCTCTGTGCTAAAGAAGCACCCCCTTAAATTCTGTGTTATTTTACAAATTGTCTAAAGATTTTGTGGCAGAGGAAGAAAGAAATGTACAATAAGGAGAAAGATGTTTTGCTTTTTGTAGCATAGAATGCATACTTTAAATGGGTGCATTGCCATTTTTTAATGCCTAAAGAGCTCGATCCCATGTTGGAGAACCATGCCATCTGTTTGGGGAGATTATAGGAAATTCTCCTTATGGCCACAATATCTTTTATTTCTTTGAGCAAATAAAGTAGCTCTCAGATTTAAAAGACTGCCTGAAGGATGCAGTGGCAACTCTTTGGTGATAATAGACCAAATGGTGAATGTGTCAATATCAGTTTTGCTAAAGAATGTATTCGCCTTAAGATCATTTTAGCACTGTTTTGCACATGTTTGTGAATATGATAAAATTTTAAAAAATATTTGTGAGATTTCTACTGGTGTGTTCTTTTTAGTGTACAGTTGTCCTGCACTTTTTTCAAGTTGTAAACTGCTTTGCAATATATCAGAAAATGAGTCAGCAAATATTTTCACCGCCCTCTTTTTGACTCGTGCAGTATACAGGCCCTCAATGGAAGGCAGGTTGGCAGAAATTGTTTTTTCTGCCATTCTGATTAACCTCTGAATAATGGATAACCATAATATTTAAAATTTGCACAATCCCTCTCTATCCTGCCAGGTGATACAGCAGGTTTTGGTTCATATGATCTGCCATGTCTCAGATCTGAACCGGGGGAATTGTATTTCCTAATCATTTCCATTGATGTCTCTACTTCCTGGATGTACCTCATGCTCTTGTCCATTTAAGTAAGAAACAGAAACACTCTGGAAGAAAAATAAAATAAAGCAAAGTTGTAATACATGTAAAGTTAAACAGGGAAGATCAGCAGGGGTATCTGCAGAAGAAGGTAAAGGAAGACAAAGTGATAGCCGTATGATTGAAGCCCACCCTTTTGTTTATACAGTATGCACCATCTTGACTTTTTAAAAGAATTCCTCATGCAGAATTCTTTTACTGAAATGCAATTTCATCAATTTCAATTGCATTTAATTTGCAGGGATTTTGTAGGAAGGAGTTAAAAAAAATCATGATAGCAGCTATAACATGCAATTGCAGCCTCAAATCATTTTAAGTGTGTGGTGATACTTGGTGTTTTTTTATGGTATTACCTATGGTATCAGCAAACATGAAAGGCATTTATATAGGACATTGGTACACAGAGCAGGTAAAAGCAGGGAGTCATAAACAACAGTAAATTATCTACATTATTATATTAGTACTATACATCATTCTCTGTCAAAACATGCCACACTTTCCAGAAACACTAGAACGAATATTGGGCATAATTTGCATGGATAATCCCAAAGGAGTAGCTTTTGGTTACACCTGCCTTAACTATTTTTTGCATAGAACAGCAACAAATAGCAATGTTAAGTAAGATTCCAAGTGAACCCACCTCTATTTTGCAACTGCAAAACAGTTTGGTGGATGAGGATGTGGTATCCAATAAATTGAATGAATAATGTAGTTTGCAGTTCAGTTTAAATCCACGAGTACTGAATACTCATAGAAAACATACACAAACATACATTGTGTTCTACGCAAACAATAAAACAATGCACTATTAGTTAACTACTTGGAAAGGAGGGTTTTTGCATTTCAACAAATGTGCTTTGTTTTAAAATACCTTATTCAGCCAATCACTTCTCACTATCTTGGATCAGATCCTCTTATTTTCATGCTAAAATCCTAAATTGAATGTGTGCCTTTTGAAAATATCTGAAGATAAATATCAACTTGTATAACAAGAGGGAAGGTTTCCTTGTGAAGTTCTTTTTTTCTGTTCATATCATCCACATCAACCAAACAAGAGAAGGATTTGTTTTATCCTCATTGAATCAAGATTGGATCAAGGAATATAATTTAAAACCTAATTGAAATTCTTGGTTTATTTCTAACTTAGTACTGCATGTAAATCTAAATGTGGGAGCAAATGCTGGTTTGCACTACAATCGGCCTAGGGCTTTGGTTTTCAACTTTGCTGTTTTTAAGATCGAGGGTTGGGGAAGTCTGGGAGTTGAAGCCCACATATCCTAAAGTTGTAAATATTGTGAAACTTTGATCTAGGGCATTTGTCTCTTGTGACAAGAAGCTTTCTTTCATTACTGCAGTTGATTGAAGTGACCACTACATCTTATTTGAGCTCTGGCAATCTTCCAGGGGCAGGGATCCTCCACAACAATTGAATAGTAATCCAATTTAGGCACTTCAGGACAAGTCAAATGAAACTTCTTGCTTTCCAGCAATTAGGCAAACCAGGAACCAAGACTTTCATTTCTCAGACTCAAATTCTATCTAATTGCCCGGGCAAATAGAATTTGAACCTGAGATATGAAAGTCTTGGCTCCTGATTTAGCCATACTTAGAATGGAATCTATCAGAATATGTGGGTCTTGAGTCAGTTATTTTTGGCTATACCCCAAGTTTTAGAACAGGGCAAGATTGGATAGGAAGCTAGTGGGTGGGGAGAGCACTTCAATATTAGAGTCCTAGTTGTTTTCATGGCAGAATGAAAGCGACAGTCTTTCTTGCAGAATTATCCAGGGTGAGGAGGTATGTCTCAGGAAGCTGATTTAAATTCCACTGATTTCAAGGGATCTTTCCACAATACAAAACTGACATCAATCCAAATTAACTTTATTCATTCTATGCACACACTACTTCCCTACCAGGAAGATCTGTATCATTTAATTTTTCAAATATTAATGTTGTTATCAACCCCAGGGCTATCTTTGCCATTATTCTTTTTAGTGATTGCTAAATTATGCTCACTTGGTACTTGCCCTTTTGGAGAATTAAGCCTCTGGTTTAAACCATGACCGAGTTTCGCTTAAAAAACGGTAATAGGGAATTGCTACTGAATATTGCTCTAGTGAAATGATCAGCGGCCATCTGATCATAAGTGAAGTAATAGTATATTTTAGGCAGCTAAGTACAGACTAACATTTTTTCATTAAGATAATTTTCTAATCATCCTCATAATAATTTAATGAGTGACACACTGACACGGAATACAAATGTATGATTTCCCAAAATAACAATTTGACTGGCTTGAGTGAAATCTTACATCAAGTCGTCTTGCCTCGTTTGCTGAAGAGATTTGACTTTGCCAGTCCGGTATGTCAGTAGGGCTTCATCAGCTGTACTTCAATAGCTCTTTAAAAAAGGAACCACTTCAAAATCTTCTTCTCATGCTTTTGAGAAGATATCTCAATCTTTTCAATCTCAGATGAAATCGCCACCAGGAAGCTGATAAGGATCCTCACCACTATTCATTAGCAGCAAATTTGAGAAAATAGGAACAAATAGTTTTATAGTGCTAGAAGATTACTACCCCCCCTTTTGTAAAAAGGTAAAAATATTTTATTTCTGTAGGCATAGTGACTTTTTCCTACTATTCTTTTTTCTTTTGAAATTATAATAAGATAGTTTGGATCAAGTATCACTCCACTTTCTATTTCTAGCATGGGAATATATATTTGCTACCATATGTACACCTAATGTTAATGCTGACATTGATGATGAAATATGTATTCTCTTTCTACCTCTCTGTCTTTGTCTCTCTCTCTCTCTCTTACACCCTCATCCCCCACCCCACATGGTTTAGAATACAATTTCAATTATTTGAATTAAAATCAATCCACTCTGGAGGCTGATAGAAACGATTGAGTTTTTCTCAGCCAACTAAACTATTTTAGCTCTCTGGAAGCTATATGGAGTTTCTCACTTTGTGTTTGTTAATTTTTTAGTTTTATTGGAAGAAATAGTGTGAACATTTTGTTGAAAAAAAATTACACACAAAATAAAGCATGTAGGCAGTTTCCTTAGATGTCTTGCCTTCATGCAAATGTGGTGGTTTTGTCAAGAACTCCTGTTCAAATAAAACTGTTACAGAATAAACAGAGGAGAAAGTCTTTGGTAACTGGAAATATATTTTTGGTTGCCTTCATTTTATCATAGCCGCTCTGCAACTGTCATCAGGAGCCAAGAAACTGCCTAGTATAAATATGTTTTTCAGGTTTCTGGCTCTGACTTCTAATGTCTTCCTTGGCATAGGGAACACTTCTTACCACTTTAATACTGTTCCTTGAGCTAATGGCATGTCCAGTAAGAATAGCAGGAGAGACTGGGCAATATTTTAAGGTAATGCCTGTTCTGTCGAGCTCTCTGGTAGAATCCTCCCAAAAATGCACAGATACAATTTCAGACACACACACGTTTGAAAATTCAAAACAATGTTCTTTATAACGAAAATTCACTTAAACCAAGCCCTCTTTTGGGATAGCAAAGAGCACTTGTCTCCAAACAAACTGATTTTGCCCTGGTTTAGTTTCAAAGCAGGGAAAAATCAGCACACAAAAAGTCAAAGTCAGTAAAGCAGTCACGAAACACAGCAATCAGATAATCCTCCACAATGGCCAAACCCACAGGCTGCTCTTTATAGCAGCCTCACTAATTACCACAGCCCCACCCAACCACAGGTGGCCTCATTTTCTTTGATAATAATCTCTCAGTTGTTGTTGCCTATGCATCGCTCTCCGCATGTGTGGCTGTATCATTAACTCTTGTTCTGAATCCAAGGAGGAGCTAGATAATTGATCTCCTTCTGAGCTGTCTGCCACACTCTCCTCCTCCCTGTCACTCATGTCTTCTTGGTCAGAGGAACCTTCATCAGCAAATTCCACCGGGGGCAAAACAGGCCTGCAGCATGTGGATGTCTCCCCCACATCCACAGTCCTTGGGGCAGGAGCTGGTCCAGAGCTAACCACAACAATGCCCAAGCTACAAAGTGGCATAATGGCATGTTCTAGAGGAGGGTTTTCAAACTGGCAATCCATAGGCTGGATGCCTCATGAACAGGCCATGCCCACCCGCCTCTGCAAATGGAAAAAGTCACGAAATGTCACATGATGGCAATATGACGTGGCGAGTTTGACACACATGTTCTACAGAAAACTCTATAGTCAACAGCTTCTGAAGATTCCACTCTCTTAAATAAGTTATTTATACGATTTCTAGTTAAAGATTCCTTTTTTAAATGCAATGATGTCATTGGATAAAGGGCTAATGTTGTGTTAAGTCCAGAAGTCACAAGTGGCAAAAAACCACCTAGCCACAGATATCAGTACAATTTCTGAGATATAGAATACAGAATAGAGCTGGGGGGGACCTTGGAGGTTTTCTAATCAAACTTCTGATCATTCATTTAACAAGGGTTCAAGTCACAATGGTGTTTGAAAAAGCCTTCAAAGTTATGACCATTATCATAAAAGATATTGACAAAATTGAATGAGTCCAAAGACAGGCTACAAGAATGGTGGAAGGTCTTAAGCATAAAACGTATCAGGAAAGACTTAATGAACTCAATCTGTATAGTCTGGAGGACAGAAGGAAAAGGGGGGACATGATCGAAACATTTAAATATATTAAAGGGTTAAATAAGGTCCAGGAGGGAAGTGTTTTTAATAGGAAAGTGAACACAAGGACAAGGGGACACAATCTGAAGTTAGTTGGGGGAAAGATCAAAAGCAACATGAGAAAATATTATTTTACTGAAAGAGTAGTAGATCCTTGGAATAAACTTCCAGCAGACGTGGTTGGTAAATCCACAGTAACTGAATTTAAACATGCCTGGGATAAACATATATCCATTGTAAGATAAAATACAGGAAATAGTATAAGGGCAAACTAGATGGACAATGTGGTCTTTTTCTGCCGTCAGTCTTCTATGTTTCTATAATCACGTGATCATGACTTGAGCAGTTGGCAAGTGACTTGTACAGTGGTACCTCTACTTACGAACTTAGTACATTTCGTGACCAGGTTCTTAAATAGAAAAGTTTGTAAGAAGCAGTAATTTTTCCCATAGGAATCAATGTAAAAGCAAGTAATGCGTGCAATTGGGGAAACAACAAGGAAGGTGGAGGCCCTGTTTCCTCCCAGGAGATTCTTACAGAGGCCCCACGGAGGCTTCTCCCTGCCTTTTCTGGTTACAGTTTCGGAGGCTTGGGTTTGTAAGTGGAAAATGGTTCTTGAGAAGAGGCAAAAAAATCTTGAACACCCAGTTCTTATCTAGAAATTGTTGTGATTCAGTCTGAGGCTCCTCAGGGAACGGCTGGAACTCTGCCGGCTCCATGCTCAGAGGGGGAGGACGAGGAACAGGAGGAGGAGGAGGACCAGGCAGACGGGGAAGAGGAATGTCAGAACGAGGAGGAGGGAGAACAGCCTGAGACCCTCGGGGGGGAGCTCTCCCTAGCCAGTAGCCTGGAGTCATTAGATGAGAACGCACAAACCATCATAGATAAGAGGCAGAGAAGGGCAGCACAACGAAGGGGACAATTAGCCAGGTATTTCCATCCCTAATAGGCAACAGCTGGGTTTGGGTGTGGTTCTCCTCAGAAAGGTTGAAAAGGCAGGCCCGCCCTTCCTGTATTGTGGAGAGTTATCTTTTGGGAGTCCTGTGACCTTGCTTCGATCATTGGCATCTCTGATTCTGGCTTGTGGCCTCGAAGGCTGAAAACTTGGGAGAGGCATGGGTTTTATTCTCTACAGTGGTGTGTGTGCCAGCAAGAAGCCTGTTGTATTGTCTGGCCGTCGTGACTTTTCTGTGAAGCTTCATAGCATTCCAGTTTGTAAGAGCAGTTTTTGTTATCTGTGTTTGTTTTCAAAGATATAAAATGACTTTGCTTTTTACCAGCGTGTCTGGATACTCTTTTTAGTTGGTGTTGACGTCTGGGGGAACCCAGACAGAACAGAAATGTTCATAAGTATAGGTGTTTGTAGGTAGAGGTACCACTGGATTTATAATTACCGTAGTTTCCTGTGGTCACCTAATCATGTTTAGTCACCTTTCCTGCTGGGTTCTGAAAGCAAAGTAAATGGGGGAAGCTAGATTCACTGAACGACCCTGGGATTCGCTTAACAACCATGGTACAAGTAGTTATAAAATCAAGACTGATCATGTGATGGCTCATTTAACAACTGCAGAGTTAGGAGACAGAAATTTTAGTCCTAACTATGGGTTTAAGTTGAGGATTATCTGTTCAAAGTTCTGCTTTCCATGCCATCATCTGAACTGTGTGCAGGTGAATATATTTAAAAGGAAGGCCAATTATATCTGTCAGCCAATTTAAGTTCACCCAGAAATACCTTACGAAATGCCAGTCTTTGGAATGTAAATGTCTACGGCCTCTCCACTCATATTTCTTTGTTCACTAGCAAATTTCTGGCTACCCAGCTGAAAGTTGACAACACTCGTGACTGTAAGCATTAGTAATTTGAGGACACTAAATCTATGAGTGGCTATTTTGGGTAAGCTAAAGGAAAAATAGCAGACTGCGGAGGAGAACATCTGGCTCTCTGCCAAGACTATGATGTAAAGTTTTCCAAATGAAAACACTATGGCTGAACCAATAAAAGCAAATCTAAGCCAAGTTCTGTTTAAGTTGAAATGCAACTCCTTTGTCTTATATGGAGTCCATTTTAAATACCGTATTTTTCAGTGTATAAGACGCACCGGTGTATAAGACTCAAAGTATTATGAACCAAATGGTGTAGTATTATGTTGTTTAATAAAATACCAGTGTAGCAGAATACTTTTTACAACCGTGTATACTTTTTAAAACCATGTACACTTTTTACAAACTTCAAACTTGACAGCTTCAAGACTTGTGGACTTCAACTCCCAGAACTCCTCCACCAGTCATGCTAGCTCAGAAATGTGAATTGAAGTCCATAGGCCTTAAACCTGTCAGATTTGAAGACTCTTGCACTCCTAACCCCTAAATCAAACAAACAAAACAAACAAGGAAAATTGATTTTGTTAGTTATCCCTTTGGTCAAGAAATGGCTAGTGATAGAATCATTTACAATTACAGTTCCCTGCTGAGGTTGCCTTAATATTACTATTATACCATGAGGTTTTCAAAGACCCCTCTCTTGACCACTCCAATTTTCACAAATGAAGTGCATGAAAATATATGGTGATGATAAACCTGAAATACTCCTTAATACAACTGGTTATTCCTTCAGTTATCATATTCAAATAAATACCAGCCTGAATATTCTGAGAAATAAGTTTTGTTACTTGCCAAAGTAGTTTGCCCTGAAAGTTAAAATGAAAATGAGTTGTCACCAAGAACATTCAGCACTTAAAAAAAGAAGAACATAAATAGTATAGCTTCTCTCCCTCCCCACTCCTATTCTCTCCTTTCTGGATGGTTATTTGTGAAAACGAAGAGCAGTCACAAAAACTGGAAAAAAATCAAGAGTGCTTTGTTTGAGCTTTCCAATCAAGATTGCTTCAACAATCTTGAGATTTAGGTTCTTCTTGAATGACTTCTAGCAAGAAAGTAGAACTAAACCCAGTTCCCTTCCAACTGCTTTCAGTTGACCCCTTTCTATCCAATATTTCTTTGATGAAGTACATTGTAGGCATTTTACCATGGCTAGAAGGATTTATTTTCATTTAATAAAGCATCAATTGGTATTGATGACTTTCTTGGAATGTTCTTCTTCCTTTTATAGAATTAATTGTAAGGGATCAAGCAGGGTTATTTGCTTAATTGAGTTTAATACATGATGTGGCTTTTTGCATTTAAGGAATCTGGCTATCTAATTAATTTGTTTATATATTTTTCATCTGACCAAAGTGAATAAACCCAGAAGCAAGGGGATGTTGTCAAGAGAATAATTTTGGTAGAATGGCATTTCCAAATCTAAAGTGGGACCCAAATGAAACTGCTGTGAAGGGAATGATGAACAGAGCAAAACATATTTATTATAGTTACCAATGAGTTACCTCTGTGCTTATTGTTAGGGCTAAAATAATATTCCATATTCCTTCAATGAAAATGTGGTTATTCTATATTCCTTTAATGAAGGTGTGGTTTAGTTTAAAATTGGCAGGGAAAATAGTTTATTGACACATTTATGAGACTGACCCAATATTTCAAAAAGAATTGACTTTATGAAATGGTCCCCAATGTAGTATTTCATTCTGCTAAAATTTGACATGTTCACTATGGAATCCATCCCAATAAAAATAATCCTTGACTTGCAATTATTCATTTAGCAACTGAAGTTATTTCAACAGCACTGAAAAATATGACTTATGACTGGTTGCCACACTTATAACTGCCACAGTTTCCTCCCAGTCATGTGATCAAAATAACTGTGCCTTGTTTTTTACAATGGTTGCAATATCCTGGGATCATGTGACCACCATTTGTAACCTTCCTCACTGGCTTCCAACAAGCAAAGTTAATGGGGGAAACTGGATTTGCTTAATAACAAATGGTTTTCTTAACAATTGCAGTAATTTGCTTAACAAGCATAGCAAAAAAGGTTGTAAATTTGGGTGGGACAATATGTAAAAAGCAAGAAAGGAAGTCAAGGAAACAATAGGTGTGCCTAAGGGAAGATGATGGCAAGAAAGTGACAAGCAGGAGAGTGAAAGTGGAATGGCTTAATTCATTCTTTGCATCTATCATCACACAAAAGGGAAAAAATTAGTCCAATTTATAACAATAGAATCATAAAAGACAGATTAGAAATACAATGTAAATGAGCGAGAAAATAGTAAGAAAACACCTGCTCACCTTAGACACATTCAGATCAACAGTACCAAATGGATTACATTCCAGGGTTCTGCAGGAACTGGCAGCCATGATCCCAGAACCACTGAACCATTTAGAATAACAAAGTTGGAAGGGACCTTGGAGGTCTTCTGGTCTAACCCCCTACTTTGGCAGGAAACCCTACACCACTTCAGACAAATTGTTATCCAACAGCTTCTTTAAAAGTTCCGATGTTGGAGCATTCACAACTTCTGGAGGCAAGTTATTCCACTGATTAATTGTTCTAACTGTCAGGAAATTTCTCCTTAGTTCTAAGTTGCTTCTCTCCTTGATTGGTTTCCACCCATTACTTCTTGTCCGACCCTCAGGTGCTTTGGAGAATAGCTTCACTCCCTCTTCTTTTTGGAAGCCACTAAGATATAGGAACACTGCAATCGTGTCTTCCCTAATCCTTTCTCCCCCATTAAACTAGACATACTAAGTTCCTGCAACCGTTCTTCATATGTTTTAGCCTCCAGTCCCCTAATCATCTGTGTTGCTCTTCTCTGCACTCTTTCTAGACTCTCAAGATTTTTTACATCACGGCGACCAAAATTGAAAGCAATATTCCAAGTGTGGCCTTACCAAGGCATTATAAGGTGGTATTAACACTTTGTGCGATCTTGTTTTTATCCCTCTGTTAATGCAGCCTAGAACTGTGTTGCCCTTTTTGGCAGCTGCTGCACACTGCTGCCTCATATTTAAATGGTTGTCCACTAGGACTCCAAGATCCCTCTCACAGCTATTACTATTGAACAAGGTACTACATATATTGTGCCTGTGCATTTTGTTTTCCTTACCTAAATGTAGAATCTTACTTTTTCACCATTGAATTTCATTTTGTTAGATAGCACCCAATATTCAAGTCTGTCAAGATTCTTCTGTATCTTAAGCCTATCTTCTGGAGTGTTGGCCATTCCTGCCAGTTTGGTGTCATCTGCAAATTTGATAAGTTCCCCATTTATCCCCTAATCCAAGTCATTAATGAAGTTGTTGAAGAGTACTGGGCCTAAAATAGAGACTTGGGGTATTCCACTGCATATTTCTCTCCACGTAGATGCAGTTCCATTGAAGACTACACATTGAGTGTGGTTGGTCAGTCAGTTACGAATTCATCTGGTGGTGATGCTGTGTAACCCATAGTTTTCTACTTTTTTTAGTAGTAAGTTATGGTCTACTTTATCAAATGCTTTACTGAAGTCCAAGTAAATTATATTGACAATATTCCTCTGGTCCACTAATTTTGTCACTTTGTCAAATAATTCAATAAGATTAGTCTGGCATGATCTATTTTTTACAAATCCATGTTGGCTTTTGGTTATTACTTTGTTTGCTTCCAGGTATTCACTGATTTGTTGCTTGATTATCTTTTCCAGAATCTTCCTTCATCTGCCTCTCAGGCTCCTAGCTGGATGACCCTGCATCTCCAACAAAGAAAGTGGGTCTTGGCTGGCTGAGGAGGACATGCCTAACTCTAATCCTAAAGAAATTATACACCATTATGATTGGGGGCTAGCATGTGGGCAAGGTGATTTGAATGGTGCACACCACATTAATTGCTCTCGGGGCACATAGTTTGAGAAGGAGTGCAATATAAAACATGCAAAAGTAATAAGATTTCTCTGGAGACCACCAAAATTTTCTCATGGACCATCAGCAGTCCATGGACCACAGGTTTATGCCTAGGTTCTAAAGCACTTCAGGGCAAGATAAGAAGAATGAATGGAAATTAATAAAAGAGAGAAGCAAACTGGAACTAAGTTGAAATTTCTTGATAATCAGAACAATTAACCAGGGGAATGGCTTTCCTTCAAAAGCTGTAGATGCTCCAATGCTGGAGATTTTAACAAAGAGATCGTACAGTCATGAGAATGGTATAGGGTGGAGACTTGGGCAGTTGTGGAGGTGAGGGGCAGCAGCGGATCTGCCTGACTCATTCCCCTTCCCAACTTATGGAAACTTTCCAAAACAGGAATCTCCAATCTCAGAAAGAAACAATTTCTAGATCAATGTGAAAGGAATGAAATTTCAAGGCAACAAAATCTTCTATCAATGTTGCAAGGACAGAAGATTTCCAACCAACCCATCCCCACATCTACAGTAGAGAAAAGAAATAAACCAATTTCAAGACTAATAAAAAAGCTTAATAAGGCTCCTTGTCATTTTGACATCCCTAGTTAATCCACCTGATTGGTGCTTAATAGCTGCAGATGAATCTTCAATTTTTCCCACATAGCATTTTAAGAGAGAAAATTCTGGGCTGTGATAGACAGTTTGTCCTTCCAATGACATTGTTAGAGAAACTGTCAAATCTTGAAGAACACTGACAAAACCAATTTGTTAGTGTATGAAAGTTATTTAAATTGTCTTGAGTTCAGATGAATCATATCTGACTTTGGGATAGTACCCAATCTGCTCTTCATACAGTGTTCCCTATCTGCTTACAAGTTATATTGTACCATCTTCTCTGTCCTTTTTCTTACCTTGAATGCAACACATACAATATGTTCATTATCTTTTATTTTTTGTATCAAAATGAATGAGTTTTCTACAGTTTCGTCTCATTTATCCTGTTGGGCGAGGGGGAATATTTTTTTTCCATTTCACATCTGGTATTCTGCGTTCATGATTTCCTTTATAAAACCTACAGTTCTTAATTTTTTCTTTTTTTATCATTTTCTTTTACTCTTCGTCTGAAAGATTTTCCTAATTCCCTTTCTTGTGGTCCTGGTCACAATGACTTTTTCTGTCTATATGTTCCTTCTTTTCATCCTTTATATTATTCTATTTGATTAGCTGGCTTTGCTCTTTTCAGTGTTTTTCTTTTTTTAGCATATTAGCACCTCTTCTACATTGTCCTCACCTTATTGAGTACTAAAGGAACAAGGTTACTTCTAGGCTTAGGGACAGTACCTTGTATTTAATATTATTGATATAATATTATTAATATTATTTAATATTATTGAGAAGAAAGTATCAACATACTGTATTTTTCAGAGTATAAGACATACCTTTTTACCCCCCAAAAGAGGAGGAAAACCTGGGTGTATCTTATATACCGAATGTAGCCCATGAAGCCACCCTCCCACTTCGGCCTCTGCCTCCCAGCAATTTACCTCCTTGCAGCAAACAGAACAGAGCATGTTAAGCCAAGCAACTGATCCTCCAGACCCTCAGCTGATTTGAGGTTGCACGATTGAGGCTGCAGGCTGGTCAGCCCTGTGCTCAACTGAAAGTGAAACTAAAGTTGCAAAGATGCAAATTGCTGGGGAGGAGAGGCAGAGGCACTTTTAATTTTCTAGTGCTAATGAGACTGCTGAAACTGGATGCAAGGAGGTAAGTCAATAGCTATAAATGTCTATAGAATGTTCAAATTCTTGTGCCTTTCGTCCCCTGTCCAATTGTCTTTCCTTTCTCTCACTTATCATATATATTTTCTTTCTTTCATATATCCTCTCCTCTAAGTTCACTTTTACCCTTATATATATTACTACATGTCTATTTTTCTTCTTATGTATTTGTGTATTGAACAAATGAATGAATGAATGAATGAATGAATGAATGAATGAATAAATAAATAAATAAATACAAACTGCTTTATTATTGTTCTAGACAACTTAACAAAATGAAGAAATGAAGTTTTTAAAAATAAATGCTTGTTCTGAAGAGGCCTGATGCTATTGTATCTTCTTTTAAATAACAGAGAATAACTATACTTCCAGAAAGCCACATCCATTTTAACAGCATCTGTACAAGTATAATCTGAAATGTGACAGTGTCCTGTTTAGTATTAAGATAAGGCAGCTGAGTTAAAACATGACTTAGTCATTTTTGGAATAGATCTATATAAATAATTGGGAGGAGTTAGTATGACTAAATTTAAGGAAACTTTCTGGCATTAATATACTGTCATAATGTACATTTCTCCAATTCTTTGATAATTCTATGGGTCAGGCACACATGCACAGAAATACACAGCAAACAGTGCACATCATCTGTGCTGTTTGCTGAGAGGAAAATTGCTGGGAGGCAGAGGCAGAATTTCCACCCTTGTTTTCCACTCTCAAAACTAAGGTGCATCTTATACTCCGGTGCATGTTATACTCTGAAAAATATGGTGTATGGCCAGTTCATACCTACTAATACGATAGAAAAATTGTTGGAAAGGTGATATTTATGTTTCCATTATTACTAAATACAAATACAAATACAAATAATAATAATAATAATAATAATAATAATAATAATAATAATAATGCACATTTAACCTCTTTCCATTTTTTATCTCCTGCAAAGTCATCATACATTTGCTTTTGCTACCTTGCTTGGGGGATCTGGTTTATTTAAAGGTTTCTGATGTATTACCATGACCTGCTACTTCCCATGACAATAATTTTTAAGCATCCCTCTGTCTTTATTTCTGATTCTTATCACGGCTGCTTAAATAACTGCAGTATTTTAAAAAAATGCTTTGTCCTTAAAATTCTTTTAATTGTTCAGCTTTCTAACTATAGTACTTTGTTTTAAGTTCTACATTTTTGGTTCAGGGTGCTCTTTTCATTTTATCTTATGCATATCTTTTATGGTGGGTCTGCTGGGAGTCTAGTGCAGACATGCATTTCCTTCTAGCACCATCATGTTCAATAGTATTTTACGGCAAGTTGTAGTCCCTCTTCGGAAGCAATCTGGAACAGGAACATAAGTTTGTTTATTTGTTTAGCAATTCTACAAGGCATCATAATTAAAGTCTGATCCTCTGGTGAATTACTAAAATGAGTCTCCTCCTCTTCTAATTTCCATATTACATTTTGCGACTTTGTTTTTATGTTATGTTAATATTGTGCCAATATTATATGGCTACTAATGCCCGACTAGTTTGCTAGATGCATTAGCTTAGGGACTGTTAGATATTTGCCTGGGTGACCTACCCAGACAGGGTAAAAGTCAAAAGTTCAGATTTGTTTATTGCATGTTGATTGGTTGCCTTCTTTTGGTGCTTAAAATGTATCTTTGTAAAACTGCCTGTTGCTGGGCTAGATTGTATAAATAGGAGAACTGTCATTGTATAGAGCTCTCAATACTCCATTGCTTCTTGACTGAATTGACTTCCTTGTCCTGTTAGCAAATAAACCTTGCTTGATTCAACTTTGCTTTGAGAGTTATTACAGGGACCACACCAGTTAACCTGCACACAATTGAGCAAAGGTTCAATAATTTATGGGGATCAAGAAACATGCTTACTCTGTATCCTAAGAGCTAACTTTGTGCCTTTATATCAGAACACATCTCTATATGTTTGCATGAATATAACTGGATATAAATCTTTTGTTACACCATCAGCCCGCATATGTATGGAATGTTTACTGCAGGAATCCCCAATCCTTTGGTACCAGGTATCAGTTCTGTGGACAAAGGTTTTCTGTGGAATGGCGGGGTATGTGGTTTCATGTGATCCTGCATCCCATAGATGGAGCTTTGCTTGTTTGTATGGCCCAGTTTCTGGCATTCTGTGACCCAGTGCAGGTCCCGAGACCAGGGGTTGAAGATTCCTGACCTGCTGAGTCAGATGAAGGACTAATGCAGTATCTTACAAGGACCAATATGAAGTCTTGGAAGCCCATATGTGAAGTATGGAGCTATTTATAAAACTAGTAAACAGGGATATGATGCTTTTGATCTTGGGAAGCACACACACACCATTTATATACAGTTTCAGCATTAAAAGATTCCCTTCCACAAATGTATCTATGGGACATTGGAGGTCTTCAATCAGGAGACCCTATACCAGTGATAAGAAACCTTTTTTCCCCTCGGGTGCTGAAAGAGTGTGGGCACGCATTATTGTGCATGCGCAGGTGCCCATACCCATAATTCAATGCCTGGGGAGGATGAAAACAGCTTCTCTCACCCCCTGGAGGCCCTCTGAAGGCTGGAAAAGGCCTGTTTCCCAACTTCTGGTGGCCCAATAGGTTCATGTTTCTCTCTCCCCAGGCTCCAAAGACTTCCCTGGAGCTGGGGGAGGGTAAAAACACACTCCCCCATCCCCCCAGAAGCCAAAAACACTATCCCAGAGCCTCTGGCTAGCAGCTGGCTAGCACACACATGCACGTTGGAACTGAGCTAGGGCAAAAGCTTACATGCCAGCAGATATGGCTCCATGTGCCACCTGTGGCACCTGTGCCATAGGTTCACCATCACTGCCCTATACCATTTCAGAAAGGTGGCTGTCCAGACTTTTCTTAAAAACCTCCAATGATGAAGCACCAACAATCTTTGAAGGCAAGCTGTTCCACTGCTAATTGTCTTCACTGTTAGAAAATTTCTCCTTAATCGCAGATTGCTTCTCTCCTTGAGTAATTTCCATCCATTGTTTCTTGTCTTGCCTTCTGGTTCTTCGGAAAATAAGTTGACTTCCGCTTCTTTGTGGCAGCCATTCAAATACTGGAATCCTGCAATGTCACTCCTAGTCATTCTTTTCTCTAGACTGGTCATATCCAATTCTTGGAACCGTTCTCCATATGTGTTTGTCTCCAGGCCTTTAATAATCTTAGTTGCTCTTCTTTGCACTTTTCTCCAAATCTCAATATCATTTTTGTAATTTGGTGACCAAAACTGGATGCAGTATTCCAGGTGTGGTCTTACTAATGGTTCTAATCTTTACATGAGTTTGATTATGTGCCACTGTTTATACAATCAAGAATTATATTAGCTTTTTTTGGCTGCTGCTACACACTTGGCAAGGCCAAACAGAAAACACAGAGTCTGATCTAGAATGACATGAGTTGTACAAAGTTGCTTCCTGCAATGAGCCCTCCCTTGTGCTCCACTTATATAGTCTATGGAAGGAGCCAATTATCTCCAAGCCTTAATCCCGAGTAGTCCTTCTTCTCTGTAACAATTCTTCTGCAGCCGTCTGATTCTGCCCCCATCTCCACAGGCCACTGACGGACCACAACAGAAGCTTGCTTACTTCCTCCATGTAGATATAATACCATTAAGGACTACTTGTTGAATATGGTTTGTCAGCCAATTATAAATCCATCTGGTTGTAATGCTGTCTATCCTAATATATCTAGTTTACCAAGTAGGCTGTGGTCTATTTTGTTGAATGCCTTGCTGAAATCTAAATATATTATGTTCTCAGCATTTCATTGAACTATTAATTTAGTTTGTCAAATAATGGAAAAAGATTGGTTTGGCATGATCTGTTTTGAACAAAACTGTGCTGGCTATTAAGCCATTATTTGTTTCTATATGTTCACATCTAGATATTGATGTGAGGCTGATTGATCTGTTCCTAGATCTGTTTTTCCCCTTTTTTGAAGATGGGAACTACATCAGCTCTTTTGCAATTCCCTGACATTTTCCCCAGTTCTTCAGGATTTTTTTTAAAGATATAGTATAATGGTTCTGATATAACATATGCCAGCTCCTTCAAAACTCTGGAATGTAATCCATCAGGTCCTGGTGATTTATATTCATCAATATTAAACAGGTGTTCGCTTACCATTTTCTTGTTTATTTTAATTTTTATTTCTAGCCTCTGTCTTTTACTGTTATGTTTTTGATAGCTTGGGCTATAGTTTATTTTTTCATAATACTGATGCAAAGAATGAATTAAGGAATTCTGCTTTCTCTGTATTGGCCATTACCTCCTTGATATTTCTCTCTTTAGTAGACTTCTAAGGCTATCAACCTTTGTAGCCGTTGCTAGTATTATTAAAGAACTCTTGCAAGTATTCTTGCTATTCAGTTTCAGAGGATTACTTTAGTTCTAGTTTTAGAAGTAAGGCATTAAAAATCCCTTTCTTTAGTTACATTCTTTAGTAACGAGTCTACGGAGAGGAGCAGCATACAAATCTAATAATAAATAATAATAACACAGGATATGGATATTTTATGCCTTGCAAATGCCTATTTCTCCATGTCCCAGTCTACTATATAAGAGGCCCTAAATAATATAGCCTTTCTTCAGAGAGTAATTATTCCATTGTCTTATTATTTTTACAGTCATTAATCTTTCACCATTTGAAGACTCATACAATAGTTATCACATCAGCTTTTGCAGAACACAAACCACTTCATCAGATATATAGTTACTTTATCCATAGATATGATGACGTTAATGGTAACCCATAGGACCTTAAGGCAGTGGTTCCCAACATTTTTTTGGCCATGCCCCACCCAAGCATCTCTAAAATCCTGATACCCCCTCCCACCATGACATATAATTTTTACTATTCAAAAAGCAAACTCTACACATGCAGAGGAAGCCTAAGAGGCCATTAACCTGGTTTAAAGAAGGCTACAATTGCCCCCATTAACAATCAAATTGCCCCCCTGTGGGTCGTGGGAACCAGAGGCTGAAGGTGATGTATGTGTTAAGTGCTCTAAAATATTGTTTTGTTTTCCCCATTAAAATATTATAGCTGATTCTTTGGAATCAAATTGTTTCATAAGCCCCTTTCTTTACCTTTTCTAGGAATACAAGTTATGCTTGGCTTGTTTCTGTTTCAGACTTAGGTCAGCAGATGTAATAGCAAATGACCTTCATTGTTTTGAATGTTGGTTGTGCTGGCATGGCGAAAGCATTCAGTATTCAGATCAGAAATACATTGATGGCCAAAGATTTACTTCAAGGAATTCACCTAGAGACTGCTGCAATTTTAAACATGAAAGGAAATATCCTTTATAACCAAGAAACAATTTTATGTTGGATAATTTCATTTTATAATTGCAGTTGTTAATATGACAGAAGGGAACCATTACCAGGAACACAAAGAGGAATCATATCAGTCATTTTTAATTATTTTATTTTTATTATACTGTATTTATTTCAATTAAACTTTGCTTTAGTTTGGTTTTTATATCCCTCTCCTTTATTCTGATCTAGTGCCATTATTTACAATATTCAAATGTGCCTTTCAGCCTTATAAAGGCTGTGCAACTCTTATTTCAATTTTAGTTACGGAACTTGTTGGATAATGTTTAAAGATTTGTATATGTAAAATGTTTAAAGATTTGTATATGTAAAATAATCTTTTCTTTCTCCCCCTCTCTCGCATGCCCAGTATTTGAACTGATTCCCTTCTACCTAAACATCCCCAGTTAGGTTGAATATAGTAATAAGTACATGGTGATTTGTTCTGTGTATGAAAAAAATATCATTCTAGGTATTTGCAAAGGAACCTAGAAATTAAATTTTTCCTAACAATGGTTAATTTCCAATTTTCCAACCATTAACTCCAGAAATAGTTTATATTCAGACAGGCACTGTTTTTTTAATCAGAAACTACAATTTAATGATGAGTTTCTTCAAGTCACTTAAAATTAATTTTTGTAGTTGAGGTTTTTTTAAAAAAATGACTATATATCTAGACTGTATTTTCCAACCATCAAGATCAACTTTACCATGTGTTGATTCCCTAATTCTCTCTAGGGAAACAAATGGAAAATTGTCTTGCCTGCCTGCCTGCCTGCCTGCCTGCCTGCCTGCCTGCCTGCCTGCCTGCCTGCCTGCCTGCCTGCCTGCCTGCCTGCCTGCCTGCCTGCCTGCCTGCCTGCCTGCCTGCCTGCCTGCCTACCTACCTACCTACCTACCTACCTACCTACCTATCTATCTATCTATCTATCTATCTATCTATCTATCTATCTATATATATATATATATATTCTCTCTCTCTAGTCTGTCTATCCATCTGTCCATCCATCTGTCCATTTTCCCATCCATCCATCCATCCATCCATCTATCATCTATCATCTTCTATCGATCATCTTCTACCATCATCTTTTGGAACTTGACTCTTGTTGACTGCCTGCACAAGTCCCTGCAAGTTTTATGGCAACATCTTTGGAAGCGATTTGTCATTCCTTGCTTTCTAAGGCTTTCTAAGAAGAAAGACTTCCCTGAGGTCACTTGGCCGTTTGTATTTACGGCAGGACTACAATCCATGGTGGAGCCCAGAGTCTTTAACCACTATACAAAACTGATTTTCTACAAAGGAATTCTACCCAACGATGTTTACTATGCTGGACTGGACTTCTTGCAAATCTACTAAGAAGTTTTAAAAATCTAATGGTATTTATTTATTTAATTATTTATTTATTGGATTTGTATGCTGCCCCTCTCCGTAGACTCGGGGCGGCTAACAACAGTGATAAAAACAGCATATAACAATCCAATATTAAAACAGTTAAACACCCTTATTATAAAACCAAACATATATACAGACATACCATGCATAAAATTGTAAAGGCCTAGGGAGAAAGAGTATCTCAGTTCCCCCATGCCTGGCGGCAGAGGTGGGTTTTAAGAAGTTTATGAAAGGCGAGGAGGGTGGGGGCAATTCTAATCTCTGGGGGGAGTTGGTTCCAGAGGGCTGGGGCCACCACAGAGAAGGCTCTTCCCCTGGGTCCCGCCAAGCGACATTGTTTAGTTGACGGGACACAGAGAAGCCCCACTCTGTGGGACCTAACTGGTCGCTAGGATTCGTGCAGCAGAAGGCGGTCCCTGAGATAATCTGGTCCGGTGCCATGAAAGGCTTTATAGGTCATAACAATCACTTTGAATTGTTACCGGAAACTAATCGGCAACCAATGCAGACTGCGGAGTGTTGGTGTAACATGGGCCTTAAGTGATCAGGGTTATTAAGTGATAGGATTTTCTGTCAAGCTCAAAGTTAATGAGGGTGATAAAGAAAAAATATTGTATATATTTCATCAAAGTTTGTTTTTAATTCTATGTGCTTTGCACAGACTTTATTGTCATCTGGTGAAATAACTAGCTGTGTTCCTCCTAATGTTCATGTACAATGAAAGGCAGACTTTTTCTATGTAAGAAGAACCTGAGTTCAAATTGATGCTAAAACAAAGAAAGCAGCACCCTTCTGCTCTCTTCAGAACTTTTTAATGAACAAAACACTTTGCTTTCTGCAAATGAGTCCCCCCCCTTTTTCTTTAACATTGTGGTTTTGGTTTGAATTTCAGCTAATTTCATGCCCCAATGGGGAATGTTCTGCATCACAACCACAAGGTTCCTCAGCTGATAATTGCATTGGACTTTTGCTCTTTTGCTGCGTGCTCAGTCCAACAAGGCAGGGGTTATTTCTTTGATTCTCTCACACTCTAGAGACTGAGCAGTGATGATTAAGTTAAGAATCTCAATCCCGATAATTAGCTCAGAGATTCTGGATGTACATGATGAAGAATTTCTTTTTGGAGCTGCTTTGCCCTGGAGGCTGCTCAACCAGCTGTCTCAGATTTGGGGGCGATTTGCATCTGGCTAGTCAAAATAGTCAGGTTCTATGAAGATGGGTAGGGGAATGGTTTCACGCCTGTCTCTCAGGGTATTCTCATTGTAATTTCCTCTTTGAGATCTCAGTGGGATAAAGGCTAAATGTGTCTGTGTATTTAAGAGAAATTAAAGGAAAGTCTAAATCTAAAAGGCAAGGATAACATTATCTGAAAATGGAGCAATACAGTGATACCTTGCCTTACAAACTTAATTGGTTCCAGGACGAGGTTCTTAAGGTGAAATGTTTGTAAGATGAAACAATGTTTCCCATAGGAATCAATGGAAAAGCGATTAATGCGTGCAAGCCCCAAATTCACCCCTTTTGCCAGCCAAAGCGCCCGTTTTTGTGCTGCTGGGATTCCCCTGAGGCTCCCCTCCATGGGAAACCCCACCTCCGGACTTCTGTGTTTTTGCGATGCTGCAGGGGAATCCCAGCAGGAGAATCCCAGCATTGCAAAAATGAGCGCTTCGCTGGCAATGGAAGTCCGGAGGTGGAGTTTTCCAGCAAAGGGAGCATCAGTGAAATTGCAGCATTGCAAAAACACCGAAGTCCTCGAAACCCCTCCTTCGGACCTCTGTGTTTTTGCAATGCTGCAATTTCACTGAGGCTCCCTTCGCTGGGAAACCCCACCTCCAGACTTCTGTTGCCAGCGAAGCGCTCATTTTTGCCCTTCTGGGATTCTCCTGCAGCATCACAAAAACACGGAAGTCTGGAGGTTGGGTTTCCCATGGAGGGGGAATCCCAGCAGCGCAAAAACAGGTGCTTCACTGGCAACGGAAGTCCGGAGGCGGGGCATCCCAGCGGCGGCAGTGGGTTTGTAAGGTGAAAATAGTTTGTAAGAAGAGGCAAAAAAATCTTAAACACCGAGTTTGTATCTCGAAAAGTTTGTACGATGAGGCGTTTGTAAGATGAGGTATCACTGTATATGGAAAACGTTTTCAGCTTCTGGAATCTATTCGTGACTACTACTAAACCTAGATTGACTAGATCTCAATTACAGTGTAAGAATGGGAATGTATCTAGTCTACATCTACCAAATATACAATCAAATGCAAGTGCAAAAAAGAACAAATGAATGAATAAATTCACAAGAAAATGTGCATATTTGCACCCAGGGTCATGATGAACATTTATAGAATAGAATAGAATAGAATAGAATTTTTATTGGCCAAGTGTGATTGGACACACAAGGAATTTGTCTTGGTGCATATGCTCCATTGGTGTACATAAAATAAAATATACTTTTGTCAAGAATCATGTGGTACAACACTTAATGATTGTCATAGGGGTCAAATAAGCAATGAGGAAGCAATATTAATAAAAATCTTAGGATATAAGCAACAAGTTACAGCCATACAGTCAACATGGGAGGAAATGGGTGATAGGAATGATGAGAAAAACTAGTAGAATAGAAGTGCAGATTTAGTAGAAAGTCTGACAGTGTTGAGGGAATTATTTGTTTAGTAGAGTGATGGCGTTCCGAAAAAAGCTGTTCTTGTGTCTAGTTGTCTTGGTGTGCAGTGCTCTGTAGCGACGTTTTGAGGGTAATATAGTAATATTAATATAATATAATTAATTATTAATAATATAATTAGTAATATTAACATAACTAATAATTCCTGTTTAAAATGAATTGCCTATAAAGTGAGGTATCCATTTGTAAAATTAATCTAAATGCAGATATCCATTCTGTCTCCCATCTATAGATAAGTATTTATCTGTTTATGAACAATACATTTCAACTGCTACTGTTGAAAGATTCTATCAGGTATGAAGGCTTCCTGCATAGATAAGCAAGGAAAGGGATCATGTTAGAGCTGACTCCATTGTAGCCTAAGGTTAAGACTCCAAACCTCATATTTAAATACATATTTAAATTCATAACTTAAAAGACTTTCTACCTCTAAATACTTATTTTTTTCCAGTGTACTTTATTTTAAAATACAGCATGAAATATATTGTGGACTAGTGATTCCTTTGATATGTATTTGGAAATAAAAGTTATACCACACAATTCTGAGCAGCTGTAATTCTGAGTAATATATTTCTGGGCTCATAATTAGGCCATTTTGAGGTTCAGCTCATAATGCTTGTCTTAAACACTCATATGTGACTGGAGAAAAGGAAAGACAGAGAGAAGAATTTGAATACCTCTATACGAGGGTCTCCCTGAAAGCAATGTACCACATTTTTCTTCAACAATTATTTATTGAACACAATGAAACTTACACAAAAGAAAGAATGGTGTTTCTTCTACACTTCCTATTTTTCCATGTAATCTCCATCCTGTTCTATGGCCTTCCTCCAGCGAAACACAAGGGCATGTATGCTCTGTTGGTACCACTCCTTGTTCTGGTTAGGAAGCCATTCCTGTACTGTGGAAATCACCTCTTCGTCATCCTCAAAATGTCTTTTGTGACTAACCGTACTTCTATCAACTGCAGATTCTCCATGAACTGTACACAAACGTTTGTGAATGTTCCCAACAGTTTCTTTCTCTGCAGTGAGAAATTCAATGATGACACACTGCTTGTAACCTACATCACTTATAAACACCATTTTGAAACACTGCTGCAGCTACGCTATCTGTTTGAAGAAATGCAAAATTTACACACACACTCCTGACAATTCAAACAATGTATATCTAAAGTTTTGCATTCGTACCATTACTGTAGGCCAATGTTTCTCAATTATTTTCTGTTGTATTTTTATTGAATTTTAGGTACAGCTTTTCTCCCCATTATTCAAAAATTGAAAAAATAAGGGGAAGGTATTAAAATTTAAAATTATATTTTTTAGAGGAAAGGAAAATTTAATTAGAAAGAAAATGACATAATATCTTAGAGGGAGAGATTAGTTGGAATACTATCTAGATGTACTCCAAATTTATTTATTTATTAGATTTCTATGCCGCCCTTCTCGAGCTGACTCAGGGAAGCATACAACATTAAATATAACAATATATATAAAATCTAATAACTATAAAATATGAAAATTTACTAAAGCATTTTAAAAGACCCCGTGTACACTCACAAACATTCATCCAATCCAATCATATCTTGTATCAGCTGGAGACAGTCTCATCACTCATGGCCCCCATTCCCACCAGCAAAGGTAGGTTTTTAATGCTTTACAAAAGACCAAGAGGGAGGGGACAGTATGTATCTCTGGAGGGAGTTCGTTCCAGAGGGTCGGGGCTGCCACAGAGAAGGCTCTTCTCCTAGACCCCACCAGTTGACATTGCCTGGCTGACAGGAACTGGCGAAGGCCGACTGTGGGACATAACTGGCTGCTGGGATACATGAGGCAGAAGATGGTCCTGAAGATAATCTGGTCCTGACCCATGTAGGGCTTTGTAGGTCATAACCAGCACTTTGAATTGGTCCCAGAGACCAATTGGCAACCAGTGCAGCTCACGGAGTGATGTTAAAATGTGGGCAGATCTTGGCAGTCCCACTATAGCTCACGCAGCTGCATTTTGCACAATTTGTAGTCTCTGTACAGTCTTCAAAGGCAGCCCCATGTAGAGAGCATTGCAGTAATTGAACCTTGGGTGATAAGGGCATGAATGACTGTGAGAAGTGACTCCCTGTCCAGATAGGGTCACAACTGGCGCACAAGGTGTACCCATGCGAGCGACCCCCTTGCCACAGCTGAGATATGTTCTTCTAAGTTCAGCTGTGGATTGAGGAGGATGCCTAAGTTGCGAATGGTGCCTCCCACTCCCAATCCCTCCAGCCGACGCAGAAGGATACTATGGTCAATGGTATCGAAAGCTGCTGAGAGGTCAAGAAGCACCAGGACAGAGGATAAACCCCTGTCCTGGCCCACCATAGATCATCCATCAGTGCGACCAAAGCAGTTTCTGTTCTGCAGCCGGGCCTGAATCCTGACTGCCGATTATCCCAGATAATCGGCTTCATCCAAAGACCATTGGAGCTGGAGTGACACCAAGAAGGTTGGAGACAGGACGATAGTTGTTTAAAACAGCTGGGTCCAGGGAAGGTTTCTTGAAGAAGGGGTGCACAAGTGCCTCCTTGCAGGGAGCCAGAAAGGAACCCTTCCTCAAGGAAGTGTTGACAATTTCCTGGACCAGCCCCATGTCATCTCCCTGTTGGCCGAGACCAGCCAGGAGGGACACGTATCCAATAAGCAGGTGGTGGAACTCATAGCTCCCATGGGCTTATCCAGTTCAACAGACGTCACTAGGTCAAACTCCCCCAAACAACGGGACTAAGATGGGCCTCTGTCACCTCGACTGGCTTGTTGCCAGCTGGTATTGCATTCCATTCAGAGTCAAGGTCTGTCCAGATCTGAGTGATTTCATCTGCAAAATACTCATTAAAATTCTCAGCATTACCCTGCAAGGGTTCCCCCCTGGTTAAGGAGGGAGCGAGTCACCTTAAACAGGGTGGCTGGATGAGATTCCGCTGATGCAATCAAGGCAGCATGATACATGCATCTTGCTGCCATGAGCACCAATTTATAAGTCTCAATATGAACTCTTAAAAGTGTTCGGTCGGATTCAGATTTACTTTTACTCCAACGTATCTCTAGACATCTCTTCTGGCGTTTCAACCCTCGGAGTTCCTCAGTAAACCAAGGTGTAAACCAATCCGAGGTGTACTGCCACAGAGAGGTCGCAAAGGCACAATTTAGTCTAAAGCCCGTATCTCAGGCCAATAAAAGGGACTCTGCCAAACTGTGTGTAAGCGAATCCGGTAAAACCCCAAGCGCCTTGTGAAAGCCCTCTGGTTCATCAGACGTCTGGGGCAGAAATGCAATGCATTTTTGCAAGCTATATTTATTTAGGATATTAAGAAGTTTCCAAAGGAGTATACATTGATCTCCTAGAGGAAAGTCAGGATATAAATCTAATAAATAAGTCAGTGAATTTAAGAACAAATATTCCCATTGAAAAAATTAAAATGTCCCTCACTTTTTCTCTAGTGAAAACCTAAGCAAAGCAGAACAAGGCTTCAGCACTGAACGAAAATTTATTTTATTCATGTCTAGTGAATTAGATGAGGAAAAGAATCCCTAACTTCTTTAAATATATTGATAAAAAGCATTAAAATTTATATTAATGTAATTTTAAGGTAAATTCTGAAAGCTGGATTTTTTTTGTTCAGCACGAAGTTTCCTTGAATAGTATCCACAAAGATGCTTGATTCCAGTATCCTATTCATTGAATTCCAGTTGATAGAAAAGGTTTAAGATAATAATAATAATAATAATAATAATAATAATAATAATAATAATAATAATAATATGATCCACTGGAACTTGTGCCAGAACTACCATTTACCAGTGGCAAAGAACTGGTGGGATCATAAGCCCAAAAAAGTTTTCAAAAATGAGCAAGCAAAACTACTGTAGGACTTCCGACTTCAGACTGACCTAATTCTGAAACATAACACACCAGACATCCTGATTGTGAAGAAAAAGAAAGTATGGATCATCGACATCGCAATCCCAGGGGACAACAGAATCGAAGAGAAGCAGCTAGAGAAATTAGTGAAATACGAAGATCTAAAAATCGAGCTGCAACAACTCTGGCATAAGCCAGTGAAAGTGGTCCCAGTGGTACTTGGCACGCTGGGCGCAGTACCAAAGGATCTCAGCGGACATTTGAAAACCATCGGAATTGACAGAATCTCCATCTGTCAATTGCAAAAGGCCGCTTTACTGGGATCGGCAAACATAATTCGCCGCTACATCATGCAGTCCTAGGTGCTTGGGAAGTGCCCAACTCTGGTGATGAAATATGAAATCCAGTGTAGTGATCTCGTTTGCTGTGTTGTATTGACATATTAATAATAATAATAATAATAATAATAATAATAATAATAATAATAATAATAATATTTGTATGCCGCCCCTCTCCGAAGACTCGGGGCGGCTATTGAAAGTGATGGTGTTGCTTTCTGTGTTAAATCACTTATAATCAAAATAAGCTTTTTTAAAACAACAACAACCATTATCATTATGATTAAACTCAAAGCATGAATGCTTCTACTAGACATGCAGAATCAATAGATGGCTATTTAAATCTTACACTCATTATTGCTGTGTTCATGAAACCAGTGAAAATAAAACAAAGGTCATTCAGCTACTTGTGCAAGAAAATTTGGAGTAGGCAGAATAGCATTTGCAGAATTGAAAGAATCAAAATTCCCTGCAGGATGACAAGGTACCTGACAGATTTGTCCATAGGAAGTGCAGGGGGGGGGGGGAGGAGAAGAAGAAGAAAAAGGGAAAAAAAGAGATTGTTCTAATCTCATTTTATCAAGAAAAACTGACATTCTTCTAACCTCAGGCATAAAGTGAGATCCCAGAAGTGCATTCTGTCTTCTCAAAACAGAGCTGTAGAGATCAAATATTCTCTCTTCCTTCAAAGATTGCATCTGATTGATGTCAGTTTACAAAGATTTCTCTGCCTTAGGTAAGGGTATTATGGGCTTATCTCTCTGATTCTTTCTCCCCCCTTTTTTGCTATTTGTTTTCCTGGAGTTAGGTCAAAAGCAAGACAAATTCGAATGAGAATAGACAATGCAGCAGCTGATTACTACATAAATAGTAATAATACTTGTAGTATTGCTTTGGATGTTTTGAAGCATAAGACATCTGGCATTGCACTTGTGGAAGTAGGTCAGCCTACAAAGCTATCATTCTGTTCATTGTAGGAATCATGAAGAAAAGAGATTACTCAAAATGAAGAGCGCAATTCAAGCAGCTTCTGAAAAATGAAAAACAGAAAGCTTCTCAATCAGAAGGTGACATCCTTCCTTTCTTCTGCAAAAACTTTATGTTTACATGAGAACCGGAGCCAAAGGTTTGTTCATAAACTACAGAATGAGGGCCAAGATCAACCATCATCTTGCCAAGTATAAATAGTAGTCATCTTTACTTCACACCAGAGGTATAAATGCAAGTGTCCTGATGAGTGAGCAGGTCTCACTGAATGTAGGGACTGTGGAATAAATATTTGTAGTACTATTATGCAATTATTTGTGTAAGCCTCATATCAACTCAAGATATGCATAGCTTCTTCTCTGGTAATACAGTGTTCCCTCGATTTTCGTGAGTTCGAACTTCGCGAAAAGTCTATACCACGGTTTTTCAAAAATATTAATTAAAAAATACTTCGCGGGGTTTTTCCCTATACCACGGTTTTTCCTGCCCGATGACGTCATGTGTCATCGCCAAACTTTCGTCTGCCTTTAATAAATATTTTTTTTAATAAACTTTAATAAATAAACATGGTGAGTAATAATCTAAATGGTTTCTAAGGGAATGGGAAATTGCAATTTAGGGGTTTAAAGTGTTAAGGGAAGGCTTGTGACACTGTTCATAGCCAAAAATAGTGTATTTACTTCCGCATCTCTACTTTGCGGAAATTCGACTTTCGCGGGTGGTCTCGGAACGCATCCCCTGCGAAAATCGAGGGAACACTGTATTCTACTTTTAACCAAAGCATATAAAACATTTGCTAGACCAATTTTCAAATACAGCTCATCTGTCTGGAACCCCACACTACATATCGGACATTAATACACTTGAGAATGTCCAGAGATATTTCTCGAGAAAAGTCCTCCACTCCACTGTTCTCAACAGAATACTTTATGCCGCCAGACTTGAAATTTAGAACTATGCAACCTTTGATCTGACCTAAGTGTAGCAAAATTATCTGCTACAATGTCCTATCTGTCAATGACTACTTCAGCTTCAACACAACAATACAGGTGCTCACAAAAGATACAAACTTAACATAAGTTGCTCCAAACTTGATTGCAAAAAATACAACCTCAGCAACATGCCTGGAATACTTTACCTGATGCTGTAGTTTCTTCCCCAAGCCCCCAAAAACTTCAGAGTATCTACGGTTGACCTCACTCCATTCCTAAGAAGTCTATAAGGGGCGTGCATAAGAGCACAAGTGTGCCTATCGTCCTTGTCCTAATGTACTCATAACCATCTCATGTACTCATAACCATGTTTATATATCTTATTTATTCACAATCATGTTTATACTTTGTCTGTAATCATATATGCACTTGACAAAATAAAAAAAATAAAGATTGGTCCCCATAAAATGAAATTTTAGAATGGGTCTTTTGAACTTGCATTATCCCAGTTGTAGCTCAATGATCAATTAAAATGGTTGGCTAGTTTTGGCTCAGCAAAAACAGAGCTCAGTCTGGCACTTCCAGCAAACCACTAGCCTTATCCTCGAAATTCTTAGAAATTTTTTTGTGTCTCCCTGCAAGCATCCTTACCATTGCCAACCTTACCAATACTGAGTAGACCTTCCTTACTAATGTGGCACTGGAAGAATTTATTTCTGATCAGAACTTCATACATCAATACTATCAGAACTGTCACCATATGCTTAAACTTCGCAATCACTAGGTGCCAGCCTGCCATGAACTATGGGGTGGGGGAGGAGAACTGGTTGGGAGATGGGAAGACTACTCATTGTATCAGAATGGGATGAGTGGACAAGGTGGAATAGAAAAATGGAAAACGTGTGATAGCCTAGCAATCTCAATTGCTCCCCTCCCCCGCTGAAAGGCACATTTTCTCACTTTGAGGATAACCCAGGTGCAGAACTGGAAAGATAAGATGTGTGTGTGTGTGTGTAAGAGAGAGAGAGAGAGAAGAGAGAGAGAGAGAGAGAGAGAGAGAGAGAGAGAGAGAGAGGAGCGAGTGGGGAAGCGTCTTTTTCCTCAGTCGTCTTACCTCGCCATTGGAGTCCTTCAAATCTTGAGCAGAAAGAGAAGGCAACACCCTCCCTTTCCCCTGACCCCCAACAAATGGTACTCAAGGGAATCCTGCCTGCCTCAACCAACATAGAGGCGGCACATGGACATCCGTTTCAATAACCATCGATACACTTGGCATCCATGAATCTGTCTAATCCTGTCTTGAAGCTATCCAGGCTCACAGCTGTCACAACCTCTTCTGGAAGTGAATTCCATAAACCAACGACCCTCTGGGTGAAGAAATATTTCCCTTGATTTGTCCTCACTTTCTTACCTATGAGCTTTAGGGAGTGCCCCCTTGTCCTAGTATTGTGTGATAGAGAAAATATTTTTTCTCTATCCACCTTTTCTATCCCATGAATGATTTTATACACTTCGATCAAGTCACCCCTTAAACGCCGTCTTTCAAGGCTGAAGAGACCAAGGCTTTGCAACCTGGGAGGTGCTCCATTTCCTTTATCATTCTTGTTGCTCTTTTTTGCAACTTTTCCAGTTCCATTATATCCTTCTTGAGGTGCGGTGACCAGAACTGTACACAGTACTCCAAGTGTGGTCTCACCACCAACTTTATCCTTAGACTATCCACTGTTGACCTTTCCTGACTCCTAAGAGGCCAGTAAGGGGTGTGCATAATCACACCAGCATGCCTTCTGTCCCCTGTCTTAATGTTTCTCTTTTACTAGTATCATGTATATAAATATTATTATTTCTTTGTATACCACCAATACGTACTTGACAAAACAAACAGACAAGCAAGCAAGCAAGCAAGCAAGCAAGCAAGCAAGCAAGCAAGCAAGCAAGCAAGCAAGCAAGCAAGCAAGCAAGCAAGCAAGCAAGCAAGCAAGCAAGCAAGCAAGCAAGCAAGCAAGCAAGCAAGCAAGCAAGCAAGCAAGCAAGCAAGCAAGCAAGCAAGCAAGCAAACAAACAAAACCTCAGCGTGTGAAAATGCTGTGCAGCCTATTCCTTTTGTCTCCAGAGAGGTGGGGTAAAGAAGGGATGGAGAAGGGGGCAGGGTTGGAACCTGAGTTAAGCAAAGTGGAGAAAATGTGTCTTTCAGAGGGAGCAATTGAGATAGTTTCCTCCATTTTGAGGCACATTTTCTTCACTTTGAGGAGAATCCCAGCACAGAAATGGAAAGGCGAGGGGTAGAATGAGGAGGGAAGGTATAGGAAGGAGAATCCCAGAGCAGAAATTGAAAGGTGCAGAAGTGTGTGTGGTATGTGTATGTGTAAAAGGAAAGCAAGGCAGGGTGCAGAAATATGTGATAAGTCTGGTGAGACTTACTTCCAAGTAAACCAACTGTTCCTCTATGTTAGATTGAATGGGAATGAAGAAGAGAGACATAGAAAAGTTCAGCACCTTTATTAAGCGTTAGCTATTGGTAAGAAATAACTGCTAGTGAGCTGCAGGGAAACCACTTTTAAGGGCTTCCCTGAAACCCGGCTGGCCAGTGACAGCTGTTGAATTGTGCTGCAGCTACATTGGTCAATCAGCAGTGGCTATGCAAATTTACTCTGTATGTCAGTATGTAACACCCCTCCCCTCTCAGTTCCTGGAATTTATTTATTTATTTTATTTATTTTATTTATTCTTTGTCCAATATACAATACATGTGGAAGAGAATAGACATTAAGTAATATGTAAAGTAAAGATAGAAAGTGAAAAAGAAGAGAAGTAGATGGGAGGGAGAGAATATATATGATATAAGAGATAGGGAGAGAATATATATATATATGTTAAATGTTTTAACACATACAGAATATAGTTGTCGGCTATAAAATATATTAACTGCCTTGTAGTGGTCCTGGGTTGGGCCTAGAGGCAAAAAAGGAGCTGTGACATTCCTTAAATATACCAGGGTGATCCGACATAAAATATATATATATATATAGAGAGAGAGAGATAAGGAGAGAATATATATGATATATGATATAAGGAAAGGCAATTGGACAGGGGATGATAGGCACATCAGTGCACTTATATACGCCCCTTACTGGCCTCTTAGGAACCTGGAGAGGTCAATCGTGGAGAGTCTAAGGGAGAAACGTTGGGGGTTGGGAGTTGACACTATTGAGTCCGGTAATGAGTTCCACGCTTCGACAACTCGATTGTTAAAGTCATAAGTCATAAGACGTTGCAGCATATGATGTTGTGGGCAATACTTAGATAGTGTTTTAGGCGCCGCAGTTCTAAGCTTTCAAGACCCAGGATAGATAGTCTATTTTCGTAGGGTATTCTGTTTCGAGTGGAGGAGTGAAGTGCTCTTCTGGTGAAATATCCTGTCTATATATATAAATATATATAGATATATACCCTGCTATCTGTCCAATCCTGAATGTAGGTAAGTAACGTAGTATCGCAAATACACAGGACACCAAATGATCCTACTGGGCCTGCACGCTTCAGTTCGTAGGAAGTGTTTGACTGGAGCAGACATGCCTTCTGCTGTTCCTCCTCCACCTTGTGGAAATATCTGGAACTGGCCTCCAGGTGTGGCAGCATCTTTGATTCCAGACCCATGCTGACTCCACGGTACTCCAAAGGCAGCAGGTAGGTGATCACACTCCCTCTCCGGGCTTGAGATCATGGATCCTTATTGTCTCTCAGGTAGGGCCTAGTTCTCATCATGGTCATCTGGTTGGTTGGTATTGGAGTTTCTCTAAGGCAGAGATCTGGAACCTAATGGGCGTGACAGTGGGATCTAGGTTAAATGATGTGGGCTTTCCCATATATTTACCTAGACTCCCTCAAAAATGGTCTGGAAGTTGGTCAGGAGCTTGTCCAGTCTGTCCCTTCAGATGTGGTTCAGTCCAGTGAGGCCAATACTGAGAGGCTTGAGCCATTCCACAACTAACAAGGACAGTTGGTGACCATCAAAGATTGCAAGTGACAGCTCCCCTTGGAAGTCTTTGAATTTAATTGGAACCTCTGCTTGTTCCAGTACTTGAATAGGGTTCCCTTGGAAGTCATAAAGCAGTTGCTTAAATTGCTACCTCGTAAATACAGGTATGAGCTGCTTCAGGGTCCCCCAGGCCATAATGGTGAAGGCAGAGCCAGTGTCTATTTCCATATCACATTGAAGCCTGTCTATAATAACAGTGATGAATAATTTTTCTCCTTGGCTTGCATCTGAATGGCCCTTGGCCAGTATGGTAGAGATCTTTGGCATCTTGATACATATAGTCTTTCCTTCCCTTGCCTCTCTGTCCTCTGGGTCGGTTCTGCCCATGTCTGCTGGAACCAATATGTGGTCTGGGGGGCATTGGGGTGGCCTGGTACTGTGCTGGTTGTGTGGCTCTGCAAGCCTCAGCTATTTGGCCTCTCCTTTGACAACGGTGGCAAATGGCATCTCAAAATTTATACACCTCTGGTATGGTTCCCTTAGTAGCCAGAACAATGGAGCTGCTTGTGCTCAAATTCCCTGGGGTTCATGCTTCTCTCCTGCTGGATTTGATATATGCAGTCATCTTTGTTCTTGTAATCTTCCTCCTCCTCCAGAACCTCAGTCCTCCAGTCAACTGGATGGTGGGTTTGATGGAGCCCACTGGTCCTTCTGATATTGGCTGCAGAGGTTACAATGATTTGGCAGCTCTGGCCTCATTGACCACGTCTTTGAAAGTGGGACCCTGAGGTTTCCTTTGAAGGTTCAGATCCCTCATACTCAGGATGATTCTGTCCTTCATTATTTCTTCCAGGTTAATGAACACACATTTGGATGCAAGTTCCTGGAGTTTGGCCACCAAATCATTGATTGATTCCCCTTGTTTTTTTTGATGGTAGAACTAATTTCGGCTGACCATCAGGGGATTGGAGGACATGTAGTGCCATTTGTAATGTAGCCCACAAGATCCACTCTATTTCCGCTGGTGCCACCAGATTTTGAGCCATCTTGTATGTCCAGGGCCCAGTAAGTTAGGAAGAGAGCCCTCTTCCTGCTGTCTGGTAGATCCTGGAAATTGTTCACTTCCAGGAACATGTGAAACCAGGATATGTAGGTTTGACATTCTTCTGCCTTTGGATTGAAGAAGGCTGGAGCAGGAGACTGTTGGTATGCCATCCTTTGGTTTGGCTGGAGCAGATCAGGTCATGCTTCAAAGATGGCCATGGATCCCACGAGGTGGCAAAAGGATGTCACTTTGTCCTGTTGTCTACTTCCACCACTTTCCTCACCTCTGTTAGATTGCACGGGAATGAAGAAGTGAGACGTAGAACAGTTCAGAACCTTTATTAAGCTTTAGCTATTGGTAAGGAAGTTCAGCACTTTTATTAAATTTTAACTATTGGTAAGAAATAATTGCTGGCAAGCTTCAGGAAAGTTGCTTTTAAGGGCTTCCCTGAAACCCAGCTGGCCAGTGACAGCCGTTCAATTCTGCCACCACCACATTGGCCAATCAGCGGTGTCAATGCAAATTTACTCCATACGTTAGTATGTAACGTTCTTGGTATTGGTGGAAGGGGAGGGGACGCTGGGGGCGAGAGAGAGTGGAAGGCATTTTGGCAGATTATTTTATGCCTCTCTCTCATTGCATTTATATTAATTGTCCTCTAAAGAATTCTTACTTACGAGTAAAGCAACAGTTCCATTTGAAATACCACGTAGGACTGAGAGAAACACTCACATCCTTTTCATTGTCTTATTGTATTTGTTTTAATAGTGATGAAAAACAAAACTGTTTTCTGTTTTAAAATGACATGACATGGTATTTAGGTATAATGGAACCTTGACTTCTAATACTTATTTACTTATTTATTTACTTACTTACTTACTTACTTACTTACTTACTTACTTACTTACTTACTTACTTACTTACTTATTTATTTAGTCCAATACACAATACATATTGAAGAGAATAGACATGAAGTATTATATATAAAGAAAGGATATAAAAATAGAGGAGACGATATATGAAAGGAAGAAAAGATATATGATATATGAGATAAAGAGAGACAATTGGACAGGGGACGAAAGGCAGGCTAGTACATTTATGTACGCCCCTTACTGACCTCTTAGGAACCTGGAGAGGTCAATCGTGGATAGTCTAAGGGAGAAATATTGGGGGTTAGGGGTTGACACTACTGAGTCTGGTAATGAGTTCCACGCTTCGACAACTCGATTGCTAAAGTCATATTTTTTACAGTCAAGCTTGGAGCGATTAATATTAAGTTTGAATTTGTTGCGTGCTCTTGTTTTGTTGCGGTTGAAGCTGAAGTAGTCATTGACAGGCAGGACATTGCAGCATATGATTTTGTGGGCAATACTTAGATCATGTTTTAGGCGTCATAGTTCTAAGCTCTAGACCTAGGATTGGTAGTCTGCTTTCGTAGGGCATTCTGTTTCGAGTGGAGGAGTGAAGGGCTCTTCTGGTGAAGTATCTTTGGACATTTTCTAGGGTGTTGATGTCCGAGATGTGGTATGGGTTCCAGACAGATGAACTGTATTCAAAGATGGGTCTGGCAAAAGTTTTGTAGGCTCTGGTGAGTAGTGTGAGATTGCCGGAGCATAATTTAACCATACACACTCACATACACATAGAGAGGATACAAACGGTAGCAAAGTGCCATTGCACTTTGCCTCTAACATAAAATTGCCTATCTCACAATTCCTAGATATTTTCTCAAGCTGTTCCTTCAGCTTCCTTCTGTGCCACCCCAAACCAGGAAACTGATTCACTATAGAAGCTTGACAATATCATGGGAATCTACCAGAGTGGTGCCCATTGTAGATAGGAATAAATTCCACATTCCAATAAGGAAGAATAGGGCTGTATCTTAGATGATTTTGACAATATAGTACTATTGTACCACAATGATAGTACCCACAATATGTCTCCTTTTCAATTAGGTTTGTATTCATGGTGATCTATTTAGGAGTGCAGAATTAAGTGTCTGTGGAGATTCTCAGTCATCCAGGTCATGGTTGTCCCAAAGGTGCTTTTTCAAGAGGCAACTGGACTTTCTGGTTTTTCTTCAAAGATGTTTGGGACAAGTGCAGAATTAACCTTAGTAGAAAGAACTATGCCTCTACCTATTTCCAATCTAAAATATCCTATTATGCTGAATTTATTTTTTCATAGCCACCTTAATCATTTCAAGAAAAAAAATCCAGAGGAAATGTGTTTTATATCATTATAAATGAATAGATTTGGATGCATATTCATAGCATATACTGTATGTGGTATGGCATGAGTTTCATTCAAGGATCTCTATATTTGTGAATTCAGGGATGGTTTAAGAAGAGGGGAAATACCATAATCATAATCATTGGTTGCTTCCCTCTCAATCCCTAACTCTCCAAGCCAGACAGATGGAAACCATTGCTAAATTAGATACGGAATGTGTAATATAAGTTTCCAATGAAGTACATATTTCTGTCTTAAGGTGTTTTGATTAGGCTTTCATTCTTCTTTGCACTTTGCAAGACCATTTTCTTTATAGCCTCAGAACTACAGAAAACCTGTGCACATGTTTTTGAGCCAATGAAAACTTGTGCAACATTTTTACCTCCTGTTTTCACTTGAGGAAATTATAGTGGGACAAAGTGGTCATAGAAAATGGGAACTAACTTGGGTAATTTCCAGTTTAGTTTCCACCCAGTTCCTACATCCAGATCAGAGATTGCCCAGCATTCAGGATAGCTAAAAAAAAAAGATACCTTGGTATTTATTTATTTAACAACACAAGCATCAGAAACAGCTAAAAAACAGGTGAAGAGGAGGAGGGGGAGGGGGAGGAGGAGGAGGAGGAGGAGCAGGAAGAAGAAGAAGAAGAAGAAGAAGAAGAAGAAGAGGAGGAGGAGGAAGAAAAAAAAAAGGGAAACGGTTTATTTTATTATATATTTATTTGATATGGATTTATTTGATATGGAAATATATTTATTATATATTTCCATATCAAAAAGGCCAGATCATTCCAGAGATACTGGAAATAATACTAATACAATCTCAAGCAATGTGGCTTTTCATTAACCCAACCTTAACCCTTTTAGCTACATAATGGTAGCAGTATGAGAATTGGAATAGAACTATAAAATTATAGCAGAATAGAGCTGGTCATTAAGTGATCCATTCTCTATTCTGCACTATGAGGGAAACAATTTGATAGATGATGATGATGTATTTAACTAAACACAAAACCAAAAGCAGAAGTAGTCATAGAGGAGAAAAGCAACAACAACCTACAGGTTATAATTTGCAGGAGAGGCGGAGTAACGACACGGACACAAAAGCTGGATTTAACTGGGTCATTTTTATTAAATTAAATTAGCATAATTTATTCAAATAAATTAGCATAAATCAGCATAAAATTTGCATAACCACTATGACCCAAACAATGGACCTGCAGGGTCAAACAATTGCTTCCGGGGCGGAAAAGTTACGTCACATAAACTTCCTGGGCAACTTATGGGCGTAGCTCGATGCTAGTCCAGGTGAGGGACCCCTCCCTCACCTGAGACCCTGCCATGCCTTGCATGAGGGGGGTCACGCCGGCTAACCCCTAACAGGGGACTTAAAGGTGCGTGACCCAAAGACAGGTTCCCCCCAACTGCTCAGGTCGCTTCCACCACAAGCTTGGAGAGAACCTGTCAATCATCCCCAAAGATGCCCAAGGGAGAACACCAGTTGCTAGACCACCACCCAGTTTTCCGCCCCTAACCTGCCACGGAGCGGGGGTCAGATCTCTATCTTGGCCCCCCGACTCCCCCCTCTAGCTGCGCCAGCTCACGCAGAGACCGCTGCAGGTCCTGTAAGAAAATGGCGTTCCCCTGTTCTGACAGGTGGATGCCATCGGCCCGGTAAAGCCACGGCCGATCTACAGTGATGAGGGGATGGGCCACTACAACCCCACCTATTTCCCTAACTATCCATCCCAGGGCCTTATTCACTCTACGCCTGACCCGGTGAATGGCCCTAAGGGAAAGGGCGTCCCTCCACACGATCCTTGGGAAGATCTCTGACCACACCACTTGCGTGGTGGGCCACACATCGCGAAGCCGTCGTAGGTCTTCGCTCGCCTGGACGATCAGCGGTAGACCCCCAAGCAGGCACAGGTCATTGCCACCCAGGTGCAAGACCAGCCATCTGGGTGCAGCCACAGGATGCCGCCCTCCCAGCAAAGACGGTAGGAGTCCCTCCCACCGCATACCTCTGCGGCCCATCCAAACGACAGTGACCCACTGTCCCAATGACAACTGGGTCCCGATGGTGCTTCTGGCTGCTGAGCGGCCGGCCCAAAAAATCATGCTGTGGCCACACAGCAGCGCCGTCGGTTTCGCGTTGGCATGGGGACCTGTAAGAGGACACACACAGAGAGGTTACCTAGCCTAAGCCCTGCCTAGAATCCTCAGCAGGCCTAACATAACCCAAATATGCCGCTGACCGCCAGCGGCCGATCTCCCAAATCCGATGGGCTGGGAAACCAGAAAGTGCCGCGCTAGTGGCGGCGCCGATATGGAACAAATGCGTTCCATAACCGGCGGGATCCATGCCTACCTGGGCCATTGCCCTGGACACTAACACCCAAAATTGGTAACGGGTCAGGGGGGGTACCGTCCCAATGCCTAAAAAGGTACCCTTGCCCAGACCCTCGCAAGCTACAATAAAGCCGTAGGGCGGCCACCGGACACACCGACTGGTCGGTGGCCGCACTAAGCTGGATGCTAACCCCTCTGTGCAGCTGATCCGTCTTCGAATGCCTTATGACAAGGGATACCCCCCCCTGCCTAAAGGCCAGATCAGCATACTGGAAGGCGCGGAGCGACGTGTCAGCCTGAGACGATGCCATGGCCTCACTGACCCTGAGGGCCCCAAAAAACATGACACAAGTCGCAGCCCTAAAAAGACGGGCCTCATATAAGGAGGCACACAGACTGTCAAAAGCCCCATTAATCAAAGACAGCTGCTGAACCGTAAGAGCCTGACGAGTGTCACCAGGGCCCCCCGCTTGCTCCCTCATCCAGCCTTCCAGCATCTTCCGGATGCGGAAGTCACCTGAAAAATCCGCACCCCCCCCCGCCTTGGACAGAAAGGCGAGGCCGGCTAACCGGGACCTAATAGTCCTAACTGACAGGCCACGCTGCCTAAGCTGGACACAAAACTCTGCCAGGTGCTCAACAGGGGCAGGCCAACTAAGGGGGTAACCCCTACCCTGCCTGAAATCCCCAAACTCCTTACCTGCACGCTGGTATGCCCTGAGGGTGCCGGGCGCTACAGATAGGGAGATTGCCCTGGATGCCTCATCTCTCCACCGCTCGGGAGCCCCCCCAGACTCCAAAGGTGGCCGGGGAACGCCTCCGGCGACTCTCGGGCCCACGGGGCCAGGGTCCGAAACCTGGACAACTGACCACGGGACAAGGCATCAGCGACCCCGTTATCCAACCCGGGGACATGCCTAGCCAAAAACAACGTGTTTAGGGACAAGGACCTGTGCACAAAATGGCGGACAAGCCGCATGACCCTGTCACTCTTAGAGGACAGGGCGTTCACCACATGGACAACCGCTAGGTTGTCGCACCAAAAATGCACAGTCTTGTCCCTAAACTGCTCCCCCCAAAGCTCTAAGGCCACTATCAAGGGGAAGAGCTCTAAGAAAGTCAGGTCCTTAACCAGAGAAGAGGCACTCCATTCCGGAGGCCACGCCGACCAGCACCACTGGTCACCTAACACTACCCCAAAACCGCAAGTCCCCGCAGCATCGGAGCAGAGCTGCAACTCAGCTTCCAAAAGAAGCTTGTGCCTCCAAAAAGACAAGCCATTAAACCTGTCCAAGAACTCCCGCCACACGCGGAGGTCAGCCCTGACCCCCGCGCAGAGGCGGGTACGATGATGGGGCAAACGTAGCCCCTTCATCGCGTTGTACAATCTCCTTGAAAAAGCCCTGCCCGGGACCACCACCCGACAGGCGAAATTGAGTATCCCCGCTAGTTCCTGGAGCTGCCGGAGAGTGACCTTCCGGCAACCAAGAACCTCATCGAGCTTTCCTTTAATTTTAAGTAACTTATCGAGGGGCAATCTAGAAGATTGCTCCTCTGAGTCCAATTCAATACCGAGGAAGGTAATCTTGGTGGCGGGGCCTTCGGTCTTCTCAGAGGCTAAAGGCACCCCTAGCTGAGCACAAAGGGCTTCGAAGTCCTGCATCAGAGCAAAACATTGCTCCGAACGCGCAGGCCCCACCAACAAGAAATCATCAAGGTAGTGAATGACCGAACCCAGACCACTGTGCCTCCTGAGCGCCCATTCCAAGAAGGTACTAAAACTCTCAAAAAGAGAGCACGAGACAGAGCAACCCATGGGTAAAGCTCTGTCCACGTAATAACCTCCCTCAAAATGGAAGCCCAACAGCTCAAAGTCGTCTGGGTGTATGGGGTGTATGGGGAGGAGCCGGAACACATTTACCCATAAGGGCTCCCACCCCACACTTCCTAACCATAGCCACGGCAGCATCAAAGGATGCGTACCGGACTGAACAAAGCTCGTCAGGAATGTAGTCATTCACTGACTCACCTTTTGGAAAAGACAAATGGTGAATCAACCTAAATTCACCACTCGCCTTTTTGGGGACCACACCTAAGGGCAACAGCCTAAGATCCGGGAAGGGCGGCTCCGGGAAGGGCCCAAGGACCCTGCTCTCGGCCACCTCCTTCTGAATCTTGTCTCTAACAATGTCCTCATGTCCAACAACCGACCTGAGGTTGTCGGACATGAAGGCCTTCCTAACCCCCATGTAAGGGATCCTAAATCCCTTAGAGAATCCTAGCAAGAGAGCGGCCGCTCTCGAGCGAGGGTGGTAGTCTTTTAACCAACCCTCAAGCACCTGTAAGTTAATTGGGCTGGGCCCCTTTACCCCCAGCTGGTGGGGGAGGCTTTGGAGGACCCCCACCCTTCTTTTCCGCCCCTTTCTTGGGGCGGGGGCACACAGAAGAGGCATGGTTCCCCCCACAATTACCGCATGCATGCTTAAACCTGCAAACGGGACGAAAACACGCCCCCTTTGCGGCAAACTCATGGCATGCCTGGGAAACCCCCTTGCCCGCCCCCCCCGCAGCCGCCTTGGCTGGCGTGGAAGACACGGGCTCCTCTTCCATGAAGTGACTGCTGTCAGTCCTGTCACAACCTTCCTTGCCAGACATATAAGTGGCCTGGAACCACAGGTCCGGGACCACCATATCCCAGGGCAAGGAGGGGTCATGGGATATGCGCATCCGAAACCCCTTATCATAATGCCTCCAAATGGTACCACCGTACTCGAAGTTAGCCCTGGCAATTAAATCAATGTATTTAAGCAGAGCAGCAGCCCTAGCCGGCTGCCTCTGAATCACTACAGATGCGAAAGTCAAGAAAGCGTACAGCCAAGAGCTGAAACACTTTGTGACTTTCATTTTCTTCACCTTTTCCCCGGGCACGACATCTTTGTCCTGCTTGGGGACCTCACTATTTAATAGAGAGAAGAGGTCCACATACTCCCCCCGCCAAATTGCTTCCTTCACTGATGGGTGGAGGTGGTACCCTAAAGGTGTAGCAGGCAACCCACAAGGGATGGCCCCGGGCTTGATGCTGGCGAACGGGTCCCACACGGTGGAGACCCCCATTCCCAGCACCCCTAGTCCTGGTGGATACACCAAAGGGGGCGGGGGCATAATAGCAGGAGCAGGAGGGATCCAACCCCCCACCCCTGCCCCAGGTGGGAAAGCCACCCCCGGAGCTACAGCCGGCGGAGCCGGCGGGGCCCAAACTTGACCACATGTGCCTAAAGCGGACCCCAAAAAACTACTGCCACTCCCCAACGCAGGCGGGCTAAACCCCAGACCCCGCACGGGGAGGAGCGATGTATTGGCTAAGTGTGGTGCAACCTCACCTGCCCCATATGGGGTGGAGGACATCCACGGAGGGCCCATACGAGCGGGGCCCTGGAATGTCGACATCTGCCCCGACTGGGCCATCTGCCCGGCCTGGGCCATCTGCCCGGTTTGGGCCATCTGCCCGGTCTGGGCCATCTGCCCGGCCTGGGCTGCCTCTTCTTCTGGATCCCTTCCCCAGGCCGCCGATGCAGCCAGGGGGAGCCCGCCTGGGCCCGCTCCGGACCGCCAGTGCTCCAGGTCATCAAGCCTCTCCAGGACCCTGGCCCAAGAGAGAGAGGAAGAAACCTCGGGTTGAGGGGCTGTGGGCATAAATTCCACTGCCCCTTCAGACGGGACCACCCCAGGGGGCCCCTCCATACCAGGCCGAGCCCGGGCAGAAGGCCTCAAAGCCCTCCTAGGCCGCACTACCGGTTGGGCCGGGGGGGCCCGAGCTTGCCTCTTCTTTGGGGCCATACCTTCACAGTTAATATAATGCAATATTATAACCTGACCCAAAAAGGCCTGAGCCGGGAAGCAAGGCTGGCCTAAGCACAGTAGGCCTAACCCGAAAAAAGGCCAATCCACCCCCCCCCCCCAGCAGTGGGAGCAAGGCCTCACTGCCCACCGCTACAGCAAGGGGGCCTGGAGGAACTAGCCTACCCAATGGCCCTTATGGCGCGAAAAAACGCCCCCCCAACCATGAAGGGGAAACCAGGCCGCACCCCCCAAAGGGCACCCCCCACACGCCCCCGATCCCGGGGGCAACCGGAGGGTCAAACCGGAGCGGAGCCCAGCCGATGCTGGCTCCGCCACTTGAAGAAGCAGCTCCTGCCGCCCACAATGCCGCCGACACTTCGAGAGGCCTTCTCACCCACCAAACAGGCCACAAAATGGCGGCCGCGCACGAGGCCACACCCAAAATGGCCGCCGCGAGCAGAACTGACAAGCGTCTGCTCGTGGCGATGGTCCGGGCGAAAAGGCAGAGCCTCGGGCCTGCTCGCCCTTAAATAGGGCGAGCAGGCCCCGCCCGGACCAATCAGCAGCCGGGCCTCAGCAGGCCCAACTCTCGGGCGAAGTCTTGCATCGCGAGACTTCGCCCGAGAACAAAGATGGCGGCCGCCATGGGGTCCGGTGTCTTCGCGGCCCCTCCCGCAAATGCCGCCGGCGGGTAAGTCCGCCGGCGCTATTATTTTCCATTCCTAATATAAAAATGTGCTGACAAATCATCACGTGTGGGTATTATCAGTTCCATTGCAAATGTGATATGTTAACACATTGAAAAGCTGCAATTTGATATTGGAGAGCAAGAAACTTTATAGAATCATAGAACAGAACAGATTAAAGAACCATGCAATTAATCCAATGTTCTGCCTCCAGGTGTGATTTGCCACTGCCCAGGGACTGTATACACAGTATATACAAAGAAGCAATTAATCTTGATTATCATGTCCTTTTGAGTCATTTGCAATACAAAACAATGAGCTGCACATTAAAAAGAAGTGATCCAGAGAATAGTAAAGAACTGGAAAGCACCAATCAGTCTCTCATTCCTAATAAAGGTTTGAATAGGTTTCATATGTACCTGCAGTCATTGATTTCTAGCCCAGTTCTCTCTCAGGAAAAGAGAATAAATTCCAGAGAGGTGATTACTTTGATCTGTTTCAGCAAATCCAACAAAGAGTGCATCATGTTTTGAAATTCATTGTGAGGGGCACTTTGCCAAATACATAAAATGGTTTCTTCACACATGGTATCTATGTCATCGTCATCATCATCATCATTAATTAGATTTGTATGCTGCCCCTCTACGAGGATTCGGAGTAGCTCACAACAAGGAAAACAATATAATAAATACAAATCCAATATTTAAAAACAGTTTTAAAACCCTTATAAAAACAATCATACAAACCAAACAAACCATGCATAAACCTCAATAGCTAAGGGGTGTACATACTATATATACAGTGTTCCCTCGATTTCCGCGGGTTCAAACTTCGCGAAACGCCTATACCACAGTTTTTCAAAAATATTAATTAAAAAATACTTCACGTTTTTCCCCCTATACCACGTTTTTTCTCACCCGATGATGTCATATGTCATTGCCAAACTTTCATCTGCCTTTAAAAAACATTTTTTAAATAAACTTTAATAAATAAACATGGTGAGTAATAATCTAAATGGTTGCTAAGGGAATGGGGAATTGTAAATTTAGGGGTTTAAAGTGTTAAGGGAAGGCTTGTGATACCATTCATAGCCAAAAATAGTGTATTTACTTCCGCATCTCTACTTTGCGGAAATTCGACTTTCGCGGGCGGTCTCGGAATGCATTCCTCGCGAAAATCGAGGGAACACTGTAGTGATGGTGAACTTTTTTTTCTCGGGTGCCAAAGAATGCGGGTGTACGAGTTCCCCACCCATAATTCAATGCCTGAGGAAGGTAAAAATAGCTTCCCCTGCCACCTGGAGACCTTCTGGAGGCTGGAAATGGCCTGTTTCCCAGCTTCTGGTGGGCCCAGTAGGCTCATGTTTCCCTGGAGCTGGGAGAGTATAAAAACGCCCTCTTCTATTCTCCTAGAGCAGCGATTGCAAACCTTTTTTTCCTTGGGTGCTGGAAGAGCGTGCGTGCATGCATGCTATTGCACATGTGCAAGTGCCCACATCCATAATTCAATGCCTAGGGAGGGCAAAAACAGCTTCCCCAACCCAGTGTAATGTTTAAAGTTAAAGATGCTGAGCTTGCCAGCTGGAAAGCTAACAGCCTGGATTCAATATCCAAATGTGTGCTAGCCTATTCCCCAACTTCTGGAGAGCCCAGTATTTTATTTATTTTTATTATTATTTTATTTATTTATTTGTCCAATACACAAAACATATTGAAGAGAATAGACATGTAGTAATATATATAAAGAAAAGGATAGAAGAAAAGATATAAATTGAGGAGAAGATATATGAAAGGAAGAAAAGATATACTGTATGAGATAAAGGAGAGACATTTGGACAGGGGACGGAAGGCACACTGGTGCACTTATGTAAACCCCTTTATGACCTCTTAGGAACCTGGAGAGGTCAATTGTGGATAGTCTAAGGGAAAAATGTTGGGGGTTAGGGGTTGACACTACTGAGTTTGGTAATGAGTTCCACGCTTCGACAACTCGATTGCTAAAGTCATATTTTTTACAGTCATGTTTGGAGCGGTTAATATTAAGTTTGAATCTTGTGTTATTGCGGTTGAAGCTGAAGTAATCATTGACAGGCAGGACATTGCAGCATATGATCTTGTGGGAAATACTTAGATCGTGTTTTAGGCATCATAGTTCTTAACTTTCTAGACCCAGTATTGTTAGTCTATTTTAGTAGGCTCTTGTTTTGCTCTCCCCAGGCTCCAAAGGGTTCCTTGGGGGGTGGGAGAGGGTAAGAAACACTCTCCCCATCTTCCTGGAGGCTCTCTGGAAGCGAAAAATGCCAGAGCTTCTGTGCAAGCCAAAAATCAGCTGGCTGGCACACATGAATGTTGGAGCTGAGCTAGGGCAATGGCTCACGTGTCAGCAGATATGGCTCCGGACCAAAAGACACAAATTCTTCATGTGTTGCCATGTCCCAACTAATTGGTTGCTTTCCTCAATGTGATCTTAGAAAAGCAGAACTAACAACAGGCCATTCTACAAAATAATAATTTAAAAATGGGCAGACAAGGTCCCAATGCTGTACCTCCAAATGGAATTATAGCAAGGAGTTCCTTTTAGTGACTAAAATGTGCAATTTGCTTTAGAACGAGCTCACAGACATCCAGTTGTATATGGTATCATGAGTTGTTTCTTTGTTCTTCAAGATTTGCATTTAGAATATATTCCTCCAGCATGATCTAGAAGGCAGTGTAACTAAATATCGCTAAAAAAAATCCATCTTTCTCTTAAGATCCATTTATATTGCTGGATTTCCACTTTATATCTCCTTCGAGTTGTTTTCAGTGTAGTTTTAGATTGAGCAACAAAAATGGAAATGTATTATTTTCAGTATTTAAGAAGTATTATAAATGCAACAGACTGAAAATATAGTCACATATTGGATAGAAGAAGATCATCAGCAGAAAAAAGAGACCAATTAAGAAAAATTAATTAGCAATAAGTGTACTTTTTAAAAGGCAGAAAAGGTGTTCATAACAGAAGTCCATACTATTTTATCCTATCCTTCTGCTATGAACTTTTTTTCATACGCTTTGTAATTACACAAACAGTTTCTTTGGAAGAGAAAGAAAATGTTGCCTGTATTTGTTTAATTTCACAAAAATGGAAGGCGGCTTGGTGCCCAAAAGGTGCAAATATCTTCTGTGAAACATATTTCAATTAAAAATCTTATTTTTCCATCTGAGCATCTCACTATTCAAAAAGGCCACTGTTTTTATTGCTGTAGCGGAAAACGAAGAGTTTTACTTTAGGCCAGCTTTCAAAATCTTGTGTCTTTTAGATATACAGAAGCTACTTATTTCTGTTAAGAAAAACTATTTAGCATGAGCTGGAAAAATTAAAGAGAAATTGTGACATTGAGGCTTAATGAAGAGTGGTACTGAGAAAGAAGTAAGTTTAATCACATGCCTCTATAAACATGTTGCAAACCCCTTTCTTTTGTTATTGTTAATCATATTGCCAATTACATATTTTTCTTGAGCTTTCAAGTCAATGTTGATCCCCGGATAACTTCCTGCAGATTTTTTGGCAAGTTTTTTTCGGGAGTGATCTGCCATTGCCAGCTTCCTAGTGCTGAAAGGGATAGTGAATGGTTCAAAGTTATCAAACTGCTTTGTGTCTAAGGCAGGATTAGAACTCAAGGTCTCCTGGTTTCTAGCCTAATGCCTTAATTATTATTATTATTATTATTATTATTATTATTATTATTATTATTATTATTATTATTTTATTAGATTTGTATGCCGCCCCTCTCCGTAGACTCGGGGCGGCTTATAGCAATGATAAAATCAATATAATGACAAATCTAATAGTTTGAATCTAAAATAACAATAATACATTTAAAAATTCTAAAAAAAACAAGAAACCCCAATATATGAAAACATACATACAATCATATCATACACAAAAAACTACATAGGCAGAGGGAGATGTTTCAGTTCCCCCACGCCTGATGACAGAGGTGGGTTTCAAGGAGTTTACGAAAGGCAAGGAGGGTAGGGGCAGTTCTAATCTCTGGAAGGAGCTGATTCCAGAGGGTCGGAGCCACCACAGAGAAGGCTCTTCCCCTGGGTCCTGCCAAACAACATTGTTTAGTTGACGGGACCCTGGAGGAGACCAACTCTGTGGGACCTAACCGGTCGCTGGGATTCGTGCTGCAGAAGATACCCTGGTCCGGTGCCATGAAGGGCTTTATAGGGCTTTATAGGTGATGACCTATACAATTCTGGCTGTCAAAAATATTATTATCATCCTATTATTATATCAAGTTTCCAACTTTCACTTTATTTATCTCCTTTTGTGTATGCTTTGCAAAGAAGTTCATGAAGTAGTCATTTCATAAAGGCAAACAGAATTGGCATAACACTGTTGGTGTACTTTGTTGGTTTCTGCCTTCTTCTGTGTTGCCTAACCTGCCATCACTTTGTACTATGTTTTGTGCATGAGTCTCAAATGGTGAATTTTCCAGAACATGTGCAAAACTGTCCTCTTTGTAATATGTAGAAACTCTACTTTCAGTATTTGGTATACACGAAGCCTTGGCTATCCTACAGTTTGGTTTGACACCAGCCTGACCAACTCTATTATTTAACTGAACAATACAATAGTTTCAGATTTCAGGGTTGAAGAAAACTATGGCTAATCCCTTTCCCCAATTTCCTTATTTTATACATAGTCCTCAATGAGACCTGTGGCTTTGAAAGCAAGTAAGCATCCCAGAAATAATTGAAGATGAAATCCCATTGCAGATATCAAAGTTTCACTTTCTGCCAATTCAGTGGTATATTTTATGTGAGTTTGAAAGAGCATACAACCTTGTCTGGTTTAAATTGAAACATATATTGGGCCAATCCTAAATGGGATATGTCAGAATAAATATGTACATTTAGTCCAGACAAAATGGACATATATGTTTGTTAGAGTTAGAGCTATATTTTGCTCCGTAGTTTGGAGACATTGTAAACTAATGAGGATAAGTGGTGATTTATAAATTATATTGCAAGGTGACTTTTTATTTATTTACATTAAATAAGTATTAAAAACAAATAATTTGGCCTTTTATATATGTTTCTCAATCTTAGTACACATTTAACCCATAATTAAAGAATCACTTATTTGTTCAAAATTGGATCTGTATTGATTTCTGTATCCTTTTTAAGAGCAATGTCCTCTCATTACTGTTGAATACATTATTGGATGCATGTACAATCTTTTCTCCAATTTTTTCCCTGTACCTTCCAATATCACAAAACATCACCATTTGCTTATTAATTATGCTGATAGAACCTGAGATCTTCAATGATGTTTCACCCACAGAAAGACAGTAATGATGGCCAGACTTCTATTTTCTGTTTTGGCAGTTGGGCTGAAATAAAAGCAAGATAATCCTGCTCTGGCTTCTTTAACCTTTGAGTTGGCTAATTGTATAGTAGACATGAAGTTACCTGATCTCATGCTTCTAAGAATCTGCAACAGGTACACAAAAAGCAAGAACTATGATAGCTGGAATCAGGAAGGATAGTTGAACCAGTGAAAAGGGAACAACTGCACTGAGATAGCTATAGGAGAGTTGTTCTAGTACCGGTAGTGATATAATTTAAACTATTTCTTCTCTTTTAAAGCTCTTCTTCAAATAGAATGGGGAAAGTTATTTTTTTCCATTCTAAGTCTAAAGGAGAGGTCTTCAAACTTGACAACTTTGTGACTTGTGGACTTCAACTCCCAGAATTCTGGGAATTAAAGCCCACAAGTCTTAAAGTTGCCAAGTTTGGGGACCCAGGTCTAAAGATTGGCTTTTATATCACCCAACTAAGTTTTATTTAGCAAAAGATTGCTAAATTTAGCAGGTCTGGTTAGAGATGGAAACTTCTTGCAAATTGCTATTATTTTTTGAGGCATTGATGTTTCTAACGAAACCTTGTCTTCTGCCCTTGTTTTCTTTGTTCCAGTCTCCCAGAACATAAATATCTGTTATTTTATACTGTTTCCTAACTTGTGTAGCAAAAAGCCTCAGCACTGATTGTAGTCTGATGCTCAAGTGACCTTTGTGGGTTAAAGGACTTTTTATCAGTTTTGGCTGATGTCCCAGTTGCAACCTTACCTGAATAGTGATAGCGTGGCACTGCATAGTGCCATCATATTCTGAAGATTTCCTATTTATACTCTTACAACAAATTATATGTGGATTATATTTACACATTATTCCGAATGTACATTGGTTTAGAATAAGATTACAAGATTATTACATGCAATTTAATGATGAACCACATTTAAATTGCATTTTGTGGATAGCTTTCAACTATTTTTGAGCAAAATTATAGAGAGGGTTTTTTAAAAAAAAAATGATGAGATTTAGATAAGAAATCTTTCATACCTTGTTATAGAATAATATCTATTTCCAAACCTCTGCTGTAAATGTTTTCAGAAATAATGTGAGATAAGTGACTATTATAACAGAAATGTATCACAATTTTCTTCTGGATTTATCTAACAAAACTGAATAATTAATAATTATTATAATAATTATTATAATAATTACAAAAATAATCACAACGTATCTAAATCTGAAAATAAAAACTGAAAGATTATGGCATAAATTGACTATGGTAGTTCGGGTGGTTATCAGCATACTGGTGGCATAACAAAAACTCTTGTATGGCACTTAGAAAATCCGTACCTTGATAAATTTTCCATCTGCCAACTACACATTGGTTGGATCTGCACATATACTGCACCAATACATTATGACATCCTAGGAGCTTGGGATTGCAGTGTAATGTTTCAAAGATTAAAGATATTGAGCTTGCCAGCTGGAAAACTAACAGCCTGTATTCAAAATCCAAGCACTGGGTGATGGGGTGAGCTTCCATTACTTGTCTTAGCTTCTGTCCACTTAGCAGCAAGCAACCATGCAAATGTGAATACATAAATAAGTACCACTTTGGTGAGAAGGTAATAGCATTCCATGTACCTCCACATGCTGGTGACATGATCATGGAAATATCTTTGGATAATGGTGGCACCCTTAGCTAAGGAATGGTGATGAGTACTGCCTCATAGAGTCAGAAATAATTGGACAGGGGAAACATTTGCCTTTACTTTAGGTGTTTGGGAAGAATTTGAAGACCAACATCAGCTAAAGAACCAGCGTGATTTCATGTTGTTGTGTAAGACAATAAATAATAGATTAAACTAGTATGACACCTGGCTGTTTAGGTAAAGGTAAAGATTCCTGCACACATATGTGCTAGACATTTCGAGCTCTAGGGATGGAGCTCTTCTCGGTTTCTAAGCTGAAGAGCCAATTCTGTCTCCATGATTATGTGGCTGGCATGATGAAATGCCAAAAGAATAAACAGTGCTGTTACCTTCCCATCAAAGTGGTCACTATTTTTCTACTTGCATTTTTATGTGCTTTCAAACTGCTAGGTTGGCAGAAGCTGGGATAAGTAACAGAGCTTACTCTGAAACGCCGTGCTAGGGATTCAATCTGCTGAACTGCTGACCTTCTGATCAACAACCTCAGCATTTTAGCCACTGAACTACCACATTTAATGGTATTCAATTCATGGGTTCTGCTATTGTCTTTCTTAAATTATTTCCCAAACCAAAAGCTCAAACCCCCCTCCTCTCAACTTGAGTAAATTGCATACTAATAAAACAAAAATCTTCAGAGATTAGAATGCCCCCTTTTAGCTTTCTGTAAAGCTTTAAAGACCCAGCTTTAAAGAAGAACCTGGAGTATATACCAAAGGCCTTACCTCCTAGCTATATTATTAACAGGTCAGATGTCTTGGTTTAGATGTACTGTATTTTTTCCTCCCTAAAAAGGCTTAAATTTTGGGTGAATCTTGTATTTTGAACCCTAGCTAGTTGCCCTAACTAGCTGCTAACGATCTTCCTTGTAGGCTTTTTCATTGTTTTTTTCTGCAAAGAATGTTTTCTAAGCCCTAAGTGTTTGCAGGCTTTTTTTTCATTGCTCTACTTGCTCTGAATGTTACTTTCCAGCTCTAACGAGCTGCTAACAATGTTCCCAGCTCTTAGCCGCTTACAATCTCTTTCATTGTTACTCTCTCCAAATAAGTTTTTTTAAAGTCCTAACCAGGAGATAAAATAATGTGCTGGAGCTGACCACACTAAGGATGCTAGCCAGATGAATATCTAGTAGGCAGATTTTTTCCCTCCTATTTTCCTTCCCAAAAAGTAAGGTGCATCTTATACTCCAAAAATATGGTATTTAAATTAGGTGTTTTAATGTTTTTAGGGTTTTAATTATTTAAGGTCTTTTTGATGCTGGATCAAGCCATTTTTAACTCATGCAGCTCATCTTTCAATCTAGCCATCAAAAAACTGCATTTTAATTACAGTTTTCCTAGATTTTATTGTGTGCTTTAAATATTTATTAATTTGTGAACTAACCAGAAAGCCTGTTTTATGTCTCAAGTTATTTTTAATTAAGACCTCTTTGGCCTTTTAAGAAAACTCTACATTATTTCTTGCAATAGTGTATTAGCAGGACTCGGATTGCCTTTTTCTAATGCAGTCCTCTTCAACCTGGCATCCAAATGAATTCAGTCATAGATTCCTGTAAGTTTTACCAAGTAAATCCCATACTCACAACATTATCTGGAGTCCATTAGGTTAGGGATGATTCTTCTAATGGGATCGTTATTTATTGAAGCTAAAAGATAATTCTCATCATTAAGACTTCAAGGCAGTTTTTATTACCGTGATGATAAAAATGTCATTATATTTCAGTAATCTCAAACAAGACAATATTCAATTTTTGGTTTGAATATCCAACTAACATTCACATTTTAGAAAAGTCTCAAGTATGGTGCTTTATGGAACTAAACCTGAGGTGCCTTTGAGCTGTTTACTGGGGACTACTTGGAAAAGCATTTTTGCCTGCATAATTTCCACAAGTGATTTGCCCTTGCGTGCTTGCTTGCTTGCTAGGGCTGAGAGAAAATAATTAGCCCAGGGTCACCCAACTGGATTAATGCAGGACTAGAATTCATGATCTCCCAGTTTCTAACCTGATCTCTTTAACCACTACACCAAACTGACTGTCATGAAATTAAGCAGGAACAAAGGGAATTGATGGAAATTATTGAATTTGAAGATGTGAATATAACTTAAAAGAAGTGAAAATGAGGATTGGACAAGGTCATTTGTGAGATATATGCTAAAACAGAAATATTTTAAGAGATACCTATTCATTAAGTCAGGAATTAAAACTGAAATCATAAGATATGCAAATATTATGATACGGAATTCTGACAGAAGTTATGAGTTTCACAGGATGTCTGGATTATACAATTGTTTTCCTTTGTATACCTTACTTTCAATACAAACCTGTGCATGTTTACTCTGTAATCAACCCAATTCTATCTAATAGAGCTTCTCATGGGATACATAGGCTTTGGCTGGAACCTTAGATTATTGGGAAGATGAATCTTATTGCTATCAAGCTTCAATGCACTCAACTGTGTCTCCCCCTCCTCTACTTTTGGGGATTACAAATTCTTTTGCACAAGAAAGGTCATCACTTAACTCTGGAAGCCGTTAGAAACCTGAGTAAGGAAATACATTTCTCTATGTAAGCAAGACTGGCAGATCAATAGCTGGTACTCTATGCTGAGGGAGGAGGAAGGGGGAGTTGATGAAAAGAAATGGGGGGGGGGGGAGAGAACAAATGAAATCTTGAAACTGCTGTGTTGCATCACTAAATGTATGCATTGTTTGCCACTTTATGCTGGAATTGCAGAATCCAAGAAACAATTGTGCAGAAAGGAAAGGATAGGAGTGGAGAAAGGGAAGAGAGCTCTGAAGTATTAGCACAGCTTTCTGAGTGAAGGTCAGGTTAAATAAGATCAGTTCTTTGAGCTGCAGTAACACCTTGAATTGGCCTGATGTATCTTGGCTCCCTTTTTTTTAGCCCCCTCAAAGTCTCAGTAGCTTGGGAGCGATGCTTTCTGACAGACAAAAGATAATCTTACACTTGCCTTCCAATATCAGGGCATTTTAAGTGGCACACTTTATATTGAATAATTCATGGGTATTCAAGCTTTACTACATTCTACAAAGAAAGTGCTTTCTCTTAGCAGCGACAGTAGATATGAGCAGCTAATTCATTATTTAAAGAGATTAAGTATTAGCAACTGGTATGGGCTCTTCAGAGCTCTTTTTATTCCCTTTGCTCATGTTATCCCCTGCCACTTGCCTGCCTAGTACAGAGTTAGATTTATTTTGTCATATTAAAATCATATTTAAAAGTGATTGCCTATTGCTTTCACACTGGCATTGCTCTGCTTTGAAAACGTAAAGTAATGAGTAGCTGGAAGTTTGTGATGAAATGTTTGACTATTTGGAAACTGTGTTGGCCCAAAACCTTGTTTTATACTTTCAAAGACAGAAAGAATCGAAGGAAAGAACTGGTGTGTGTGCTTGAGGAGGGTCTATTAGTGATAAAAAAAGCTATGAAGATGATGTCAAAAAGCAAACATAAATTAAAGCCGTTTGGTGAGAATTGATAAATTCTGTCTGGCTTAAAAAATTAAGTTACTGTATAGGTAATCCTCAACTTACAGCCACAACCGAGCTCAAAATTTTGGTTGCTAAGCAAGGCAGTTGTTAAGTAAGTTTTACACCATTGTATGATTTTCTTCCCATAGTGGTTAAGCAAATCACTGATGTTATTAAGTGAATCATTTGGTCATTAAACGAATCTGGCTTTCCACATTGGCTTTGCTTGTCGGAAGCCAGCTAGGAAGGTTACAAACAATGGTTACATGACTCCAGGACCGTGCAACTGTCATAAATAAATACTGTTGTGAGGGTTCCCTGTCAGCCTTTGGAATTGTTAGATTCAGAAGATGAAGATGATGTAGAAGCTGTTAATTACCCTGATTTAAGAGACGTGGAAGAGGCTAGTGATGATGAAAATGAAATAGAACAGCCATCCGACTAAAGTATGCAGAGTAATGCATCTTCAGATAATGGAGGTGTAAAAGGGAGCCCTTGGTTAAATGCAAAATTCAGAAGATCTCAGAAAAGAAAAGACGAACTTTGGGGGAAGAAGTTTTAATATGCTATTCAGAGTGTGTAAATTAATTAATTACATCACATCTGGGTTTGACCAAAAGAGATGGATGCTTTTCTTTAAAATGCTAGAAACAAAAATGGAGACGTATGCCATTTCTCAGGAGAAGTGAGTTTTATATTGCATGATAAACTGTTTTTTAATAGCGTGAACCTGACCCAGAGATAAGAAGATTTTTTTAAAGTAGACAGCTTGTTATTTTAGAAAGAATTATAACTCCGTGGTTTAGCCTGAGAAATTGGAATGCATTTTGCATGCCGGAGCTGTAAATGATGAAATTCAAAGTGGAGGGAAAAATAAAAGAAATGTTTTGAAAATTACAAGCCTGTAAAGCTTGTATTCTTGGAGCAGCAAGCCAGATCTCAGTCCAGATCCAGAACAAATACCAATTGTCAACTGTCTTAAATACCTGCCAGTTGTCAAGTGCCTTAATTTTGATCACATGACCATGAGGATGCTGCAATGGTCATAAGGGTGAAAAATGGTCACACGGCACTTTTTTCAGTGGGTGCAGTGTAACTTTGAACAAATGTAAGTCATGAACTACCTGTAATTGATAAATACTTTCATCAAGAGAATTCTATATTGTAAAACTCAAAATATATTTCTGAATTAGCACAATACTCTGAAAAGGTCATAATTTATTCAATGTTTTCCTAGTTCTGTTTTTGCTGTTGTTTTTGTTTTGTTGTTTTGTCTTTTATCCAGACAATATGCCAGGCTATTGTTTTCCAATATTTGTTTCTTTCGGATATTATTTGTGATAATTATTTTATCCCAAAACACAATTCCTGCCTAGGACGTACAGATATACCAGTGCAGGTTTTTTATTTAGATTTGTTTTCTCCATATGGTTTTCTCCTTGGAATAAACTTCCAGCAGACGTGGTAGATAAATCCACAATAACTGAATTTAAACATGCCTGGGATAAACATATGTCCATCCTAAGATAAAATACAGAAAATAGTATAAGGGCAGACTACATGGATCATGAGGTCTTTTTCTGCCGTCAGTCTTCTATGTTTCTATATTAAAATACTTTTTTTTCAGATTAGCCCACTTTTATTATTTCCTGAAAGCAGAGATCTAAATAGTCCAGATTCCAGACATTCCTCTATGATTTTTCTTTTCTTTTTACCACCCTGTAGTTCCCTTGCTTTGGAGTGGAGTTGGGGTGACTGAATGGAGTTGAGCATTTATTAGTTTGATGCCCTTCCTGACACCTACACAGAATTCAGAGCAGATATTTTCTGTTCGCATACTGATAGAGAAACATCTGTCACTGCCTAGGATTGAACTCTTAGCCTTCTGAGTTGGACGTGAGCATTTTCACCTAGGCCACTGCACCACTCCCGAAATTCCTCTATGAATATTCTCCTTGAATTACTCCAGTATTTTATCAGTTTTCATTCTTATGAGAAGACTTATATTAGTAGCTTTTAATTTCTTTCCTATTCTTGTGCTACGAAAAAACAACCAATAAATATCTATAAATAAGCAATTCAAATTCCTCATCCAATTGGCATGGAAATTAACATAAGGCCTATTAAGAGGGGTAACACAAGGGATAAATAATAGCTTTTTCATCAACATCTACCTATCTAGATTCAATGGAATGGACTTACTGTGAGATCATACTGCACAATATTAAGATGCATGCAGCACCTTTCATTTTAATCCTATTGTCATGTAATTGCAGAAAAGTCATTCCTCAGCACTGCAAAAGGACTTTAAAATGGAAGCATGCTTAAACACTTAAATATGTGCGATCACATTACACTTACTCATTACTTTAGGCATGGACGTGCCCGTATACCTACACAGAAATAATAGTGGGTTGTTACTTTGGCTGGAGGATATAAAATGGCCTACTTGTATATGTTGCAAATCTGTTAAGTTGCCCTCAAACAGCAGGTGATAGCTGTGATCAAGAGAGCCTTTGCACAAAGTTCTATATTGCATTAGATGTGCCCAGTAATGGGCAGCCAAAATTTTTACTGCCACACTGTGGGTGCGGCTTATTTTGTGGGTGTGGCTTGATGGTCATGTGGGTAGGAGTGGCTTGCCAGCCATGTGACCAGGTGGGAGGGGCTTGAATGATCATTATCGTTCAAGTGAATTGTTAAATCCTCAATTTACAACCATACCAGTGTCGCTCTTTCCTCGTTCCTGGCTTCAAGAGGTGGCCATGTGAGGCTGGAGGGGAGCCGGGCAGGAGAGAGGGAAGCTCGTCCAAGGCCAGGAAGGAGGAAAGAGGAAAAAAGTGAGGCGTGTGCAGCAGCAGCAGGAGGGGGGAAATAAAAGAGCTGAGCTGAGCCGATCCTGGTAATCCAGGAAGGGATTGCCACCGGTCAGCTGGAGCTGCGCACGCAGCTTCATTTCCGCCGGTGGAACTGCGCTCCACCCTGTCCTGCCTGCTGCCCACCCCTGTATGTGCCCATTCCTTGATTGGAAGGCCCTTAAAACATTCATGCATTGGTCTACCTCTTTATTGAACTATTACACTGCACATCCATGAGTACCACTTGGAAGGTGCAGCTGGTCCAGAACGCAGTAGCACAGATTGTTATGTCATGGATAAGCCATGACAATGCCCATATGACACTTCTGCTTCATAAATTGCACTGGTTGCTGGTAAGCTTCAATTCAAAATGCTGGTTATAACCTATAAAGCACTTCAAAGCATAAGGCTTGGTTATCTCAGGGATGCTTTTCCCCACTGTTTCTATTTCCTCTTCCGCCATTGTCTAACAGAGTTAGCATAGTCTGGGCTTCTTTGAGTAAACAATGTCCCTCCTGGTGGGAACCATAAAATTCTGGTACGCTGCCTGTGCCTGGGAACATACAGTATAGCCTTGTATTTTCCCCTTGTATTGCCTCTATGTCAATGAGACATTAAAGTTGGCTGTATTCATAGGACCTGGTATAAGTGCCCTTTGTGTGTGATATTATTGTTGGTTTTCTTTTTCTTTTTTACTGCATATTTTTATTGTTGTATTTTTTTAAAGCAACAAAAAGCTGTAACAGATTTTACAGATAAATAAACAGAAAGTCCATGCACAACATGGGTCTCAATTCATGTATGAATTTTTATGTCGGATAATTCTGATCTCATGTCCGTCCAAGAATTGTGAATGGACATGTGTATAAGCAGTTTTGGGCAGCTACTTACCATGCTACTTGGCTGGCGCGGGTGCTTAACAAACCAAATCTCATGAGATTTTGGCTATTTTCACTGGGATTTTTGCTTCCATGCATGCATGGAAACAAAAAACCCAGCGATTTTCGCTGGGAATCTGTCCATTGTGTCATTCCCAGGCCAAAATCTATTAGTCGTGCAATTCCTGGGCCATTTCCACTGGCCAGACGGTGTCCCCCCACGTGAGGGAAGGAGCCCATGATTGTATATAAGTATCTATATATGCAGTTTTCTTTGATTCACGTATCCATGCTTTACATACAAGACAGGCTGAATGCAAGAGCCATATATTTTATCAGGCATTAACCATAGTTGTGATCATGTGTATGTACATGAAACATTCACAATAGTCACAAAAGGCTTTCCAGAACACAGTGAAGAACACGAGCCTCCCTCTCCTTCTACAGGAAGACACCATTAGCAAACCAAGAGATTCAGAAGACTCAGGCCTTGTTTTTGTTACGTCACTCCAATCTATGTTTTAAGAATAGGTTTCTGTAACCCCACTCCCCCATTTCCTGTAGTTTTATGGTCATATAGATAGACAGAAGGCGTTTTCTCAGAAATGAGGCTTGTGGTTTTATTCTCTTATGACATTGAGAAGGTCAAGAGATTCATCTGGCAACATTGCTACCTTTTTCATTTTTTATTAAAATTGCAGTGAAATGGTCCAAATAGTGTCCTCAGTTTCTAAACTGATTTATGCAGCCATTCTCATCTTCACCTTTAAATAGTAAACTTATAAAAGAATAACCACCAGCTTGTAGGGGCAATTTTTTTGTCTAGGACGGGCTGTCAAATTCGTGTCCCATGGGCTAGATGCATCATGTGCTGGCCACACCTACACAAAGTTTAGGGAAGGGAAAAAGTTCTGATATATCATATGATGCTGTTGTGATTATATGAGCTTAACATCTCTGGTCTAGGAGATTCAAGAATTACCTCCTCTGGAGTTATGTTCAACTGGTGTTAATAGGAAGGACAAATCTAGCCCAAAGCTACTATTTTGTGGGGTGTTCCATGGCTCAATTCTCTCTCCTATTTAACATCTACAGGAGGTTACTGAGTAAGGTGATCCAACAGTTTGGAGTGGAATATCATCAGTACGCCAACGATATCCAGATTTCTATCTTCTTTCCTACTCATCTTTCATGCCATAGATGGTTGCTGTGGTCTGGAGAGCTTTTGCACACTCTTCAGGACATTTACACCTGTTCCTTAATCAGAAAAAAAATGACTCATGCTCTTATGATCTCTCACCTGGACTACTGTAATGCACTCTGAATGGAGATGCCCTTGAAAAGCATTTGGGAGCTTCAACTGGTGCAGATTGCAACTACATGGGTAGAAAAGAAGGTTGGATATTCAACACACACAACATTGCTACTTTGTGAGATGCATTGGTTGGCAGTGTGTTTCTGGATATAATTCCTGGTGCTGTTTTAGAATCCCTTATGACTTGGGGAAAGGTCATTTTAGGGACTGCCTTTTCCCAATCACAGGCATATTGTTGGTCCTATCAGCCAAGGAGTGTTGTCAAGGGGGATCAAGAAGATGTTCCTTCTGTGCTGCAGTTCCTGCCCTCTGGAAGACCCCTTCAGATATAAGGATGACCCAACCCAGTTGGCTTTTGGCAAGACTGTGAAGGCTTGGTTGTATGCCCAGGCCTGTATCTCTAAAAGAGTTAAATGTCCCATTTTCTGGCTATATTAACATCCATAGTAACAGGTTTACATGGTGCTATATATTCTATTGTGTAGTTTTTTAAATGTTCCAATTGTTTAAATATTTTATGATGTATGCCAGGCAGAATCACTTGTTGAGAAGAGTGGCCATAGAAATCAAATAAATGAATAATATACTTTATGGGGAAAAATGGGTCCTTTTAAGACACAGAAACCACCTGGCACATCTAGCAATGTTGTTTTCAAAAATAATACTTTGCATTTCCTTACTTTGAATCAAAGGCAATGCTCACAATCCACTGAGGATTCCATCCTTTCCATATCCAGTTGGGATTACTATGAGCTATGTTCCATTCAATTCAATGGATTCATTGCAAGAAACATCTATGGTAATTCAAAGCTTTTTTTTTTAAAGAGTAAAGGAATATAGGAACTTTTCAGAAATGAAAATTGCTATTATATCTACAAATATTCATTCTTTTTCCCTAACTTTCTCTGTTCTAGTTAGTCATAATGCCCCTTGGAAAAACAACATTTTTTTCTGATAGCATTCATATACATTTTCTTCTATTTCTTCGCACACACCCCAACACATGCTTTTAAAGTGAAGGAAAGTATTCCTTTCCCAAATCAAAACTTATAGTCAGAAAAATCAGCTCTGTTCAAGCTGTCACAGAAATTTTAGCCAAACAACTTGCAAATTCGGGACTTTGCAAGGGAAACGAGCAATCATTATTGATCCAATGTAAGAAGACTAATTCACACCACTTGTTTTGAAGTTCACTCAGAAAAAAAGTCAAACATGTTTTTATCATTAATTTTGGGGAAAAATGCCCATTTGTTTTCCATCACTTTTAAAGTTATACTTAAGAATATGGAATGAAACTTTAAGCATTTAAGTCAACTGAAGAGAAACATTTGTACAATACTATGCAAAGTCATAGTTTTGGCAGGTGTTGTGATTCAGCCTGAGGCTGCTCAGGGACCAGCTGTGTCTCTGCTGGCTCCATGCCCGGAGGAGGATGACAGCACAGAGGAGGGGGCTGAACAGTCGGATGGGGGAGAGGAAAATCAGGAATGGGATGAAGGAGAACAGCATGAGAGCCCCGGGGCGGGGGGGGGGGGCTCTCCCCAGCCAGTAGCTTGGAGTCATTAGGGGATGACGCACAAGCTGTCATTGACATGAGACAGCGATGTTCAGAGCAACGAAAAGAGCAGTTAAAGAGATATTTTCACCATTGAAGTAGAAACAGCTGGGTTTGGGTGTGGTCCTCATCAGCAGGGTTTAAAAGGCAGGCAAGCCCTTGCAGCCATGTGGAGTATTATCAGCTTGGTGTGGCGTTATCCTGTCTTGTTTCTCGGTGTCTCTGTTCCTGGCTTGTGGCCCAGCAGCTTTGGAAGATCCGTGGGAGATGTAGGTCTGCTATCTCCAGCCTTGGCTTGGCAGCAAGAATTCTGTATTGCTGCATGGACGTTTGGCCTTCGTGAATATATCTGAAGATACAGCATTTTCCTGTTTATAAGGACATTTTCTGTTACCTGTGTTTTTCTTGAATTTTATAAAACTGCCTTTGCCTTTTACCAGTGTGTCTGGATTCTCTTTTTGGGTTGGTATTGGCTTCTGGAGTGACCCAGACAGAACAGCAGGTAAGTGAATTTTTACAGTGTTGATCCAGAACCATTTAAATCAGGTGGGAGATGAAAGAAATTTCCAGCTATATCAGCTTCATCTTTAAATTTTTACTTGTATAGTAATGTAAACATGGAGGAAATCCAGTCACATAAACAGATATGCCATGTTTCTCTAGAGTTAAGTGCATTAGATCCATGCTGTTGAACAAGAAGAAAAGTTCATATAGGTTGCATTTGATTGTAACTCTTGGTGGTAAACATTTGTAGAATTTTCTGCGTACCCACTCACATTTATATTTTCATGACTTTCAATAACATAACATGATATGCGTCTCATTTAGTTGTGCCACAGTTTTGGTTTTTTTAAAGTATTTGATCTGGTGTGCTTTATTATATTCTGACATATACAATTGTTAACACAAAACAATGGCTAGAAAACATCTGTGTTGCAGAATTTATTCAGCATAACAATACATCCCACAAGACTTCTACACATAATATTGCATATCTTTGCTTAATATTATTTCTCAGTCATACTTAGATTTATAACTTGATATTTTCCTAAAGAGTGACATAAATATACACATGCACACAAACACATAATTCTTATCAACCTGAGTGTTGATATACAGTAACTGAAGGTGTCAATGTATATGATTCTCAGTTGAATTTTTAAACCACAAAAATATTTAGACAGAAATAATGTAGCACATATTTAAAGGAATCTCCTACTGGGATATTTCTAGACCTCGCAGTAAATAATCTGCTAAAATTGAGACTTTTATGTGTAATTAGTTCTTATTCTGAGTGTTCTATGAATGGAATTCCCATTTATATCAATGGAAAGGATAGCTTCAACATTCCCATTTAACCATATAGAACCGTCTCTTCTACAGAAAAAAAATATAATGCTTTATCTGTAGAATCTTTATGTGCATATAAAACGCTCTGGATTTGAACCAGGGGCAAATGTGAACTTGGCAAATTTACATTTCATTATTTTGTACATTTATTTTTTTGGTTGGTAATTTACAGTCTGAATCAATTTGAACATAATCTAACAGGATCTGTTAATCAGAATTGACATGAAGGAACACTTCTAGTCACTATAGGCTCCTGACGTTTTTGAAGAAGGATCTTATGCAGAAGTACTTGTTCAGTTAAGAAACTGTGATGTTTACTTATATGAAAGTTGTGTTATATGAATATATAGCATGATTAAATATATGGGAAATTTATATTTACATTTCCTATTTTCACTGCAAGTGGAGAGTCCTTAGGGAGTTGTGCGGTATATAAATTAATTAATTAATTAAATAATAATAAATAAATATACAGGAGGCTTTAATTTGGTCTAGATTTTTAAGCAAATATTTCCAGTTCCAAAAGTAACATGTGGTTAGAAGTTCAGATGGTATTCTTTCTGATTTTTTTTACAGTGAATGCTTGATTAATAAAACTCTGGTGGCGGCCCCGACCCTCTGGAAGCAACTCCCCCCAGAGATTAGAGCAGCCCCCACCCTCCTTGCCTTTCGTAAGCTCCTCAAAACCCACCTCTGTCGTCAGGCATGGGGGAATTAAGATAATCTTTCCCCCTAGGCTTCTACAATTTATTCATGGTATGTTTGTATGTATGATTGGTTTTATAACAAGGGTTTTTAGCTGTTGTAGTATTGGATTTTTACATTCTGTTTTTTGTCACTGTTGTTAGCCGCCCCGAGTCCACGGAGAGTCCAATAAATAAATAAATAAATAAATAAAAACATAAATATATATTTAGGGGAAGATATATAGAAGATTGATTTGATTTTTAAAAGTTACAGAGTTATGTGAAAATTTGTCAAAATATACTTACTGAGAAAAAAAATAGGGTGGACCAGAACAATAAAACAATCTATACAATCATAGTAGCAAAGAATATTTGAATTGAAAGACAGTACGAAAAAATTGGATAAAGAGTAACAAAATTATTAGCTGAAAATATTGTTTGGCAAGTACAGTAACAGGATTTAGATTATAAATACAATCTTATATTACTTTGACTAAATTTTAGGTGTCAGTGTAACACAAACTCACATACTGACATAAAGTTTATCTTTTATTTTTATGTATGCCTATATGATGTGTATCTCTTTTTGTCTGTGAAACTTCTTAGGTACAATAGGTAGTTTAATTATTTTTTCTACTGATACAAATTGTGACTTACACAAATCTGTACGTTTATGATTTACAGACATTGAAAAATGTCTTAGATTTATGTTGATTATGCTAATTTGCACTAATATCAGATATTAATTATATAGTAATTTCAAATTTGAATTTTCTAAAAACTTTTGGTTGGACATATTCAGAACTAGTGATATATTACTGTGTAATTTCACAGTAAGGTGTTAGATTATTTTCTCTTATTATATCAATTTGCTTTAGTTTTTCTAATTTCTTTCTGAAAAAAATGCAGGTATTTAAAAATAGTAAAGATAGATGCAAATAATGCATTCAATTTCTCTGCCATTTCTATATCCTCCTTAAATATTCTTTTCACTTGTTAACTCGCCATCCAATTTCTTTAGGGGTTTCATTTTTGAAAGAATGTTGTTCTTTGATGTTTTCTTTACTATAAAATAAAATAAAGCTCATTTTAATCATTTTTGACTCCTGGTGACTTTATAATTATACAGTATCTGTGCAGTTTTCTTGGCATGTTTAGGATGCCATTTCCTTATGTTAGGATATTGTTTTGTCTTTTCAGTCTAGCCTACAGCTCTTGTATTTTCTGGAATTCTCTCTCCCCCATCAAGCATTTACCAGACCCAACTATGCTATCCTTCCTTTCCCCATATGTTCCTCAAATTATTTTTTCGCATCCCATATGATCATCTTATACTTTTTCTGCCAGAGTTCTGTTCCTCTTTGTTCTCTTCATTATAGTGACTTCTATTTCCTGAAGAAAGCTTTCTTAACTACAGCTTGTGATTGGACCATATTGACCACAAAGTAATGTAATACTGTCAAACAAGGAGTTGGAGACTTCGTTGATGAAGAGAGAGCTTTCATTTTACTGTTTGTTCCATTTCATTGTTGCCCATGTTTGTAAACTAGTCAGTTGATCTGCAATAGCAACTCTTCTTATAAAAACAACTATTTCCTTTGCACAAATCCTCTCCAATGAATAAATGATCTGATCACTTTGCAAGTGGAAAGCAACAGAAAAGTCCTAACAACATGGCAATGGATAGTCAGCGCAGAACAATATCATGTCAAAACACCACTAGTCAAAACCCCACTAGTCAGTGTGCTCTGAGAAAAGAACAGTGCAGACATGATTTGAATGTAATTGTTTCTGCCTCATAATTTGGGAGAGGTATGGTGAAGGAAATGTAAACATAGTGAGTGGAACCTGTCTTTTGTTATACTTTATCTCTTGCTTGCAAAACACAGCTAAGTAAATCATAGACAAAAATTGGGAACTTCCTGAATGCACAAAGCATAAATGATGATTGTTCAACTATAAGCCGAAGGCTGATTAAACCAACACTAAAAGTATCAGTAAATTACTAATGATGACATACTCAGGAAGAACTAATTGTCTTGAAAAAGAACCCATTAGTGAAAAGAATATTTTTCTTTTGCACCAGCCAAAGGAAACACCACAGTCTTTAGTTAAAGAGCCCAGCAGCAATCTTCTGATAAAGATATACAACTTTTAAAAAGAATAAGTGGACTATTCAGATTCCCAACAAAGCTGTGCACATGAATAAAAAAACCACTTCTCTGAATGCAAACAGCTGATGCTTGTTCAATTAATGCAGTCCTTCCACATAAATAATTACTACCTGACCTTTTGTTCTGTGGAACTGGTTTTGAATTGACTATAGAAAACTTATGCAAATATTTGGCTCCATGCAGAATGTGACAGAGAGCTCATTCTGATGATGAAAAGAGAGTGCGGGCAGATTTTCTTTTGTTTCCAGAACTAAAGTATTGTTTGGGGGTGAGAGAAAATTATGCTAATGTAAAGGATAGGAAAAATAAGTGGCAGAAGCGCAGGGGTATGTCTGAATGCAGCCACAGCTCCAATTCTGTGAATTAAAGCAGGAGTAAAAGAAAGGGACATCAGCTAAATTTGGACTCTCATGAACTATGTGACCAATTGACATCTGAGTTTTGCAGGGAGATGGAGAGGTTGGGTGCACTAGACAACAACAAATAAAACGATACTTTCAGCCATCAATTCCCATTCAGTATATCCATAGACTTTTCCCCTGAAGTATCATTCATTCATTCATTCATTCATTCATTCATTCATTCATTCATTCATTCATTCATTCATTCATTCTGGCTCTTTTGTGTAAAATAACTAGAAATTATGTTATTTCTGAAAGTATTTTGGGTCTAAATAATTTCTTCTTCTTCTCAATCATGTGTGGTTCTCAGAGAATGCCTGCAATTTTCTTGGCAAGGTTTTTCAAAAGTAGTTTGCCATTGCCTCCTTACTAGGGCTAAAAAAGAGTGACTGGCCAGGACTAGAATTAAATTTCCTGCTTTCTAACCTGATATCTTAACTACTACATCAAACTGGATGTCAAATAAATATTACTGAGTAGAAACAGGCAGTCAACTGTTTAGGTTCAATTATTATGAAGTGAAATGTGTAGAAGAAACTGGACTCAAATTGATATTATTATTATTATTATTATTATTATTATTATTATTATTATTATTATTATTATTATTATTATTACTATTATTATTATTATTAATTATATTTGTATGTCGCCCCTCTCCGTAGACTCGGGGTGGCTCATAACAGTGATAAAAACAATACAAATCTAATAATTAGAATCTAAAATAACAATAGTACATTTAAAAAATCTAAAAAGCAAGGAACCCCAATATAAAAAACATACATACAGTCATATCATGCACACAAACTACATAGGCAGGGGGAGATATCTCAGTTCCCCCATGCTTGATGACAGAGGTGGGTTTTAAGGAGTTTATGAAAGGCAAGGAGGGGGAGCAGTTCTAATCTCTGGAGGGAGCTGATCCCAGAGGGTCAGAGCCGCCACAGAGAAGGCTCTTCCCCTGGGTCTCGCCAGACGACATTGTTTAGTCGAAGGGACCCAGAGGAGACCAACTCAGTGGGACCTAATTGCAATACTCAAGTCTCTTTTTTGTTAGTTGTGATTGACCTTTTCCACTGATTTCAGCAGAAATTAAGCTTCCTCCCCTAGGAATCTAAGTGAGTACTGCTTCATGGTATAAATATAAAAATAACTATAGGGCATCTTTATTGTAATACAATAGATGAGGAATCTTGCAAAAAGTGATTTGCCTGATTTTGGCCATGATCATCTATTATCATGTGCTGAAAGAATGTTTATTTCTAGCAAGCTGAAGCCATTTTATTTGGGGTCTTTGGCCTGCCACACTCTATATAGTACTATTATATTATGCATTTTTTATTGTGAGAAAATGGGACAGGTGGTGGTATGAGGTTGGTAGCATGTAGCCATAACAAATTCCTTTCTAGAAAGCCAACGTCATCCTTTGTCTCTGCGCCTCTTTACCTGCAAGGAAGGAGATGGATGGAATCTGCCAGCATGGCAATTGGAGATTGGAGAATGAATGTGCTGAATTTGTGGGTGTGGGGACAAGCACTTGAACTTTCAACTGGGTGGTGATATCTTGGGGACTTTATATTTGGGTTTTACCCATATGTACCAACATGGCTCTAATAATAAATTGGGACTTTGAGGAATACTTTGACTCAGACTCTGATTTAAGTGATGCTTTTGGAACCCTGACATTTTGGAGTTAGGGTTGAAACACAGAAACATAGAAGATTGATGGCAGAAAAAGACCTCATGGTCCATCTAGTCTTCCCTTATATTATTTCCTGTATTTTATTTTAGGATGTGTTGTATATACTCCTGGTCAGTTGGAAAATTGTGAAGAGTTTGCAGATTCTGATTCAGATAATGTTTATGAATTAGTGGCAGGTCCTGGGTTACAGGTGTCAGAACAGATGGAGGCCACCCACAGGACATTGCTATGAGCCCAGACTCCAGTGAAGAAGAGACAGATAATAGATGGTTAAATCCACATTTTAGGAGGGTGCAGAGACGCAGAGAACAAGTGTTAGGGAAGAGATATTAAGGGGAGGAATGGGTTAATTACTGAAGTGATTTATTCATCATGTCCGGGTGCCAGCGAGGAAGAAGGGCAGAGTTCTCAATGTTCTAAATCCATCATGGAAATGTGCCGATATGGCTTCGAAGTAAACAAATGTTTTCTCTGCTATTTAACAGCTGTTTTTAATTGCTTTGAACTAATGCTGCCTAGCCAAAATTCTTAAGATAAGGGAGGAGGTTTGGAGAAATGCTGTTGTGTACTCTGATCGTGAAGAAATGAGAGGAAAGAATTTGACTGCCTGTAATGCATTTTGAATACGGAGGAGAGGAGGAATAAAGATGGAGCTTTTACTTATAAATCTCTGCATCCAGTAAGCGTTATTCCACATTAACCAAAGTTCCAACCAGAATCCAGAACAGGATGGATATATGTTTATCCCAGGCATGTTTAAATTTAGTAACTGTGGATTTACCAACCACGTCTGCTGGAAGTTTGTTCCAAGCAAGTGTTATGTCTGTTGACCTTAAATGTTTATTATGTTTTAATAATGTTAATATTAACTGTTAATATTTAACTTATTTATTTGCTATTATTTTAATAACATTAATTTAATATATATATATATTTCCTTTCAAAGTGTTGGTTATGACCTATAAAGCCCTACATGGCATTGGACTAGATTACTTATGGGACCATATTCTGCCTCATGTATCCCAGCAGCCAGTCAGGTCCCACAGAGTTGGCCTTCTCTAGGTCCCATCAGCTAGACAATTTTGCCTGGTGGGGCCTAAGGGAAGAGCCTTCTCTGTGATGGCCCCAGCCCTATGGAATCAATTCCCTTCAGAGATTTGTACTGCCCCCACCCTCCCCACCTTCCACAAGGCTTTAAAGACCCACCTCTTCTGACAGGCTTGGGGCCACTAAGTTTAACAGCTAGCCCCGGCTGATGAATGAATTTATATGTAGGATTGGGTGAATGTGAGCAACTGGTTTTAAGAAATTAAGGTTTTTAGATTTAGATTTCTAGATGTTTTGTATTTACTCTTGTTGTGAGCCACACTGAGTTTGAGGAGAATGGCGGCATAGAAAATAAATAAATAAATAAATATTTAAAATGAATTCTAGATTTTGATGCAGTGAGAAATAATTTAGAACAACTTTCCCTTTTTTGTTACATAAAGATCTGACCACAATTGTTCCTCCAGGGATAAAGACATTGTGGCATCTACCAGGCAGGCAGGCAGGCAGGCAGGCAGGCAGGCAGGCAGGCAGGCAGGCAGGCAGGCAGGCAGGCAGGCAGGCAGGCATGAATTTACGCAGTTACAGAGTTAGATAGGAATAGTGCATCCAGTTTGTTATACAGAAAGACTCTTTGAAAGTGGAATTAGCTGTTTCAGCTAATCTAATAGTTATTTTAAAGAATACCAGTGAGGGTATTCTTTCTATCTCAATGTCCAGCAGTCATATTCAAATAAGAATATCAGCATTTCTTAAAAACACTCATTCTGTTAATGAAACTCTCCTTGAAGTCTGAAATTCAGCACTAGCGTTTTCTTCAACAGCTACTGCAAATCTTATGCCATTTATTTTCTAAAAGTAACAAAATTACGGCCACTTTAAAAGTAATTGTTTTTAAATTTGACACACCCCAGTCTTCATGAAGAACTGGTTTATTTATAAATTTCATGTCATTCTGGTGAAAAACAAAAGGATTTACAGTTGTTTTCTCACACATGCCTACAGAGCTTATTTTCTAAATTTCTTTTAAATGCAGGCCAGAAATGGACTGGGCATTTCAGTGGAGTGTATATATACAGTGATCCCCCGTTTATTGCGTCCCCAACCATTGCGAATAGGGTACTTCGCTATTTTTCAACCCGGAAGTCAAAAATACCATCTACGCATGCGTGCCGGGCACGCATGCGTAGATGGCAGCGGCTTCCCTGGGTCTTCCCCCTCTTGCTGGCGTCAGCGAGGAGTTTCCCCACCGCCCACGCAAACTCCTCGCTGCCGCCCGCCCTTCGCCCGCCCACGCCGTTCATTCTCGCCGCACGGGCCTGTCCACGCTGTCTCTCGGCGCTTTCCAGCTGAGTCCGGGAGCGAACTCGCTCCCCGACTCAGCTGGAAAGCGCCGAGAGACAGCGTGGACAGGCCCGTTCCTTGGCGCTGTCACTCGGGGCTTTCGTGCTGAGTCCGGGAGCGAACTCGCTCCCCGACTCAGCACGAAAGCCCCGAGAGACAGCGTGGACAGGCCCGTTCCTTGGCGCTGTCTCTCGGGGCTTTCGTGCTGAGTCCGGGAGCGAACTCGCTCCCCGACTCAGCACGAAAGCCCCGAGAGACAGCGTGGACAGGCCCGTTCCTTGGCGCTGTCACTCGGGGCTTTCGTGCTGAGTCCGGGAGCGAACTCGCTCCCCGACTCAGCTGGAAAGCCCCGAGAGACAGCGCCAAGGAACGGGCCTGTCCACGCTGTCTCTCGGCGCTTTCCAGCTGAGTCGGGGAGCGAGTTCACTCCCGGACTCAGCACGAAAGCGCCGAGAGACAGCGCCTCCCGGACCCCCAACCCGGGTTTGGGGGGTGGTAGGAAGCTCCCATTGTTGGCGGAGACCTTTTAAAACACTCGCGCGGCTTCCAGGACTCGGTTTGGAAGCCGCGCGAGTGTTTTAAAAGGTCTCCGCCAACAATGGGAGCTTCCTAGCACCCCCCCGAGCCCCCAACCCGGGTTTGGGGGGTGGTAGGAAGCTCCCATTGTTGGCGGAGACCTTTTAAAACACTCGCGCGGCTTCCAGGACTCGGTTTGGAAGCCGCGCGAGTGTTTTAAAAGGTCTCCGCCAACAATGGGAGCTTCCTAGCACCCCCCCCGAGCCCCCAACCCGGGTTTGGGGGGTGGTAGGAAGCTCCCATTGTTGGCGGAGACCTTTTAAAACACTCGCGCGGCTTCCAGGACTCGGTTTGGAAGCCGCGCAAGTGTTTTAAAAGGTCTCCGCCAACAATGGGAGCTTCCTAGCACCCCCCCCCGAGCCCCCAACCCGGGTTTGGGGGGTGGTAGGAAGCTCCCATTGTTGGCGGAGACCTTTTAAAACACTCGCGCGGCTTCCAAACCGAGTCCTGGAAGCCGCGCGAGTGTTTTAAAAGGTCTCCGCCAACAATGGGAGCTTCCTAGCACCCCCCCCGAGCCCCCAACCCGGGTTTGGGGGGTGGTAGGAAGCTCCCATTGTTGGCGGAGACCTTTTAAAACACTCGCGCGGCTTCCAGGACTCGGTTTGGAAGCCGCGCGAGTGTTTTAAAAGGTCTCCGCCAACAATGGGAGCTTCCTAGCACCCCCCCCGAGCCCCCAACCCGGGTTTGGGGGGTGCTAGGAAGCTCCCATTGTTGGCGGAGACCTTTTAAAACACTCGCGCGGCTTCCAGGACTCGGTTTGGAAGCCGCGCGAGTGTTTTAAAAGGTCTCCGCCAACAATGGGAGCTTCCTAGCACCCCCCAAACCCGGGTTGGGGGCTCGGGGGTGTGCTAGCGAGCCTCCCATGTCGGCGGGGATGTTTTAAAACACCCGCGCGACTTTCCAATGAGTCCCGAAGACAACGCGTTTGTCTTCGGGACTCATTGGAAAGTCGCGCGGGTGTTTTAAAACATCCCCGCCGACATGGGAGGCTCGCTAGCACACCCCCGAACCCCCAACCCGGGTTTGGGGGTGTGCTAGCGAGCCCCTCATGTCGGCGGGGATGTTTTAAAACACCCGCGCCGCCCCCAATCTTAGGCTCCTCGCTAGCGCTGCGGAAGTAAAAACACCCTCTGCACATGCGCAGAGGGTGTTTTTACTTCCGCAGCGCTACTTCGCGAAAACCCGCTCGTTGCGGGGGGTCCTGGAACGGAACCCTCGCAAAGAGCGGGGGATCACTGTACAGTATTTTCTACCCAACTCTAATAGTTAATGTCAGAGGTGATACTCAGCTGGTTCGGACTAGTTCGGGTGAACCGGTAGATTAGAATTGCTCCCACCCTCCTTGTCTTCCGTAAACTACTTAAGACCCACCTATACCGCCAGGCATGGGGGATTTGAGACACCTTTCCCCCAGGCTTATTATAATTTATGTTTGGTATGTATGTGCTGTTTGGTTTTTAATTATGATAGGTTTTTTTTTTTAATATTAGATTTGTGCCTGTATAATACTGTTTTTATCGTGTTGTGAGCCGCCCCAAGTCTTCAGAGAGGGGCGGCATACAAATCTAATAAATCTAATAAATATAATAATAATAATAATAATAATAATAATAATAATAATAATAATTATTATTATTATTAGTGAACATTTTGAGTAGTTTGGAGAATCTGCAAATACCACTTCTGCTTTGCCCTGATTTCTTCTTACCTGTAAAAAGTCCCATCCATAAAATGCTGCAGTGGAAATCTTGCAGCCACTTCTACCTTCCCTTGCTGAGCCTCAGTTGCTCACAGAGATGCTCCATGTACTCTCTGGGTTGGCAGATGCTTCTCTCCACTGCTGCTCTTGCTGGGAGAGTGTCTTGTGCAATTTAACAGCTGTAAGCCACCACTTTCTTCTAAATCCCGTCTGGGAAGCGCTGTGGCACAGAGAAGCAACAGCCATGTTTAATGCTGTTTCTCTCAGCTGCAGCGCTTTATGGATGGGACTTAGAGGAAAGTGGGGTCTCACAGCTGCTAAATTACACAAGACGTGCTCCCAACATAATCCTACGTAGCTTCTTCTCTGGCAATCTCACACTACTTACCAGAGCTTACAAAACTTTTGCCAGACCCCTCCTCGAATACAGCTCATCTGTTTGGAACCCATATTGCATCTCAGACATTAACACCCTTGAAAATGTCCAAAGATACTTCACCAGAAGAGCCCTTCACTCCTCCACTTACCCTACGAGACTAGACTTTCAATCCTGGGCCTAGAAAGCTTAGAACTAAGACGCATTAAACAAGATCTAAGTATTGCCCACAAGATCATATGCTGCAACGTGCTGCCTGTCGGCGACTACTTCAGCTTCAACCACAACAACACAAGAGCACACAACAGATTTAAACTTAATATTAACCGCTCCAAACTTGACTGTATGACTTCAGTAACCGAGTTGTCGAAGCGTGGAACTCATTACCGGACTCCATAGTGTCATCCCCAAACCCCCAACAATTTACCCTTAGATTATCCATGGTTGACCTATCTAGATTCCTTAGAGGTCAGTAAGGGGCAAGTACAAGTGCACTAGAGTGCCTTGCGTCCCCTGTCCTATTTCTCTCCCATATCTCCTATTCCTTTCTTCTATTCCTATATCTCTTCTATTCTTTCATTGATATGTTCTATTACTATATCTTCTTTTCTATTCTTTCTTAGATATATTTTAGTATGAGTATCTCCTCTGTAATCTTCATCATGTATTTTACTATGTGTATATAGATATATACCCACTAAAACCCTTATTGTGTATTGGACAAAATAAATAAATAAAAAATAAATAAACAGTGTGGAGAGAAGCAGCCACTGCCCTGAAGAGCAAGGAGGGAGGAGGGCAGTGCCCCTGACAAATATTTGAATTTTTATTTGAAAGGCTGCTCAGTTGAGCCCTTGCTGCATGGTGGAAGCCATTCATGCATGGATGCATGCACAGAAGCCATTTGTGTGCACATTTTTGGTGAACCAGTGGTGGAATTATTTGTATCCTGCCACTGGAATGCAGATGTGGGTTCCTTCTGGTTCGGACCAGTTCTAAAGAACTGGTAGTAACTTGGCAACCTGGATCACTGGAACCGGCAGCGACCCAGGCCTGCCACGCCACCAAGTTGGTTCTCTTGGCAGTGCCACAGGAGTGGCCATCTTGTTTTTGTACTTTTGAAAAGTCCTGCTTATGTGCACAACACGCAACATGTGGATGTCCGCGGAGCACATCCCTGAGAGAACCAGCAGTGGGAGAAACCAGAACCCACCCCTGCTGGAAGGTATACGGAGTAAATAAGCAGTGAGAACAAACAGGAACTCACCAATGAAGTTCAGTGAGAACAAACAGGAGCTCACCAATAAAGTTTAGAGAGGAGACTGAAGCAGTTTAATATTTTTTTTCTTTCATTTAAGAGTTAGTATTCAGCTAATTTAAGAAACAATAAGAAAAAAATAAAAACTTTCTAGTAGTGATGACTAAAGAAAAAAAGTGAAAATGAATGTATAAAATGCAATCGTGATTTGCACTACTTGTGAGTGTTAATTTTCTTAAACAAGAACAATGTGGCCTACGTTTACAAGTAAGCACAAAGCTGTAAGAAGGCTTGGGGGGAGGAAACCCTCACAAGATTGGGACAGTAACTGACAATTTCAGATGATGATTGAGAATGAGGATTTATCAAATAAAAAAGAATCTGCCAGTCTGGATTCAGGCCCGGCTACAGCACGGAAACTGCTTTGGTCGCGTTGATGGATGATCTCTGGCGGGCCCGGGACAGGGGCTTGTCCTCTGTCCTGGTGCTCCTTGACCTCTCAGCGGCTTTCGATACCATCGACCATGGTATCCTTCTGCGCCGGCTGGAGGGGTTGGGAGTGGGAGGCACTGTTCGTCAGTGGTTCTCCTCCTACCTCTCCGGTCGGTCGCAGTCGGTGTTAGTGGGGGGTCAGAGGTCGACCCCGAGGTTTCTCCCTTGTGGGGTGCCTCAGGAGTCGGTCCTCTCCCCCCTGCTATTTAATATCTACATGAAACCGCTGGGTAAGATCATCCAAGGGCATGGGGTGAGGTATCATCAATATGCCGATGATACCCAGTTGTACATCTCCACCCCATGTCCAGTCAACGAAGCAGTGGAAGTGATGTGCCGGTGCCTGGAGGCTGTTGGGGCCTGGATGGGTGTCAACAAACTCAAACTCAACCCAGACAAGACGGAGTGGCTGTGGGTTTTGCCTCCCAAGGACAATTCTATCTGTCCGTCCATTACCCTGGGGGGGGGAATTATTGACCCCCTCAGAGAGGGTCCGCAACTTGGGCATCCTCCTCGATCCACAGCTCACATTAGAAAAACACCTTTCAGCTGTGGCGAGGGGGGCGTTTGCCCAGGTTCGCCTGGTGCGCCAGTTGTGGCCCTATTTGGACCGGGGGTCATTGCTCACAGTCACTCATGCCCTCATCACCTCGAGGCTCGACTACTGTAACGCTCTCTACATGGGGCTACCTTTGAAAAGTGTTCGGAAACTTCAGATCGTGCAGAATGCAGCTGCGAGAGCAATTATGGGCTTCTCCAAGTATGCCCATATCACTCCAACACTCTGCAGTCTGCATTGGCTGCCGATCAGTTTCCGGTCACAATTCAAAGTGTTGGTTATGACCTATAAAGCCCTTCATGGCACCGGACCAGAATATCTTCGGGACCGCCTCCTGCCGCACGAATCCCAGCGACCGGTTAGGTCCCACAGAGTTGGCCTTCTCCGGGTCCCGTCGACTAAACAATGTCGTCTGGCGGGACCCAGGAGAAGAGCCTTCTCTGTGGGGGCCCCGACCCTCTGGAACCAGCTCCCCCCTGAGATTAGGATTGCCCCCAACCTCCCTGCCTTTCGTAAACTCCTTAAGACCCACCTTTGCCGTCAGGCATGGGGGAACTAAAACACCTCCCCCTTGCCCATGTTGTTTTGTTGATTGATTGACTGTGTGCCTGTTTTTTATATATACTGTTTTTATGAGATTATTAATTTAAATTGCAACTAGATGGGTGGGCATTGGATTTGGTATTATGTATTGTAATGTTTTTTTATTATTGTTGTGAGCCGCCCCGAGTTTGCAGAGAGGGGCGGCATATAAATCCAATAAACCTAACCTAACCCATATTCTACAAAAGCAAGATAATTAATTTAGGAATGAATAAGTGAAACCATAAAAAGAGGGATTGCAAGATATTATATACAACAGGATCTGAGAAACAGCTTTCAGACCTTCATGGAGGGAATAGCACTGAGCATTGCAGGAAGAAAAAAAACAATCCTATGTAACAGGAGGTAAGTTGATAGATCTCCAAAAGGCAATTGAGATGAAAGTATTCTCTGCAAGATAAAGGACTTGATATTTGGTGATTCACCATCATGAATAGTGATAGGCGAACCCAACGGTGTTCAGGTTCGGCAAGTTCGGATGAACTTTACGCAAAATTCGGCCGAACCCGAACTGAACCCGAACTCGAACCCGAACGGGGAATCCCTCCAACGAAGAGATTGTGGGGGCGGAGCTTTGACATCACCAGCAGGTTGCTAAGGACGCCAAGGTGATCACTTCCTGGATTCCATGGAATCCAGGAAGTGATCACCTTGGCGTCCTTAGCAACCTGCCAGCGACGTCAAAACTCTGAATGCTGAACACGACCCCAAACTTTGCCCGAAGTTTGAAAAAATTTCCAGTTCGTGTTCGGCATACCGAACATTGCAAAATTCAGTACGGACCCGAATTGTGCAGGTTCGGTTCGCCCATCACTAATCATGAAAACCTAAAATAAATGTGCCCCTACCATGCCTCTTGCTTTATGAAGTATGCAGTCTGCCTGGACTAAGTGTGAGAGATGTGATAAAATAAATTCCAAGGTCGATAAAATTATAATGATCTCTTACTGCTAATTTCTACTATAAGGAACAGCTACAGAATTTTATAATGGATTTAGATATCTAAGTCTTCCTAAGTTTTCTAAGATCTAAATTTTCATTCAACAAGGATATCAATAACTAAAACACACATACTACACTTGAACAAGGACTATATCTACTATCTTCCACCTAACCAGGCAGATGATGTTGCACCTTCTGTGGATAATGTTTTCCAAAAGCAAATTAGAAATATTCCTTGGATGACCAGATGAATTTTATGTAAATCTCCTTCTGGCAGATAAAGACCCTAAGATAACACAAGCTGTTGCTAGGTTTGCATTTGTAGTCTGCAGAATTCATGTTTTACCAATGGTATATTAATTTTGGATTGATTTTGAATTATTCTATGTAGAACTGAGTATAGTGTAGAGTTTCAGAGTACTATAACACTGTTACATTATTTTGCTGTATATTACTTTTGCCTTTCTGTTTATTTCCTCAACTGAAAATTTTGTATCATTTGTATTTTTATCATTATTTTTATTCTCATATACTTGGTGGCTCTGTAATCACCAAGTATATTTAAATAATATATTTAAATATATTTTAAATAAAGTATATTTAAAAATATTCCAAGGGGCATGAAGTGAATTAATTATTCCAATCACTGTAGTGGACATGTGCAGTATAATGCACATAGAAAAAAGTTATAAATTGTTAAAGTGCAACACAGTATGTTTTGCCAAAGAGTTCAGTTCAACGGACTTAGCAGCTAATGCTACAGTATATCCAGAGTAAAAACACATCCTTATAAATAGGAGCAGACAACCTGTGCTCTGTTGGGTCATTGTTTCAGTGACATTTCCTTGACAAAGGGTGGACAATAAAGCAATGTGAGCAAGAAAAAATTCTGACTTCTGCTGGCTGCCTTATTGAGTTATCTTGTGGAACTTTGGCAGGGGGCATTGGAAATCTTCCCTTCCCCTTTCCTTGCCTTCCCTTCTCAGTAGGCAAGTAAGAGATTGTTCCTGAGTGTGAGAAGAAGCAAGGAATTGCTAGATTGACTGGGAAACTGTCATAGAATGTTGAAAATTAAGTTCACGTGACTGCAGCAGCTGCCACCTAGCAGCCCAGCTGCCAATAGCACTGCAACAGCCACAATTTCCCCAAATTTAATTCCCTCAATGTTGTGTTTGGGCCTGGGCCAGCCGTTGCTCCCACAGATGGGAGAGATGCGGTACGCAGGATTCAGCAGACAGCCCAGGGGATTTGACATACAGTCTCTCAGACAGTCTTTCGTCTCTGGATTCTTCTGCAGATCAATATATTGATCTGCGTAGCAGAAGAGCTATGCAGAGAAGGGATCAACTGAAGGAGTATTACAAGTCATCATAGTAACACCTGGGCTGGGTGTGGTTCTTATACTGAGGGCTGGGTGTGGTTCCCTTAATGAGGGCTAAAGGGATAAAAGGGAACAGAGGCCCAAGGCAAACTGTGGCTGTTTATCTGTGTTATTTTGTGGTTCCTGCTCTGAAGTTTCTTTTCCGTGCCATTGGAGTTTTCAACCCAGCTTTTTCAGACCAGTGGGAGGTGAAAACTCTGGGACTTGCTGTTTGCTTCAAAGATTCAAAAAGACTACTGAAACGTTTTTGCTCATTCCAGGTTGTCTTTGTTTTTTCCTGTGTTTTTGTATGCGGCTGAAGTAAGCCTTGCACTATCATTGTTTCGGACACTAAGAACTGTTTTGAGTAACCCTTTTTTGTTTATTTAATACAAATTTACTGATTAGCAGAGCATGTGTGTGTTTGATTTTTTTCCTTGGACTATTTCGCATTGCCTGAGCCAGTCAGGCAGAACACTCAAGAGACATGGTTTCTGGGTTTTCTGCATACTATTTGCAGTGCCTAGTTAAAAAAAAATATTGCCCTATGATGCACTATTTTGCCAGTTAAAAGTGAGAACAGCAAGAGATTTAGTAGCATATAGGTATAATTGTTATCCACTTTGTACATGATATGATTCTTCAAATGCTAAAGATTTTAGTTTCCTAATAATAACACTACTGGAATTTATATGATTATTTCCCATATGTTTTATGTTTTTGAAAAATGTATGTGCAGTCATTTAAGCAAAACCTTTTGGAAAGATGCACATTATTGTCCTTCCGCTAATTTATTTTCTTTTTTGTGCTTTTTCACTTCTTTTACTAAGTGGTACATATTCATAACTATGTAGTTTATAACTAGTTATATTGTGGGAGTTAGTCATAATATAAAAATCTACATTTTATGTCTTTTTGATTTTTTAAAAAATTCCTGAACCACAAAGAACCAAAATACCAAATAAGGTCAGAATCCCTTCACTTTTAAAAGGTGTTTTCCCCAGTTTTGGGCACCTCTCCCCATCCCTCCTTATGTTGAATAGTTATGTTTCTGTTTATCGGGGAATGAGAGAGAGAAAGAAAGAAAGAAAGAAAGAAAGAGATATTCAGTGACTAACAGTTGATGTCGCCTAGTTAATTCAGTACTGAAAGTACAGCGCTCTAGCATTAAATCTCTTCTAAACCAGTAGACTGTTTTAAAAATGTTATATGAAGTTTATAGCCTAGAAAATTTTAAAATGCCAAATTATATATCTTTTGGACTTTAAGGTACAGTTATATTGCTACATCATTTTTATTAATATATCAGCACATCCTTTAACAAAATAATATATTATTTTATTATCATTTATTTGACCCATTCTGTCCATATAAAACAGAAACAGTGGTACCTCAAGATACGAACCCCTCGTCTTCCGAACAACTCGTGATACGAACCCGGGGTTCAGAAAAATTTTGCCTCTTCTTACAAACTTTTTTTGAGTTACGAACCGGCGTTTGGAGACTGCTGGGAAACCGAGCGGCTGTTTTAAAAGGTGACAGCCGGGCAGCGGGGCTTCCCAGAAGCCTCCCGAATGCCGTTTCGTAACTCGAACAAAGTTCGTAAGAAGACGCAAAATTTTTCTGAACCCCGGGTTCGGTTCGGGAGGTTGCTGGGAAGCCCCCCAGCCCGGCTGTCACCTTTTAAAATAGCCGCGCGGCTTCCCAGCTGTCTCCCGAAGCCGAACGCGGAAGTTCAGCTTTGGCGTTCGGCTTCAGGAGACAGCTGGGAAGCCAAGCGGCTGTTTTAAAAGGTCGCAGCCAGCCTGGGGGGCTTCCCAGCACCCCCCGAACCCCAGGTTCGGGGGGGGGGTGCTGGGAAGGCCCCCAGGCCGGCTGTCACCTTTTAAAACAGCCGCGCGGCTTCCCAGCAGTCGCCGAAAGCCGTTTTTTGCGGGGTATTTTTGGTTGCACGGATTAATTGACTTTACATTGTTTCCTATGGGAAACAATGTTTCGTCTTACGAACCTTTCGTCTTATGAACCTCCTCCTTGCACCAATTAAGTTCGTATCATGAGGTATTACTGTACTGTTTTTCCAAAATTTGCATTTTTGTTTTATTATATGTGTTCCACATTATAGGACATGAATATATATTCTTATATTTCATATACATGTACATGTAACTTTGTGGTCAACTTTTTTGACTTATGTGCTTACGAAGAAAATCATGTGCTTATGAAAAAGATTATGATGGACTCTTCAGGAAATGATTTTATTTACATTGCAGTAGTTGTACATAGAGTTTACAATGTGCATATACACACAGATGAAGACATTGATATAGGTGTGCTTCTAAATTTCTAACATATTGGTTGCATAGTCCATCAAAGACAAAGATTTAGGGACATGATAACTGTCTTTTAGTACTTGAGGAGCTGTCAAAGAGAAGAGGGGATTGACTTATTCTTCAAAGCACCAGAAGGGAGGACAAGAAATAATGGTTGGAAGCTTGTTAAAAAGAGATCCAACCAAGAAGTTAGGAGAAATTTTCTGTCAGTGGAAATAGTTGCTCAATGGAACAGCTTGCCTCCTGGAATTTAGGGTGCTCCGTCACTGGAGGTTTTCAAAAATACATTGGACAACCATTTACACATAATGGTATAAGGTCTCCTGCCTTCAGGGGGTTGGATAAGAAGACCTTTGAGATTTCTTCCAGCTGTATGAGTCTATGTTCATACCTGTGGGCATGTGAAATCATACTCTTTTATAAAGCTGAGTCAATGAAGGTTATGAAACATTAACACTCCTCTAATGTTCATTAAGCCTTGTCTACTTAAAATTTAATTAAATGAATGGAAAAAGTCCAAAACAATGACAAATGTGCAGAAATAGTCCCATAGAAATAAAAGAACTAGCAATATAGCAGAGAGGGTCCCAGATCTGCTTCCCTTCCCCCCTCCCCACCTATCTACACATAAGGACAATTTCAGGATTACCTAGTTATATCTGTGAGCCTCGGAGTTTATACTGAGATATAATACCCTGAAAATCCTTCACCCTCAATAGAATGGGTATTGGATCTACCTGATACACCCCTTCTCGTAGGGTGGAGCTAACCTCCAAGGATGGGAAGACACTGCCCTTTAACCAATCAGGACTGAGTCTGAAGTATAAAAGCATCTCTGTACTGTCACACCATCTCTTTTGGTGAAGGACGATGGTCAGACTATAGTGTTTCTCCCATAGTAAACACAATGTACTCATACACACATGAAATCTCCAAGCCAGGATGATAGACAACGGACGGACTTGGAGGATAATTCCATCCTACAAGAAGGGGTGTATCAGGTAGGTCCAATACCTATTCTTCATAGTGGGTGAAGCTAGCCTCCAAGGATGGGACATAACAAAGCCTCATGTCCCTTGGGAGAAGATTTAATCCTGGCTGAAACACCTATCATCCAGAGCCACCTGTTGCAATACCCGTCGCCCAAAGGCTGCATCCTGGGAGGCAAACATGTCCAGATGAATGGCATTGGAGATGACCAGGTGGACACATGGCAGATCTCCTCAAGGGATGGCTGCGTAGTCCAAGTGATGGTAGTTGCGGTGCTGCACGTAGAATGGGTTGTCACAGCAGCAGGTCACGGTAAGGAAAGACAGTCATAAGACTTGGCAATAACAGAGTGAATCCAATGACCCATCATTGAAGGTGATGCCTTAGGTCCCAAAGAGGCCGGTTGGAATGAAATTAAGAGAGCCTCTGTCTCGCAAAAAGAAGCGGTGAGTTTACATAAGTATCTGGAGTCCTACACACGTCCAGATAGTGCACTCCTCAGCTTCAGTGGTTGCAATATGGTAATAACTGGGGAGAACAATCTCCTGTGCCATATGAAAGTAGGAGTTCACATTTGGAACAAAGGTAGAGTTCACCTTTGGAACAAAGGTAGAGTTCACCTTTGGAACAAAGGTTGGCTGAAGCCTAAAGGGCGGTGTCTTCCCATCCTTGGAGGCTAGCTCCACCCACTATAGAGAAAGGAATGACAGTCAAGAGAATGTTTAAGGGTCTGCTGTTCCTGGCCTTATTCACTGAATGATTTATACAACTTGGCAACTGCATTTCCCATTCATTTTGTTTCTCAGCATCCTTAACCTAATTTTTTCACGATTGCATGGATACCATTCAGGCCAATTAAAAAGAGAGAAAGTCTTTATCTGATGCTCAAATCTTGCTCCTTGAGCTTCCTTGACTCCATTTTTTATTAAGTACTTGAACTTTATCTTGCAAAGATGAAAGTTTTTCAAAGGCCAGAGACAACGATGTAGAACTTCAACACTATGAAATGAGAATGTAATCTTTTTACAGGGAACATTGATTTATATAGCCAACTTCCAGAGGTTGAGGCAGGTTTATCATACTGCTATTAATGTCTGAATGCATAATGGAATGCAAAGTCTAATTTCTGTAATGTATTTGGATGATGCATTGCTCATCAGCCACCAGAGGTGAAGCTGAAGAAGAAAGCTTTAGCAGATTCTTTTGAAATTTTGGTCATCTAATGCATTATTAAGGATGCTAGATAAAGAAAAAGAAAATGCCACACAATCTAGCTCAATAGGAAATGAGTTCATGTATTAGCATTTGTCAGCAATTTAATCTATATGAATTTAATCTATATGAATGATTCTTTGGCTTCTGAGCACTTGCAAATTCACTAGAAACACAGAGCTCCAATAACTTAGATTAGAATCAGCCTTTCCTGAAAAGTAGGAAAAAAATATTGTTATGGTATATTACAGGTTCTTTAATGTGCTCTTAACAAGGATATCAAAGTCATTATTATTACAATTTAAAAGCACCCCAGTAATAATTTCTGCAAATATACATATATACTGCAGCAGCGGGTTCTAAATCCTGTCGCTTCCGTTCGCGCATGCACTCGTGCACATTTCTGTGCATGCACAAAAGCATCTCGAGTGGGTAGGTGGAGCCTCTTGCCACTGCCGCTACCAGTTCATTGAACTGGGCCAAACTGGGAGCAACCCACTGCTGTTATACTGTACATCTTATTCTGCTAGTGAATTTTATTCACTATCCAGTAGACAACCAAAATAATTAGGGTATATTTGAGGAAAAGAGCTGATGTTTTGATTTCCTACTGAAAGAGCTTGTAAAATCTGTGAAATATTTCCCTGCATTCCTAAAACCTAGGAAAATCTTAAATTTAAAAATTTAGGAATAAATACTAGAAAATGGAAAATTGTAAACTGCTATTACATTTTATGAAACAAAGAGACCAAGTGGAGAAAGTGGACAGTTTTAAGTTTCTGGATGTTAACGTAAAAGAGGACCTGCCCAGGGGTGCTCACATTGCAGCATTGATCCAAAGCGCTCAGCAGAGATTATACTACCTGAGACTTCTCAAGAAATAACAACTGAATGCAAAATTGCTGGTGACCTACTGTTGCACTACAGAGAGCATTTTAACTTAATGCACCTGCATTGGTTGCCGATCAATTTCCGGTCACAATTCAAAGTGTTGGTTATGACCTATAAAGCCCTTCATGGCATCGGACCAGAATATTTCCGGGACCGCCTTCTGCCGCACGAATCCCAGCGACCGGTTAGGTCCCACAGAGTTGGCCTTCTCTGGGTCCTGTTGACTAAGCAATGTCGTTTGGCGGGACCCAGGAGAAGAGCCTTCTCTGTGGCAGCCCCGACCCTCTGGAACCAGCTCCCCCCAGATATCAGGGTTGCCCCCACCCTCCTTGCCTTTCGCAAGCTCCTTAAAACCCACATATATTGTCAGGCATGGGGGAATTGAAATTTTCCTTCCTCCTAGGCTTATAGAATGTATACATGGTATGCTTGTATATATGAGTGGTTCTTTAAATTGGGGTTTTTTAGATTGTCTTTTAATATTAGATTTGTTTACATTGTCTTTTTATATTGTTGTTAACTGCCCCGAGTCTTTGGAGAGGGGCGGCATACAAATCTAATAAGTAAATAAAAAAATAAAATAAATATTGTTTGCCAATTACACAGTGGCAGATAGGGCAGCGTTCCAGAGGGTTAACATCATTGCCCATAGAATCATTGGTTGCCCTCTCCCCTCCTTGGAAGTGCTTTAGAGCTCCGCTGCCTTAAGAAACTTCAAAACATTCTTAAAGATCCATCCCACCCTGGGCTTTCTTTAATTGAAATATTGCCATCTGGCAGACGGTACTGGATAATAAAAAACAAGGACAAATTGGCTGAAAAACAGCTTCTGTCTCAGAGTAGTAACTATATTGAATTCTCCTATATAGTGTAATATTAATGCACTATCAGGGGGGTTTAATTCAATTGTATAGAACAGGGGTCCCCAAACTTTTTACACAGGGGGGCAGTTCATGGTCCCTCGGACTGTTGGAGGGCCGGACTATAAAAAAAACTATGAACAAATCCCTATGCACACTGCACATACCTTATTTTAACGTAAAAAACAAAATGAGAATGTACTATTTAGAGGGGGAGGGAAGTCTGAAATTCACAAAAGTTTATGTTTTGTTTTCAATTTTCTTTTGTTAACATCTGATTGGCTATACAAGGTTTTTTTGGTTTATAGAAAAATGTATAAAGAAAGAAGGAAGCACTGTCATAATAGTTAATACATTAGAAAAATAATTGGTGTACTTTTTGAAGGAACATTAAGGAGGGAATTTAATTAAAGGAAAAGAATGTACCTGGATGACAACTTTAGGAAAAAAAAAACATTTGCAACTTTTTTGATGATTGATTTTAGTTACTAACAAAATACCACATTTTATTCATGGAAAATTAGATGGTACACTGTATTGTTTGAATGTATGTTGAGATAATTTTTTTAAAAAAATTACACCCCCCCAAAAAGTCATTTCTTCCTCCGCCCCTCCATTCCTTCCTTCCTTCCTTCCTTCCTTCCTTCCTTCCTTCCTTCCTTCCTTCCTTCCTTCCTTCCTTCATTCCTTCCTTCCTTCCTTCCTTCCTTGTTCCCTCCATTTCTTCTTCCTTCTTTCCTTCCTTTTCCCTCCATTTCTCATTCCTTCCCTCCCTCCCTCCTTCCTTCTTCTCCTTTTTTCTCTCTCTTGCTTTCTTTCTCTCTCTCTCTTTCTCTCTCTTGCTTTCTTTCTCCTTTCTCTCTTGCTCTCTCTCTCTTTCTCACTATCTCTATTGCTATCTCTCTTCCTCCCTCCCTTTCTCTCTCCCCCACTTTCTCCCCCTTCCTTCCTTCCTTCCCTCTCTCCTTCCTTCCTCTCCACTTCTCTTTCCTTACCTCTTTTCCCCTTCTCTTTCCCTTTTCTTTCTTTCTCTCCACTTCTCTCTCTGAAGTTCGTGGGGGAGTGCTCAGCCTCCCCCCCCCAGGTGCATAGCAGGCTGGCAGTAGAATGGGGAGCTCGCACGCATAGACATGTGCAAACTTTCACTGGTGCAAGACTTCCCTGCACTTTCTTTGTCGCTCCCCACCCCAACTCCGATGCCCAGCTCCCCAGTGCGGCCTTGGAAAAGACTGCATGGGGGTTTGTTTTTATGTGCGTGGCAGCACGCCTTACAGGGGACATTGGGGTGGTCCCTGGACACAGCCAGAGAAGCCAGGCGGGGCTCAGAGCCCACGGGGGTTTCTCCAGGCCGACAGACTCACCTGCAGGCCGGATAAATGGCCTCAGCGGGCCGTAGTTTGGGGACTGCTGGTATAGAATGTGAAGGATGTATGTTCTTATGTATGATGTATACTGAAAATGGTTTTTTTCACTGTATGGGGTGCAATGACACTAAACTAAACTAAACTAAACTAAACTAAACTAAACTAAACTAAACTAAACTAAACTAGAAATTATAAATGTTGCCATTGTCATATGTACACCAGATTGTTATCACTTTGTACTTGTTATTATCAAAGCATAATAACAATGATTTGCAAATGGACCCACAGTTTTCATTTTCAGTGGTGGTATGCTGAAGATACAGAATATTTTTCAGGCTGAAAGTCTAATTCAAACTTTGTCTGATTCACCAATAGAGAATATCATGACAAACTGAGTTACTAAATGAACTAAATGAATTATAGTTAATATGTTTATTTTTTATAGATATCATTGGCAGATTCACTTTATAGAATGGAATAGAATAGAATTTTATTGGCCAAGTGTGATTGGACACACAATCACACTTTATAAATAGGGATTGACCAAAATCCTAAATACTTAATTACTGAATGATTATCACAGACCAGCAAAAATGAAGTCAAATGGCTCATAACATTATCCTTGTATAGTATTCAGTTACAATATAGTCAAATTCATAGGTAGGTGTAATATTTTGCAGGCCATTGCCTTTACTTTCAATGCCAGGTCTGACATTTTGAATAGGTTGTCTAGTTATCTCTGAAATCAATCCTGACATACAATTGTCTTTGGATGTTCAGCAGTCGTTTTCTCTTTCCAAATCTCTCATTCCTGGAGCAGCAAGATGTTCTAAGCATTTAATAAGTATTTTGAGAACATTGGGCTTCTAGTCTTTAAACAAGACCTTCATTCATATTATTTCTCTGTGGTATTGTTCTTGATTTTGTACCCATCTGTGTAAAGGGCAGCGCCGGACTTACCCGGCAGGCAGGCTTTGCTGGAGGGACCGGGAGACACGGTCCCTCATGGCGGCCGCCATCTTGGATCCCGGGCGAAGTCTCGCGATGCGAGACTTCGCTCGGGAGATCAGGGCCTGATTGGCCAGGCTCCTGATTGGTCCGGGCGGGGCCTGCTTGCCCTATATAAGGGCGAGCAGGCCCGGGGCTCTCCCTTTTCGCCCGGACTGCAGAGAAGAGCAGACGTTCGTTCGTCTGCTCCGGCGGCCATTTTGTTTGGCGACCTCGTGCGAGGCGCCATTTTGTGGCCTGTAGTTAAAGCGAAAAGCCTTTCCTGATATCAGCGGAGCCAGCATCGGCTGGGCTCCGCTCCGGTTTGGAGCCTCATTGCCTGTTTTGGGTGGTGGGAGGTGCTGCCTTCTGGTGGCCTCGCGGGCACACGGGGGTCGCTGGGTGGCTTGTGGCCTGGGCATAAAGGCCTGGTGTTGGGCCTTGTTGCCCATTGGGAGGGGGGATTGGCCTCCTGAGCGGGTTTTGTACTGCTGTGGCCTGCTGCTTCAGGCAGGCCTTGCCCAAGTGGTCCAGGGTCCGTTGGGGGGAGGGCTTGGTCCCGCCCTATCCCTTTCTTCTTGTTTAACATTAGATTCGTAGTTGCTGTTATGGCCCCTAAAAAGCGGCAAGCTAAGGCCCTCCCGGCCCAACCAGTGGTGCGGCCTAGGAGGGCTGCCAGGCCGTCTGCCCGGGCTCGGGCTGTGGCAGAGGGCCCCCCGGGGGGGATCCCGGCGGGGGTGGTGGTGGTAGGGTTTATGCCCACAGTCCCTCAACCCGAGATGTCCCCTTCTCTCTCCTGGGCCAGGGTCTTGGAGCGGCTTGACGACATGGAGAGGTGGCGGTCGGGGGCAGGCCCGGAGGGGCTTTCCTCGACTGCCACCGCAGCATGGGGCGCAGACCCCGAAGAGGAGTCGACCCCAGAAGGGCAAGTGGCCCACAACGTGCAGATGGCCGGCACCGGGCAGACGGCCCACACCGGGCAGACGGCCCACGCCGGGCAGATGGCCCAGTCGGGGCAGTGGTCATCGTTCCAGGGCCCAGCCAGGATGGGCCCACCGTGGATGGCTTCTACCCCTTACGGGGCAGGTGAGGTTGCACCACATGTAGGCACATCACCGCTCCTGCCCGTACAGGGTCCCGGGTTCATCCCGCCCGCATTGGGGGGGGGCAACAGCTTTATGGGGACTGCTGCAGGCACTTGTGGACAGGTCTGGTCCCCGCCGGCTCCGCCAATAGGGGCGTCAGGGGTACCTGTCCCACCCGGGGCGGGGGTGGGGGGTTGGATCCCTCCTCCACCGGCCATTATGCCACCGGTCCCGTTCATGTATCCACCGGGGCTTGGGGTGCTGGGCTCGGGGGCCACCACGGTGTGGGACCCGTTCGCCAGCATCAAACCTGGGGCCATCCCTTGTGGGTTGCCCGCGACGCCTTTAGGGTACCATCTTCACCCGTCAGTTAAGGAGGCAATCTGGCGGGGGGAGTATGTTGATCTTTTCTCCATTTTAAACAGGGAGGTCCCTAAACAGGACAAGGAGGTGGTCCCTGGGGAGAAGGTTCAGAAAACAAAGGTCACGAAGTGCTTCAGCTCGTGGCTGTATGCCTTTCTGACCTTTGCGTCGGTGGTAATTCAGAGGCAGCCGGGTAGGGCCGCTGCCTTGCTGAAGTACATCGACCTTATAGCGAGGGCACATTTTGAATATGGGGGCACCATATGGAGGCATTACGACAAGGGGTTCAGGATGCGTATTGCCCATGACCCCTACTTGCCTTGGGATATGGTGGTTCCGGACCTGTGGTTCCAGGCCACACATATGTCAGGGAAGGAGGGCTGCGGTAGGACCGATAGCGGTCACTTTATGGAAGAGGAGCCCGCGACGCCCGCGCCGGCCAAGGCCGTGGCGGGTGCCGTTGGAAAAGGGGCCTCTTTGGTGTGTCACGAGTTCGCTGTTTCCGTCCCATTTGCAGGTTTCGTCACGCCTGCGGAAGTTGTGGGGGGAACCATTCCGCAGCCGTGTGCCCCCGCCCCAAGAAGGGGATTGAAAAGAAAGGCTCGGGTCTCCCAAAGCCTCCCCCACCTGCTGGGGGAAAAGGGGCCCAGCCCAATTAATTTAATGGTGCTTGAGGGTTGGTTGGGTGACTACCACCCTCGCTCGAGAGCGGCCGCTCTCTTGCTAGGTTTTTCAGAGGGATTTAGGATCCCTTACCTGGGTGTTAGGAGGGCCTTCATGTCTGACAACCTTAGGTCGGTTGTTGGTCATGAAGACATTGTTAGGGAGAAGATTCGGAAGGAGGTGGCCGAGGGCAGGGTCCTGGGGCCTTTCCCGGAACCGCCCTTCCCGAATCTTCGTGTGTCTCCCTTAGGTGTGGTCCCCAAAAAGGCGAGTGGTGAATTTAGGTTGATTCACCATTTGTCTTTTCCAAAAGGGGAGTCAGTGAATGATTTCATTCCTGACGAGCTGTGTTCAGTCCGGTATGCGTCCTTTGACGCAGCCGTGACTATGGTTAGGAAGTGTGGGGTGGGAGCCCTTATGGGTAAATGCGACATTAAGTTGGCATTCCGGCTCCTCCCCATACACCCAGACGACTTTGAGCTGTTGGGCTTCCATTTCGAGGGGGGTTATTACGTGGACAGAGCCTTGCCCATGGGTTGCTCTGTCTCGTGCTCTCTTTTCGAGAGTTTTAGCACCTTTTTGGAGTGGGCGCTCAGGAGGCAAAGTGGTCTGGGTACTGTCGTTCACTACCTTGATGATTTCCTGTTGGCGGGGCCTGCGCATTTGGAGCAATGTTTCGCTCTGATGCGGGACTTCGAAGCCCTTTGTGCTCAATTGGGGGTGCCTTTAGCCTCTGAGAAGACCGAAGGCCCCGCCACCAGGATTACTTTTCTGGGTATTGAATTGGACTCAGAGGAGCAATCTTCCAGATTGCCTCTGGAGAAGTTGGTAAAGATTAAGCGGAAGCTTGATGAGGTGCTGAGCTGCCGGAAGGTGACCCTACGGCAGCTTCAGGAATTGGCAGGCATTCTTAATTTTGCCTGTCGGGTAGTTGTTCCTGGTAGGGCTTTTTCCAGGAGGTTGTATGACGCGATGAAGGGGCTTCGTTTGCCCCATCATCGTACCCGCCTTTGCGCTGGGGTCAAGGCTGACCTCGGCGTGTGGCGGGATTTTTTGGTCAGGTTTACTGGTTTGTCTTTCTGGAGGCACGAGCTTCTTCTGGAAGCTGAGTTGCAGCTCTGCTCTGATGCCGCGGGGACTTGTGGTTTCGGGGTGGTGTTAGGTGACCAGTGGTGCTGGTCGGCATGGCCTCCGGAATGGAGTGCCTCGTCGTTGGTTAAGGACCTGACGTTCTTGGAGCTCTTCCCCTTAATAGTGGCTTTAGAGCTTTGGGGGGAGCAGTTTAGGGACAAGACCGTGCACTTTTGGTGTGACAACCTAGCGGTTGTTCATGTGGTGAATGCCCTGTCCTCGAAGAGCGACAGGGTCATGCGGCTTGTCCGCCATTTTGTGCACAGGTCCTTGTCTTTAAACGCATTGTTTTTGGCTAAGCATGTCCCCGGGTTAGATAACGGGGTTGCTGATGCCTTGTCCCGTGGTCAGTTGTCCAGGTTTCGGACCCTGGCCCCGTGGGCCCGAGAGTTGCCAGAAGCGTTCCCCAGCCACCTCTGGAGTCTGGGGGGGATCCAGAGTGGTGGAGAGACGAGGCATCCCGGGCAATCTCCTTGTCTGTAGCGCCCGGCACCCTCAGGGCATACCAGCGTGCAGGTAAGGAGTTTGGGGAGTTTAGGCAGGGCAGGGGTTACCAGCTTAGTTGGCCTGTCCCTGTAGAGCATTTGGCCGAGTTTTGCGTCCAACTTAGGCAGCGTGGCCTGTCAGTTAGGACGATCCGGTCCCGGTTAGCCGGCCTCGCCTTTCTGTCCAAGGCGGGGGGGTTTGCAGATCTTTCGGGTGACTTTCGCATCCGGAAGATGCTGGAAGGCTGGCTTAGGGAGCAAGCGGGGGCCCCTGGTGACACTCGTCAGGCTCTGACGGTGGAGCAGCTGTCTTTAATCAACGTGGTTTTTGACAGTCTGTGTTCCTCATTGTACGAGGCCCATCTTTTTAGGGCAGCGGCTTGTGTCATGTTTTTTGGGGCCCTTCGGGTCAGCGAGGCCATGGCTTCTTCTCAGGCTGACACTTCGCTCCGAGCCTTCCAGTATGCTGATCTGGCCTTTAGACAAGGGGGGGTGTCCCTTGTAGTAAGGCGGTCTAAGACGGATCAGCTGCGCAGAGGGGTTACCATCCAACTTAGTGCGGCCACCGACCAGTCGGTGTGTCCAGTGGCCGCCCTACGGCTTTATTGTGGTATGAGGGGGTCAGGTCAGGGGTACCTGTTTAGGCATTGTGACGGTACCCCTCTGACCCGTTTTCAATTTTGGGCGTTAGTATCTAGGGCGATGGCCCAGGTGGGCATGGATCCCGCCGGTTATGGAACGCATTCGTTCCGTATCGGCGCCGCCACTAGCGCGGCACTTTCTGGTTTCCCGGCCCATCGGATTCGGGAGATCGGCCGCTGGCGGTCAGCGGCATATTTGGGTTATGTTAGGCCCGCTGAGGATCCTAGGCAGGGCTTAGGCTAGGTAACCTCTCTCTGTGTGTGTCCTCTTGCAGGTCCCCAGGCTAACACGAAACCGATGGCGCTGCTGTGTGGCCACAGCATGATTTTCTGGGCCGGCCGCGCGGCAGCCAGGAGCGCCATCGGGACCCACCTGTCCCTGGGGCAGTGGGTCAAGGTTACCTGGATGGGCCGGAGAGGTATGCGGTGGGAGGGTCTCCTACCGGCGTTGCTGGGCGGTCAGCATTCTGTGGCTGCGCCCGGCAATATGGGGGGCGGCTCCTGGAGTCGTGCCCAAAGGGGTCTGGGTGGGCAGCGTCCTGTGGCCGCACCCAGGTGGCTGGTATTGCACTTAGGTGGCAATGACCTGTGCATACTGGGAGGCCTGGCGCTGATCATCCAGGCACGCGAAGACCTGCGAAGGCTTCGTGAGGTATGGCCCACCACGCAAGTGGTGTGGTCAGAAATATTACCTAGGCTTGTGTGGAGGGACGCCTCTTCCCTTAGGGCCATTCACCGGGCTAGGCGACGGGTGAATAGGGCTATGGGTAAAACGGTTAGGGAATTGGGTGGAGTGGTAGTACCCCATCCCCTTATATCAATAGACCGGCCATGGCTTTACCGTGATGATGGCGTTCACCTGTCTGAGCAGGGGAACGCCATTTTCTTACAGGACCTGCAGCGGTCTCTGCGTGAGCTGGCGCAGCTAGAGGGGGGAGTCGGGGGGCCAAGATAGAGATCTGACCCCCACTCCTGTGGCAGGTTAGGGGCGGAAAACTGGGGTGGTTTAGCAACCGCGCGTTCTCCCTTGGGCATCTTTGGGGATGATTGACAGGTTCTCCGCAAGCTCATGGAGGGAGTTTCTGCCTGAGCAGCTGGGGGGAACCTGTCTTTGGGTCCTGCACCTTTAATTCCCCGATTCGGGTTAGCCGGTGGGACCCCCCTCATGCACAGCATGGCAGAAAAGGTCGCAGGTGACGGCCTGGCCCTCACCTGGACCTTGCATCGAGATACGCCCATGAGTTGCCCAGGAATGTTTGTTGGCATAACGTCATTTCCGCCCCGGAAGTAGTTGTTTGACCCTGCAGGTCCATTTCCGGGTCATAGTTGTTTATGCTAATTTATGCAAAGTAATTGAATAAATTATGCAAATTTATGTTAATAAAAATGACCCAATTTAAATCCAGCTCTTGTGTCTGTGTCGTTACTCCGTCTCTCCAGCAAAAAGAATTAACAGAGGTACAATATTTCAGTATGCTGGGATTAACAAAGTAGATAACAAAAATCAAATTAAAAAGAGAATAGGGTTGGTTCATGTATTCTGATATCGACCAAATGCTTAGCTTTTAACATTATTTCTTATCTGGAATAAAATGAAATATTTTTTTTGAAAAAAATGATATTATTGTGGAACAATGAATTACAGATCTTTTACCTCATTACACTCAACACTGATTATAGAATTCACAGTACAATAGTGACTATTAATGGTCCCAAGTAAAGAAATATAGCACTTAGTGTTATGTGCAAGGAGAGGTCAAGGGCTGTGAGAAAAAAAAATTACAATGGCAAATACCTGATTTATTTGTGGAACAGATTTATGGTTATTGGTTATCTGATACTGAATGTTTGTGTATTTATGCTTGTAAAAGAGAAAGAAAGGATGCCATTTTGATAAATTCCTTATTTTAAAACGTAATACCTTGGGAAACTGTACATGGAAAAGTACTATTACATATATACCAAGGCTTCAAAGTATAGTATCTTTTCTTTTTATCAGAATCAGCTTTCTTAAAATTCATCATGGGAAGCCGCTCAACCATGATCAGACTTTTTTTATGTGTAAAGAAAACAAACAAAAATTACAATGGAGATTCATAACAAAAAAGATTCAGATTACTATAATATATGGGACAACTGGTATAAATGGATTACTGCAAAAAAATATCTAACTTTTATTTTATAACCCAATAACTTCTCTTATCTCATAACGTTTCGAACTCAAAATACCATTGATTAATAAAATGACTTCAATACTGACACTTAAAATAAATAAATAAATAAATAAATAAACAAATTTTAAAAAAACCCAAATTTGATCAGAATCTGATTCTGACAACATTACTCTTTTTACTTGTTTCTTAAACTCAATTAAATAACCGTTCACACGATAACATTATAAACTAATTACTTACCTTATTCTATACTAACTGAGTTACACCTTTCCTGTTTTCCAATATTTATATAAATATATTTATATTTATTTTTCCTTTTTTATTCTCATTACTGATATATTACTGTTACACCCATTAACATACTATTACACCATGTTGTATCACCTGATAACGTCTGCTACTTAGGCAGATCCTTCCTTTTTCCCTCCCTTATTATTTTATAAATACTTTATACAATTGTAAATCTATTTTCCTAACTACTTTTTTTATAAATATGTCTCTTACCATCCTTATCACTACTTATTACTGCCTTTTAAATAATAAGATAACTTAGAAAAATGAAGTATTGATAGTAATAGGATATAAATGTGAACATTGAATTTTTGTTACAATGTAAGATATATACATCAAAATACAATACCATGTAAGAAATACTCTTATCCCTTTTTTAAATTTATGTATCCCTCCTTTCCTTTCCCCATTTACCCTTTGTTAATTAATACACTTTATTTAAAAGAAGAAGAAGAAGAAGAAGAAGAAGTAAACAAACAACCCCTGGATATTCTTGAATCTGAAAAGTAGGCAGTCTGGCACAAAGCACTTTGATGAGAGATGTATTTTCTTGAATGATTATATTGTCAAAATGACCCCAATCTGTTTTTGGGATTATCAGCAGGCTTAGGGACTTTCAAAGTTTATATAACTACACACAAAAATACAGAAAAATGTAATGAAACTACAAAGATAATTATCACAACTAAATATACCCAATGGTTACTATATGACCATGGTTAGGTTAAATGGATGGATATAACTTTATCTTGGGGTTATGAACTTGTGCAGTTGCAACTGTGCAGAGGCCCTTTGAAAGTACACCACAGTGACTGGCTATGAGAAGGTAGACCACCTATTGCGTGGAAGGAAGAAAATATTTAAGATGAAAATGACTGAACTGATCTGATTTGACTTGATTTGATCTGATTGGACTGCTTGATTTGATTGAAAATACATTGGACAATATAATTCAAAAGTAAACACTTTTAAGAAAATCAAGTTACCAGCATTATAAAGAAGAGGAAGAGGATAGGGTTTTTTTTCTTTTTCTCTCTCTTTTTATTTTCTCACAAAGCTATAAATTATAAAAAGAAATTAGTATGCCTAATGAATTGGAATTATTAATATTTAATCTTATTGGAGTTTATTATTGCAGTATATATATATATATTATACAAATATACAAATATATAAGCAAGAGATATAAAATGTTAAAATGGAAGAACTGTACAAGGGGAGAAATGGTTTATGAATGAGAAAATTGAGAATAGTTATGATTATTGTGCTTAATATGGAAGAACTGTACAAGGGGAGAAATGGTTTATGAATGAGAAAATTGAAAATGGTTATGATTATTTCTGAATGATTATTATTTTGGATTTTTTTTATTTTCTCTTTTGTTCCTTTTTTTCTGATGGATTGAATTATGAATTGATTATCTGATTTATATTGATAAATTAAATAGGAGGAAGGGGGAAAAGAAAGGGGAAGAGAGCTATAATATCAGGAGTAGGATCAATATGGCATAATAATTAGTATTAATTATGTTAGGTATCATAGGTAAAGACAGATGAAACAAGGAAGAGTTAAATTTAATAGATTAGGGAAGATTATCACTGAGTTTGATAGTGGAAGATATATAGAACTAGGGAAATATGTAGATTAGGGAAGATTATCGCACTGCATTTAGAAGTAATTAGAATAGGGAAGACTATTGCACTGATATGACAGTGACACATAGATTAGGGAAGATAATTACACTGGGAATGGCAGTGGAATTCATAGATTAGGGAAGACTATCACACTAAGAATGGCAGTGGAAGATATCTAGATTAGGGAAGAATATTAATACACTGGCTTTTCTAAGGGAAGATACTTTTCACAAAAATAATGGATTTGTTAAAGCAGAAATGATATACTGATATAACGAAAGAAATGAATTGAGTATGAAATACGTCTTAAAATTTCTAACAACACCCCTTCCTCCTATGTATAATGTATATTGACATTGTTATAATTAGATTAAGATACAATATGAATAGTGTTTCTTTTTTTTTCGTTTTACTTTTTTTCTTTCCTTCCTGGGTTTTAAAGAGAAGTAAATTTGGATATTTCTTTTGTTAAGGGCAGCTACGATAAAATGAGGGATTTTTTTAAAATAAAAGCAGGAATGAGTTTAGTAAGAAGGCTAGAAATGGACTGAAGCACGATGACATAGTTATGAAAAACAACAAATAGCCAAGAGAAATCTAGATACCTATAGCACTTTAAATACAAATGAAGGTGAAGAACAATATCCAAAATACGGATGATAGTGTATGGAAAGGAGGTAGCACAGGATGAATGATATATACCAGAATAAATTTGATAAATAATTAGAAAAAATTGATTAATTTTACTAAGAATTTGGTATCTGTAACACTCTCTACATGGGGCTACCCTTGAAAAGTGTTCGGAAACTTCAGATCGTGCAGAATGCAGCTGCGAGAGCAATCTTGGGCTTCTCTAAATATGCCTATGTCACACCAACACTCCGCAGTCTGCATTGGTTGCCGATCAGTTTCCGGTCACAATTCAAAGTGTTGGTTATGACCTATAAAGCCCTTCATGGCACCGGACCAGATTACCTCAGGGACCGCCTTCTGCCACACAAATCCCAGTGGCCAGTTAGGACCCACAGAATGGGTCTTCTCCGGGTCCCGTCAACTAAACAATGCCGCTTGGCGGGACCCAGGGGAAGAGCCTTCTCTGTGGCAGCCCCGGCCCTCTGGAACCAACTCCCCCCAGAGATTAGAATTGCCCCCATCCTCCTTGCCTTTTGTAAGCTACTTAAAACCCACCTCTGCCACCAGGCATGGGGGAATTAAGATTTCTTCTCCCCCTAGGCCGTTACAATGGTATGCATGGTATGTTTGTATGTGTGTTTGGTTTTGTATATTAAGGGGTTTTAATTTGCTTTTAGTATTGGATTATTATTGTATACTGTCTATGATTGCTGTTAGCCGCCCCGAGTTTTCAGAGAGGGGCAGCATATAAATCCAATAAAACTTGAAACTTGAAACATCTGATATTATATTGCATTTTATTTTAATTTGAGGTATGTAAATTGGAATCTCTGTAAGGTGTGAAAAACAATCAAAAATTTATACCCCCCCCCCCCAAAAGAAAGTACACCAATGTGGATGATCGGGCTGCTATTTGGGCTGAGGGAAAATCTCTCGTTGCTTCTGCTGTGACCCTTTTGCTGTGACATGGAAGATGCTGCTGGCACTTCTAACAGAGTCGACAATCATCCAACTGGCCAGTGGGCGTCTTAGGGCATTTGCACCTAACACAGACTTTAATAGACCCTGGTTATACTGGAGTGATGGAAGGAAGGGGTGGAGTTGTGAAGTGGATCATGGAAACATTTAAATTGCGGGCAGGAACATTGAGCCTTTACTGCAAACATCATTTCTTTCGGAGCTATTGATTGTTAGAATGTGCCAGAGACACAGAAGCAGATCTGTTGACATTAAAATTAAATAATAAAGAAGGCTCAGAATTTTAGGAATGGTTAGAAACAAGGAAAGAACAAAATTAGTGTATCATTGTGAATTAGATTATAAAAGTAAGAAGGATAATGTTATTCAAATAATAACTTTTTAAAGATCAATAATAAACTATTTGATTGGGAAGCAAGATGAGCTGTACAAAATGCTTGCATTGCTTTTGTCATGAAATGGGGAAATATTCTATCTAGGATTGAAGATATGGAGAACAGAGAACCATAGTTTTGCAGATTCATCTGTGTCAGTCATCCTGGAGTCAAGAGATACAGTAGACAAAGAGGCTGAGGAGACACACTACTGCAGTGATGGCGAACCTACGGCATGGGTGCCACAGGTGGCATGCGGAGTCATATCTGCTGGCACACAAGCCATTGCCCTAGTTCATCTCCAACATGCATGTGTGTGCCAGCCACCTGATTTTTGGCTTGCACAGAGGCTCTAGGAGGGCATTTTTGGCTTCCAGAGAGCCTCCAGGGGAGTGGGGGAGGGTGTTTTTACCCTCCCCTGGTTCCGGGAAAGACATTGGAGCCTGGAGAGGGTGAAACAAGAACATACAGGAAGTTGGGAAACAGGCCAGAGGGTCTCCAGGGGCAGGGGAAGCTGTTTTCTCTTTCCACAGGCATTGAATTATGGGTATTGGTACACACCCAAGCTTTTTTGGTACCTGAGGGGAAAAACGGTTCGCCATCACTGCACTAGTGTTTAGCAAAAGTAGAAAAGAACCAAATTATGATCAAAATATCTTGACATAAAGTTGAACCCCCAACTTGAGATTCAAAAAAAGGGTAGCATGCTTCTTCCTAGCCTTGAATTCCGCAGAATTGTTAGGCTACCAAGGGCAGAATGACAAAAAATGTTTTATTCCAAAGAGCATTTTTAAGATTTCACACTTCTCCAAGCTGATAAAAGCAAACTTAGAAACACAGAAAATAGAAATAAAAAGCTTAAACTGGAAAAAAGTTGCTCATTTCTTAGGCACAAACCATCTAGACTTTGGGTGAAGCCATGATTTTGTCATGGTGCTTTGTTTTCTCCTTCTGTTCTAGACTCCTTTGCAGGTCTGTATTCTAGTTCAGATACCAGATAAAACTATTATAAGAAGCAGACATATTTTCAGCTTGATTTATATAAATAAAAGGTGCATTTGGATGCAAACATAGAACTTCTTTTTGTTGTCTTTTAGTCTTTTAGATTTGCTTTTTCCACCTCTATCCTGCTATCCTGATTATAATTCTGATTGCTTGTGAGTAATACTTCATTTGCATATTATTCATGGTTATTACTCAACTTTATTCCACTCTTGAAGATTTTATTCTCTCTGTCTCTCTGTCTCTCTGTCTCTGTCTCTCTCTCTCTCTGTGTCTGTCTGTCTCTGTCTCTGTCTCTCTCTCTGGTCAGCTTCCATCCATTGTTTCTAGTCTAGCCTTCTAGTGCTTTGGAAAACAGCCTGACCCCCTCCCCTCTGTGTAGCCCCTCTGATATTGGAACACTGCCATCATGTCTCCCATGGTCCTTCTTTTTGTTAGACTAGCCATGCCCAGTTCTTGCAACCTCTCTTTGTCTGTTTTAGTTTCCAGTCCCCTTATCATTGTGATTGCTCTCTGCTGCACTTTCTCTACAGTTCGTCTGCAATGCCTTGTATGAACACTACTTCTCTTAGTTTTCTCTGCTTATTCTTTGATTGGTCTAAAGGTAAGTTGCTAATGTATAAAGCACAATCATTTTTAGTTTTTACTTCACGTTTCTGATTAAGACCAGCTAGAGAACTATATGAAAGATCCACAAAGTACACCCAGAGTTTTGTACCTCATCTTTAGCTCTCTTGACACAAAGAAAAGCCCTACCCAGTTCAACTGCGCATTTTCAAGAACAGTCTAAAATATAAAGAAAAAGCAGCACAAACAAGTCCAAGTAGTCTGTTTATATAGCTCTAGAGATTCTGATAAAGAAAAACAAACATAACCTTTTCAGCTGTTCCTCACAAGGGAAAAAGAAAATGAAACATTTGATTATAATTGTTTTAATGAGCTGTGATTCAAAATGAAGACGTAATGGTCTGGCTAAAAAATATTCTGTTAATGAGCTTATACTTCTATCAAAATGTGTGAGATATAAAATTCTCTGAGGATAAAGTTAAGCAGCAAGGAATCTTTAATTGCTGGGGGGGGAAACCTGAACAATATTACACTAGTGCTAATAATAATGGTGGTGTCTAATCTATAGTGCCTGTGCAACAAACTTTAGGAAAATTGCTTTTATCTCCTGGCTCCATTAACACTTCCTGCATGCACCATTGGACAGTCTTCATGGCATTCTTTACAGTCAGTTTTACAAGAAGCTTTAAAGAACATTGTGTGATCATTTATATCCCGAATAGAAGACAGCAAAGTTATAGTATTTTCTTTTGTTAAACAGTTCGGTCAAATGGAACAAAGGACTCATGGAAGATTAAATTAAATTATTGTAGTGGTAAAATATAATGTATTTCTATTGAGCTATATCACCCTTGTTATTACAAGGTCAGTGCAGGCTTTCTTATGAGAGGAGATGCCAGATTCTGGGACAATCTTGAAAACAGTTTGGAAAATACAACTGATTCAAAATGTAGCCATTTCCAAGATGTTGGTTGAAAAGAACAAGTTTAGAGCATATTTCATATTAGTCTGACAACAATAACATTGTCATTTAATTCATTTTAGAGATAAATTTAAGGTATTGTGTTAAAGCTTGGAGGGTTATTTTATGTGAAAATTCACTTCTGCTGTATGAATCCACCAAAGCCACACCCAAATATTGGTTCTAGGAGGAGTAATCATAAGCAAAAATGTGTTGCTGTTGTTGTTGTTGTTGTTGTTATTATTATTATTATTATTATTATTATTATTATTATTATTATTATTACATTCACAAAGAAGTAATACATAGCAAACGAGATTGATATGCTGGATTTTGTATCACAATATCTCAAGTTGAACACTTCCCAAGCGTCTAGGACTTTGTTATGTATTTTCATATGATACGCACAGATCCAAGTATGGTGGCCTTTTGTAACTGATAGATTGTGATTTTGTCATTGTTTATTGTTTTTAAATGCTGGCTGAGGTCTTTTGGGACAGCACCCAGGGTGCCGATTATTACTGGGACCACCTGTACTGGTTTATGCCAGAGTCATCATAGTTCGATTTTAAGATCGTGATAGCGGTTATGTTTTTCTTGTTGTTTTTCATCAATTCAACTGTCACCTAGTATGGCGACATCAATGATCCACACAATTGTGAGGTTTGGTGTATTGTGTTTCAAAACCTTGTCAGTTTGAATTTGGAAGTCCCAAAGTATTTTGGCACATTTGTTTTCAACTACTTTCTCAGGTTTATGATCTCACCAGTTCTTTATCACTGGTAGATGTTAGTCATGGCACAGGTTCCAATGGAGCATCTGGGACACGTAGTTGTGTCTCTATTTGTAGTCCGTCTGTGTGATTTTCTTGCAGCCGCTGAGCATATGATCAATTGTTTCATCAGCTTCCTTGCAAAGTCTGCATTTTGGGTCATCAGCTGATTTTTCGATCCTGGCCTTGATTGCATTTGGTCTGATTGCTTGCTCCTGTACAGCAACAATCAAACCTTCTGTCTTCTTCTTCAGTGTTCCATTAGTGAGCCATAAGCAGGTCTTCTCCTTATCAACTTTTCCTTCAATCTTGTCGAGGAACTGCCCATGCAATGCTTTATTGCACCAGCTGTCAGCTCTGGTTTGTATTGCAGTTTTTCTATACTGGTTCTTTCTCTGCTGTGCTTTCAGAAGCTTCTGATTGTTTACTTCAATTAATGCAGGTTGTTCACTTTCTTTGACGTATTCTGCCAATGCACATTTTTCTTCTTCTACTATTTGTTTTACTTGTAAAAGTCCTCTGTCACCAGATTTTCTGGGCAGATATAGTCTGTCAACATCACTATGAGAGTGAAGTGAATGGTTTTGAGTTTTCTTGTTTTTCTGTCCAAATTGTCCAGTTCAGCCTGTGTCCAGTTTATTATACCAGCAGTGTATCGTATGACAGGTATAGCCCATGTGTTTATGGCCTTGACAGTACTGCCTCCATTGAGCTTGTTTTTTCTGACTTTGGTGTGTATTCTTTGCTGACCACGTTTTTCACATGCCCATGTTTGATGTTGTCCAGTTGTAATTTGCCCAGGTATTTATAGGCCTATGGCTGATGACACTTTATGGCTTCACCATTAGGCATATTTATGCCCACACTTTCAGTGATTTTACCCTGCTACTGGGGCACATTTGTCCAAATCAAATTCCATGCTGATATCAGTGCTAAAGATTTGAACAGTGTTGGTCAGAGCATAGATTTCAGTTTCAGTTTTTCCCTACAGCTTGTCCTTGTATTGCAGATGTGAAATTTTATTAGATTTCTTAGATGTTTGGTAGCCAAGGCTTGTTCTTTGTAAGATTGTTGACAATGGAATCATGGCAATGATGAAAAGCAATGGTATAATGAGTCTCCTTGGAAAATTCCTCTTTTGATGTTGACAGATCTGTAGTTTTCATTTTTTCTTCTTCTTCTTCTTCTTCTTCTTCTTCTTCTTCTTCTTCTTCTTCTTCTTCATCATCATCATCATCATTATTATTACTATTACTGTTGCTGTTACTATTACTATTATTATACTATTACTACTATTATTACTATTAAATTTATTGGCCACCCATCTTACCACAGGGTAACTCTGGTTTGCTTACAGTTACATATGGCAATAGCACTTAGACTTATACAATACTATACAGATTGAGTTCATTAAGTCTTTCCTGATAAGTTTTATGCTTAAGACCTTCCACCATTTTTGTAGCCCGTCTTTGGACCCTTTCAATTTTATCAATATCTTTTTGTAGGTGAGGTCTCCAGCCCATTCTAAGTCATTTACAGAATATATCCAAATATATATCCAAATAGAAATTAAAATTGTTGCAAAACATCAGGATTGTACAATATTCCGTTTCAAATAATGCAGTTTTATGAAAACAGTATTGTTAGGCTCCTAAACAACACTGAATTTTTATTCACAGTTATAAAGGGGATAATAGAGAACTGAAACTTAGACTACCCTCAAAATGATGCTATAAAGCACTGCACACCAGAACAACTAGACACAAAGACAGTCTTTCCCCAAATGCCATCACTCTGCTTAACAACTAATTCCCACAACATAATTTAATAAGACTGTATTACTATTATTCTTCTCTTCAGGATCTATCTCTTCTCATTTATTACTATAACCATGTTGCTTGTATCTTTCAATTTGTATTGCTTTTGTTTGTTTCCTAGCATGATTTGGCAGCATATTAGTAATCTTGACTATCACTAAGTGCTGTATCTTTTTATTCTTGATAAATGTATTTTATTCTCATTGTGTATACTGAGAGCATATACACCAAAGACAAATTCCTTATGTGCCCAATCACACTTGGCCTATAAAGAATTCTATTCTATTCTATTTTATTCTATTCTATTCTATTTGTCCATCCCATCCCATCCCATCCTATCCTATCTTATCCTATCCTATTATTTCTCAGCTCTGAAGAATGTTCATGTTTGCAATGACAACCTGCTGGGCTTGAATCATCCCAGGCTTAATTATTGTATTTTGCAGGGTCCATGAATGTTTTTTCTTTGCTCAGAAGAACTTTTAACTCCTCTCTTTTTAAAATAGAGTCTTGAATATTGCCTGCCCTTTCCCCCTCCTTTGTTCCTTGTTGAGAACTATTTATGGGTCCACTTCCACCCATCCTTAAAGGAAAGAACAGAATGTTCCCTGAAATGTAATTTTACTTGGTTGTTGGACAGATTCTGAAAAGCCTAAATCCTGAAGGTGCAGGAGATGGTCTACAGGTTTCCATGGTTACATTTTTCTGTGGCTCAGATGGGGATGGGGCCAATTATCAAGTTTTGTTTGTTCGATTTTAAGTGGTTTGTTACCTGGATACTCAACAACCAAGAAAATGGAAAATAAGACTTGTTTTCTTTCTTAATTGAGAAAAAGAGGAAGCAATCATACTTGACTTTTTTTCCTTGAGCCCACATTTCTTAACTAACACCGTGAAGTATTTAGTTTAGTTGAAGACTCCATGAAATGTTGTCTTCAGTAAATCTGAGGAAAGATTTTCAATAAAGTTAAGAAGAAACTGCTATAGAAGTGAATTTCTAGCTGTCACCCTTAAAAAACCCTCTCTTTTTCACCTTCCGGTAATTCTATGACAGTTGAATTTTAGTTCATAGCTTAACAAAAAAATGAATTCACATGTCATTTTTATACAGATAGTAGGAAGGCAGTGCATTTAAATAGGAATGCCGTAAGACAGAAAGAACATTTTTTACTCTGCAATATGTCTTGTAATAAACAGATGTTCATCTTATTATCACTAGCATAAGTATGTGTCGATGACTGCATCTATATACTGTACAGTATGTGGCATTTCTTTCCCAACAATACACATCATTCTTTTGCTACGAGTGGTAGGCAATATAGTAGAAACCAAAAGCACAACCTCGCTACTAATATTTTCACAGGTATCAAATAAACATTTTTTCTTTAAATTTCTCATGCTTTGCCAAACCCAAATATATGCATTTTTTAAATTGGCATTTTAAAATCCAACTTCAGAAACTCATAATGCAAGAATGGGAACTAAAGTTCTACATTTCATTAATGATACTAAAAAAGGTAAAAAGAATTCCTTGAATCAAGCTCAACTGCTGGCAATTTTGTAGAACACATCAGTGAAAGTACTGGCTAACTGTTCATCATAACATTCAGCAAATAGCTCAAGTAATGTATCAACCATGATGTGCCTCTATAAATTCATGCTGTAGCTCAGCCCTAAACTGAAAGACATACTACAGAAGAATAATTTACAAGTACGCTCAACTGTTCCCAAGGAATCTAAAAGTCATTTGTTAATGTCACTTATAAAATGTCTGAGAACACTATACTGCTTCTAAATTTAATACTTTATATGGGCAGTGGTAGAGCATTATTTAATCTGTCTCTGATTCTAATTTTGTTTGGTAATTTGAAATCTTAAGAATATAGGGGTTTCAGATAAAATTTCAAACTATGAACAAACTGCCAACACTAAATAAAATAAAATAAAATCTTATCCCTCTCTTCGTTGAAATCAAATTTATTGAAACAATACTTCAAAAACTGCTCTCATTCTTATTCTCATATGTAAAATATAACCAAATGACTGAGAGAAATGAGTTGCTTGATTTATCACCTGTATTAATATCTTTAGGAAGTTAGTCAGAAAATAAATAATGAAGATAACTGAAACTTTTATGAGGAATTGTAAGGAAACAAAAGTTTAGGTCCAAATGAGGTCAGCACGAGAATTCTTAGCGAGCCTAAAATGATTCTTTCTATCATAGATGAAAATACAGCTTTTAAAAGAGATCCAGAGAAAATCTGTGTAATTATGCTTAAGATCTTTCTGGGCAAGTTAATTGAAAGTATTATTGTTTTAAGATGTTTTAGTGTACTATTGTAAAGTAATTTTTAATTATAAGTCAGCCAGAGTCATTGACAGTCATTCCCAGTCATCCAGGTCATGAGAATCTCTACAGACCTTTAGCTATACAATTTGGGATGAACATCCTTTGAATGGTGTGGGAGTAGGAATGGATTCCCAAAGAAAAAAAATGCAGACTACAAGAACCAGGAGCACCACTCAGATGACCCTGATGATACAGTTAAACCTCCACGTTTGTCAACAACCATCTAAGAGGACGCAAATTCTGGGTTTTAGTACTAGTTTTATGTTTGGTTTTCCCTTTGCTATATTTTGTATTTTATTCCTATTTTTGTAAGCTGCCCTAAGTCTATAGAGAATGGAAGCAAAGAAAACAACCAGCCAGCCAGCCAGCCAGCCAGCCAGCCAGCCAGCCAGCCAGCCAGCCAGCCAGCCAGCCAGCCAGCCTGCCAGCCTGCCAGCCAGCCAACCAACCAACCAACCAACCAACTGCAAATAATATATTATAAATCCTTCCACTTCCCACTATCTTATCACAGCATCAAAGAAAAAAACAAGAAAGTCTAGTTGCCTCCTGAAAAAGCATCTTTGGGACAAGGAATCAGAGGATGCATTTTTTCCTGAACTGATTTCATTGATGGTGTGATCAAGCAACACCAGAGAACAAGAGGGGCGGCATACAAATCTAATAAATTATTGTTATTATTAAAATGGTTAAATTTTTATTAGTATTTATCCTAAAATAGATTCTTCATTTTCTAGAGCAGTGATGGCAAACCTTTTTTTGGTTCGTGTGTCAAAAGGGTGTGCGTTGGTGTGCCAGTATGCATGCACTTCCCTATCCCCTCATGTATGTGCACCCCACACACTACCCCTGCACATGTGCCTAATCCTTCTGTCCCTGTGTATGCGCACAGGCCTCACGGAAACCTGGGATGTGAAAAAATAGTCAAATGGGAAAAATGGACTTCTGGTTTGCCTGTTGTGCTCTTTTTTGCACTCCGGAGTGTTCAGGGAAGCTTCCTGAAGCCCCAGAGTGCAAAAAACAGCCCAACAGGCAAACCAGAAGTTCAGAAAATGCACAATCTAGAAAATGTAAATGATCAAATCCACCATAAACATACCAGATAAGACAATTTTTAAACCTCGGGGTTTTATTCCTGCCAGTTATATAGTTATTATTAATAGTTAACAGATCAAACAATTTGTTGTAGTTTAATAAGCATGGTTTGCTCATCATTTTCTATTTCAAACACAGGTAGGGGCATAGTTTAAGCTTCAGTCAGTTTGCAACCCACGTTTTTAACAGAACAGCTGCCTGTTTTGAAGTGACTCTAACTCAGTTTGTATTTATTTAAAGATTTGCAATGAGCTAAGTAGCGCATTCATTTGAACAAGAATTGTACAATATGGCGGTTCTTTCCCACTCACTTAGGCCCAAGACACATGTTAAGATGCAAACAGGTCTCCTTGTCTCTGACAGATGCTTTAGGATTGTGGGTGTCCTACTTTTTGAGTGTGGCAAAAGAAATTTTGTTTACTGCATTCATTCATCCATTCTATTTAGCAGCTGCAGCTTTACAAATCATACCTTGGTGGAATAAGGTTCAAGGTAACAGAGAGTTGAACTGAAAATAAACTGGCACATTGGCCTTTGTTTACAGAAAGTCCTTTTCCTACCAATTGGGTCCACCGCTGTGACCAAAATTATAGCTATCTCCTTCACTTATTTTTCCAAATGCTAAAATAAAAAGCAATGCTTCTTTTTTTAGTATAAAATTGGCTTTAAATGACATAAAGAACCCAAGGATGGATTTTACATGCTCATTGGCATACAACATTTCTGTATTGATGATTCACTGTTCCTTTTAGGATTAGTGTGACTGGGGAAACTAGTATCCATCTTCAGAAAGGTCTTTTTTAGAACAAGAAACAGATGTTTTTCACATCTCTATTCAATTTGAGGACCTTTGCATGTTGCTGAGAGACCAATTACAAAGTTTGTTATTTTACAAATTTGTTCTTTAAATTTAAAATCTTTCCTTTTCCACTTGCTATTGAAAGCAAGTCTTCAGACTTTTGTAGTTGAGCAGAGGAAAATGGACACCCATTCTTCTTCTTTCTTCTAATGGAGGAAGACATAATTTTTTCACAACCAAGGATTTGTGAAATTCTGAAGGTTGCTGAATAGGAGAGATTGTATTGCACATGGTATACTTTAAAGTTTGGGAAGGATCTCTGTGATTCTTTTGTTTTTACACTGAGAAATGACAACTTTAAGAGTTATGCTACCGTTTTCTTGTGTTTCCTAAGACAAAGTGGTAAGAAATTAAAACCCAAGGGAAAACAAGAATAAATGGAAAAATTTATTTGTTGTGTTTTTCCAGGTTTCTTTATAAATCATCACATCTTGAAAAATATTACCCATTTGAATAAGGGGGTGAAGAGCAGGAAAAAATGTACAAAATCTTAATGAATTAGGCTTATGGTAGTGCAATTATATTGTTAAAATACAATATTGCAGGCTAACTCTGGTGATTGCCAACTGCCAGCAGTTCAGCAGTTCAAATCTCATAAGGTTGACTCAGCCTTCAATTAGACTTCAATAGCCTTCTATTTGTTTGTTCCAAGCATCTACCACTCTTTCAGTAAAATAATATTTTTCACATTGCTTATGATCTTTCCCCCAACTAACCTCAGATTGTGCCCCCTTGTTCTTGTGTTCACTTTCCTATTAAAAACACTTCACTCCTTAACCCTTTAACACATTTAAATGTTTTGATCATGTCCACCCTTTCCCTTCTCTCCTCCAGACTATACAGATTGAGTTCATTAAGTCTTTCCTTATAAGTTTTATCCTTAAGACCTTCCACCATTTTTATAGCCCGTCTTTGGACCCGTTCAATTTTATCAATATCTTTTTGTATGTGAGGTCTCCAGAACTGAACACAGTATTCCAAATGGGATCTCACCAGTGCTCTATTCAGCAGGATCACCTCTTCCTGCTTGTTATACCTCTAGCTATGTAGCCAAGCATTCTATTTGTTTTCCCTACCACCTGACCACACTGTTCACCTATTTTGAGACTGTCGGAAATCATTACCCAAAATCCTTCTCTTCTGGAGTTTTTGCTAACACATAACTGTCAATACAATACTCAGATTGAGGATTCCTTTTCCCCAAGTGCAATATTTTACATTTGGAAACATTAAACTGCAGTTTCCATTGCTTTGACCACTTATCTAGTAAAGCTAAATCATTTGCCGTTTTACAGACGCCTCCAGGAATATCAACCCTATTGCACACTTAAGAATCATCGGCAAATAGGCAAACCTTCCCTACCAAACCTTCCCCTATGTCACTCACAAACATATTAAAAAGAATAGGACCCAGAACAGACCTTTGTGGCACACCGTTTGTAACCAGTCTCTGCTCAGAATACTCACCATTAACAACCACCCTCTGATATCTATGCTTCAGCCAGCTGCAAATCCACTGAACTATCCAGGGAATAGCAATAGCATTAGCATTTAGATTTATATACCACTTCACAGTACTTTAAAGCCATTTCTAAGTGGTTTACAGAGAGTAAGCATATTGCCCCCAACAATCTGGGTCCTCATTTTACCGACCTTGGAAGGATGGAAGGCTGAGTCAACCTTGAGCCTACTGAGATTTGAACTGCCAAACTGATGGCAGCCGGTGATCAGCAGAAGTAGCTTTTAGTACTGCACCACCGAGACTCTTTCTCAGGTTTTCCACTGAAGCAAAGCAGCCTACCACAACATTTCAAATGAAGGGGTAGATCTAGGTTTACTGGAGACTGTTAGAATGATTTGCAATAAATCAGCAAACTATTCAAATCTCAGTTTTCTATCAATATGACAATAGTAACAATCTTTGGTCTAGGTTTTACTACTTAAATAAAGTCTGTTAGGGATGAGAACTTTTTGTGTCAAAGCTCTGTTCAATTGTATGTATGTATGTATGTATGTATGTATGCATGTATGCATGTATGTATGCATTTATTTAATCACCCATCTCACTGACAAGGCAAAAGATAATCAGGATTGGAGTAAAAAAGAAATAAAATTGGGTGAGCTCACAAGCCTAAAATCATCCCAATCTTACTGATCAGCCTATATCCTACCGAGGAGGAAATATACACTCCTCACGGGATACAAAAATGCTCATGGGTATATCTTTTAAATTCCAAAGTTTATCTCTTTAGGGAGAGTGCATTTGGCTAAGCATTATTTTTGTGATAATGAATTTTTCAAGTTGCAAATATAATGGATTTTTCAATCTTAGTAAGAGTAATTAAATAGACATTTGTTATTAATGATGTTGTTAATGGCAGCAGATATTACATTGTAAATATGCCAGAACAATGATTTTTATCTTTTATTTTTAATGATTTAAGCAGATTTAAAAAAAATTCTTGCAATTTGACCTATCAATTTCATTTGTCATCTGCATGGAAGCAATTGATTTCTTTCTTGAGGAGGCCTATCTATCCTCTAAATAACAAGATTTCTTAGGACACCTTGAACCTGTTCTTCTCCAGGCCACAGTATATTGTTGACAAACTTTTTGGGTCAAACAAAAAAAAAGTTTGCCGTTTCATTTCTTTATTCCTTTCTAGTTATTTTGTCATCTATTTATTTCTTATCAAGCACAAGATAGAAGGTGATACTTCAATCCCATGAGATAAGTGTTATTTGACCACAAGGCTATGAAAGTTGCATTTGAAAATTTGTTCTTCTTGCTTTATAAAAATCTCACAGCAGGGAACAAACTGAAATTTTATATATACATATGTGTGTGTGTGTGTGTGTGTGCACATGCACGTGCAAATATGCACGCGCATATGCTAGATCTGTTGATGAGAGTTGAAAGTTGGAGCAAAGGATATTTATTCTTAGAGAAATTAATGGCAGTCTGTCATTAAAAGTCAGAAAGGATCTGGACAATGAATCCAGTTTCTTACTCAATCGTTACAATTATTAGGAAAATTATAGAAAGGAATATAAAAATTATGGGGAGAGGTAAAGGTTCAACTTGAAAGCAGGAGGCAATAAAAGATATTTTATACTTCTGGAGGATTTGTTTTCTTGGTCAATGGGATGCCAAATTTAGAAACTCAATCTTTTGCTGGAATTGTAGTCTTTGATAATATGTTACACTCTTGTTAATAGAATATATCACACGATTCCATGGTTCAAGAAGGAATCATAAGCTGATTGAACCAAGTTATGACTACCTGAAGATAAATATGTTTTAAACAAGGAATCATTATCTTCAGGTAGTCATAACTTAGTTCAATCAACTTGTGATTCCTTCTTGAATCATAGAGCCATGTGATAATCACATATTCTATCAACAAGAGTGTAACATATTATCAAAGACTACAATTCCAGCAGAAGATTGAGTTTCTAAATTTGGCATCCCATTGACCAAGGATGGGGTGTTCTTTCATATACATAAATCTCTTAGAATATTTTCTATTCTGCATTATGCATTCCTTTGATTTTGTTGAAAATATGAATCACAGAAAAGGACTTCACAATCTGTCATGAGTGAAGGAATGAGAATGCATACAGCATCATATTTTCTATCAGCAAAATGTGTCAACTCTGTTTTGTTCTTTTATTGTTTCTTTTTATACCCAGCTTTCTAGTCAAAGAATACTCAAAGCATTTTCCATACAACATAGATTTAAGTAACATAGACAGCGGCTGGTTTTTAAAAACATTAGGCCAGTTATTTTTCAGATCTTTCAAAGATGCTCAGATACCTTTGAAATCTAGCATCAGAACCAATCTGAGTGTAGACTTGCTTTCTTTGTTTTTAAAAGGAAAAACAGAAGTCTAGCAGAGTTTGCATTGGCATTCTTTGGTCTCGAAAGACTCCCAAGAGCACGAAGCCTGGGTAGGTTAGAATGGAGGATAGACTGTTACCCAAGCAGCAGATTTTCCCTCTCTAGTTCATGACTGTGTACAGCCACGTATTGGCCTTGGCCATTTCATTGATATTATTTCAGAGCAGAGACATAAACACAAGAGAAATCTTGAAAAAAAAAAGAATTCACTTTTCTAGCAGAGGGCTCTATGAACTAGAGACCGGCAAAGTCTTCTTAAAAACAGCTGAATGCTCATCAATTCCTAAACTGGGAACCTAGTTGAACAAGGATCAGTTCATCAGTATATTTTTCCCAACCCAAAATCCCTCACTTCTCTTCTAATTCAAGATCTGCTAATATAATACTGGAGTTTTGGAAGCTGATTAATGGAGGTTCTTTTTGTGATATTAAACAAGCCAGGTTAGCAAACTTTCAAAGATTTAGTAACAATTCTGTCAAGTCTCTGCACTGAACTGGATTCAGATCAAGTTAGATTACTTCAGAAAATTGAATTCAGGTGATTTTTCTAACTGAATTCAAATGGATTGAAACAGTTATCTAACTCAAATTCATTAGTCAGAGAGAAGCCAGTCTGTATACTCTTATAAATAGACCTCTTTTAGGTGTTATAGAATTCTTTTTTGGCCAAGTGTGATTGAACACACAAGGAATTTGTCTTTGGTGCATATGTTCTCAGTGTACATAAAAGAAAATATACATTTGTCAAGAATCATGAGGTACAACACTTAATGATTGTCATAAGGGTCAAATAAGCAATGAAGAAACAATCAATATTAATAAAAATCTTAAGGATACAAGCAACAAGTTACAGTTATAGTTATAAGTGGGAGGAAATGGGTGATCACTGATAGGTATGATGAGAAAAAGCTAGTAATAGTAGTGCAGACTTAGTAAATAGTTTGACAGTGTTGAGGGAATTATTTGTTTAGCAGAGTTATGGCGTTCGGGGAAAAACTGTTTTTGTGTCTTGTTGTCTAGTTGTGCAGTGCTCTGTAGCGACATTTTGAGGGTAGGAGTTGAAACAGTTTATGTCCAGGATGCGAAAGGTCAGTAAATATTTTCCCCACCCTCTTTTTGACTCGTGCAATATACAGGTCCTCAATGGAAGGCAGGTTGGCAGCCATTGTTTTTTCTGCAGTTCTGATTATTCTTATTATAAGGCTAATAAAAATAACAACCATAGTCTGAGACTGAAATATACCTGCTGTATACATTTATATACCTCATTCAATATACCCCATTCAATTCAAAACTTTCCATCTAGAGGAGAAAAGCCTCTGTTATTTTGAGCACAGTTCTAAATCTTAGTGTAATCAAGGAAACTTATTGCAATTATAATAGCATGGTTGTGGATACAACCTAATTGCCAATCTTTTCTGTAGGGCAGGATGAGGAAGTCAGGATTGGGTGAATAGCTGGTCTCTCCTACAGGCTCTCAAGACACCTGAGAGGTGCTAATATGAATGAAATAACCCACCTCCCAAAAAGCTTACTCCTTTGCAGGATTAGCTGATCTCTCCTACATGCTCTCAAGACACCTGAGAGGTGATAATATAAAGAAAAGAACCCCCCCCCCCAAAGGCTTACTCCTTTGCAGGATATTATTTATTTAATGTGCCTGTTTAATTGATGCTATGGGTGTATATGAAAATGAAGTTCAATTTTATGAAATAAAATAGGATATTTTTTCCTGCTAGAAATCATAATTTCAAAAAGGACCAAATGCTTCTCACTTATTTTTGCCAGCTGGGGGAAAATTATTTTGAAGCTTTACAAACTCACACATGGATATCAGCTCCTCTTGGTACTTGAACCATTAATTCTCCTGAGAAAATATTTGCTGCCTGGTTCTTTGGAACTCTTGAGTTTTCCAAACACTTAAGCTTCTGAGAATTCCAGCTAATACCTTTTCCAAATCATTCACTCTGACTCTGCATTTTCTCATGAATATCTTACTGTTCTAGTCACTGTTCAGGTCTGATATCATTTAGCATTTCCTTTTATTTTCTTCTCTCTCTAAGATTTCAACATTATGTTACTAGCTTCTCCCTCCCCCCAAAACCTGGAATCAGTTGCTAATTTTTCTTGTTCTGTCAAGATTAGACAAACCGTTCTGAATAAGCTGACTTTGTTTTCTCAAGGGACTTTGCTTGAAATAATCCAGTGTTTATTTTTATTCAAATTCTCACAGTACTACAAGGTTTCAGTGACTTCCTGGGATGTTTCTAGTTTTTTTCCACTAGGGCAAAAGGCTATTCTCAGAGGTAGCTCCTTCATGTAAACCTAAAAATGGAACTTTCCCACATTATAGATTACTGGAGAGTTGAAAGTTCACTTGTCTGTCTCTCAGGAAAGTCAAGGAAAAAACATACAGTACAGGCATTTCCCATTCCACTCCCCTATGAAAACTGCAGTTCAGTCCTTAACAAGAGCATTCTATGACTGAAAAGAATACTATTGAGGCATCCATTTTAAAGCATCTCTGTTATATACAGCTTGATTCTAATACAACCTTGAATCTGCCATTATAAAATGTATTTTTATTTTTTAGAAAAACTTAGGTATGTTCCATACCTCCCAGAGACCAATAAGAGCTCACAGAGTTGGCCTCCTCCAGGTCCCATCGACTAAACAATGTAGGCTGGTAGGATCGCGGGGGAGGGCCTTCTCTGTGGCTGCCCCGACTCTATGGAACCAACTACCCCCGGATGTCCATACTGCTCCCACACTACTTGCCTTCCGCAAGGCCACAAAGACCTGGCTTTACCGGCAGGCCTGGGGGCCATGAATTGTCCATCTTTCATGGCCAAATTTTACTTTATGAATGGTGTGCATGCATAAGATTTGATTGGTTTTATATAAATGGTTTTTAGTGGGGTTAGTTTTTTAGAGCTTATATTCGACTTCTTTTTTATTGTTGTATCTTTTTGTATTGTTATTATGTCCTTCGGGATTGGACAGCATAGACGTTTAAATAAATAAATAAATAAATAAATAAATAAATAAATAAATACATACATACATACATACATACATACATACATAAGCAAATAAGCAAATAAGCAAATAAACAAATAAACAAATAAACAAATAACTAAATACTATCCATTAATACCTTACAGTATGAATGCTGTAATGTTTGTAACAGATGAACACTAGTTCTGCTGTTTTTAAAGACTGAAATACTCAGCACTGTAGCAAACACAGGTATCCAAAAACCTGTATTTGCCATGGAGTATAAACGTTCAGGGGAAAGGCTAACTTTTTAGAGGAATAGTTGCAGAAGCAAGACAAGGGAGTTCAATATGTCCTGGTAATTCTTCATCAGAAATATTCTCCAGATGTCCCCCACTCCAATTATTTCTCCCCTCCAAAACCAGAAAAATCTAGATGGAACAAAAACATCCTATGGAGGCATTTTCATGGGAGAATGCAAAATTGGCTGCCTTGACTTGGTGTGCTCACCCACCCTCTCCTTCACAATGGCCACAAGGAGGCAGTCCAAGACTTTTGCTTCTGTTTTCAATTGGCCCCAAATTAACCACAGATCATGCTACGTGTAAACCTTAAATGTATGATAAATTTTGTTTACCATTCAAGAAAACAAATCAGGGTTATAAAGTTAAACTGAAATGATTTTTTTTTTAAAAAAATGTGGTTTTAACAGTGATCAGTACAGTTCACAATTTGTCCACGACAGACGTAGGACTAGAATAGGCTTAGACAAAAACAGAAACATATTGATTTACCAAATATAATGAGGAAAGGGGGCAATTAAGAAACTGAAGGTTCATTCCAAAACCTTTCACTATTACATCCAAACCAGATCAACGTATGAAGGATTTACCACATCGGCAAAACCTTGAAAACATCACTAATTAAGATTAACACATTCACAAAATACACAGAAAAAGCATAGACAACTAATATACGGTAATGTATGAAGTCCAATTTACATTGCACATATGTGCAAAAGCAAATTACTCACATACTTGCCGAATCATGGGCAAAGTAATCTGCTACTGCTATTTCTTAGGTTAATGTGGGATTAACAGCTCTATTTCCCCAGTGGGATTGCATAGTATGCTAGGCTGTAATGAGGTTTTGTTTAGTTCTGGGCTAGAATAACACAAAAAATAACCATTATACTTTCTAAATCAGAGCTAATGAATGGATGACATGCATATCAAAAGTGACTCCCCATGACGTTAGAGGTGGCATGCCAGTCTTCACCAACAGCTATTCTCAAAAGCACACCCTGATCTTTTATGATTTCCAGAGGCTGTAAAGGCTGTGTGAGAATGGTGTGTGCTCTCTTGAAATCTCCAGATTTTCTATAAGTCACATGAGGGGGCTGTGTTCTCACATACCCATACCACATCTCGGACATCAACACCCTCGAAAACGTCCAAAGATATTTCACCAGAAGAGCCCTTCACTCCTCCACTTGAAACAGAATACCTTACGAAAATAGACTAACTATCCTGGGTCTAGAAAGTTTAGAACTACGGTGCCTAAAACATGATTTAAGTATTGCCCACAAGATCATATGCTGCAATGTCCTTCCGGTCAACGACTACTTCAGCTTCAACCGCAACAACACAAGAGCACGCAACAGATTCAAACTTAATATTAACCGCTCTAAACTTGACTGTAAAAAACATGACTTTAACAATCGAGTTGTTGAAGCGTGGAAATCTTTACCGGACTCAATAGTATCAACCCCCAACCCCCAACATTTCTCCCTTAGGCTATCCACGATTGACCTCTCCAAGTTCCTAAGAGGCCAGTAAGGGGTGTACATAAGTGCACTGGTGTGCCTAACGTCCCCTGTCCAATTGTCTTTCCTTTATGTCATATATCATATATATTTTCTTCCTCTCATATACTTTCTCTTCTATATTACATATTATCTTTATATATACTACCCAATGTCTATTCTCTTCCATATGTATTGTGTATTGGACAAATAATAAATAAATAAAAATAAATAAAAAATAGCCTCTGGAGCATCTTAAAATCATGCAAGAGCAGGGTGTGCTTTCCTGCGGTTTTCGAATGCTGGACAGGCTGTGGAACAGCATTCTCCAAAGATGCTTCAATACTAAAGGTCTTGTGTGACCTACAGAGGCCTCTCAATGGAAAAAGAACACCATCTAAAGGCAAATAGCATGTGGAAGATCCTGGGAAGTGCTGGGTCGCAGGGGCAATTGCTCAATTTCCCAAGGCTCACACATCTTGGGAAACATAATTACTCAAGACCCACCTATATCGCCAGGCATGGGGGAACTGAGACACCTCCCCCAGGCTTTTATATTTTATGTTTGGTATGCATGTGTTGTATGGTTTTAATTGTTGGGGTTTTATATATACTTTTTAAAATATTAGATTTGTATTACTATTATATCGTTTTTGTTATTGTTGTGAGCCACCCCGAGTCTTCGGAGAGGGGCGGCATACAAATCTAATAAATTATTATTATTATTATTATTATTATTATTATTATTATTATTATTTAATTATTATAAGGCAGTGATGGCGTACCTATGGCATGGGTGCATAGGTGGCACGCGGACCCATATCTGCTGGTACGGGAGCCGTTGCCCTAGCTAAGCTCCAACGTCCATGTGTGTGATGGCCAGCTGATTTTTGGCTTGCCCAGAGGTTCTGGGAGGGTGTTTTTGGTTTCCAGAGAGTATTTTTACCCTCCCCCAGCTCCAGAAAAGCCTTTGAAGCCTAGAGAAGTTGAAACAAGACCCTATTGGGCCAACCATAAGTTGGGAAACAGGCCATTTCTAGCTTCCAGAAGGCCTCTGGGGGGTGGGGGAAGATGTTTTTTCCCTCCGCAGGCATTGAATTAGGGGTGTGAGCACTTGCGCATGCACGATAGCATGCACACATGCTTTCTTGGCAGCCAAGGGAAAAAAGGTTCACCATTACTGTCACTGTCAGCAGTGGCTCTGTGCTGGAAGTTGAGACCCAGATCCAGAGGTGGCCTTGGTACTGCTTCTGACTACCACCGGTTCAGGATAACCTAGATGTTGAGGAAGTGGGTAGGAGAGTGGAGACAGAGAATTGTTTTTCTTTTGTTTGGAAGGGGGTGACACACCAGCAGAATCAAGTTCTGAAGCATGTTTAACCGAATTTAAACATGCCTGGGATAAACATATATCCATTGTAAGATAAAATACAGGAAATAGTAAAAGGGCAGACTAGATGGACCATGGTGTCTTTTTCTGCCGTCAGTCTTCTATGTTTCTATGTTTCTAAGTTAGGCATTTTCCAAATTTTTAAAATACCTAATCCAAATAGTTCGCCATCATGTTCCAGTTCATACATAATGGCCTAGTATTGTATGGCTTACTCAGAAAATCATAACTTTCATAAAACATAGTAGCCAATGAATTCTTTCATGTCCCCAAATCAGTGGGATTTACAAGCCATTCCCAATGGAGAGTAAATTTGAACTATCTTTTTCTTATCAATCAGTTTATAAATTGGTTTTATGAGCTTATAAAGTATCAGTGTCAAACTCAAAGCCCATGGGCTGGATCCGGCCCATGGGGTACGTAGAACTGGCCCGTGTGGCTACCCTGGAAACAGTGAAGGATTGGCCCACAGTGCCTCTGGCAGTGAAAATGGAGCTTGGGAGATAGACCATGTTCAACCCTCCCAGGCTCCATTTTTGGCTGCGACAGCCTTATACAGCCCTCTGTCAGTGAAAACGGTAAAAACTGTTTTCACTGCCATAACACTGGAATATCTAATAGATAAATAATAATTTTTCCATGCAGCATACTTGTCAAATGATTTTTTTATTTGTGGAGTCCATTGGTTTTCTTTTTAAAGTATCACTGTTACAGGTATTGTATTTGTATTTATTATTTTCTTTGTATTTATAACTGTATATTTCAATCTATTATTGCTGCATGTGCTGTTTCAAAATGTGCCTGGGGGTCACATTTAGACATGTTTTGAGACTATAAGTTCTGTTGTTATGATCTTAAAATCTAATTAATTGCTGGTATTGATTAGTTTAATTAAATAGGCATGAGTGATGTCAAGATGGCCACACCCAGCCTGGCCACACCGGCCCTCAATGAAATCGAATTTGACAGCCCTGCTATAGACGTTCAGAAAAACAAGATTTGTAGATAGAGGATATTGCAGAAAATGAAAGAATCCTGCCCAAAGATAAGAGGCTAGAGAATGGGAACATCTCCCTGTGCAAAAGTTTCAAAGAGGGAAAAATACTTATTTTCTAGCATGGTTTTTGGTTGGACACAACATCTAGTTTGGATTACTACCAATACTACTGAAATCGGCAGCGCCGGACTTACCCAGCGGCAGGCTTTGCTGGAGGGACCGGGAGACATGGTCCCTCATGGCGGCCGCCATTTTGGATCCCGGGCGAAGTCTCGCGATGCGAGACTTCGCTCGGGAGATCGGGCCTAATTGGCCAGGCTCCTGATTGGTCCGGGCGGGGCCTGCTTGCCCTATATAAGGGCGAGCAGGCCCGGGGCTCTCCCTTTTCGCCCGGACTGCAGAGCCTCGAGCAGACATTTGGTAGTCTGCTCGCGGCAGCCATTTTGGTGACAGCCTCGTGCGAGGCGCCATTTTGTGGCCTGTTGGACGGCGAAAGGCCTTTTTTGCTTGCGGAGCCAGCATCGGCTGGTCTCCGCTCCGGTTTGGAGCCTTAGTCTTCCCGGTGGTCGGGGGTCTTGGGGGTCTTTATCCTTGGTTGGCAGGGTTATCTGGGAGGGTCCGGCCCTGCCTATAAAGGGCCTAGGGAGGAGCGGTGGGCAGTAAGGCCTTGCTGCCACCGCTGGTGGGAAGGGAGGTTCGCCCCTTTTAGGTTATAGTGGTGAGGCCGGCTGCATAGGGCAGGCCTTGCCTCGTGAGTATTGGCCTTGGAGGGGTGCCCTCTTCCAGTCTGTTTATTTTCTTGGTTTAATCCAGAATACATTTAATAACCTCATGGCCCCGAAGAAGCGTCAAGCTCAGGTCCCTCCGGCCCAACCAGCAGTGCGGCCTAGGAGGGCGGCCAGGCCGTCTGCCCGGGCTCGGGCTGCGGCAGAGGGGCCCCCGGGGGTGGTCCCGTCGGTGGGGGGGATGGGACTTATGCCTACAGTCCCTCAAACTGAGGTCTCCCCTTCTCTTTCTTGGGCCAGGGTCCTGGAGCGGCTCGATGACCTGGAGCGGTGGCGGTCGGGTGCAGGCCCGGAGGGGCTTCCCATGACTGCTGCCGCTGCATGGGGCGCTGACCCCGAAGAGGAGCCGACCCAGGCGGGGCAGGTTGCCCACACCACGCAGCTGGCCCACACTGGGCAGACGGCCCAGGCGGGGCAGATGGCCCAGTCGGGGCAGTGGTCATCGTTGCAGGGCCCAACGAGGATGGGCCCCCCGTGGATGGCTTCTACTCCTTACGGGGCAGGTGAGGTCGCACCACACGTAGGCACATCACCGCTCCTTCCCGTGCAGGGTCCCGGGTTCATCCCGCCCGCATTGGGGAGTGGCAGTAGCTTTATGGCGGCTGCTGGCACCTGTGGACAGGTCTGGTCCCCGCCGGCTCCGCCAGTGGGGGCGCCAGGGGTATCTGTCCCACCTGGGGCGGGGGTGGGGGGTTGGATCCCTCCTCCACCGGCCATTATGCCACCGCCCCCTTTTATGTATCCACCGGGGCTTGGTGTGCTGGGCTCGGGGGCCACCACGGTGTGGGACCCGTTCGCCAGCATCAAGCCTGGGGCCATCCCTTGTGGGTTGCCCGCGACGCCTTTAGGTTACCATCTTCACCCGTCGGTGAAGGAGGCAATATGGCGGGGGGAGTATGTCGACCTTTTCTCCATTTTAAACAGGGAGGTCCCTAAACAGGACAAGGAGGTGGTACCTGGGGAGAAGGTTAAGAAAACAAAGGTCACAAAGTGTTTCAGCTCTTGGCTGTACGCTTTTCTGACCTTTGCGTCGGTAGTAATTCAGAGGCAGCCGGGAAGGGCCGCTGCCTTGCTGAAATATATCGACCTCATTGCAAGGGCCCATTTTGAATATGGGGGAACAATATGGAGGCATTACGATAAGGGGTTCAGGATGCGTATTGCCCATGACCCCTACTTGCCCTGGGATATGGTGGTTCCGGACCTTTGGTTCCAGGCCACGCATATGTCGGGGAAGGAGGGCTGCGATAGGACCGATAGCGGTCACTTTATGGAAGAGGAGCCCCTGGCGGGCGTCGTTGGGAAAGGGGCCTCTTTGGTGTGCCACGAGTTCGCTGCAAAGGGGGCGTGTTTTCGTCCCATTTGCAGGTTTCGTCACGCCTGCGGGAGTTGTGGGGGGAACCATTCCGCAGCCGTGTGCCCCCGCCCCAAGAAGGGGGCTGAAAAGAAGGGCGGGGGTCCCTCAAAGCCTCCCCCACCTGTTGGGGGAAAAGGGGCCCAGCCCAATTAATTTTTGAGTGCTTGAGGGTTGGTTGGGTGACTACCACCCTCGCCCGAGAGCGGACGCTCTCTGGCTAGGCTTCTCAGAGGGGTTTCGGATCCCTTACACGGGTGTTAGGAGGGCCTTCATGTCTGACAACCTTAGGTCAGTTGTCGGTCATGAAGACATTGTTAGGGAGAAGATTCGGAAGGAGGTGGCCGAGGGCAGGGTCCTCGGGCCCTTCCCGGAACCACCCTTCCCGAATCTTCGTGTGTCTCCCTTAGGTGTGGTCCCCAAAAAGGCGAGTGGTGAATTTAGGTTGATTCACCATTTGTCTTTTCCGAAAGGGGAGTCAGTGAATGACTTCATTCCTGACGAGCTGTGTTCAGTCCGGTATGCATCTTTTGATGCAGCCGTGACTATGGTTAGGAGGTGTGGGGTGGGAGCCCTTATGGGTAAATGCGACATTAAGTCGGCATTCCGGCTCCTCCCCATACACCCAGATGACTTTGAGCTGTTGGGCTTCCATTTCGAGGGGGGTTATTACGTGGACAGAGCCTTGCCCATGGGTTGCTCTGTCTCGTGCTCTCTTTTTGAGAGTTTTAGCACCTTTTTGGAGTGGGCGCTCAGGAGGCAAAGTGGTCTGGGTACTGTCGTTCACTACCTTGATGATTTCCTGTTGGCGGGGCCTACGCAGTCGGAGCAATGTTTTGCTCTGATGTGGGACTTCGAAGCCCTTTGTGCTCAATTGGGGGTGCCTTTAGCCTCTGAGAAGACCGAAGGCCCCGCTACCAGGATTACCTTTCTGGGTATTGAATTGGACTCAGAGGAGCAATCTTCTAGATTGCCCCTAGAGAAGTTGGTCAAGATTAAAAGGAAGCTTGATGAAGTACTGGGCTGCCGGAAGGTGACCCTACGGCAGCTTCAGGAATTGGCAGGCATTCTTAATTTTGCCTGTCGGGTAGTTGTTCCTGGTAGGGCTTTTTCCAGGAGGTTGTATGACGCGATGAAGGGGCTCCGTTTGCCCCATCATCGTACCCGCCTCAGCGCTGGGGTCAGGGCTGACCTCGGCGTGTGGCGGGATTTCGTGGTCAGGTTTAATGGTTTGTCTTTTTGGAGGCACGAGCTTCTTTTGGAAGCTGAGTTGCAGCTCTGCTCTGATGCCGCGGGGACTTGTGGTTTCGGGGTGGTGTTAGGTGACCAGTGGTGCTGGTCGGCATGGCCTCCGGAATGGAGTGCCTCTTCGTTGGTTAAGGACCTGACGTTCTTGGAGCTCTTCCCCTTAATAGTGGCCTTAGAGCTTTGGGGGGAGCAGTTTAGGGACAAGACCGTGCACTTTTGGTGTGACAACCTAGCGGTTGTCCATGTGGTGAATGCCCTGTCCTCAAAGAGCGACAGGGTCATGTGGCTTGTCCGCCATTTTGTGCTCAGGTCCTTGTCTCTAAACGCATTGTTTTTGGCTAAGCATGTCCCCGGGTTGGATAACGGGGTCGCTGATGCCTTGTCCCGTGGTCACTTGTCCAGGTTTCGGACCCTGGCCCCGAGAGTTGCCAGAAGCGTTCCCTGGCCACCTCTGGAGTCTGGGGGGGGATCCAGAGTGGTGGAGAGACGAGGCATCCCGGGCAATCTCCTTGTCTGTAGCGCCCGGCACCCTCAGGGCATACCAGCGTGCAGGTAAGGAGTTTGGGGAGTTCAGGCAGGGCAGGGGTTACCAGCTTAGTTGGCCTGTCCCTGTAGAGCACTTGGCCGAGTTTTGCGTCCAGCTTAGGCAGCGTGGCCTGTCAGTTAGGACGATCCGGTCCCGGTTAGCCGGCCTCGCCTTTCTGTCCAAGGCGGGGGGGTTTGCAGATCTTTCGGGTGACTTTCGCATCCGGAAGATGCTGGAAGGCTGGCTTAGGGAGCAAGCGGGGGCCCCTGGTGACACTCGTCAGGCTCTGACGGTGGAGCAGCTGTCTTTAATCAACGGGGTTTTTGGCAGTCTGTGTTCCTCTTTGTACGAGGCCCGTCTTTTTAGGGCAGCGGCTTGTGTCATGTTTTTTGGGGCCCTTAGGGTCAGCGAGGCCATGGCTTCGTCTCAGGCTGACACTTCGCTCCGAGCCTTCCAGTACGCTGATCTGGCCTTTAGACAAGGGGGGGTGTCCCTTGTAGTAAGGTGGTCTAAGACAGATCAGCTACGCAGAGGGGTTACCATCCAACTTAGTGCGGCCACCGACCAGTCGGTGTGTCCGGTGGACGCCCTACAGCTTTATTGTGGTCTGCGGGGGTCAGGTCAGGGGTACCTGTTTAGGCATTGGGACGGTACCCCTCTGACCCGTTTCCAATTTTGGGCGTTAGTATCCAGGGCAATGGCCCAGGTGGGCATGGATCCCGCCGGTTATGGAACGCATTCGTTCCGTATCGGCGCCGCCACTAGTGCGGCACTTTCTGGTTTCCCGGCCCATCGGATTCGGGAGATCGGCCGCTGGCGGTCAGCGGCATATTTGGGTTATGTTAGGCCCGCTGAGGATCCTAGGCAGGGCTTAGGCTAGGTAACCTCTCTGTGTGTGTGTCCTCTTGCAGGTCCCCAGGCTAACATGAAACCGACGGCGCTGCTGTGTGGCCACAGCATGATTTTCTGGGCCGGCCACGCGGCAGCCAGGAGCGCTATCGGGACCCAGCTGTCCCTGGGGCAGTGGGTCAAGGTTGCCTGGATGGGCCGGAGAGGTATGCGGTGGGAGGGTCTCCTACCGACGTTGCTGGGCGGTCAGCATTCTGTGGCTGCGCCCGGCAGTATGGGGGGCGGCTCCTGGAGTCGTGCCCAAGTGGGTTTGGGTGGGCAGCGTCCTGTGGCCGCACCCAGGTGGCTGGTATTGCACTTAGGTGGCAATGACCTGTGCATACTGGGAGGCCTGGCGCTGATCATCCAGGCACGCGAAGACCTGCGAAGGCTTCGTGAGGTATGGCCCACCACGCAAGTGGTGTGGTCAGAAATATTACCTAGGCTTGTGTGGAGGGACGCCTCTTCCCTTAGGGCCATTCACCGGGCTAGGCGACGGGTGAATAGGGCTATGGGTAAAACAGTTAGGGAACTAGGTGGGGTTGTAGTGCCCCATCCCCTTATCACAATAGACCGGCCATGGCTTTACCGGGCCGATGGCGTTCACCTGTCTGAGCGGGGGAACGCCATTTTCTTACAGGACCTGCAGCGGTCTCTGCGTGAGCTGGCGCAGCTAGAGGGGGGAGTCGGGGGGCCAAGATAGAGATCTGACCCCCACTCCTGTGGCAGGTTAGGGGCGGAAAACTGGGGTGGTTTAGCAACCGCGCGTTCTCCCTTGGGCATCTTTGGGGATGATTGACAGGTTCTCCGCAAGCTCATGGAGGGAGTTTCTACCTGAGCAGCTGGGGGGAACCTGTCTTTGGGTCCTGCACCTTTAATTCCCGGATTCGGGTTAGCCGGTGGGACCCCCCTCATGCACAGCATGGCAGGGTCGCAGGTGACGGCCTGGCCCTCACCTGGACTTGCATCGAGATACGCCCATGAGTTGCCCAGGAATGTTTTTGGCATAACGTCATTTCCGCCCCGGAAGTATTTGTTTGACCCTGCAGGTCCATTTCCGGGTCATAGTTGATTATGCTAATTTATGCAAAATATTGAATAAATTATGCAAATTTATGTTAATAAAAATGACCCAATTTAAATCCAGCTCTGGTGTCCGTGTCGTTACTCCGTCTCTCCAGCAAATCAGAGGTGAATTCCTTCAAGACATTACACTTCATAGCCTGCTTATGAAATGTCACAAAATACCTATTTGTTTGATTGGGTGGATCCTAATTCTGAAGTGTTCTGGGTTTTTAGTGTACAATTAGAAATATTTTGGATTTAATAACAGTGGGGATGATGAAATTTTGCTTGTATGATATTTTACTATCCTTAGGCTTCTCTTCACTATGTATTAACACCATCAATGAAGATCAATAGATGATGTGCAATATCACAATTCAGCAAGAATTATGTCATGCTGAGGTCTAATATGATTCCAACAAATTCTATAAATAATAATTAATAATAATAATAATAATATTTATTAGATTTATATGCCGCCCCTCTCTGATGATTTTATGCTGACTTCTCACTTTGAACAAATATATTTCTTCAAAAACCACTGTCATACCTACAGAAGAAAGTATAACAATGGAATATCTAATAGATTAATAATAATTTTTCCATGCTGCATACTTGTCAAATGATTTTTTTATTTGTGGAGTCCATTGGTTTTCTTTTTAAAGTATCACTGTTACAGATATTGTATTTGTATTTATTATTTTCTTTGTATTTATAACTGTATATTTCAATCTATTATTGCTGCATGTGCTGTTTCAAAATGTGCCTGGGGGTCACACTTAGACATGTTTTGAGATTATAAATTCTGTTGTTATGATCTTAAAATCTAATTAATTGCTGGTATTGATTAGTTTAATTAAATATTGATGTTGTGGTTTTGAGACTATTGCTTTTTGAACTTTTAAAAAAATAAAATGGCTGTAATAATTTTCATTAATTTCTAGCCGTTTCTTTAGTTTTGTTATATTGATAGACATATTTTTGGATACCACTCTATTAATCCTTTTTAAAAAAATAGTTGCATTGTGTTTTTTTCTTGGAAAATTAGAACAGAAACAAAAATGGATAGAGCTATTAAATGAAACTGTACTATCCACCCTCTGGACACTTTGCCTGCCTACTCTATCATTATTTTTCTTTTTCAGAAAAATAACTGCCAATCACATTACACATGCACACAATCACACAAACACACACACACACACTCTCTCTCTCTCTCTCACACACAGTTTAAATACAGAAAGTTAACTTTTATATATGCAAGGAAAAAGCATTAAAATGCATACCGTTTAGGCAGTAATAATTTTAAAAGATGCCTTTCTTTTCAGCAATGCAATATTTCCATACTTACTATTACCAGTATTGCAGAAATACCATAATAATTATGATCCTTCCTTAACATAGATAAAGCTATGAATCAAGGCCTAGTAGATTTTTTAAAATTACAAACTTTCTCTTGTTGAGATGCTAGTTTTCTCCCTGAGGTTTTTAAAAATGTAAGTACAATTTTATTAGATTAATTTTTTAAATGATGTTTGTGCTGCAATTGAAAAATTACACATTTAAAAATGAATTTTAACCATAAACTATCCTATATTAAAACAGATTCTGGTCTTGAAGAGGGTCTTATGAAGGTTGACTGGGATATAAATGTTGCTTAGTTGTTTTTTGGGGAGGGGGGATTTCATTTTGTTGGACCTGAGGAAATGGGCATGGTCCTTGGGATTAGTGAACTCAGCCACTTATATGGACCCAGATTGTTGGTGGCAATATGCTGAGTCTGTAAACTGCTTAGAGAGAGCTGTAAAGCCCTTTGAAGCAGTATATAAGTCTAAGTGCTATTACTATTGCTATATATTAGATAGAATTATTATTATTTATTAGATTTGTATGCCGCCCTTCTCCGAAGACTCAGGGTAGCTCACAGAATAGGTGTTGTGAGGAGGGGCAGGGTGACCTTGTCCTGAGTATCCTTGCAGCCCTTCTCTGGGCTTGCCCATGTTCCGCTCTCCTTGCCCTTGGGTCGCGTAGAGTAGACAGCTGTTCCTCATCAGAGGAGATTGGCTGCCTATTGGCACCACTGCCAGTCAGCAGCTGATTCTCCTATGGGTCTGTGCAGGAAGGTATCTTTCTGTCTGGTTAACAACTTCCCCAATGTTTGATGATCCTGGGAAAGGCATCATCCTATAAGCCTTGGCATTTCAACTCTGATAATAAATAAAATAAATGTCTTCCCTGTGAGAAGGTCCCAGTTCCAATCCTTCTTACTCTGAATTGGTTTCTGAGTGGGCCATGACACATGGTTATCCAAAGTCATAAGGTATGTCATGATGCTCACCTTTTCATGTCAAGCCTAGGTAAACTTAGGCTTCCTCCTTGACCCACAGCTCACATTAGAGAAACATCTTTCAGCTGCGGTGAGGGGGGCATTTGCCCAGGTTCGCCTTCTGCACCAGTTGCGACCCTAATTGGACCGGAGGTCACTGCTCACAGTCACTCATGCCCTCATCACCTCGAAACTCGACTACTGTAACGCTCTCTACATGGGGCTACCTTTGAAAAATGTTCAGAAACTTCAGATCGTGCAGAATGCAGCTGCAAGAGCAATCATGGGCTTTCCCAAATATGCCCATGTTACACCAACACTCCGCAGTCTGCATTGGTTGCCGATCAGTTTACGATCACAATTTAAAATGTTGGTTATGACCTATAAAGCCCTTCATGGCACCGGACCAGATTATCTCAGGGACCGCCGTCTGCTGCATGAATCCCAGCAACCAGTTAGGTCCCACAGAGTGGATCTTCTCTGGGTCCCGTCAACTAAAGAATGTCGCTTGGCGGGACCCAGGGGAAGAGCCTTATCTGTGGTGGCCCCAGCCCTCTGGAACCAACTCCCCCCAAAGATTAGAATTGCCCCTACCCTCCTTGCCTTTTGTAAGCTGCTTAAAACCTACCTCTGCCATCAGGCATGGGGGAATTGAGACCTTCTTCCCCCTAGGCCTTTACAATTCTATGCATGGTATGTATGTATGTATGTATGTATGTTTGGTTTTTTATATTAATGGGTTTTTAATTGTTTCTAACATCAGACTACTATTGTACACTGCTTTATTGTTGCTGTTAGCCGCCCCGAGTCTACGGAGAGGGGCGGCATACAAATCCAATAAATAAATAAATAATAAATAAATAAACAAACTAAGTGAAGACTTGTCTTGGTAACTGCAGGTTGTGCAGTTTTGGTTGGGAAATGATGAATTTCAACTCAAGGCTGAATGGCTTTGGAGCCTTTTGATTCTGGGGACTTGTCCTGAATTGCTACATATATTGGAATAAATATATAAGAAACCAACAAACGTGACCATGATGCTATCATCCTCTGTAGGACAGACTGAAAGTGGGAGATATGGGAGATACAAGAACCAATGATTTATTTTTTTTTAAAAAGTGTGAAAGCAACATTGTTCATCAAATCTAAAATAAAAGTTATAAAGTTATTTTATTTGTATTTTGGATATTTATTTGTTTGTTTGTTTGTTTGTATTTATTTATTTATTTATTTATTGATTGATTGATTGATTGATTGATTGTTCTGTCGAGCTCTCTGGTAGAATCCTCCCAAAAATGCACAGATACAATTTCAGACACACACAGGTTTGAAAATTCAAAACAATGTTCTTTATACCAAAAATGCAAATAAACAGAGCACTCTTTTTTTATAGCAAAGAGCACTTGTGTCCAAACAAATTGATAATTTGTACAAGTCCCTTATCAGTTCTGTGGTACTTAGCTTGCAGCTGTGAGGCAATTCACAGTCCTTCTTCTTTCACAAAGTGAAACACACTTTGCTCTGGGTTAGTTTCAAAGTGGGGAAAAATCAGCACACAAAGATCAAAGTCAGCAAAGCAGTCATGAAACATAATGATCAGGTAATCCCGCATGCATGGCTGTATCATTAACTCTTGTTCTGAATCCAAGGAGGAGCTAGATAATTGATCTCCTTCTGAGCTGTCTGCCACACTCTCCTCCTCCCTGTCACTCATGTCTTCTTGATCAGAGGAGCCTTCATCAGCATATTCCACCGGGGGGGGGGGGGGCAAAACAGGCCTGCAGCATGTGGATGTCTCCCCCACATCCACAGTCCTTGGGGCAGGAGCTGGGCCAGAGCTAACCACAACATTTATATGCCACTTTTATCATTTTGTCAAATCTAGCCATAATCATAAACAATGTTCTATATTCTTCCTATTTCCCTGCAATAATAACCCTATGAACTGAGTTGGGCTGAGAGCGAGCAACTGGCTAAGGTCACCCAGCTGTCTTTCCTGCTCTACAATTCCAAATTCCTATAAATGTTTTTACTTTTCTATTATTTTCCACCCCTTCTTTCTGTAATCCAATGATCGTTGCTAAATGTGCATATGATCTTCCCCTTCAGTTATGTTCCATTTTTGCCTTGCACAACAGTGTGATATTAAATTTCACATGTTGATTTGAAGCAGCCAGCCAAAATTCTAGCTGCAAGTTGCTAGTGTTACTTCAGTTAGGCAATGGACCATTTAAAACTCAATTTTCCCCAAGATTGTTTCTTACTCCAGTGAATTAGACGCCTTCTATGTAAACGTAATAAGGCAATGTGGTCTTGCAGCTTTTATGTGTGTGCACATGAACAATTTCCTTTCCCCATATTTTTCTCCTAGAAATTGATTATAGATCAAAACTTCAGCCAAAAACGTTTTCAGCATCCATGAAGGGATATGCAAGAAGTGCAAATTTAGGCCATTTTATTTCCACCTGACCAAAACACAACTATTCATCTGATATAAACTATACAGTAATTTTGTTGAAGGGGAAAAAAAGAATAACAGAAAAAAAACCCTCACCATATCTGGAATGGAAGTCAAGTGTCTAATTTCTCTCCAATCCAAATGTGAGCCTATAAAATGAAAGAAGCCCCACTGCCTTAGAAATGGGGGAAAATGAGCCATTTCCAATTGTTCCCTTTGGCAGGAATTGAGATAAGTAATTTCCTGAAAGATAATTATGAATAAATTCAAAGGTAATTACAGCCGAAACCTTCTCTTCAAGCGTAAGCAGTTGTTTATAATCATTTGATTCAACTTGCATCAGTCACATAGGAAACAAGCATATGCACTCAACTTGGCAAAAGAGTGCTATTAAACAATTCCAAAAAAGAATCCTGGCTCTAACTTTCCTGCTCAAATTGTCCTGTATTTTGCTTTTCTGCGGCTTAAAATAATATTATAGCCCCTTTTGGCTATATTAAAAGGCTTGGCAGGAGTTGCTGGTTAATAAAGAGTCCTTTGCTCCACATCTTGCTCTCATTTTGCTCCTTCTAGGAAATACTCCAAGAGGTTTGGTGTATCAAAGAGCACGGCTCCTTTCCCCCAAGGATCCAGCACCTGTGTCAGCAGACCTGCTCCCTGTCATAGCCAACTTAATCATAATGGCATCCAGTTAATCTAATTTTCTATGTTCACATATCTGAAGTATAAACAAATCACACAGTCTAGATTTACTCAAAACATTAGACTTCCAGTGCATTTGAAAGATATTATTTATGTAACTACCAAAATAATAACAACCTGATGTTCTTTGATAGTTTTATATTGTTATGTTATTGTTGGGTAATGGATTACTGCTCCACACGAGGGAGGGGCACATTAGGGGTAGTACATTTATGCACTATTTATTCAATACTTAATAATTTTTTATTGACCTTCCTTCTCTAGTACCTTAGCATGATCCTTAATTACTTTTAAAATAGGAAATAATTAAATAGTATGTTTTTACTCATAAACGTTTTAATCATTATCTAGAACTGAACTTTTATAGCAATTAAGGAAAATTGAGCTACTTGCTTAATCTGTTATTATACTGAACCTTATGGGTTTAATAAAAAACCTTAAAATGTTACAGTGCTCCTCAACAAATATTGCTGTCTATTGTTTGTCCTTTTTGTGGCTCTTCAAATAATGTGACTTAATCAACTGAAAAAGAGTCCAAGCACCTGTCTGAAAACCTATCTTTGTCGGTAAGCCACTCCCACCCAGTCACATGACCTTTAAGCTACCCCCGGTCACATGATTGTCAAGCCACTCTAACCTGGTCACATGGCCAGCAAGCCACTCCTACCCGGTTACATGACCATCAAGCAACACCCACAATGTGGATGTAAGAATTTTGGCAACCCGTCACTGGTTAGAGACAACACATTTTAGGATGCTGGAAAAGCAAGAATATCTACAACTCTTAATTTCTTACCCGAATCCCAATTTGCAGATCATTCTTCTCATTCTCAGAAATGGCAACAAGGAAGGGTAATTGATTAGGTACTGTAAGGCTGGTGATAATGCTTAGCAACTACATAGATTTTTTTCTGTTCTCAGGATCTGTTTCTGGTCACTCAGATCTTCAAACAGTGTACCTATTGATCACAATAAAATATAAGGACAGCCAAATATTGCTTCAATAAACAAATATACCATGTTGTTACTTTCTTGCTTTTGAGTGATTTATTGGGCCAAAGAATCATGAAGAGTTTTATATTTGTCTCATCTGGAGGCTACTGATTCCCAGAAAATGCTAATGCAACCTATTTTCTTTTAAATGAGGAAGGTACTATCTAAAAAAGAAGTAGGCAAACACCTACTGCATATGAGTATAGGGAAGATTTCGAATTTATTCTTGTGTACACCACAAAACAACCCCCACTCCCATCAGTATAGAAAACTGAAATTTAGTGCCAAGAAAACATATAATAGCCATGCTGTTTTCCTTTGATTTGGGGCATAAAATAAAATTAAACACTGTATTTGTTATTAAGCCCCAAGAAGCTTAAACATCCATAAAAATATGGCTTTGCCCCAAAAAGAAAAAATAGGTCAGTAAACCCAACTCTGTTTTCCACAGTAAAATCATAACGGCATCTCAGATGCCGCCCTTAGAGAACAATACAACATGAACAATTGCGTAGCTATGACTATACGAGCTTTCCCATTTATATTTTAACTGAATATGTTAGGGATCTGAACGCAGAACATACTCTGGCATTAAATTACATGTCTTCCATTAACAGGCAAACTGAACAGATTAATATCCTGTCTTTAATTTTTGAGAATATGGATCGCATTACTGCCAAGATAAAATAAGGAGAAATCTCCCTGGAAATTGCCTTGATCTTTCTGAAAAGATAGGTTACACATTTATAAACCTATTAAGCAATATTGGTAGCATTTCGTTGTTACTCCATTGTTACATAGAGAAAATTGTCTTTTGAATACTAAGGGCAGATTCCTTTCAAACACATTTTCTGACAACTTAGGCTACCACTGTCTTTTCAAGATCACCGGCAATCCTCTTCACTTAAGTTTATTTAGAAATGTGGAAAGCAATAAGCAGTTGTATATCATACAGCAGGGGTGAGTTCCACTTAACCTTAAGTATTGGTTCACATTGCAACATTTTGCGCATGCGTGCGCCATTCACATGTACATGGTCCTTTGTGCAATTTGTCTTCCGTGCAAGCTCAATGGCTAAAATCGGCCTGAAACACAGCTGAGGATCTGATCAGCTGTGCTTTAGGCAAAGTAATAAAGGTCAGGTGGGGGGGGGGCTTTTACAAGCAGCAAACCAGGAAAAACCTCCAAAACAGTAAAACAATCGCTAAAAAAAGAGATGGCGGTACCCACACACCAGCACTGACTGAACTGGATCTGTGATTTATTTATTTATTTGTTTTTTTGTCTGTCTGTCTGTCTGTCTGTCTGTCTGTCTGTCTGTCTGTCTGTCTATCTATCTATCTATCTATCTATCTATCTATCTATCTATCTATCTATCTATCTATCTATCTATCTATCTATCTATCTATCTATATGCCGCCCCTCTCCGAAGACTCGGGGCGGCTAACAGCAATCATAAAACAGTGTACAATACTAAAAATGAATTAAAAACCTCTTAATATAAAAAAACCAAACATACATACAAACATACCATGCATAAAATTGTAAAGGCCTAGGGGGAAAAGGAATCTTAATTCCCCCATGCCTGGTGGCAGAGGTGGGTTTTAAGTAGCTTACAAAAGGCAAGGAGAATGGGGGCAATTCTAATCTCTGGGGGGAGTTGGTTTCAGAGGGCCGGGGCCGCCACAGAGAAGGCTCTTCCCCTGGGTCCCGCCAAGCGGCATCATCACATCACCACTGGATCACTAATGATTCAGGCGATCTGGTCCAATAGGTCTCGTCATATAGTATAAGAAAACTTTATCTCCCTGTTCCATACTGAAATGCAATATCTAAATAAATAGCATCTGATTGTGTAGAGAAACTGGAGAAAGAGCCACCCCATCTTATGTTTTGAAAGACTTGCTAGCATGGCTGTAGCCTAGGTGCTTAGAAGCACAGTAAAACCTCTCTCTAGGCTCTGTTGAGTTGCAGGTTTCTAGAAGACAAACATGCTGCACTTGTTTAAAGTACCCTGCAGTTGAGCTGGAAACAAATAGCGCCGGCGGACTTACCCGCTGGCAGCGTTTGCAGGAGGGTCGGGGGAGACATCGGACTCCCCATGGCAGCCGCCATTTTGATTTTCGGCCGAAATCTCGCGAGACGAGATTTCGGCCGAAAGTCAGGCCCACGTGGCCTGACATGCTGTGGAAGCCGGGCGGGGCTTGCTGGCCCTATATAAGGGCTTGCAGGCCCTGGGTCGAGCCTTTTCGCCCAGATTTCTACAGCTGAACAGACACCCACCCGCCCTTCCCTATTTTGCAGTGTGCTACTTGGGGTCGCCCCTAGGGGGGCCGAATGGGAATTTTTTTGTGGCTTTGCCCCTTAGGCCAGGCCGTTTTTTCACCCATTCCACACTGGGGAGATGGATGTGCGGTTAGGGGGTGTTTGCACCTTTTTAGGCTAATTGGCTTACCTTTGGTCATTTGGGTAGGCAGGTTAGGGGCGGAAATCTGGGTGGTGGTTTAGCAACTGCGCGTTCTCCCTTGGGCATCTTTGGGGATGATTGACAGGTTCTCTCCAAGCTCATGGTGGGGTGCTACCTGAGCAGTTGGGGGGAACCTGTCTTTGGGTCCCGCACATTGAAGTCCCCGGGTAGGGGTGAGCCGGCGGGACCCCCCTCGTGCAAGAGCATGGCAGGGTCTCAGGTGAGGGAGAGGTCCCTCACCTGGACTAGCATTGAGCTACGCCCATAGTTGCCCAGGAATGTTTATTGCTACGTCATTTCCGCCCCGGAAGTATTTGTTTGACCCTGCAGGTCCACTGTTTTGGGTCATAGTTAAGCATGTTGATTTATGCTAATTTATGCTAATTTAAATAAATTATGCTAATTTATTATTAATAAAAATGACCCAGTTTAAATCCAGCTCTGGTGTCCGTGTCGTTACTCCGTCTCTTCTGCAAACAGCTCAGCTATCAAACTGAGAAGGTATTGTGAGACTATAGGAGCACAGAGTAAAATAGTGAAATGATACAAACTCCATGTGTAGCAATTCCTTTATATCCTTGGACTATTACCAACTATTGAATTTCAACAAAAAATGGTAATATTATTTTAGGGCACTCTTTTTGATACACCAACGGAGAGGTCACAAGACGGCAGCTACCAATTTTGAAATCTCTTCTGGGTTACAAAAAAGGAGACTTTTGTGAAATGGGAAAAGGAGAAAAAAATACATTCAGAAGTGTTGAATTTTCACAACTAGGAATCTCATCGAGAAATTCCTTTAAACAAATAATACCTGCAGCAGCACACTAACCTTCTCCAAGCAATGCTGATGCAAAAGATTTTTGAGCCATTAAAAGGGGAAAAAACAAAAAAGCTCATTAGTCCCAGAAGAATAGGCAATTAATTTTTCAAAGGATGTTTTGTATTTATGTCAGAAGACTAATCTCAGCCTTCCCCATGCCGGTGCCCTCCAGATGGGGGAATTTAATAATCTGCAGCTAACATGAGAAATATGTCTGTGGAAATGTACATAGAAAGACTGTGCTGTCTTTTAAGGGAGAAGTAGAAGACACCCAGCATAAAACAAAATTATTCCAGAACAAATTGAATACTCACAGAGACGCACATACCAAAAGATAAACAAATGACAATAAGAAGTTTGTTTCAGAAAAGGTAAAGTTGGATTGTGTTGTTGGCCATCCTTAAAAAGAAATCCAGTTAATATACAGTATATCATTTATGGGTGTTGGCATCTTTTGTTCTGATGATTACTGCATTTTTAAATTGCTATATAACCAGCAGACATTCAGTGCTTAAAGCAATTCCCGTGTGAATCCAATTTCATATGCTAGAAAATATTCACCTGTTTCATTTTTGTCATCACACATCTGTTAAAGGCATAGGACTCTGCCAGAAAGAAAGAGAGAGATGGCAAACTTCCAGGATATCTCCCCATTTCCCCTTGATGCCTGAAAATAACAGCTCATAATTACTGAACTAATGTTATCAATTCCAACAGATATCACATTTATTAAATGGAAGATGCTAGATTGCTGTTCATCAGTTCACAATGTGTATAATTAAAACATGGATATGATGCCTGTAAGAATGTATATGATTCATCATGAATCCTATAAGCTTTGAACACACTTTCTCCTGCTCTTAATTAAACTGTCAAATAAAAAACTGATAATTAATGCAATGGCATTTTTTCTTTACCTCCCTATAATATTTTGCACAAATGTCAGGGATATTTCTATCTATTATTAGCTAAAGTTGCAACTATTCGGGGAGCATAAAAAAAGTCAGCCTTTAATATCTATTTTAATTTAGGATTTTAAAATATTTGCAATGTTTGACTAAGATTCAGATTGATTATGTAGACTTAGAAGAAAATATCTGAAGTGGATTCTGACGTGATATTTAGGCTTGAACGCTTATTATGTAGGATCACAAATACTTTTTTTACTTTCACTTTAATATTTCTAAAGAAGATCAGATTTAAAATCTGTTGAACTGATCAAGGATTACTCGCTGAACAATCTTAGCAAATATTAATCTCTAGATCAATTATTCAGGTAGACTTTCCTAAGTGAGCAAAAATTTACTTATGCAAATTTCACACATACATGCCTCTCCACCTCAAGGTCTGTAAACATCTGGGGTCCTGTTTCTAAGATTATATTGTATGCTGGTTTTATTTTTTTTAAATAATTGGCCACTGCAAAGAGTCTGAAAAAATGGAGCACTTTAGAAACCTTAGTCACAAAATGACAAGATTTAGAGCCATTAGTACAATCACTGTCAAGAAACATTCTAGAAACTAAGAAAGGAGTGTACACATGCATGAAATTTAAGGTTTTGTTCCTTCCTTTTTATTTATTACGAATATTTCATTGTGCTATATACAAAAAATATTAAATCAGTATAAAATAGAGTAAATTTATAGAGAATAGCACAAACTTTTAATTTGAAAGACAGGAGTCTAAAGCAGGGGTCTTCAACCTTGGCAACTTTAAGCCTGAAAGATTTCAATTTCCCGAATTCCCCAGCCAGCTTTGCTTGAAGTCCACCAGGCTTAAAATTGCCAAGGTTGGAGACCCCTGGTCTAAAGTAAAAGAATAGTCTCCTTTGGAAAAAGACCCTCCCTACTACTCAGGTGGTCACAAGAATTCTAAATACTTCCTAACACTTCACATGTGCAATGTGTATGAGGTTAATGCCCCAAATGTCAATGCATTATATGCTTGATCATGAAAAGTATGAAGAATTTATATGAAGTATGAAATAAGGCATTAAATTCCTTCGTATCCAAATTGAAATCACCAGCTGAGGGTTATGTAAGAGGTTGCACAAGTTCCTTAAATAATTGCATCTATGACATGTATAAAGAAACTCAGAGGGAATGCTTATTGATTACTTGATAAAGGCAGCAATAATATCCATTAATGATGTTGTTAATGCAGGATCAGCAGTTTTAACTTTCTTTTTGTAAATGCTTGTTTATGTAATAATAGCTGATGTTTGACTATTGTAGTAATTTATTTTAAAAAAAAAAACTAAACAAGCTGTTGTGGTTCAGCCTGGGACCCCTCCGGGAATGGTTGATTTGCTGTCGGTGTCCAGCTCAGAGGCTGAGGACCAGGAGGGGCAGACTGACGACGAAGCTGAATTCCAGGCTGAAGATGAAGGACAGCCAGAGTTCCACCAGGGGGAGCTCTCCCCAGCAAGCAGCCTGGATTCCCTGGGGGAAGATGCTAGTGACTTCATAGATATGCGACAGAGGAGAGCTAACGAGAGAAGAACGCAATTGGCTAGATATTTCCAGCATTAGAGGTCACAGCTGGGTTTGGGTGTGGTGCTCTTGGGAAAGGATAAAAGGCGGCCCCACCCTTCCTGGCTTGTGGAGTTTTATCTTGGAGATTCGTGAGACCTGTCTGTGAACTTTGGTGGCTACAATCCTGGTTTGTGCCTTGGTCTCTTGAAACCTTGGGGGGGGGTGTGCCAGCAAGAAGCTTTTGGAATTGACTGGACATCAGGACCCTGTTGTACAGTATTGTAACCTGTCTGCTGTGAAGACAGGTTTTCCTTTGTGCTTATTTTTTCCTGCTATAAATTACTTTTGGATTTTACCAGAGTGTCTGGCTGTTTTTTCAGTGGGTGTGGAGGTCTGGGAAAACCCAGACAGAACAGAATAAAACTCCACCAACCACCAGACATCTGGTGCTCATTTTGGAGGGGTGGTTTGGTTGTTTTGTTCCTTGCTCTTTGCTGCTGGTTCCTGGTTGGACATCTTTTGTTTTTCGGCTTCCTGTTCTTGCCTGTCACCATGGATGTTGCTGCAGCTGACATGCAGGCTGTCTTTGCAGAGTTGCGAGGGGACATTGCTCACTTGACCCAGACAGTCTTGTTATTACAACGTCAAGTGGAGATTTTGTCCCAGGCGGCCCCACCCCAGGCGGCACCTGTGGTACCACCTCCAGCACCTGTGCCCAGAAGAAAATGTTTTGTGGCGATGCCGGAAAAGTTCTGGGGGGACCGGCGGCTGTTTTCTGCGTTCCAGAGCCAGGTGCAGCTTTTTATCAACGCGCAGATGGTGCACTTCCCAGGGGATGACCACAAGGTGGCGTTTCTGTGCAGTTTATTGGCTGGCCCTGCAGCGTCGTGGGTGGCACCGTACCTGGCCCGGGATGATCCGCTACTCCAGGACTACAATGCTTTTTGTGACTTGCTGCGTCACCAATTTGCGGACCCGGTGCAGGAACAAACGGCCACGCGGGCGCTGAAGCAATTACGCCAGGGTTCGCGCCCCCTGGTGGACTATATGGCTGACTTTAGGTCTCTGGCCGGGCAAGTCCAGTGGAATGAGGCTGCCCTGATCGAGGCCTTTCAGGATGGACTATCCGACACGATGTTGGACGCCTTAGTGCATGAGGTGATGCCCGGCACGTTGGACGGTTTGGAGCGGCATTGCTTGGCAATAGAGGCCAGGCTGTTGGCCAGGGAAATCCGTCGAGCGGGACGGTCCAACCCCCGTGCGTCAGGCGTCCCGCCGACACCTGTTTCGCGGCGGGGGTTGCCAACCGTAAGCACCCCGGCTCCGGTCCCTGCGCCCCGACGTTTTTCACCAGCGCTGCCTCCACGCTTGATGGATCGTGTTGCTGCCGGGGAGCCGATGGACGTAAGTTACGCCCGACCCCGACAGACCCCGGAGGAACGAGGGCGTCGGCGGGCAGCTGGGTTGTGCTTCTATTGTGGGGCCCCGGGACATTTTGCTGTTGTTTGTCCCCACAAGAGGCGGAGCACCGTGGCTGCCGTCGTTCCTGTACCCTACAGCCCTTCCGTGCTTCCCATGGCGTCCCCTGTGCAGTTACAGGAGACAACCCCTGGTGTCCCCGTTCCTGCCCTGAACTCTCCGATGGCGGGGCCTTCGTCTGGATGTCCCCCGTCGCCGGAACGATCGGGAAACGAGGGGGGCCCGGCTTGGTGGCAACACTAGGTCGGGCGGGGATCCCATTTTCGTCTGACTCCACGACTCCCGAATTCGGACCGTCTCGACACCTGACGCTTGCGGTGACTTTGCATATCGCGCAACGGACTCGGACTTACCCCGCGTTGGCCCTTGTGGATTCGGGGGCGACGACAAACTTCTTAGACGAAGCCTTTGCCCAACGTCATTCCTTGCCCCTTTGTCCTGTTACCCCGCCATTAACTGTGGAGACTATCGATGGGCGGGTTTTGTTGGCTGGTCCCATCCGTTTCCAGACCCTGCCGGTGCGGATGTGCATCGGAACTCATGAGGAGGCCCTACAGTTTTATGTTACCAAGGGGCTTCATTTTCCCCTCGTGTTGGGGTTGTCATGGCTGCGTGCACATGACCCACAGGTAGTTCCCGCGATTCAATTACCCCGTTGCCTCGAGGAATTCGCCGATGTGTTCAACGAAAAAGAGGCGGATCGGCTACCACCACATCGGACGTATGACTGTGCCATTGACCTGCTCCCTGACGCCAAGCTCCCGGCTGGTCGTTTGTATTCCATGTCCGAGCCGGAGCTTGTGGCTCTCAAGGAGTTTGTGGAAAAGAATCTGGCCAAGGGATTTATTCGGCCATCCAAGTCCCCTTTGTCTGCCCCTGTTTTGTTCGTGAAAAAGAAAACAGGCGATCTTCGCCTCTGCTGTGACTATCGCCGCCTTAACGCCATCACAGTGCAGAATAGGTACCCCTTGCCCTTGATCCCTGAACTCATGGACCGGTTGCGGACGGCAACGGTATTCACCAAAATCGATTTGCGCAGTGCGTATAATTTGGTCCGGATGCGGGCCGGGGATGAGTGGAAGACAGCGTTTGGCACGCGTTACGGCCACTTTGAATATACAGTGATGCCATTTGGCCTCACCAACGCCCCGGCCGTGTTTCAACATCTGATGAACGACGTGTTCCGGGACATGTTGGACCATTTTGTGGTGATTTACCTTGATGACATTTTAGTGTATTCCCCGAACCATGCCTTGCATTTGACCCATTTGCGCCGGGTCCTGCTCCGGTTGCGGGAGCAGCAGTTGTATGCCAAGCTGGAGAAGTGCCAATTCTTCCAGACTACCGTCGAATTCCTGGGGCACATTTTATCTCCAGGTGGCATTTCCATGGACCCGAACAAAGTGGCCGCACTTCAGTCTTGGCAACCTCCACGACGGGTGAAAGACGTACAACGTCTTTTGGGGTTTGCAAACTACTATCGGGCTTTTGTTCCGGGGTATGCCACGTTAACCACGCCCTTGACTCGGTTGTTACAAAAACAAGTCCCATTTGGTTGGGGGGAGGCGGAACAGCGGGCTTTTGATGCCCTGAAAGCGGCGTTCATGGCGGAACCGCTTCTGCGCCATCCTGATCCCGCTCAGCCGTTTGTGTTAGAAACCGACGCTTCAGATGTAGCGGTTGGCGCAGTGCTTCTCCAAGCCCAGCGGCCCGGTGACATGTTGTTTCCGTGTGCCTACTTCTCCCGGAAGCTGTCTCCCTCGGAAAGGAACTATACTATTTGGGAGAAGGAACTTTTAGCGGTGAAGGCCGCCTTTGAGCATTGGCGGCATTACCTGGAGGGGGCCCGTCATCAAATCGAGGTACGGACGGATCACCGGAACCTTGAGTATTTGCAGACGGCCCGGAAATTAAACCAGAGACAGATCCGCTGGTCTTTCTTTTTCGCGCGGTTCAATTTCCGCATCAGGTACACTCCCAGTGCCCAGAACCCCCGAGCGGATGCCTTGTCGCGCAAGCCAGAATACACGCACCCGAAAGAGCTGGCTCCTCTGCAGACAGTGTTACCCCCTGCAGCGTTGGCTGCCACTCAGGACCCAGTGGACTTGCATCACCGTTTACGGGAGGCGCAGCGTGGGGATGGGTTTGTAGCGCAGAGAGTGCGGGAGTTAACACCCAATTCCCCATGGACGTTTCAAGACGGGCTGCTTCGGTACCGGGGGCAGCTGTATGTTCCCGCCGGCCCAGTGAGAGGGTTGATTATGACCCAGTGTCATGACTGTCCAGTGGCGGGGCATTTTGGGCTGTTTAAAACATTGGAGCTAGTCTCTCGGACATTCTGGTGGCCACGCCTTCAAGATGATGTGCGTTCCTATGTGGCCACCTGTGTCCAGTGTCGTACGGCCAAGGGGGTGACTGGAGCCCCACCGAGATTACTGCGACCTTTGCCCACGCCTGAGAGACCCTGGGGTGCCGTGTCCATTGACTTTGTCACTCATTTGCCTGCCTCTGCTCGCTTCACGGTAGTCATGGTGGTGATGGACATGCTCACCAAGATGGTGCATTTTGTCCCTTGCACTAGGGTGCCCACTGCCCAACTCACGGCTCAAATGTTTATTAGTCACGTGTTTCGGTTACATGGGCTTCCGGATCGAGTGGTCTCTGATAGGGGCACACAGTTCACAGCCCGGTTTTGGCGGGAATTGATGTCGGCCCTGAATGTGTCCGTGTGCCTCGCCTCGACGCAGCACCCCCAGACCGATGGCGGTACAGAAAAAGTGATCGGGATATTGGAACAATACCTGCGGTGTGTCGTGGCGGATCGCCAGACGGATTGGTCCCGGTTTATCCCTGTCGCGGAGTTCGCGTTCAACAATTCCCGTCACTCATCGACCCGGCTCACGCCCTTTTTCGCAAACTATGGATTTCACCCTCGCTTCTTTCCCTTGACCCTCCTAGATTCCCCGGTGCCTGCTGCTGAGGACTTTCTCTCAGAGCTGCAGGCGGTTCACGAGATGGTGAAGAGATACCTGAATAAAGCCAAGGAGGACTACAAGAGGGTGGCTGATCGCTCCAGGCGGGATGTGCCCCCCTTGGTGGTGGGGGATCAGGTGTGGTTGTCCACAAAATATGTAGCCTCTGAACTACCCCGGCACAAACTAGATCCCCGGTTCCTGGGTCCTTTTCCCGTTGAGCGGGTGATTAATCCGGTGGCTTACCGGCTCACCCTGCCGGACAATTTGCGGGTTCACCCTGTGTTTCACCGTTCGCTGCTAGTCCCTGTCCCTCCCGATTGTCCGCTCTGTCCCAATGTTCCCGTGTTTCCTGCCCCGTGTGTTCGTGATCACCTCCCTGAAGCTATGGTACATGACATTGTGGATTCCCGTTGGGTGGATGGGTGTTTCCAGTACAAGGTGCAATGGGTAGAGGGGGATCCGGATGATTGCTCCTGGGTGGAAGCGGCGTTGTTGGACGCTCCTGATCTTCTTCGGGCTTTTCACGCCCAGTTCCCTCAGAAACCGCGTCCTCTCCGCTGGCAGGTGGGGAGGGGCCTTCCGCGGGGGGATGGTGTTGTGGTTCAGCCTGGGACCCCTCCGGGAATGGCTGATTTGCTGTCGGTGTCCAGCTCAGAGGCTGAGGACCAGGAGGGGCAGACTGACGACGAAGCTGAATTCCAGGCTGAAGATGAAGGACAGCCAGAGTTCCACCAGGGGGAGCTCTCCCCAGCAAGCAGCCTGGATTCCCTGGGGGAAGATGCTAGTGACTTCATAGATATGCGACAGAGGAGAGCTAACGAGAGAAGAACGCAATTGGCTAGATATTTCCAGCATTAGAGGTCACAGCTGGGTTTGGGTGTGGTGCTCTTGGGAAAGGATAAAAGGCGGCCCCACCCTTCCTGGCTTGTGGAGTTTTATCTTGGAGATTCGTGAGACCTGTCTGTGAACTTTGGTGGCTACAATCCTGGTTTGTGCCTTTGACTCTTGAAACCTTGGGGGGGTGTGCCAGCAAGAAGCTTTTGGAATTGACTGGACATCAGGACCCTGTTGTACAGTATTGTAACCTGTCTGCTGTGAAGACAGGTTTTCCTTTGTGCTTATTTTTTCCTGCTATAAATTACTTTTGGATTTTACCAGAGTGTCTGGCTGTTTTTTCAGTGGGTGTGGAGGTCTGGGAAAACCCAGACAGAACACAAGCATTCCTGTGTTTTATTGAAAAGAGCTTCTGAAGCAGCACTGCAGCAGCAATGCTCTCTCTCCTTTTTAAAAGCTATAAAACGGCACAATTTCACTTTGAAGGGAGCTTACAGCCAACCCAACAGATGTGTGAGATCTGTGTACTGAAGCATCACATGAATGAACAAATGCAAAAATTCCTCAAGTTTTGTGGTCAATATTTAGAAATTTGAGCATGTTTTATGGACAGCCAAGTTTAACAATTGGCATAGTGGAATTGTGTTGTGTAATTGTGAATAGAATAGAATAGAATAGAATAGAATAGAATAGAATAGAATAGAATAGGATTCTTTATTGGCGTCTGTGATTGGACATACAAGGAATTTGTCTTTGGTGCACTTGCTTTCAGTGTACACGAAAGAAAAGATATATTTGTCAAGAATCATGAGGTACAACACTTAATGATTGCCATACGGTTCAAATAATCAATCAGGAAACAATCAATATTAATATAAATTGTAAGGATACAAACAACCAGTTACAGTCATACAGTCATAAGTGGGAGAAGATGAGTGATAGTAATATTAATGCAGCCTTAGTGAATAGTTTGACAATGGTGAGGGAAATATTTGTTTAGCAGAGTGATAGCGTTTGGGAAAAAATGTTCTTGTGTCTAGCTGTTTTGGTGTGCAGTGCTCTATAGTGTCATTTTGAGGGTAAGAGTTGAAAAAAATTATGTGCAGAATGTGAGGGCTCCGTAAATATTTTCATGGCCCTCTTTTTGACTCGGGCAGTGTACAGGTCCTCAGTGGAAGGCAGGTTGACAGTACGTGTTTTTTCTGCAGTTCTGATTGTCCTGATTAAGGTACCAGGTTGGAAACTGGGACATCATACATTCTAGTTGTAGTTTAGGAATGAAGTTGGATGTGTCACTTTGGGACAGCCACTCTCTTTCAGCCCAGGAAGGAGAAAATGGCAAACCATTTCTGTACCCAAAATTTAGAGATTTGTTCAAGCATCCAAAGAAAGGGTTATAAATCATTTTAAAATCCCCCCCCCCCGAAATTTTCTGGAAGTTACATAAGGTTCTGAGACATCATCAGAAGTATAGATTATGTATGAAATTGTTGTTTTGGGTTAGTTTAAAGTTTTACCAATCCTAATGGATTCTAATGGATACATTAAAATGCTTTTATATAGTAGAAATCAACAACAATAGATAGGACAGGGAGTTTGCTAGCACTAAGGAACATGTTGTAAAACAGTTTGTTGTCCCCATGAATCAAACTGGAGGCACAGCTTAAATCAAAGACATTATTTTATGATACTTAAAGAATCAGAATTAAAAATGGATTTTATGGTCACTCTCTGATCCATGCAAAAAAAAATGTATATTAAAATATCCATGACAGATGGCTGTTCAAATTCTGCTTGAAGACATCCAGGGAAGGTAAACATATCCCTTCTTTATATGTAGATTTATATTCCCACCAAATGGTTCATAAAACCGATAACCACAGGGAGATACAAGTACAATTATATAACAATCCATCAAAGATACAGATAAAGTATTTATTGAAATCTGTATCATCAACTGAAACATCTAAATAAGTATATTTTGACCAGTTTCGACCAGTTGTGGTCAAAATATTGCTATCTTGCCTTTTCCAAAGCTGAAATATGGTGTGAGAATAACTTTGGGAGATAGGAGAAGGAGCTGCAGCTTAAACAATAAGAGAAATCTGAGTCCAGGGGGCAGAGAAAGTGTTCCAGAATTCTGTTGTATCTTACAACAACAACAACAACAACAACAACAACAACAACAACAACTTGTGCCAGGACTATCATCTACCAGTGGCAAAGAGCTGGTGGGATCATAAGCCCGAAAAAGTATTCGAAAATGAGTAAGCAAAACTACTGTGGGACTTCTGACTTCTGACTGATCGAATTTTGAAACATAACACACCAGACATCCTGACTGTGGAGAAAAAGAAAGTATGGATCAGCGACATCGCAATCCCAGGAGATGGCAGAATTGAGGAGAAACAACTAGAGAAATTAATAAAATACGAGGATCTAAAAATCGAGCTGCAACGACTCTGGCCAGATCAAAAATATCAGCTGATGACCCAAAATGCAGACTTTGCAAGGAAGCTGATGAAACAGTTGATCATATCCTCAACACCTGCAAGAAAACCACACAGATGGATTACAAACAGGGGCACAACTACGTGGCCCAGATGCTCCATTGGAACCTGTGCCATAACTTGAACATACCAGTGGTAAAGAACTGGTGGGATCATAAACCTAAGAAAGTAGTTGAAAACAAACATGCCAAAATACTTTGGGACTTTTGAATTCAAACTGACAGGGTTTCGGAACACAAGACACCAGACTTCACAATTGTGGAAAAGAAAAAAGTGTGGATCATTTATGTCGCCATACCAGGTGAGAGTCGAATTGATGAGAAACAACAAGAAAAACTTAGCCATTATCAGGATTTTAAAATTGAACTACAATGACTCTGGCATAAACCACACAGGTGGTCCAAGTAATAATCAGCACTCTGGGTGCTGTCCCAAAAGACCTCAGCCACCATTGAAAACAGTAAACATTGACAGAATCACAATCTGTCAGTTGCCACAGGCCTCTGTATTTGGATATGCACGCATCATATGAAAATACATCACACAGTCCTAGATGCTTGGGAAGTGTTTGACTTGTGATATTGTGATACGAAATCCAGCATATAAATCTCGTTTTTTGTGAAACATAGAAACATAGAAGACTGACGGCAGAAAAAGACCTCATGGTCCATCTAGTCTGCCCTTATAATATTTCCTGTATTTTATCTTACAATGGATATATGTTTATCCCAGGCATGTTTAAATTCAGTTACTGTGGATTTACCAACCACGTCTGCTGGAAGTTTGTTCCAAGAATCTACTACTCTTTCAGTAAAATTATATTTTCTCATGTTACTTTTGATCTTTCCCCCAACTAACTTCAGATTGTGTCCCCTTGTTCTTGTGTTCACTTTCCTATTAAAAACACTTCCCTCCTGAACCTTATTTAACCCTTTAACATATTTAAATGTTTCGATCATGTCCCCCCTTTTCTTTCTGTCCTCCAGACTATACAGATTGAGTTCATTAAGTCTTTCCTGATACGTTTTATGCTTAAGACCTTCCACCATTCTTGTAGCCCGTCTTTGGACCCGTTCAATTTTGTCAATATCTTTTTGTAGATGAGGTCTCCAGAACTGAACACAGTACTCCATCTACCAGAATCTAAGCAGAATTACTGCTTTTTTTGAATATAATAGTAATAGTAAATATAATAACATAACATAACATAACATAGTTCTCTTGGTTTTGATTTTCTGACCAGGACTACCTTGAAGGGCTGACAAAAGCCCACAGGTGCTTTTTGCTTTGCTCTTGTCAAACTTCCTTTCATGGTGAGTGTAACAGAGAGAAGGCATACCACTTGTCAGACCTGGAAGCCATCTTGGATATTGGATCTTCAGCCCTGCCACATTTAGTGCTGTGAGAAACCGGGAGGGCGAATGTATGGAGCTAGGGAAATATATAGTCACAATAACATTCCTTTCTCTGAGAGTCAAAGTCTCTCTATCCTGCACCTGGTGGGGTGCTCCTGGAAGGCATCTCCAGTTGGGATCGTGCATTGCAGGACTAGGTGATGGACATGTGGATGCAGGGGAAGGAGCTTGGACTTTCTTTTGGGTGGGGAAGCTTTCAGATTCTGGTTGTTCCCAGACATGCCAATATGATATTTCTAATAAAATTGAACTTTGAGGAATGCCTAACCTCAGAGTCTTCTTTCATTGGGGGTGTTACTTGGAACCCTGACATCACTTTATAAATTATGATCAGCACTGTAAATTGTTTCAGAAATGGCTCTGAGCCATGAAACTTTGGTTAAATGGATATGATTAAAGCCCCCAGAGCAAAGAAGCATTTATCACCGGCATTCTAAATCAAGTAAAATTTAGAAATATTTCTCAGCTTCAACTTCAGACAGAATGTGTGACGGTAGTCCAAACAAAATGTAATGGACTGATTAGCTGTAACTAAGTAGCAGTTAAATGAGGAAACATGTCCTTTCAATTGAACTCTTATAAAACCTTGGCAGGAAAATCCCCCAGCCTGAATCTATTACTCCTGTTGAGCAGGTATTCAGGGTTGGCTGCAGTTACTTAATATTGTCAGAGGCAATTCTTTTTTTCCAGTGCATGCCCGGAAACAAGTAATGTTGTCTGGGGAATGTATTAGTTGAACATTGGAGGTATCAAGAAATGTGTTCAACACCAACTTATTTTAAAAAAAGCAAACAGCATTTTTTTCTGGTATAGAAAAGGAATGGTTGGTTTTGAATTGTGGATCTCTCTCTCTCTCTCTCTCTCTCTGTGTATATGTGGCATATTATTTGGACTTTCAGTTTTGTTTTTAGTCTTAATTCCTATGACATCTCAAGTATTAGAACAATAAAATATGAAGTAAAAACAAAAAAAAATAGAATCTTACTATATTAAACTTAGATTTGTAGAAGAATGGTAAAACTCAGGAGGTATTATAGATTAGAACGAAGCAGTGGAAGTGATGTGCAGGTGTCTGGAGGCTGTTGGGGCCTGGATGGGTGTCAACAGACTCAAACTCAACCCTGATAAGACGGAGTGGCTGTGGGTTTTGCCTCCCAAGGACAATTCCATCTTCCTGTCCATGACCCTGGGGGGGAGGGAACTACTGACCGTCCTTGCAACTTGGACGTCCTCCTCGATCCACAGCTCACATTAGAGAAACATCTTTCAGCTGTGCCGAGAGGGGCGTTTGCCCAGGTTCTCCTGCTGTACCAGTTGCGGCCCTATTTGGACCAGGAATCACTGCTCACAGTCACTCATGCCCTCATCACCTCGAGGCTCGACTACTGTAATGCTCTCTACATGGGGCTACCTTTGAAAAGTGTTCAAAAACTTCAGGTCATGCAGAATGTAGCTGCGAGAGCAATCATTGGCTTTCCCAAATATGCCCATGTTACACCAACACTCCGCAGTCTGCATTGGTTGCCGATCAGTTTCCGGTCACAATTCAAAGTGTTGGTTATGACCTATAAAGCCCTTCATGGCACCGGACCAGACTATCTCAGGGACCGCCTTCTGCTGCACGAATCCCAGCGACCAGTTAGGTCCCACAGAGTGGGTCTTCTCCAGGTCCTGTTAACTAAACAATGTCGCTTGGCGGGACCCAGGGGAAGAGTCTTCTCTGTGGCAGCCCCGACCCTCTGGAACCAACTCCCCGCAGAGATTAGAATTATTCCCACCCTCCTTGCCTTTTGTAAGCTTCTTAAAACCCACCTATGCCGCCAAGCATGGGGGAATTGAAATACTCTTTCCCCCTAGGCCTCTACAATTTTATGCATGGTATGTCTGTATGTATGTTTGGTTTTACAATAAGGGTTTTTAATATTGGATTGTTAATTGCTGTTTACTACTGTTGTTAGCCGCCCCGAGTCTACGGAGAGGGGCGGCATACAAATCCAATCCAATCAATAGATATAAGAATTTTGTGGGAGCCAAGAGGTCAGATGTTCACATATAGAAACATGAGCACAAACAAAACATTAGTGGGTTTTTTGGATCTTGAACAATGTCTGCTGTCTTGCTGTCTGTAACATTTCTATCCAAAGCTAAGGCACTTTACAAGAATGTATAATAATTAATTTCAACAGTAGCAACTGATGAAAATACCAGATTTCCATGTATGGCTATGTTAGTTCCTGATTTTTCAATGAGTTTTAGATGAATAGATCAAACTTATTACTTACTACTTATTGATATAATCTACTTATATAATCTAGATCAGTAACATTAAATTTACATTAGTACACAAGGAAGATTAGTTTATTTTCTGGATAGTTGTAATCCAAGATTAAATGTCCACATGATTTCCGTTTTTTACAATTCTTACATGGAGTATGATATATATCACCTGTGTATGCAAATAAATAATACAGGAAAATCCTGAATTACAATGGTCCTCCCTAGGGCTACATACAACCCTGATTTGAATTTCTGATAGCTGAGCCCCTCTTGTGTTCATATGGTCACATTTTGGGTGCTCAGCAATCAACCCGCATTTACTGTCATTTGCGGTGTCCCATAATTTGCACCACTTTTTGCTGGAAACCAGCATTTAGAGCCCTGGTGGAGCAGTGGTTAGAATGGAGTCTTGCAGGCTAACTCTGCCTACACCCTGTGTTTCAGTCCTGACAGGGCTCAAGATTGACTGAGCCTTCCATCCTTCTAAAGTTGATAAAATGAGGACCCAGATTGTTGGGGGTAATATGGCGGTATTGTAAACTATCCAGAGAGTGCTGTAAATAATTATAAGTCTGCTTGTTGTGGTTAGCTCTGGCCCAGCTCCTGCCCCAATGACTGTGGATGTGGGGGAGACATCCACATGCTGCAGGCCTGTTCCCCCCCCCCCGTGGAATCTGCTGATGAAGGCTCCTCTGACCAAGAAGACATGAGTGACAGGGAGGAGGAGAGTGTGGCAGACAGGTCACAAGGAGATCAATTCTCTAGCTCCTCCTTGGATTCAGAACAAGAGTTAATGATACAGCCACGCATGCGGAGAGCGATGCATAGGCAACAACAAATGAGAGATTATTATCAAAGAAAATGAGGCCACCTGTGGTTGGGTGGGGCTGTGGTAATTAGTGAGGCTGCTATAAAGAGCAGCCTGTGGGTTTGGCCATTGTGGAGGATTATCTGATCTTTGTGTTAGTGAGTGCTTTACTGACTGACCTTTTGTGTGTTGATTTTTCCCTGCTTTGAAACTAAACCAGAGCAAAGTGTGTTTCACTTTGTGAAAGAAGAAGGATTGTGAATTGCCTCACAGCTGCAATCTAAGTATCACAGAACTGATAAGGGACTTGTACAAATTACCAGTTTGTTTGGAAACGAGTGCTCTTTGCTATACCAAAAGAGGGCTTAGTTTAAGTGAATTTTCATTATAAAGAACATTGTTTTGAATTTTCAAACGTGTGTGTGTCTGAAATTTGTACCTGTGAATTTTTGGGAGGAGTCTACCAGAGAGTCCGACAGAACAAGTGCTATTGTTATTTATTCTAGTTTCTGGCAAAAACCACCCTTTTCAGACAGTGGATTCACTGAACAACTATGGTGTTCACTTAACAATCACCGTCATTGCCTGGGGCAATTAAATCTCCCCCCCCCACTAATAATTGTGATACAAGGTGTGATTATACCATTTGATTGAATAATACATAGGGGTTTTAGCTATAGTTTTTTTTTAATGTATTAGATTTGTATTGTATGCTGTTTTTTTATATTTACTCTGTGAGCTGCCCTGAGTTTTCGGAGAAGGGCGGCATACAAATATTATTATTATTATTATTATTATTATTATTATTATTATTATTATTATTAATAATAATAATAATAGACTGCTGCAAAAAAAGATAATAAAATTGGGCACATAGCAATTTGCTTAATGACTGTCATGACTTATGTCCATAATTTTGGTTTCAATTACAGTGGTAAGTGGAGAACTATCTCTACAGACCTGTATAAAAGGGAGAGGAAAGCATGAAAAAAAGGCTATTAACATAAGCCTGAGCTGTTCCACATATATACAGAAAGAGGGCTGTGAACATATCTACAGAAAGCTCACAACCTGGACATGAACTGTTTCAATTTCTTCCCTCACAACAATGCTATATGGCAGTGAAGGAAAACCTATGGCATGGGTGCCACAGATGACATGTAGAGCCATATCTGCTGGCACGTGAGCCGTTGCCCTAGCTCAGCTCCAACATGCATGTATGTGCTGGCCAGCTGATGTTTGGCTCACACAAAGGCTCTGGGAGGGCACTTTGGGATTCCGGAGAGCCTCCTGGGGGATGATGTTTTTACCCTCCCTGACTCCAGAGAAGTCTTTGGAGCCTGGGGAAGGTGAAATGTGAACCTACTGGGCCCACTAGAAGCTGGGAAACAGGCTGTTTCCAGCCTCCAGAAAGCCTCTAGGGGGTGAGAGAAGCTGTTTTCGCCCTCCCCAGGCATTGAATGATGGGTGTGAGCACTCGTGCATGTGCAATAGCACACACCCACACTCTTTCAGCACCCGAGGAAAAAAAGATTCACCATCACTTCTATATGGCATTGCATGCCAAACAACTAGACACAATGACAGCCCCCCCCCCCATGCCATTAAACAGCTAATTCTCACAACATTGTCAAACTATCTGTTAGGGCTTTATTGATATTATCCTTCTCAGCTTTCCTAGTACCTATTTCCTTATCTTCTGATGACTATAACTTTGTTGCTTGTATCTTATGATTTATATTAATTGTTTTAATTAGTATCCTTGAATGATTTATGTCGATTGCCTATTTAGTATTCTGTGACTATCACTGAGTGTTGTATCTTATGATGTATGATTAATGTATTTTATGATTATAATCATGATTTATCACTTGTTGCTTGTATGTACACTGAAAACCTATTCAGTGTAGACAAATTCCTTATGTGCCCAATACACTTTTCCAATAAAGAATTCTGGCTGCAGACAAAACAATCCAACTTTTCTGTTTGTTCACACTTTGCAATGACCTTTTTGAAGGGTAGATAGAAGATAGACTGACTAATCTGTCCAGGTCTCTTTATTAAAACAATGTCGGAACAGCAAATCAACTTCTAAGGAACCGTAATTTTCATTGATTCAATTCAAAAAAGCTGCCAAGAGAGAAGAAAAAAAAAACTTTTAGAGAGGATAATAATACCGTGGAATTATAAAGGCCCATTTAAAGCTATCAAGACCAACATTCTTGTTATAGGAGTTTACATTGAAACATCCTTGGCAGATGGCTGTTTGAAATCATACTATTTATGTGCAGTTGCTTACTGATTCAAAACAAGAAAACAGTGAATATGACAGATGCAGAAGTTTGGATGGTTGATTGAGTACTACTTTTTTCTTTTTACAGTAAAGTTGTTAATAGGGCCAAAAAAGCTGATTGACTCATTAGGCCTATAAGTGGGTGAAGACAATTCTACAAATGAACAAGTCCTCAAGCCCTTCCAACATATCAGATTATGATTGTTATTTTGTCTGTTTTCAACCATGTTGAGCAGCTGTCTGACATTTGAAAATAAGGCAATTCACTCTTACAAATTAGGGCAGGGTTATATAGAAATCTCTAAAGCCAGCAATTTCAACTGGGAGAAACATCATTATATGAAACAGTTGAAGCCATGACAAACTCTGGAAGAACAAGAAAAGTTTCTGCTAGAATTTATCCCTAAACAAAGCTGCAAAATAGAATCCAAATCACTGCAAATGACTTGTGTGAATGTCTATCTGATACTGGAACAGTTGTACATACAGTAAGTCTACAATATAACTGCATGGAAGAACTGCTAGAAGTACTCTTTCCACAGCCTTCTGTGGAAAAGTATGCAAAAGGGAAAAATCGACATACCTGAAACATTTTAGAACTTAATGGCTTGGACTGATGAAACAAACTTTGAATTGGTTGGTAACAACTGCAAGCAATATTTCCAGAGGAAAAAAGAATGGTGTATGTGAAAAGACAACACTTTATTTATATTTAACAAATTTGTATGGTCATTAAAAGTACAAAAAGTGACTCTGTGTAGCCAACCATTAAGAATAGGGTGGTTCTATGACAGCTAGAGGCAGAGCAAATATTATGTGGGTGGAAAAAACCAAGGGATTTAAGTTAAAATCTACATATTCTACAAATAAGTGTTCCATAGTCAGTATTTAACTTAGTACCATGTAAAACAATGCTTTAAGATGTCTTACATTAAATTCTCATAATTCCCCACCCAGCAAGGGGTTTCTCAAAATTAAAGTCCATATATTTTAAAGTTCCCAAGTTTGAGGTTAAGTTAGTTTCTATTCACCTAGGATTCCTTGTTATAATTTGGCTGGGGGTACTAAATTTTTGGCTGTATAAAAGAGCCTCTATTTCATGATTTTATATCCAAATAAGTATGTTAATCTTGAATTTGACGTTCGGTTATTTGTGTGTGTGTATGTGTGTCTATCTGTCTGTCTCTGTGTGTGAACAGACTAACATGAGCAATCCTGAAAACTTTATAGACTAATATCCAAAATCTGAGTCCATGAGTTCTAATTTCTTTTTTTAATTCAAAATATCAGCCAGCATTTCAAGCCTTCTGCATCTATGCTCAAACCTTCTCCTCATTTATTGAGACTGCTACACAAGTGAGAATCCATCTATCTGTTTTAGGCATTATTTCTGTATCCTGATGTCTATGTGCTGCAGAACTTGCTCCAAAACCTGCTCTGTGAGTAACAGCTCAGATGGATAGATCAAGGGTGCATAATTTTGCAGGCATGGCTGCAGAACAAGCAACATTTTGCCAGCCCTTCACATTCTGCTACCACATTCAAAAATGGATGTATTTAAAAGCAAATCTTTCTTCTCTTTTTAAAATAACATTGTATCAAGAAGGATTCTTTTTTCCTTTCTCCTGTTAAAATTCTTGCTAATTGGAAAGAGTTCAAATTTCTTCCTGAATTTGGAAATTTACAAAAACCTGGCCTTGTGGTTTACACCTTACATTCATGATTGGTTGAGCCTAACCACAAAGCCAACTCTTGTAGGTACATTGGAAGAAATATGGCTTTTAGATCCAAATTTCTGACCTACTTTTAGTGAGGATATGGATGATTTATTTTGGATATACCCACTGAATTAATTTACTTATGTTACCATTGGCAGACATCTGATGAAAAGATGGCATTATTAATATAGTGATTTTCCAAATTGTATTCATAGTAATCATTTTACTTTACAGCAGCAATTATCTCAGTTTTATGAACACAGGACTTTGCTTTATTTTTATAACATAAAATACCGGTTACAATTCAAAACACAAAATAGGTAGCTTATCCTTCCTTTAAACACACCTTTCTTGCTCGCATCCAACTGACCTTATCAAGTTTCTTATTTATTCAGAAGAGCAGTTAATTCACTCTATAAGTGAAATTTATTTTCCCCATCCTCATACCTTTGACTCATTACTGCTGTTTCAGTGTTTGAATTGCAATGCTACAATATCATTATAAACCTAATCTTACACATACCTCAAACCAGGAGAACAGCTGTGTGGGGAAGGACTTCAGCTGGTAGCTTACAACCATTGTAGTCTTGGAATGCATTCTTGGCTTTAATCACACTCACAATTTCTTTTCACCATAATTTTTCTCTCTCCCCATGTTATATATTCATTCTTCTCAAAAGTAAACAGTGAAATTAGCTTTCTTCTTTATGCAAGGATATCATAAAAATTTAGACCTTAAAACATGAACATGCTGGTTTGCCATAATAATAAAAGACTTCGAGCAGACAAGCAGTTGCCACATAACAGCCCAAACATAACAATTATAGATAAGAAAGAAAGAAAAAGTTTGCATAGTGGACATCACAGTATCTGTAGGCAGCAGAATAGAAGTGAAAGAATGGAAGAAAATCACAAAATACAAAGAACTGCAAATGGAAGTAGAAAGACTGTGGCAAAAGAAATAAAAGGTAATACCAATAGTGATCAGTACTTTTGATGTAATCCCAAAACATATGTAGTATCAGTTGAACACCATCAGCATTGAAAAAAATCACCATCAGTTAATTGCAAAAAGCACCCTCCCTTGGAACAGCTCACATTTTGCAATGATACCTGTGAAGGCCTTGATAGGTGGATAAAAATGCCAAATCTAGTCCAAACATCTGGCACACTGTACTTTGAACAACAAGAATGCTATATGGGATAAAATTTTGTGTTATGGAGTATTTGTGACATATCTATATCTATTATGAATATTTGTGACATATCTATGGAAGCCAGGAGCAAACACAACAGTGACAAAAAATTATATAAACATAGAAACATCGAAGATTGATGGCAGAAAAAGACCTCCTCGTCCATATAGTCTGCCCTTATACTATTTCATGTATTTTATCTTAGGATGGATATATGTTTATCCCAGGCATGTTTAAATTCAGTTACTGTGGATTTAGCAATTATGTCTGCTGGAAGTTTGTTCCAAGCATCTACTACTCTTTCAGTAAAATAATATTTTATCACATTGCTTCTGATCTTTTCCCCAACTAACTTGTGCCCCCTTGTTCTTGTGTTCACTTTCCTATTAAAAACACTTCCCCCCTGAACCTTATTTAACCCTTTAGCATATTTAAATGTTTTGATCATGTTGTCCCTTTCCCTTCTGTCCTCCAACTGATTGAGTTCATTAAATCTTTCCTGATAAGTTTTATGCTTAAGACCTTGCACCATTTTTGTAGCCCGTCTTTAGACCCGTTCCATTTTTATCAATATCTTTTTGTAGGTGAGGTCTCCAGAATTTAGCACAGTATTCCAAATGTGGTCTCACCAGCGCTCTATACAGCAGGATCACAATTGCCCTCTTCCTGCTTGTTATACCTCTAGCTATGCAGCCAAGCATTCTACTTGCTTTGCCCAATTTATAATTTATACAATGTCAAGGAATACTGCATGACACAGAAAGTTACAAAGTATTCCTTAATTTGCTGAGGAAGAATAGTTCCTTGTATTTGAATACTCTAAACAAATAACTTTTGCCTAACTAACCCCAAATAAAAATTCTGAGAGACTATGTATCTATGCTGTTTTAGGAAAAGGAGATAAATCTTATGTTGAAAGCTGCAAAGTTTTTGTGGGGGTGTAGACCTAACAATAAGATTGTTTCAAATAAAACAAGTGATTTTTGGATGCAATTTTGCTTTCACTTATCTATAAGAAACGACAATAAGGTAAAGAGATTTAATATAGAAAATGTTGTGCATCCTACATTTATAGATTCTAGTAATATTCTTTTTATTAAAAAAACTGTTCACAAGAAAAGATATGTTCTGTCTCCTCCTTCTCTGGAGATTTATTATGATAACTCAATAAATTATACTTATTATTCATTATAATTGATAAATTATAATTCAATGTATTGTCATGTTTCCTTCCTTTTCTTCTCCAATATAGAGTAGCATACTTAATCCATGTCACAAAGATCCTTTAATACATGATTTGAACACCCATGGTATAATGAGAAGGGAGCAAATATCACCGTTGATTGATATTTGATCTTGAGTCTACCACCTGCCTTCCCTGCTATGCAAACTGTGAGTGATGACTAGGGCCCTTCTTTAGTTATTGGTCTGTCTAATAAATATCCAAAACTATGCTTGGACCTGCAGGGAATGTGTCATAAATTTCCTGCTGAATCAGCCTACGTAGGAAGAATTTTAGCTAAAGAATAACAGCTGTCCCTTAGCTGTGGGAAGCAGGGCAGGGAGCATCAATGTTACTCATTCCCATGAACTTGAAATTTGCACTAGGACAGCTTGGAAGGATCACTTAAAAGTTCATGCAAATCTTGAATCCCAAGGATGACAGATAACTGTCAGTTAATCAACAGGTTCCATTCTCATAATAAATGGATTGCTTAAATAGTAGTAGGGTTTTCTACCTGTTTGAGCAATGATGAAAAGGTAAATTATAACAAGACTGGTATAAATAAGTGGATAGGAGAGTGAATGGCTTACATCAATCTAAAATCAATGTAACATAATCTTAAACATTTGTGCTACTGTATCTGTCTCTCTCACTGAAATACTGCGCCTACAATTGCATACCATAAGCAGCAATTGTCGCCCGCCTGTCTGCCTGTTTCCTCAAGAACCTGAAAAATGTTCATCCAATTGGCACCCATAACTTGTGATTTGAAAGCTCATGGTATCAAAACAATTTCTCTGTGCTCTGTCCTTGACTTCAGAGGAGTTGTACTTTGACCATCAAATTCTAAGGGTTCAGTAGAGCATTTGCCTAAAAACCCAACAGCAGAGCTTTGGGCATTATAGCAACTGTAATATAGCAACTAAGCCAATAACAGGCTAAAGGGCTTTAGGAAACCTGGGTCTCTAATCTTGCTATGACCTTAAATAGCTTCTGTGTGACAAGGAACATGGTAAAAAAGAACATAATGATTTTTGGGAGCACCATTCTAACTTAGGCACTGTTAAGTTCATTTTCCATTTTCATTTATTTTCATTTATTTTCATTTATTTTAATTTATTTTAATTTATTTTCATTTATTTTATTTTATTTTATTTTATTTTATTTTCATTTATTTTATTATTTTATTTTATTTTCATTTATTTTATTTTCATTTATTTTATTTTCATTTATTTTCATTTATTTTATTTTCATTTATTTTCATTTATTTTCATTTATTTTCATTTATTTTCATTTATTTTCATTTATTTTCATTTATTTTCATTTATTTTCATTTATTTTATTTTATTTATTTTCATTTATTTTATTTTCATTTATTTTCATTTATTTTCATTTATTTTATTTTATTTTATTTTATTTTATTTTATTTTATTTTATTTTATTTTATTTTATTTTATTTTATTTTATTTTATTTTATTTTATTTTATTTTATTTTATTTTATTTTATTTTATTTTATTTTATTTTATTTTATTTTATTTTATTTTATTTTATTTTATTTTATTTTATTTTATTTTATTTTATTTTATTTTATTTTATTTTATTTTATTTTATTTTATTTTATTTTATTTTATTTTATTTTATTTTATTTTATTTTATTTTATTTTATTTTATTTTATTTTATTTTATTTTATTTTATTATTTTATTTTATTTATGCTGCCCTGGGTCTGCGGAGAGGGGCGGCATACAAATCCAATAAATAAATAAATAAATAAATAAATAAATAAATAAATAAATAAATAAATAAATAATAAATAAATAAATAAATAAATAAATAAATAAATAAATAAACAAATAATAAATAATAATAATAATAAATAAATAAATAATAATAATAATAATAATAATATTTATTTTGTCCAATACATAATACACATTGAAGAGAAAGATATGTAATAATATAAGTAAAGAAAAGAATAGAAGATAAGATATAAAAGTACAGTGATCCCTCTATTATCGCGAGGGTTCCGTTCCAAGACCCCTCACGATAATCGATTTTTCGGGATGTAGGGTTGCGGAAGTAAAAACACCATCTGCGCATGCGCGCCCTTTTTTTCTATGGCCGCACATGCGTAGATTGTGGAGTTTGCGTTCCCCGCCGCCCACCCAAAGGAGAAACCCGATTCGGCTCCTCGCTGCTGCTGTGCTACCGAGCAGATCAGCTGCTGGGCGGCCGAAGGAACCTTCCCTGGGTCTTCCCGGCCACCCACGCAAAGGGGAAACCCCAGCTCCTCGCTGATGCCCGCCGCTCGCCCGCCCGCCAGCAAGAGGGGGAAAACCCAGGGAAGGTTCCTTCGGCTGCCCAGTAGCTGATCTGCTTGGCGCAGCAGCAGCGAGCAGACGAAGATCGGGGTTTCCCAGCCGCCCACGCAAAGGGGAAACCCCGGCTCCTCACTGATGCCCCCGCTCGCCCGCCCGCCGCCCGCCAGCAAGAGGGGGAGAGATAGAGAAAGAGAGAGAAGGAAAGAAAGAGATGAGAGAGGGAGGAAGAGAGTGTGAGAGAGGAAGAAGCAAGATAGAGAAAGAGAGAGAGAAAGAAAGATGAGAAAGGAAGGAAGAGAGTGACGTCAACGGGTGGAAAAATCGCGATATAGCATTTCGCAAAGATCGAGATCGCGAAACTCGAGGGATCACTGTATAGGTGAACATATTTGAAAGGAAGAAAAGATAAATGAGATAAGGAGAGACAATTGGACAGGGGACGGAAGGCACACTGGTGCACTTATGCATGCCCCTTACTGACCTCTAAGGAATCTAAGGTCAATCGTGGATAGTCTAAGGGAAAAATGTTGGGGGTTAGGGGTTGACACTACTGAGTCGGGTAATGAGTTCCACGCTTCGACAACTCGGTTGCTGAAGTCATATTTTTTACAGTCAAGTTTGGAGCGGTTAATATTAAGTTTGAATCTGTTGCGTGCTCTTGTGTTGTTGCGATTGAAGCTGAAATAGTCATTGACAGGTAGAACGTTGCAGCATATGATCTTGTGGGCAATACTTATATCGTGTTTTAGGCGACGTAGTTCTAAGATTTCTAGACCTAGGATTGATAGTCTGCTTTCGTAGGGTATTCTGTTTCGAGTGGAGGAGTGAAGGGCTCTTCTGGTGAAGTATCTTTGGACATTTTCAATTCTGTCTCTAGGTTTTGAATTGGGTTTCAGAAAGCATGTAGTGTTAAAAATATGCTTTTATAAGAAACAAACATGTTTGATACTGTTGTGAGTGGTCCACGACCAGATCAATTAGTCACAGATTCGGAGGAGGGACCAGGTCAGTCTTGGTACTCTAGGCCAGTACTTTTGGCAAATGAGTCAGAGAGTGAGAGTGGGGGAGAATTGGAATCTGAGAAACCTGAGGAACCTCCAGAGACTGTAGAAACCCCAATGATGGCAATGTCTGAGTCAGAGGAGGAGAGAGACATTGGAAATCAGGAGCCCCTATTAGATACCCGGATTAGAAAATTACAAGTAGGCAGGAATATCTTTACAGGAAAGGTTCCAGAAGATGAGTCTATGGAAGAAAGTCTAGGCAGTGAATATCTCAAGGAAACAGTTGATCAAATCCAGACAGTATATAAGTGAGGAATCATGGGTAAAAAAGGTGTGGAGATCAAACACTTGTAATGATGGAAGTCCAAGATTCAGGGTTCCAGAAATGCTTCACTAGTAAACTGCTCTTAAATCCATTGAACAGAGGTACAGCTGTCTGAAGAAAACTTGGACATCCGTGAGTGAAAGACGTTATCTCACTGAGGAATGTTTTAATTAGCTTTGATTCTCAGCTGCAGCCCTTTTCTTATCTCTTAGCCAATTTAACTAGGAAAGCTGCCAACATGGACTGAAGTGCCTAACCTTGCTTGTATAAATCTTATTTTAAATATAAAAGTGTTTGATTTGAAATCTCTGTGTGTGGATTCTCTCTTTGTTCTGATCTGAGTAGGCCAGAATAGAACAGATGCATTAGTTTCAGATTCTTAGAAACTGTACAATGTACAAAATTAACATATTGTACATCACTTATAATAGTGATTATCATTATTGATAAGGGTCTTGTTGCATGCTGAAAGTTGAAAGTTATCATAGTACAGTAGTCCCTCACCTATCGCTGGTGTTACGTTCCAGACCTGGCCGCGATAGGTGAAATCCGCGATGGGGAATTTATCGACTGATAGTACTTATTTAAGTATTTATATTGTAATTGTTTGGTAAGTTTTCATTGTTTTAAGTGTTTATAAACCCTTCCCACACAGTATTTATTTTAGATACAGTATTTAAATACAGTATTTACAATTTTAGATATATTTTTTTTGAAAAACCTGCCTATCGAGTTTGGCGGGCTGTTTAAATCTGCCGATCGACTTCCTCAAAACCCCGCGAACCAGCGAAGATCCGCGAATGATTTTTCTCATTAATATTTCTTGAAAACCCGCGATGAAGTGAAGCCGCAGTAGGTGAAGCGCGGTATAGCGAGCGACTACTGTAAAAGGTTTTATGGATTATTCCCCTAGTCCATATTGTTGTGAGTGCTCCTTATTTTTTATTTATTTATTTATTTTTTTTATTTTTTTTATGTATTCTTTGTCCAATATACAATACATATAAAAGAATAGACATAATATATAGAAAGATAGAAAGTAAGAAAGAAGAGAAGTAGAAGGAAAGGAGAAAAAATATATGATATATGAGATAAGGAAAGACAATTGGACAGGGGATGATAGGCACATCAGTGCACATGTACACCCCTTACTGGCCTCTTAGGAACCTGGAAAGGTCAATCGTGGAGAGTCTTAGGGAGAAATGTTGGGGGCTGGGGGCTGACACCACTGAGTCCGGCAATGAGTTCCACGCTTCGACAACTCGATTGTTAAAGTCATATTTTTTACCGTCAAGTTTGGAGCGGTTAATATTAAGTTTGAATCTGTTGCGTGCTCTTGTGTTGTTGCTGTTGAAGCTGAAGTAGTCGTCGACTGGAAGGACGTTGCAGCATATGATCTTGTGGGCAATACTTAAATCGTGTTTTAGGCGCCACAGTTCTAAGCTTTCAATATCCAGGATAGTTAGTCTATTTTCGTAAGATATTCTGTTTCAAGTGGAGGAGTGAAGGGCTCTTCTGGTGAAATACCTTTGGACGTTTTTGAGAGTGTTGATGTCTGAGATGTGGTGTGGGTTCCAGACAGATGAGCTGTATTCGAGAATGGGTGAAGGGTTTTGTAGGCTCTAGTCAGTAGTGAGAGATTGCCAGAGCAGCCTCCAGAAGTATCAGATTTGTCAGCCTCCAGAAGTATCAGATATTGATGATGAGGAAACAGAGGTTTTAGCTCATCCTGGATTAAGAAGATTATCTGAAGATAGTTGGGAAGAGAGTGTAGGAGACAATGAGTTAGAAGTTAGTATGGAAAAGCATTCATCCCATGGGTAAATCCTAGGTTTAGGAAGAAATTCTTGGGAAAAAGTTCAGAATCTGCAGGTTAGAATTGTATAATAGGTGAGACGTAATTTTCAGAGATGAACGGAAGGAGAAGATGCTTTTGGACAAACAGCGTAGTTGAAATATGGCATGAATTCCTAGCTCCTGAAAAGTAAGCTTTTGATAAACCATGACAAATTGTGCTAATTTAGATTAGAAAGAACTCTTAACAAAGCCCTTAGTACTGAGAAACCCCTCCGCTGTTAGAAATTTATAGCCTTGCATCTTTAGCTCGTTAGCTTGGAATGTGACTTTGCATCATAAGATTCCCTGTGCATGATCTCGCAACACTGTGTGTAACTGTTGCTATCTATTCTGTATAAAGAGAATAAAATATTTATTTGTTTGAAAAATCAAAGCCTTGAGAAGAGATTTGTGGATTTGCATCAGCTAGATCAGAACACATATATGTCTTAATCAATTTCTTCATTTTTAAGTTGTAAAATTCTTTTTTTTAATGCAACAGACCATGACAATTAACATATAAAAACCAGGGGTGGGCTATTGCATGGACGGAACAGAACGCAGTGGGGTAGCGAAAATGGAGCTCTCCCCCAGGACACCCAATTTGCACTGAAAGATGTTGAAAGAAAATGCAGGGTGTCCTGCATAAGCCACGCCCACAGTGTGGTAGTAAAAAGTATGGTAGCCTTCACTGATAAAAACTGATTGAAAGATTTATTATTCCATTCTTATATTTTTGTAATATTAAACAAGGCATGGGTCTGAGTTATCTGATAGTTCCCCTCTCCCCAATTATATCATTCTGCATCACTAGATTTGGTAGACTGGCTGTTGTGGGTACCATTGTCTAGGGATCTTTATTTGATGGGTCTTGGAATGCGTATCTTCTCCATCATAATGGTGCCTACCTTATGGAACATTTTTCCTCCCAAAATTAAAAAAGGGAGAGATTATTATTATTATTATTTATTGGATTTGTATGCCGCCCCTCTCCATAGACTCGGGGCAGCTAACAAAAATGATAAAAACAGCATGTAACAATCCAATACTAAAACAACTAAAAACCCTTATTATAAAACCAAACATACACACAAACATGCCATGCATAAATTGTAAAGGCCTAAGGGGAAGGAATATCTCAGTTCCCCCATGCCTGATGGCAGAGGTAGGTTTTAAGGAGCTTACAAAAGGTGAGGAGGGAGGGGGCAACTCTAATCTCTGGGGGGAGCTGGTTCCAGAGGGCCGGGGCTGCCATAGAGAATGCTCTTCCCTTGGGTCCCACCAAATGATATTGTTTAGTTGACGGGACTTGGAGAAGGCCCACTCTGTGGGACCCAACAGTTTCCGTGCTGTAGCCGGGCCTGAATATTGACTGCTGAGGGCCTAGATAATCGGCTTCTTCCAAGGACCATTGGAGTTGGAGCACCACCAACTTCTCAACAACCTTCCCCATAAAGGGAAGGTTGGAGACTGGCCGGTAGTTGTTAAGAATGGCTGGGTCCAGGGAAGGCTTCTTGATATCATGGCATAATGGTTAAAATGCTGAGCTTTGAGGAGATACAGATGGTAAACCTTTATTAGGCATGGAAGTCAGCTAGATGATCTGGGCTAGTTACTTCCCCTCAGCTCAAATCAACATCAGTCTCCCTGACAAGCTAACTGGCAAAACCCTTTGTCACGTTATCCATTGATTGTTTTGTTGTAAAGACTAGATGAGCATATAAATATGCTCATAATATAAACGGATTCTGCAAGTTGGACTGGGGACTAATGCAAAAGAGAACAATAAGTCCAAAGGGACTTTTTCCCCGTACAAAATAGTAAGTATATGTAAATAAATATTTGATCCATCTTTCAGCTTGAATAATTTGTGATCACTGATATTTTTACTCTGTTTTGCAGATAATTACATAATCTGTAGCCAAGTAAAATAGAATTTGTTGATCCTCATAGCTTTAATTGTGATCAATAATGGCCAACCGGGCTACTGTTAACTGCAGGAACAATACTTCAAGAGCAGCAATCTTTTCTTCAGAAAAAGATAATCAAGCAACTTCAGAGTGCTTTGTGGATCTAGCTGTGACAGCAAAATAGACCCCTCCTGAAAATAGTGATTTCACTGTTTTCTAGTAAAAAGAGGCCTTTTGGCCCACTTTAAAGGCAGGAAAGTTATCAATTTATATTGGCCACAGGAAACTTTAAGTTGAGTGTTTTCTGTTTATATATAAAAGTGTAGAACAGAGCAATAGAAATGATATTGAATACTCACATTGCAGAACTTTCAGGCCTTAAAATGATACATGTTATAACAGTGAAAACATGGCTATAGCTGATTGAGGAACAGATTACAAACTGCTTATGTATGTGTTCCAAATCACATTTAAGCAGACGAACGAAGCCAACCCATTTCCTTAATAAGGTCTTGAACATATATCCATCATTTTCAAGGAATCACTTTGAAATTCATTGACAGAACTAGAAGAACTGTGGAAAGAAATTAAAAGAGTTGTTAAAGCTGGATGTAAAAAAAAAAAGATTGCCAAAGACCAAGAAATTGAAGAAAGCAAACCGGGTGACAGAATAAATGGTAGAAATTGCCAAGAAGAGAAGAGGAACCAAAGCCAAGAAATAACAAAATCTCAGGAAGAAGTTAACAAAAAAATTCAGAGAGCTGTTATACAAGATAAGAAGTATTAAAGTGACATCTGTAAAGACACTGAAAATGGAAACAGATACGGCAAAACAAGGAAGTTTTCCAAAAGATCTTTGAACTCAGAGGAGGTTCCAACCTTAAATTAGTATGCTAAAGAATGCCAACAGATAGCAACTGATTCAAAGATCACAGATGGAAGAAGAGTTCTGAAACTCTATTAGTACAGATGTCAACATTTAGCAAAGCTTAGATTTCCTATTTATAAGAATCTCTAGTACTAGAAAATGAAGTTAGATTACAATTCCAATTTTTATCAAGTTGGAAAGCTACAGGGACTGATGGAATACTTGTAGAAATATGGGAAGCTATGGGAGAAGAATTAGTAAAGATTCTAAACAAACCATGCAAGCCAATTTGGGGGAAAAACACAATGGCTACGCATATTGGAAGAAACCAATATGCATGCTGATACAAAAAAAGAGAGGAAAACCTAACAGAATGTGCAACTATTGTACAGTGTTTTTAATTTCACATGCCAGAAAAATAACAGTTAACATCTCAAACACAAATTAGAAGCCTACAAGGAAAGAGAGATACCAGATGTTAAAGCTGGCTTTAGAAAAGGCCAAGCAACAAGATATACTATTATTGATATATGTTGGCTAACTGAGAAAACATAAAAATACAACCCCACTCCCCTCCTAAAAACAGTCCATATGTATTTCATGGACTATAGAAAGGCTTTTACTAAAATAATCTAAATCGGTGATTGTAAAACTTTTTTTTCTCAGGTGACAAAAGCACTCACACCCATAATTCAATGCCCCTGTGTCCCGCCCCACATATGCGTACACAGTCCCCCCCCCCATGGTGCCCTGTCCCCATGCATCCCCCCATACCATTTCTTGCCCTCCATAGGCTTCAGAGGTTTTCTTGAAGCCTGGGGAGGGCAAAAACATCTTCCCCACTTCCCCCAGAGGTCCTCCAGAGGCCAAAAATGGTGTCCCAGAGCCTCCATACCAGCAAAAAATCAGCTGGCAAGCACACATATGCACACTGGAGTTGAGCTAGGGCAATGACTCGTGTGCTAGTAGATATGGCATGCCATAGGTTCGCCAATACGGATCTAAATGATCTCATGTGAAACTCTAGACAGGTAGAAAGTCCCAAGTAGAATATCCAAACCAAATTGCTCCTGGTTGGCAATAGTGAGTGAGTTCTATATTCTCTTTATATTTATTCAATCTATCAGAGAATAGAGATATATTTTAGACTGGAAGGAGGACAGCCAAAAAAAAATTGGGTCTTATATTATGTAAATATACAAAAGATCAAACTAGCAACAATATATGCAGAAAATAGCCTTAGAAATGACAATATTTAAATATTAAATTGCTGGGTAGCTTTTGTCTATTCTTATACTTGCTTGTCTTCATTGTATCTTTTAAAAAAGAATATAAGAAATAAGCGGAAAGTGAAAAATAATTGGAGACACTGAAATACAGAGTAGATAACAACATAACCGAAATATCACAAAGCTACTGTAATACATTTCAATAAATATTTGGAATGTTATAGTATTATGAAATATTCTTTTCTAATCAATATCCAGCATTGAGCTTTAAGCTTAAAACCCCCCCACTGATAAACATTGATCTCATTAAAAGAATTTACAAATAGTATATAATGAATGCTATAAAATATACAAGTTAAAATATGAGCTCTAAAACCCAAACCCATGGTACAATTCCATGTGAGATTGCAGTCCAAGAATGATTTCCAATTAAAATTACCTGTATTAAAATTAAATACTGTTCTGTCGGGCTCTCTGGTAGAATCCTCCCAAAAATTCACAGGTACAAATTTCAGACACAAACAAGTTTGAAAATTCAAAACAATGTTGTTTATAATGAAAATTCACTTAAACCAAGCCCTCTTTTGGTATAGCAAAGAACACTCCTCTCCAAACAAACTGGTAATTTGTACAAGTCCCTTATCAGTTCTGTGATACTTAGCTTGCAGCTGTGAGGTAATTCACAGTCCTTCTTCTTTTACAAAGTGAAACACACTTTGCTCTGGTTTAGTTTCAAAGCGGGGAAAAATCAGCACACAAAAAGTCAAAGTCAGTAAAGCAGTCACGAAACACAAAGATCAGATAATCCTCCACAATGGCCAAACCCACAGGCTGCTATTTATAGCAGCCTCACTAATTACCACAGACCCACCCAACCACAGGTGGCCTCATTTTCTTTGATAATAATCTTTCAGTTGTTGTTACCTATGCATGGCTCTCCGCATGCGAGGCTGTATAATTAACTCTTGTTCTGAATCCAAGGAGGAGCTAGATAATTGATCTCCTTCTGAGCTGTCTGCCCCACTCTCCTCCTCCCTGTCACTCATGTCTTCTTGGTCAGAGGAGCCTTCATCAGCAGATTCCACTGGGGGCAAAACAGGCCTGCAGCATGTGGATGTCTCCCCCACATCCACAGTCCTTGGGGCACGAGCAGGGCCAGAGCTAACCACAAGTACCATGTCATGTTAACCTTTTAAGTACATTATTTTAGACATTGAGACATATTTCCATAGTTTAGTTAGCCATTTTTTTCAAATATGGACTCAAATATCTTTTTGAATAAAAGGTAAATATAGATCTTGCTTCCATTAACATATAAAATTCCAAGTTTAGTATATTTTAAAAAGTTTCAGCCTTGGTAGAAATTAAAATATATATTTGGTTGCAATAGGATTGAAGCTTTCAAAATGTGGCTTTTATGCAGTGAATCACTTTCCAATATTGTTGGTCTTTACAATACTCACAATATTGAGAACACATATGAAGGAAAGATCTAACCTCCTTGTTATATTTCCAACACTTTTAAGAAAAACAATTATCTATTTTAGCAATCAGAATAGGAGTGACATCCATTTTTAGAACATCTAATATCAGTTCCCTATAATCATTAAAGAAATTTAATATTTTGCCGAAGAGACGGAGTAACGACACGGACACAAGAGCTGGATTTAAACTTGGGTCATTTTATTAATAATAATTTGCATAATTTATTTTAATAAATTAGCATAAATTAGCATAAATTAGCATAAAATCAACATGCTTAACTATGACCCAAACAGTGGACCTGCAGGGTCAAACAAATACTTCCGGGGCGGAAATTTATTTATTTATTTATTTATTATTTGGATTTGTATGCCGCCCCTCTCCGAAGACTCGGGGCGGCTCACAACAAGTGAAAAACAATCCAATACAATCCAATTAATTAAAATATTATAAGTTTAAGAAAATCCCCTATACTAACATACACACATACAGGCATACCATATATAACTTCAACGTGCCCAGGGGGAGATGTTTAGTTTCCCCATGTCTGACGGCAAAGGTGGGTTTTGAGGAGTTTACGGAAGGCAGGAAGAGTAGGGGCTGTTCTGATCTCCGGGGGGAGTTGGTTCCAGAGGGCCGGTGCCGCCACAGAGAAGGCTCTCCCCCTGGGGCCCGCCAACCGGCATTGTTTAGTTGACGGGACCCGGAGGAGGCCCACTCTGTGGGACCGAATCGGTCGCTGGGATTCGTGCGGCAGAAGGCGGTCTCGGAGATATTCTGGTCCAGTGCCATGAAGGGCTTTAAAGGTCATAACCAACACTTTGAATTGTGACCGGAAACTGATCGGCAGCCAATGCAGACTGCGGAGTGATGGTGAAACATGGGCATACCTGGGTAAGCCCATGACTGCTCTCGCAGCTGCATTCTGCACGATCTGAAGTTTCCGAACACTTTTCAAAGGTAGCCCCATGTAGAGAGCATTACAGTAGTCGAACCTCGAGGTGATGAGGGCATGAGTGACTGTGAGCAATGAGTCCCGGTCCAGATAGGGCCGCAACTGGTGCACCAGGCGAACCTGGGCAAACGCCCCCCTCGCCACAGCTGAAAGGTGGTTCTCTAATGTGAGCTGTGGATCGAGGAGGACGCCCAAGTTGCGGACCCTCTCTGAGGGGGTCAGTGATTCCCCCCCCAGGGTAATGGACGTAGCAATCAACATTCCTGGGCAACTATGGGCGTAGCTCGATGCTAGTCCAGGTGAGGGACCTCTCCCTCACCTGAGACCCTGCCATGCACTCGCATGAGGGGGGTCCCGCCGGCGCACCCCTACCCGGGGACTTCAATGTGTGGGACCCAAAGACAGGTTCCCCCCAACTGCTCAGGTAGCACCCCACCATGAGCTTGGAGAGAACCTGTCAATCATCCCCAAAGATGCCCAAGGGAGAACGCACAGTTGCTAACCACCACCCAGGTTTCCGCCCCTAACCTGCCTACCCAAATGACCAAAGGTAAGCCAATCAACCTAATTAAATGCAAGCACCCCCTAACCGCACATCCATCTCCCCAGTGTGGAATGGGCGAAAAAACGACCTTGCCTAACGGGCGAAGCTGCAAAAAATTCCCATTCGGCCCCCCTAGGGGCGACCCAATAGTAGCACACTGCAAAATAGGGAGGGCGGGCGGGTGTCTGCTCCAGCTGCCGGTCCGGGTGAGAAGGCTTGGCCCAGGGCCCGCAGGCCCTTAAATAGGGCCAGCAAGCCCCGCCCCTGATCGGCAGCAACGTCAGGCCTCGTAGGCCTGATTTTCGGCCGAAATCTCATCTCACGAGATTTCGGCCGAAAACAAGATGGCGGCCGCCATGAGGGAGTCCGGTGTCTGCCCGGTCCCTCCGGCAAATGCTGCCAGCCGGTAAGTCGACCGGCGCTATTTCCATTGACATTCCTACTCTTGTGTGTCTATAAATATATTTGTAGTCTTTCTCCATTTAATGGTACAATCTTTAAATTGTTCAGATTTTGAATCATAGTTATGCACAGTCAAACATAAACCATATGTAAATTGGTAAGTATTATGACTTTTAAGATTTTTAGGTTTGGTCAAGCTTCTCAGTGTATAATTCATTTATTGTTGCACTGGTTATTTGAAGATATTTAAGCTAATTAAATATGAAAGAAAATGGTATAGTAAGAGATTCATAAGATTTTATCTTTGTTCTGTTATTAATAAAAGCTTAAAGAAATTATCTCTTCACTGAGCAAATTTCTTCTGCTTTTTAGGATCCTCTATCAACAATAAATGAACCAGCTGTCATAAAATACACTGCAGATTAGCATTTGGTAGAAAGGCAATGAAGAAAAGATATTCGTAGGTTTTTCCTGTCACACTCTTTAGAAGTAAAAGTTGGATCTTGAAGAAGCAGAATAGAAAGAACTTTTGAATGCGCTCTTGCAAAGAATACCATATAGAATAAATCAATCATTTGAGGCACAAATAGCCAGGTTAAAGTTGTCAAATTTTCAACGCAACATCCAAAGGCTCAGTTCTCTCAAGAAGTCTATGTTAACTGGGAAAGGGTGGAAGGAATGCCCAGCCGGCGACTTACCGCCGGCTAGGATTTGCGGCAGGGCCAGGGAAACGTGGCCCTCGGCGTAGCCGCCATCTTGAATGGCCGGGATCTCACGAGATTTTGTGAGATCCCGGTCTTGCCTTGTCATCGGCACCAACCAATGACGTTGCTGGGGCGGGGCCTGCTAGCCCTTTATAAAGGGCTGCGCAGGCTTGGGGCTTCCTTTTCGCCCCAGACAATGAGCAGGCAAACACCTGCCCGCCCTCCCTATCTGTCAGTGTGCTACAGGGGTCACCCTTAGGGGGCCGAATAGGAATTTTTGGCGGTCTCGGTATTTTTCTGCAACTGTTTTTTCACCTATTCCACACTGTGGTGCGGGACAGATGGTTAGGGGGTGTTTTCGCTCCCCGATTAGTTCTAATTGGCTTACCTCTGGTCATTGGGTTGGCAGGTTAGGGGCGGAAATTGGGAGGTGTTTAGCAACTGCGTATTCTCCATTGGGCATCTTTGGGGATGATTGGCAGACTCTCTCCAAGGGCTCATGGTGGCTTTTAAACCGGCCTGAGCAATTGGGGAGAACCTGCCTCTGGGTCTCGCCCATTTCAATTCTCTTTCAGGGATTGGACGGCGAGACCTCCCACATGCGAGGCCCCTTCACCTGGATCAGCATGGAGTAATGTCCTAAGTTGCCCCAGAAGTTTTTACTATGTCATTTCCGCCCCGGAAGTATTTCAGTTGACCTCTGCGGGTCCATGTTAGGTTGAATTAAATTAATTAATTAAATTAATGAAAATGACCCAGTTTTAAATCCAGCTCTGTGTCCACATTGTTATTCTGCCTCTGCTGCAAAGAGAAGAGGATTACTAGCAGCAAGGTGGATGGATTGAATTACAGGTGCATCATTAAAAGGTCAGAAGAATTTGTTGTGGTTAGCTCTGGCCCAGCTCCTGCCCCAAGGAATGTGGAGGTGGATGTGGGGGAAACATCCACATGTCATAGGCCTGTTTTGCTCCTGATAGAGTCAACTAGTGAATTATCCGATGACAAAGGAAGTGTGGGTGTGATGGAAGAGGGGGGCTTGGCTGACAGCCCAGGAGGAGATCAATCTTCCTTATCTTCGTTGGATTCGTTGGATTCAGATGAGGAATGTATGACAGACCCACACATGGGTAGAGCTATGCATAGGAGAGAACAACTTAAACATATTACAGGAGATAAGAGAGGCCACCTGTGGTTGGGTGGGGCTCCAGTAATTAGAGCTGCTGATAAAATAGCAGCGTGCTGGCTTGGCCGTTGTGGAAGATTATCTGATTGTAGTTCGTCAAGACTGTGACTTGCTGTTTCCTGATTATATTCAAGACTTTGTTTGAATTCCCGGACTCTGGACTATAATTCATTGTGTTTATCCTTGTGTGGACAACAGTAGCTCTGAGCCAATTCCCAGTTACTGGGTTAGTAATTGGATTTATTATTAGACTTCGTTCTTGTATTGTCTTTAAAGTGTACAAGAAATCCCTTTGAAGTTTAAAAGGAAGGTTTTTTCCCTCTATTCTGTTGATAAAGAACATTTACTTTCATTCCCTCGTGTGTGTGTGTCTGCTTGGATTAATTAACCTGTAATTAAGGGTGGGTGGCACACGCCGGCAGAACAGAATTTGGACAGATCATTGAGCAGGAGAACTGTTGATGTAGTCACTAACAGTCAATATGTGACTTGATGGCATACAATAAATCAACCACAACAATATAACTTACATGTACGTTATTGTCAAGATCAATAGAACTTTGATGTAATAGTTTCATTGTGAAATTCTTACTACATTTCCTTTTTGTCAGAGTTTATCATGCAGTTCTATAGATGTTTACACAGAAGCAATTAATGTTCTCAATGGGACTTTCCTCTGGAAAATTGAACATTAGAATAATAGAAAAGAATGATCAGACTAGATTATTAACTGGTCTTAGACTAAGAATACTTAGAATAACTTTATTGTCATTTTGAATGTACACTAATCAGCATACATTAAAATGAAATTTTAATGCATGCAGCTCCCAAAGGGTCTCCACCTCTAAAATACACTACATAAACATGGCAAAATAAATACCTACATAGATAGATAGATAGATAGATAGATAGATAGATAGATAGATAGATAGATACATACATACATCCAGGGGTGGGCTACTGCCTGGACATGGGGGAACACAGTGGGGTAGCAAAAATGTAGCTCCACCCCAGAGCACCCAATTTGCACTGAAAGATGTTGAAAGAAAATGCAGGGCGTCCTGCATAAGCCACACCCACAGCATGGTAGTAAAAATTTTGGCAGCCCTTCACTGAATAGATTATACGACATGGAGAAACAGTGGTCTATTCTATCTGTGAGATGCAACAGGCACAAGTATTTTCAGGAAAAATGTATTCTTGCCATCCATATAGAGTGGAACATTTTAGTGTTATTTATTTATTTATTTATTTATTTATTTATTTATTTATTTATTTATTTATTTATTTATTTATTTATTTATTTATTTATTTATTTATTTATTTATTTATTTATTTATTTATTTATTTATTTATTTATTTATTTATTTATTTATTTATTTATTTATTTATTTATTTATTAGTTGGACTTGTATGCCGCCCCTCTCCGAACTTTGTTATATTGCGGATATGTGGACCAACATCCAGAAGTCTTGGCAAAAGTCATGCTGGGTGAGAAATTTTTAGCAATCTAACTTTACTTCTTATAGTAGTAAATAATTTATTCTATTTGTGTTTCAATAATCTCAGAAACTTTATTTTCTTTATTAATAATCCAGCTTTTAAAAATAATTTATAGAAATGTCATAATCTTCAAATAGCAGATATTTCTCACATTCATGGCTATATCCCTGTGAATTTTTACAACTAGGAAGATAACTTTTTTCCTATGTTCATTGCATTATATTGACATAAACATTTTAAAATAAATAAAACATCTATGATTATCATTTTATTATAAATAATTGTTTTTAATATAAATAGTAAATGGTTCATGTTTTCTTCAGCTGTAATAGTTTATCAGTTATCACTCAATACTTCCTTTACATATCTGCTCAGAAATATTTTTTTTCCAGTTTGCTACAAAATCTGTATAAGAATGTGTGAAGCTCTATTTACATCTAGTTCTTTTGTATATGTATTTATAACATCTTTCTGTTGAAGCAATAAGTCCTACAAGGATTCTTTTCGGACAGTTTCAAGAATTATAAATATAATTATAAATATAAATTTCCCATGTAGGATTTGGAAATTTCTGGCGACGTTTCGATGAGGTCCCACTCGTCATCTTCAGGCTGGTGTTTCTGTCCTTGTTCTAGGGTGAACACAGCGAGACCTGAGCTGCCTTCCTTCTATAAATACTGGTGGCTGGGTGTGGTTTGATGGCTCAGCAATTGCCTGCTGTGTGGAAACTTCCTGGTGAGTCAGTGGGGTAACACCTGGGGTCGTTGATGTAGCTGAGGTATGCTGATTAGTTAATGGTTGTGGATTAGGCGTGATATCCTGAGTAGTTGGAGCTTGCAGGCCACTTGATTGTTTTGCAATGTGTGTTCTGAGTCTGGTTTCAGTTTCTATGGATGGGATACATTTGAGGGCTGGTTTCCAGATGTCTAGTACGCGGGAGGTATCATCCCGCTTGTTCATATTTTGGGGATGTTTTTCTATCTTGATGGCTTCCATGATTATTCTTTTGCTGTAGTGTTCTGTTTTGGAAATTAATTTGGTACTGTCAAAATCAATTTCATGTCCTGTGGTTTTGAAGTGTTGGAAAAGGGAGGAGGTTTTTTTCTTTTTTCCTTAATGCATTCTTATGTTCTGCAACATGTGCATTTACTCTCCTGTTAGTTTGTCCAATATATGTGGCTGGGCAGATTTTACACGGTATTTGATAAACTCCCTGGTTTTCTAGCAGGATATTGTCTTTGGGGTTTCTTAGGATGTTGGCTATTTTTTTATCTGTACCAAAGGCTGTCTTGATGTTGTGTTTGCGGAGAATTTTGCTGATTTTATCTGTGGTGCCTTTGATGTAAAGGAGGAGGGTGATGCCATATATATATAAATCAACTTTCCATATTCTAAACATACCATATTCTAAACATACTATTCATACTAAAACATATGAAGAACAATTGCAGCAATTGGGTATGCCTACCCAGTGAAAAGAAGGACTGGGGTGAACATGATAGCAGTATTCCAGTACAGTGGCATCTCGGTACTCGAACGCTTTGGTTCTCGTACATTTCAGATACCGAACAAAATTTTCGGCAAAAATTTGCTTCGGTATCTGAACAAAAATTTGGATACCGAACAGCCACAGAAAATTTTGTTTATTATCTGAAATGAGGGGACGGGGTGAGAAGGAATGGGAGTCGGAATCCGACATGCCCATTCTGGCCGCCCACTAAACAGCCTCCCAGTCGTGCTCCAAGCAGTAGGGAGTGGGGGGGCGGCTGCAATACCGTCAGTTTCGGGGGAGCTCCTTTCCTCAGTGGTTCGTCTTCTCTTTAAGCAGTTACACCAACTTTCTCTTTCCCGAGAGTAGCGACGGCAGCAGAGGCTTTCCTTAGAGCAGTAGCAGCGCTGGGAACGTCAGCGGCTTCCCTTTCTCATCTCACGTTCCCGGCGCTGCTGCAATACTGTCAGTTTCGGGGGGGCTCCTTTCCTCAGTGGTTCGTCTTCCCTTTAAGCAGTTACACCAACTTTCTCTTTCCCAAGAGTAGCGATGGCAGCAGAGGCTTTCCTTAGAGCAGCAGCAGCGCCGGGAACGTGAGATGAGAAAGGGAAGCCGCTGACGTTCCCGGCGCTGCTACTGCTCTAAGGAAAGTCTCTGCTGCCGTCGCTACTCTCGGGAAAGAGAAAGTTGGTGTAACTGCTTAAAGGGAAGACGAACCACTGAGGAAGGGAGCCCCCCAAAACTGACGGTATTGCAGCCGCCCCCCCCACTCCCTACAGCTTGGAGCGGAAGGGTGTAGGAAGGGTGGGGGTGGCTCAATACCATCAGTTTCGGGGGGGCTCCTTTCCTCAGTGGTTCGCCTTCCCTTTAAGCAGCTACACCAACTTTCTCCTTCCTGACGGTGGCAGAGGCTTTCCTTAGAGCAGCAGCAGCACCAGGAACGTCAACGGCTTCCCTTTCTCATCTCACGTTCCCGGCGCTGCTGCTGCTCTAAGGAAAGCCGCGGCCGCCGTCACTACTGCCGGGAAAGAGAAAGTTGGTGTAACTGCTTAAAGGGAAGAAGACGAACCACTGAGGAAAGGAGCCCCCCCCGAAACTGCCCCCCCCTTACTACAGCTTGGAGTGCTTAGACCTCATATCTTTATCCCATAGGAAATAAAGGAAATAGGGGCTGGAAACCAATTAAACCAATTTCTATTATTTCCTATGGGATAAATTAATTCGGTACTCGACCAAATCGGTTCTCGACCACACTTCTGGAACGAAATGTGGTCGAGAACCGAGGTACCACTGTATTTGAATTCTGCCACAAAGAAGAGAAGGTCAACCTATTTTCAAAAGCTCCAGATGGCAAGACAAGGAACAGTGCTGGAAACCAAACAAGGAGAGAAGCAACCTGGAATTGATGATAAATTTCTTAACGGTGAGAACAATTAACCTGTGGAATGGCTTGCTTCAGAAGTTGTGGGTGTTTCCATCACTGAAGGCTTTTAAGAGATTGAACAGCTGCTTTCCTGAAATGGTATAGGGTCTCCTGTGAGTTGGGGGTTGGACTAGAACACTTCTAATTCTATTACTCTCTCTTCTGTAGGTTGGATTTGCATGACAATGGTTTCTGTCATCTATAGTATAAGAGTAGTACACTTTCCATCCTCCACATCATTGTTTTTAGTATTCTTACCTAAATAGAAAAGAGGGCAGGCTTTTCCCCCCTGATTTTTATTTCGCAGAGGAATGTTTACTGATTCAAAGTTCATTGGAATGCATACCATTTTCCATGATGTGCCACTGTGCCAGAGATGTTACGTGAGTTAGTTTGTTTGGTTTTGGAGGTGGGTTTCTGTGTTGTTTTTGCTGCTGGTGGTGGGAACTGGAAAGGTTTAATTAAAAAATAGATTTCAGGACCATAAATCAGCCCATGATCATGGGATCAGCAACTGAATTGAGCTCCGTGTAGTTTATTCAATTCATAGGGCAAATACTACAACGCCTGGTTGTTTTGTGGTTAGGTCACAGGGGAGGAGACAAGAACACAAGAAAACCAATTATGCTCGTGGACAAGTTTCACCCCTTATGTATAACACTAGGACACATGTTTGCATCAATAATGTCCTGGGAGTTTATTTACTATGACTTGGGAAAAAACCCACCCTGGGTTTTGCTACTCTGGCAAAACTCCATGATGACCACAGAGGAAAAAAAATAGTCAAACATTCTCACCTTAGTTACCCTTTCCTCTAGCATAATTATTGCTTCCCAAAGAAGGAAGGGAATAAGAATGAAATGCCAACCTATAGCAATTTTGACTGCATGATTTTTAATTGAAAATTTTCCTGGAAAAGCAATGAAGTTGAAATAATGCAGCAAGTACCAAAAAGACAATGTTCTTTTGTTTTTAACAGTTGTATGTCAACTGAGCTTGTTTTGGTGAGAAACACATCCAGAAAACTACAGCAGGGACAATTGTTGGTGGAAATACCATTAAGACAATTAATCCCTGGACAATTCCAATCATTAGATATACTGCTGGACTGGACTCAAACAGAACTAAAAGACCCTGGTAAGAAGAAAAAAAATATTGATGACAATAAATCATGCCCTTCATCCACACAAATCCTACCTACCAAGGAAAATTGATGGGCATGGGATGTTTTAAGGCCGTGATGATGAGCCTATGACACGCAAAGCTGTATCTGCTGGCTCATGAGCCGTTGTCCAACTCAGCTCCAGTGCGCATGTGCATGCTGGCCAACTCATTTTCAGCTCATGTGGAGGCTCTGAGAGGGTGTTTTTGGTCTCCGAAGGGCCTCCAAGAGGGTGGGGGAGGCTGTTTTCACCCTTGTCAGGCTTCAGGGAGGCCTCTGGAGCCTGAAGAGGGCCAAAAATGGGCCTAATGGGCCAACCAGAAGTTGGGAAATGGGGGAGAGGGTCATGCATAGATGCACAGGGGCCGGGCAGTGGGGAGTCACATGCGCATGTGCTTGGTGGGTGGGGCATTGAATTATGGGTATGGGCATACACATGCGTGTGATAGTGAGTGTTTGCATGCTTTCAGTGCCTGAGGGAAAAGGGCTCACCATCATTGCTTTAAGGGCAATAGATATTTGAAGAAGAAAAAATATTGGAATAATATGCGAAGGATGCGTTGACAATGGTGTACAGTGAAGGCTTACTGAATATTGTGGAGATCAAACTGGTCTACAAGAAAGACTAAATGAAGAATGGAAAAGAAACAGAGCATTGCAAAGCATTGCAATGCATCACCCCAAAAAATCTAGCAGGAGAATCACATAATATCAAGACTTGGCAATGGCTAAGAGCAGGGCAAGAAATTTGAAGAGAGAGAGTGGGGAGGCTAGTTTTGACCACACAAGGCAAAGCCTTAAGAACAAATGTATACAAAGCCAGAATTGAGAAAACAGCAACAAACAGCAAGTCCTGCTTCTGCAAAGAAACCGAAGAAACAATGGACCACTTAATCAGCTGCTGGAAGAATATTGCACAAACTGACTACAGACAACAATATGACAAAGTAGGAATAATGGTCCATTAGAATAGGGCGAGAAACACCGGTGACAAAATCACACAAATCAATTATAAAAAACAGTTTTTCTTGGAACAGTTTTCCTCTTGTGATGATACAATAGTAAAATACTCAATAGCATTTTACTATTTTAGCATTTTAGTATTTTAGCTCAATAGTAAAATACCAAATCCAGTATAAATATGTGGCTGGTGTGTGGCTAAACCTAATAATAATATGGCTTGGTATTTATTTATTAAACATCAGTAAACTTTAAAAACAACAACAATTAACTGCAAAAACAATGCAGAGGTCAGAAAAAAGAAGGGAGACAGACGAACATGTAAAACACACAATTTTTTTAATAATACAAGTAGCTCTTCAAAACATACTTGTGGATCTGTTACTAATCTCCAATTCTACCAACATTTAAATAACCTGATTCCTGACTGTTTTAAAGCATTAATACAGAACAAGAAAACCTTTGTGAAAGCAGATAATGTCATTACTATTGTTATTCCTGTAATTTCAGAAACTAATCTTGAAAACAGAGTAAGATTCTTTATTCCACAAGAGTAGTTTTAGCTCTGATAATGCTGGTTTCCAATGGATGTCTACCATGTTCATTTTTTTAACAAGATTTAAAAACACATTCACAAAGCTCTCTAACATCATATTTTTTTTGCAGAAGATATCATGTCTGGAAGACCCTTTCCGGCAGAAAACATACTTATAAACCCTAAGTTATCCATACAATTTCACCTGCACTGTCAACTAGTAAAGAATACCAAGTAGCGGCTGCTACTGCCAGCAAACAAATATTTTAATAAAAGATTTTGACCTGTCTACATCCCAAAGCAATAAGATAAAAAGGATGTTGGAATTAAAACAAAAATCTTAAAATCTGGTGAAGAATTATCTTATTGTATTACAGATGATACATGCAATGTGTAGTCTTACACGTACAGGATTGATATGTTAAAAGCAATAAGCCATGGTAGATAAGATACTTGAGATTTAAAATAGAGGTGAGTAGACAAAACAAATTCTAAAGTCCGGTTTACATTTGTTTTATTTATTTTATTTATTAAATGAAAAATACAACTGAACTCACCTACAAAAATACATTAACAGTTCTTTTTAATTTTATGATGTTCAGGTGGCTATAATTTGCTTATGTTGAATATATAAAGATGAAATAATTACCTAGAAATGATAAGCAGTGTACTTATTTCAATAGTCTAAGGAGCTTGGGTAAATACTGAAAGCCTTTAATTAGAAAAGGCTTGCATTTTATTAATATCACAATCAGCTTTTTAAAAAACATACAAAATTGAACACATATTTCTGTTTTACCTAAATATAGACATTAGGTAGATATCCTTACAGCTATTTATTATAATTTACTATAAACTAGAACATAAAAGTACGTATTTTTAATAATTCAAAATCTGAGCAAAAAAACCCCCTGCTTATTTGTTTGATGGATTTGGTTCTTAAATCCCTTAAAAATTGTCATATCACATTTTTGGATCGCCATCTGGTTTGTTGAAGACTGAAAAATCTGCCTAACACCAACACAGAAATCTTGTCATAAAGAAAACAAATCTCAGAGATATCACTGCAAGTATTCACAACAAAACAGTTTCAAGTACTTTACACAGGCACACACATACACATGCATATCAGAGGTGGGTTCAGCAGGTTCTGAACAGTTCTTAAGAACCGGTAGAGGAAATTTTGAATAGTTCAGAGAACCAGTAAATACCACCGCTGGCTAGCCCTACCCTCCATCTATTCTCTTTTCCCGAGTCCCAGCTGATAAAAAGCTGATAAAAGCAGTAGTCATCCCCATTTTCAAAAAAGGAGACCCATCACTAGTTGACAACTACAGACCAATATCACTATGCTGCGTCCCTTGTAAAATCATGGAATCAATTATAAATCGATCAATCACCCTTTACTTAGAATCTAATAACCTACTATCAAAAAAACAATTTGGATTAAGAAAGAAACTATCCTGCAACCTACAACTACTTCACTGCAAAAACATCTGGACTACCCATCTTGATCAAGGAAAATCCATCGATGCAATTTATATCGACTTCTGCAAAGCCTTTGACTCAGTGGTTCACGACAAACTTCTCCTAAAACTCAAATCCTATGGCATCTCAGGACTCCTCCACAACTGGATTACTGCATTCCTGTCAAACAGGCAACAAGTTGTCAAAATCGGAAGCGCCATTTCCACCCCCGTCCCTGTCAAAAGCGGCGTTCCCCAAGGCAGTGTACTAGGTCCTACTCTTTTCATCCTATACATCAATGACCTCTGTGATAATATCGCAAGCAACTGTGTGCTTTTTGCCGACGATGTGAAACTATTCAACACCACTGACAACACACTCACTCTCCAAAAAGACCTTGACTTTGTTTCAGATTGGTCTAACACCTGGCAACTTCCAATATCAACCAACAAATGCTCTACCCTCCACATCGGCAAAAAGAATCCAAACTTCGCATATGAACTGAATAAACAAATTCTCGCAGCCAACCCACACTCAGTAAAAGACCTTGGAATACTAATATCAAATGACCTAAGTGCTAAAGCCCACTGCAACAATATCGCCAAAAAGGCTTCCAGAGTTGTAAACCTGATCCTACGTAGCTTCTGCTCTGGCAATCTCACACTACTGACTAGAGCCTACAAAACCTATGCCAGACCCATTCTCGAATACAGCTCATCTGTCTGGAACCCATACCACATCTCAGACATCAACACTCTCGAAAACGTCCAAAGATATTTCACCAGAAGAGCCCTTCACTCCTCCACTCGAAACAGAATACCCTACGAAAATAGACTATCTATCCTGGGTCTTGAAAGCTTAGAACTGCGGCGCCTAAAACACGATTTAAGTATTGCCCACAAGATCATATGCTGCAATGTCCTTCCGGTCAACGACTACTTCAGCTTCAACCGCAACAACACAAGAGCACACAACAGATTCAAACTTAATATTAACCGCTCCAAACTTGACTGTAAAAAATATGACTTTAACAATTGAGTTGTCGAAGCGTGGAACTCATTACCGGACTCGATAGTGTCAACTCCCAACCCCCAACACTTCTCCCTTAGACTCTCCACGATTGACCTCTCCAGGTTCCTAAGAGGCCAGTAAGGGGCGTATATAAGTGCACTGATGTGCCTATCGTCCCCTGTCCAATTGTCTTTCCTTATCTCATATGTCATATATATTCTCTCTTTATCTATATCTATATATCTATATCTATATCTATATATATTCTCTCCTTATCTCTTATATCATATATACTCTCTCCTTCCCATCTACTTCTCTTCTTTTTACTTTCTATCGTCATATATATTACTTAATGTCTATTCTCTTCCATATGTATTGTATATTGGACAAATAAATAAAAAATAAAATAAAATAAATAATGGGTATTTTGCAGTAACCTTCCCCTGTAGTGGGGAGGGAATGGAGATTTTACAATATCCTTCCCCTGATGTGGTGTGGGAATGAAGATTTTACAGTATTCTTCCTCTGCCACCTCCATCAAGCCAATCCCACCAAGGCACACCACGTCAACTAAGCCATGCCCACAGAACCTGTACTAAAAATAATTGAATCCCATCACTGATGCACATACACATAATTGTTGCACTTAGGTTGTCCACTCCAGGAGGGAGTGGAGAACAATGTCATTAGCTCTACCCTCTTTTATTACATGCAGTGAAAATCTGATGCAGAAGTCTTAGTTTGGAATCTACCTTATACAGGTAGTTCTTGATTTACAACAGTTCATTTAGTGACAGTTCAAAGTTACAATGTGTTCTGCTGGGCTCCTCTGATAGGAGCTTCCCGAAAATTCAAGGATACAAATTTCAGACACACACACGTTTGAAAATTCAAAACACTGTTCTTTATCAGAAAAGTCAAAATAAACCAAACACTCTTTTTGTATTGCAAAGAGCACTCTTCCCAAAACAACCGTGCAGTCTGTACAATTTTCCTTAAGCAGTCATTAAGTACTTAGCCAGCAGCTGTGAAGAAGCTTCATACCCTTTTTCTTCCAACGAAGTGAGACACACACACACACACACATTGCTCTGCTTTGGTTTCAAAGACATGAAAAAGCAACAAAGTCCAGCACACAAAATCCCTGACGAACTGCAACAGATATTCTTCCACAATGGCCAAACCCACATGGTGCTATTTATAGCAGCAGCCCTAATCACTGGAGCCCCACCCAAACACAGGTGGCCTCCCTTATTTCCTGTAATATGTTCTTACTTGATCTCTTCTACGCATAATTCTGTGCTTGCGTGGGTCCAACATGTCATCATCTGAAGCAATAGAAGATTAGAAAGATTGACTGCCTTGGCTGTGTGCCAAGCCCTCCTCTGCCGAGTCACTCCCACCTTCTTCTTCGTCCGAGGAAACTAAACTCTGAACTGATTCTGTTGGCAATAACACAGGCCTGTGACATGTTGAAGTTTCCCCTGCATCCACCTCCCCATTCCCTGGGGCAGGAGCTGGGCCAGAGCCAATCACAACAGAATGGCAATGAGAAAAGTGACTTATGACCATTTTCCACATTTACAACTATTGTAGCATCCTCATGGTTCACGTGAGCAAAATTCATGCACTTAGCAAATGACTCATATTTATGATGGGTGCAGTGTTCTGGGGTCATGTGACTTTTGTGACTTTCTGACAAAAGTTAATGGGAGTCCGATTCACTCAACAACCATGTTACTAACTTACTAACTGCTGTGGGAAAGGTCATAAAATGGGGCAAAATATGCTCAATTGTAGTCATAAGTCAAGGGCCACTGTACTACTCAATATTCTTTATCCACTTTACCATCTATAATACAACTTTTGATTAATATGTTAGGAAGCTAGCATTATGCAAAACAGAGAATCCGTTTCCATCAACATTTTTACTTCCCAAAATGCCATGGGGGTTTGAGAGCATTTTGTTTCTATGCAATACCGCCGGTGGTCTTCATCCCCCGGTGCATTTTGCAGGAGGCCCGGGGGACACGGAGATCGGCGCAGCCGCCATTTTGGGTGATCGGCCGAGATCTCGCGAGGTTTCACGAGATCTCGGCGAAGATCAGACCAGAGTGGTCTGATCTGTGACGTGTCCGGGCGGAGCCTGCCAGCACTATAAAAGGGCTGTCAGGCTCGGAATCGGCCTTTTCGCCCGGACTTCATCTCAGCAGACACCCGCCCACCCTCCCTATATTGCAGTGTGCCACTGGGGGTCGCCCTATGGGGCCAAATAGGAATTTTTGGCGGTCCTGGCGTTTTAGCTGGGACTGTTTTTTCGCCTATTCCACACTGTGGAGACGGATAAGTGGTTAGGGGGTGCTTGCACCTGTTTTAGGTTGATTGGCTTACCTTTGGTCATTTGGGTAGGCAGGTTAGGGGCGGAAAACTGGGTGGTGGTTTAGCAACTGCGTGTTCTCCGTTGGGCATCTTTGGGGATGATTGACAGGTTCTTTCCAAAGGCTTGTGGTTTTGGCGACCTGAGCAGTTGGGGGGAACCTGTCTTTGGGTCCCGCCCATTTAATTCCCCTTGTAGAGGTTAGCCGGCGGGACCTCCCACATGCATGGCAAGGTCTCAGGTGATGGAGTGGTCCCTCACCTGGATTAGCATGGAGCTACGCCCATAAGTTGCCCCGGAAGTTTATTCTACATCATTTTCCGCCCCGGAAGCAATTGTTTGACCCTGCGGGTCCTTGTTAGGGTTATAGTTAATTATGCTAATTATGCTAATTTATTTAAAATAAATTATGCAAATTTATTTTAATAAAAAGGACCCAGTTTTAAATCCAGCTCTTGTGTCCGTGTCTTTACTCCGCCTCTCCTGCAATAGCTTTCATAGGAAGTAAAAAGGAACCGTATTATGGAGCAGTTGAGATGGGCACTTTTTTGGTAAGGTTCTGAGCAATATATGAAGAAACATCTTCCCACATATAAATGCACACGTATATCCACAAAACAAAACCAGAAAATTACTTTCTAAACTGGGTATCACTTTTTGAACAAATGGAAAAGATTACAAGGGGAAAACTTAATTTTATGAACTGAAAGAAGCATATAGATACCTGTAAAGATAAATTAATTTCTATGTAAAAATAATCTACCTTCTTTTGTCCCTGGGCACTGTACAGATATCACTTGGTAAAAGCTGCTCCTTCCATAATATGTATTGGAATCTGAGTGTCAGGCCCAAAACCAAGAAAAACATGTGGTAATTCTCCCAAGCTTAGTTCTTTATTGTTTCAGGCCTATGAACAAAGTCTTGCCAGATTGAAGACTCTTATTATCTGCATCTGCTATATGTTCTGTGAACTATTAAGGAGAGGTTGTCTTCACCCTTTTCCTCCAATGCAAAATATCTCAAGTTGAATTGTCTCTCATTCCTCCAGAATCCACCCCCTCTCGCCTGGGAATCTATCCCCTAATTACAAGTCATCACAAATTCAGCCTCCTGTTTTCTGTGTTTTTGGTTCTAAGGCACAGATGGAAAGCCATGACTCATGAATCTCCTCAGAATCCTTTTTCAGGTTTTCAATGAAAACCATCTATACGGTTTGTTATTTTTAATGACTGAAGGTATATTAGGATAGGAACTGTGGTGACGCAGTGGTTAGAATGCAGTATTGCAGGCTACTTCTGCTGACTGCCAGCTGCCAGCAGCTCAAATCTCACTGGTTCAAGTTTGACTCAGCCTTCCATCCTTCTGTCGTTGGTAAAATGAGGACTCAGATTGATGGTAAACAACTTATAAAGGGCTATAAAGCACTGTGAAGCCGTATATGTCTAAGTGCTATTGCTATAAGAATGCAGAGCATCTACTAACATACCTTCTGTAATTATCCATCCACCTCCTCCCCAATCATATAGAAGGCAATTGAAGCAAAAAACCACAAGGCAAATGAACAACATGGAGAAAATAAAATTGTTAAGCCTTGCCCTAAAGACATATCATATTTCTACAAAATGTCTTGTAGATAAAATATGATGCGATGTGGACAAAGAAAATAATCCTAAACCTAATTTGCAGAGGGAAGTTACTAATGAGTTGGTGATCTTTGTGTTTAGACCACTGTCATTCATGTAATTTATTCTTATGAAATGGAAGTTCATTCAACACTTAACTTGATTCCATTAGCTAATTGTCTTTTTTGAAGAACACACACACACACACACACACACACACACACACACACACACACATATATTCTTATTCTTATTCTTATTCTTATTCTTACTCTTACTCTTAGTCTTATATATTTGTTTTTGTAGATTTTCACGGGCACAGGTATGATGGTCTTGGCATATTCAGATTTCTTCCTGTGTAGGATTCAGAAATTTCTGGTGATGTTTCGATGAGGTCCCACTCGTCATCTTCAGGCTAGTGCTTCTGTCCTTGTTCCAGGGTGAACGCTAGGTCTTTGCCAAGACCATCATATATATAAATATATTTAATATTTAAAATATTTAAAATTAAGGGAGACTAGGATAGCGCTATTTCGGCCTTATTCTGGCCTCATCAGCTAGCCATACCCTTACTGGGATTTCCTAGTCTCCCTTAATTTTAAATATTCAGCAAAAATATGTGATACATACAGAACATAGTTTGTTGGCTATGAATAAATTAACTGCCTTGAAATGGCCCTGGGGTGGCCTAGAGGCAAAAAGGAGCTGTGACGTTCCTTCAATATACCATGGTGATTCAACAGAAAAAACGTGTAGCCCCTCGCTGGTACAAAGCTGAAGGGATCAGATCTGGTGGTCTAGAGGTTAATTCTCTGCCTTACAAGGCAGAGGCCCAAGGATCAAATCCCAGTAAGGGTATGGCTAGCTGATGAAGCCAGAACAAGGCCAAAATAGTGCTATCATAGTCTCCCTTAATTTTAAATATTCAGCAAAAATATTTGATACATACATATATATATATGAATATATATATTCATCACGAATATATATTCTTCATATATATGGGAAAGCAGAAGTATTCAATTTACACATATTAAATAGTTCTACATGTTGTACTTCAGTGAATGAGGTGCTCCAGAAGATGTTCTTGGAGGTCTTATGCAAAAAGTTTTTCCCCCTGCTTCTCCAATTCAAGTTTAGAAAACCTTCTTACCTCAGAAGCTGATAATCTTGGTTTTCTGGTACAAACAAATGAAGGACAAGAAATGCTTAAGATCTCCTTGGACATGTGGTTTAATTACAAGTTTGTTGATAACAGAGCAGGGCCTTTTTGAAACAGTATAATTACAATTAATTATTGTAATCAATTCATTATAGAGCACCAAGATGGGCAAATAATTTTACGGGCAAATAATAGTGCCTTGCCTGTATTCCAAGGTGCTCTATAATCTGAATCAGGCTGAGCACAGCAAGAGATGGAATGTAACAAAAGATGGAAGGATATTTCTGTGGAAAACACATGTAGTACGCTTCTCACTTTGTAAAAATTGCAAATCAAATATTGCAAACTTAATTCACGCACATGAGGCCTCTTTCAAGCTTCTTTCATTATGAAGCTTTGAATCACATGTAATTATATTATCAAAAGGGACAGCTGGAAAACTTAGCAGTATCTGGTGGAATTTTGTATCACATTTTAATAAAAGTAAATTGCTTCTTTCTTAGTGAGGCATTTTGCAAAGCTGTATTTGCTGCTGGTTTTACCATCTCAACTTTTCTTGTTGATAGGTTCATTAGATAGCTGCAACATGTTTTGGCATTTTCTTTCTGCCCCCTCCCTTTCTGTTCCTTTATTTTAACACTGAATCGATTATTGCCCCATTTCCCCCCTCCCAAAATATATGAGGAAACAAGAATATCAGTACAGAACGAACTTAGTCTTAAAAACTGCTACGTGCTTACACTGGGACATAGCATTTAAAAGGTTTAAATTCATTTGTCTCATAAGCTAACCTGTCTATATAGTTAATCTTTAATATAGTTTGTGGAAATGTCTGTTCTTTATGGCTTGACTACTCTGTTTTTAACAGTTGTAACCATTTTGTGAAACATGTATACAGTTTAGGTGTAAAGATTGGAGATGTTTGAAGAGAATGGAGTGAAGTACAATAGTGCAATAATAATAATATTAATGAAGCTCCTTAGTCATTCATGCTTTGTCACCTGCTGTGTGGATTATCACAATGTTGTCTACATAGAGCTGGCCTTAAAGACTACCCAGAAACAACCCGAGTCTTCGGAGAGGGGCGGCATACAAATCTAAATAAACTAAACTAAACTAAACTAAACTTCATGTAGTCAAGAACAGAGCAAGGCACCCAGTAGCAGCGGTGTTTAGGTTTGCTCATGTAATATCTTTGTTTTGTGAACTGAACTGGCTTTCAGTTTCTTTCCAGATGGAATTCAAGTGCTGGTCATTACCTTTAAAGCCTTACAGGGCCAGGTTATCTACAAGACTACCTTTCCCTAAGGATATCAGCTTGTACTACTGTTCTGTCGGGCTCTCTGGTAGACTCCTCCCAAAAATTCACAGGTACAAATTTCAGACACACACACATTTGAAAATTCAAAACAATGTTCTTTATAATGAAAATTCACTTAATCTAAGCCCTCTTTTGGTATAGCAAAGAGCACTCGTCTCCAAACAAACTGGTAATTTGTACAAGTCCCTTATCAGTTCTGATATACAGTACTTAGCTTGCAGTTGTGAGGCAATTCACAGCCCTTCTTCTTTCACAAAGTGAAACACACTTTGCTCTGGTTTAGTTTCAAAGCAGGGAAAATCAGCACACAAAAGGTCAAAGTCAGTAAAGCAGTCACGAAACACAACGATCAGATAATCCTCCACAATGGTCAAACCCATAGGCTGCTATTTATAGCAGCCTCACTAATTACCACAGCCCCACCCAACCACAGGTGGCCTCATTTTCTTTGATAATAATCTCTCAGTTGTTGCTGCCTATGCATCGCTCTCCGCATGCGTGGCTGTATCATTAACTCTTGTTCCGAATCCAAGGAGAAGCTAGATAATTGATCTCCTTCTGAGCTGTCTGCCACACTCTCCTCCTCCCTGTCACTCATGTCTTCTTGGTCAGAGGAGCCTTCATCAGCAGATTCCACCAGGAGCAAAATAGGCCTGCAGCATGTGGATGTCTCCCCCACATCCACAGTCCTTGGGGCAGGAGCTAACCACAACACCTACTAGATTAGATTATTATTTATTATTATTCATTAGATTTCTATGCCACCCTATTCCTCTCAGAGCGTTTCACAACAAAAGTGAATAATAACAGATAGAAATCTACAATTAAAACATGCTAAACAACTTCACTTTTAAAAAGTCAATCACTCACATTCAACCAATCACCTATACATTCATTCACTGGATGGGGCAAGATGATGAACTTAATGGCCCAAGCTGCTGGCAGAAATAAGTCTTTAAATTCTTACGGAATTTAGGGTGGGAGGGTGGAGACAGTATGAATCTCTGGAGGGAGTTGATTCCAGAGGGCTGGGGCCACCACAGAGAAGGTTCTTCCCCGAGGTCCTGCCAGATGACATTGTCTAGCTGACGGGACCTGGAGAAGGCCAACTCTGTGGGACCTGACCGGCCACTGGGATATATGAGAAAGATAGGGTGAGTATGCTCCTAATCCCTTCCTTTATATGTTGCCATCTTTTGTGAGCTAGGAAGTGTACTTTTTCAGTAACAGTAACAGTAACAGTCCCTGCCCTATGGGAACCTTTTCCATCTGAAGCTTGGCAGGACTCTATTTTCCTTGCTTTTCTAACAAGCACAGATCTGGCTTTCCACCCAAGTGTTGAAATAAGATTAAGTGATTACATATCTGGTGCTTAATTTTACATCAGGTTGTTGTTTTAGTGTGTCTTGTTCTTAATAGTTTTAATATGGTTTCTAAGTTCTTTAATTTTTGATAGAGCTGCTCAGAATTTACTATAAGGTGGGTAGTTATATAAATGTTTTTAATATTTTTTTTAAAAAATAACTTTCTCTCTCTCTCTCTCTCTCTCTCTCTCACACACACACACACACACACTCATTCATCCATACATCCATACATTCATCCATCTCCATACTTTTTATAGTCAGATTCATACATATGGATATTGCTGGATATTCTATAGGTATTGATGTTTTCTAAACTATATTGTTTGAAATGAAAGATGGAATATAAATGTCATAATATAAGTGTCATCCCCAACCCCCCAACACATTACCCTTAGATTATCTACGGTTGACCTATCCAGATTCCTAAGAGGTCAGTAAGGGGCGAGTACAAGTGCACTAGAGTGCCTTCCTTCCCCTGTCCTATTGCTCTCCTATATCTCCTATACCTTTCTTCTATTCCTATATCTCTTCTTCTATTCTTTCATTGATACGTTCTATTACTATATCTTCTTTTCTATTCCTTCTTAGATATATTTTACTATGAGTATCTCCTCTATAACCCTCATCATGTATTTTACTATGTGTATATAGATATATACCCACTAAACCCTCATTGTGTATTGGACAAAATAAATAAAAAAATAAAAATAAATAAATAACTATTTTTGATGACTGCAGTTGTTATGTACTTTGACATTTACCTGCCTCTCTTATAATTTCATTTTTCATTCTTATTAAGACTCCTCCTTTACTTTTTTCTTATACTTCATAGAAACATAGAAGTCTGACGGCAGAAAAAGACCTCATGGTCCATCTAGTCTGCCCTTATACTATTTTCTGTATTTTATCTTAGGATGGATATATGTTTATCCCAGGCATGTTTAAATTCAGTTACTGTGGATTTATCTACCACATCTGCTGGAAGTTTGTTCCAAGGATCTACTACTCTTTCAGTAAAATAATATTTTCTCATGTTGCTTTTGATCTTTCCCCCAACTAACTTCAGATTCTGTCCCCTTGTTCTTGTGTTCACTTTCCTATTAAAAACACTTCCCTCCTGGACCTTATTTAACCCTTTAATATATTTAAATGTTTCGATCATGTCCCCCCTTTTCCTTCTGTCCTCCAGACTATACAGATTGAGTTCATTAAGTCTTTCCTGATACGTTTTATGCTTAAGACCTTCCACCATTCTTGTAGCCCGTCTTTGGACCCGTTCAATTTTGTCAATATCTTTTTGTAGGTGAGGTCTCCAGAACTGAACACAGTATTCCAAATGTGGTCTCACCATCATTCTATATAGTGGGATCATAATCTCCCTCTTCCTGCTTGTTATACCTCTAGCTATGCAGCCAAGCATCCTACTTGCTTTCCCTACCGCCTGACTGCACTGTTCACCCATTTTGAGACTGTCAGAAATCACTACCCCTAAATCCTTTTCTTTTGAAGTATTTGCCAACACTGAACTGCCAATACAATACTCAGATTGAGGATTCCTTTTCCCCAAGTGCATTATTTTACATTTGGAAACATTAAACTGCAGTTTCCATTGCTTAGACCATTTATCTAGTAAAGCTAAATCATTTACCATATTACAGACGCCTCCAGGAATATCAACCCTATTGCACACTTTAGAGTCATCGGCAAATAGGCAAACCTTCCCTACCAAACCTTCCCCTATGTCACTCACAAATATATTAAACTTCATGATACACTTCATGTATCCTTAAATTTACATAATCTGAACACAATATGCTTACCTGGCATATTTGCTAGCATTTTGTTGTTGTTGTTGTTTTCCTAATCCTGCATTGTCCTAGCCAGAAGATCAGTTCAACCAGCTTGGTGTATATACATGCATTCAGTAGTAAATGGCCCTGGCAAATGGACTGGGGGCTCTCCTCTCCAAGCAGCAAGATAAACTAAAGGCTCCAGAGGAGAAGGAAGTACACTTTGATTTCTTCTTCAGGCAATATGATGGGCTTATGCTGTGGGAGGCAAATACTGTAATAGAAGAAATGGGTGGTTTTGCCTAAGTGGCTTGCAGAGCGGATCTCTGATCCTGCGGCAGAAATGGTGGCTGACTTCCCTGGGCTGTCTGGGAGCAGGCAGCGTTCCTTCTTTGTTCCTACTTTAAAACAAACTTTGGTTACATTTTACTTTTGATTTAACAACTATCAACTTGAGGCTAAAAAGCCTGTCAAGGAGGCAGAGAAGCCAGATTGGAGGAGGAGGCGGTGAGAGTTTTGGAGTGGGGAAAGCAGGCGTGTGTGTGTGTGTGTGTATGTGTTTGCCATTAAAACTTATAGCTAGGCAAGCACATAAGAACGTTGATGGTGTGGTAATTAAACTAAGGGGTTTTCCTCCCCCTTTTCTTTTCTCAGTTCTACCTCTTAGTGCCAGTTTCACGGCTTTACACTTGGAACTGTTTTTAGTTCCCATACCCAGAAATCGGAGGCTATAGAGACTTAAAAAACCAAAAAACACAAAATCAAAACTCCACGTTAGGGGGCAGCTTTTTAATGCCACGGCGAGATATTTTAGGGTGTGCTGCTGAAATAATATCAGTACTTGGATGGCTAAAGCATGTGGCCTTTGGCCTCATTTCTGGAAGACATGTTGGTATCCTAATGAGTGGTAGAAGCTGCCATGTCATATCACGGGGAGAAGGAAATGTTCCTTGCAGGAGCACTTTGTGAAACTGCAGCAAGCAGTTCAATTGTATTCTCTAATATTAGATATGCAGATGTCACTTAAAGATTTTTGGCAGACAATTCTTTACCAAAAGTAACAGGTTCTCCCACAAGTCCCTATAAAGAGATTTTAATTTTTAACATGCATTCGAATCCAATTTGTTTGGATGATAAAATAAATGGAATGACTGAAGGAACAATAGGGGTGCCCTTATATTTTAAAGCGTCAACTTTAAGCTACAAAACCCATGTGTTCGTGTGAACATACAAATCTGCCTTAGATCGGAGTGATTTCTGCTCTTTCTGATAGGAGAACTTGGGACGGGTTCTCGCATCTCCTTCCATCCTCAATAGCCTTTGAAATAGACAGAAATAAAATGGGAATACGGAGTTTCTGCAAACAAAGCACGTCCTTCATTTTGAACCATGGCACACACACCACCAATTTTAAATCAAGTAAAATATAAGCAATAGTTCACTCGGTGACTTTAGTGCACATTTGAAGAACTGTTGTCCTCAAAAGACAACATTGACAGCTGAGAAAAGTGTGGCCAGAATTGCAGAAAGGGATTTGAAATAATTTCTATATTGGAAAGACAAAGTGAAGATTGAGTTCTAATAAAATGGAAATAGGAACAATTGCTTTCATTCTGGCCTTTATATGGCTAATTTACTTATTTTATTGTTTTCATTTTTCTGGTTTCTGAGTTGTTACTGGCTTAAAGAGGAGATATGGATGATCCATGTAGTGTGAAAATCACTTGGTACAAGTTTTTAAATAATAAAAAAGAAATGTCTGTAAATAAATGAATGCATTCCATTAATGTTTCTTCAGGCAAAAAGAATACAAAGCCGAGCTATTTGCATGGACTCATTTTAGGCTTTGAGTTCTGCCTTGAGCCAATGTTAAGTGAGCACACTTTCATTTGATGTATGTCCTAATTTTGAAGTTATTTGTGGAATTTATGGGTACTGTATAGAGATTGGATGGTATTAAAAATTATGAAGGGGACTTGGAGGCCATCTGGTCCAACCCCTACTGAATGCAAGAATCATTCTTGGCAGATGGTCCTCCAGCCGCTGCTTCAATACCTCCTGCAAACAAGAGCCCACCACCTCCTGAGACAGTCTGTCCATTGTTGAACAGTTGCTACCATTATGAAATTTTGTCAAAATGTTTTTAGCATTTCCACCCATCCGTGCCAGTCTTGCCCCTTGAAACAACAAAAAAAATCAGTATGTTCAATTTTTTCTTTAAAAGTTGTCTGCCTGCCAGAAGCATAATCTTTAACATAGTATTCGGAGTTCTATAGTTTCCCATCCATTTTAAGTGCTGCACAAGTTGGACTTGATGAACTTTATGAGCTTCTGCTTTCTTGAACAGTCTTAAACTTATGTAAACTTATTATTGCCGAGCAGCATAATAAGTTTTATTGGTTGAGTCTGATAGAAACATACACTGAAGACCCTGGTTTAAATAACTAAAACTGGCTTATAAACAAAAGCACTACCATTACTCCTAATGGATACGTATATTTTTAAGAGACTATTGTAACAGTCTCTGGCACCACATCCAAAACAAGATACACATATATTACCATATTCTCATTTGATAAATGAGTATAGATAAATAAGCTGTAGTCACAGTGTAGATTCAGATTTAATGTTTCAGCACAATGGCTTAAACAGATACATTTAAGCCCTCAGTCATGTTTTCACAGCGATGAGAGGCAATGCAAATCCATCCTTTTAAAAATGCTACCATTTAAAGTATTTCTGAGTTATTCCTTCAGCTGTTTCAAATCAAATGTTGACTAAGAAGAACAAATATAAAATGGCTTCTTATTAGTCAACGAGCAACTAGGGATGTGTGAGTAATGATAAATCTGTTTCATGTTCATAAAGACCTTAGGAAAAGTTTATTCTAGTACTTAAAAGAACATTAGAATAGAATAGAATAGAATAGAATTTTTATTGGCCAAGTGTGATTGGACACACAAGGAATTTGTCTTGGTGCATATGCTCTCAACGTACATAAAATAAAATATACATTTGTCAAGAATCATGTGATACAACACTTAATGATTGTCATAGGGGTCAAATAAGCAATGAAGAAGTGTTCTTACTATTATGTGTGTGTGTGTGTATGCCGCCCCTCTCCGAGGACTGGGGCGGCTTACAACATATAAAAAGAAACAACAGAATCCAATTAATTAAAACTAAGCCAACCATTTAAAAGAATACTAAGTATATGCCATACTGATACTAATTTCCAAAAGGAGCAGCAGTAGAAAAGAAACAATAACAAGGCTCTTTATGAAAAACTAAATAATATCTTTACTATTGCAAGAAATTATCAGAATTATTAATCCTTGCTTGTACTTTCTGTTGTTCTTTGTTAGAAAGCTAATAATAATGTCATGCATATGGCTCTGCAGCAGTAATTAAGAATTAAGTTACAAACCCTAATCTATCATCCACTGCTGTGGGGATTTAGCTTTCTGACAGAAGGGGGAAAAAGTTCACAGCACAGGTAGAATCTGCAGCAATCAATTATGTTCTGTGAATGAACAAATGACATACAAATGGCTGTATAGTGCCTCATTTTAGCTGTATAGCTTCGTTCATGAAAACAGGAAAGTCTACAGGAAAAAAAAGGAAACTTTTTTGGATCCTGCAACCATCCTCATTGTTAGCCTTATATAACATTTATATACAGATGAAATATCTGGGCCATTGAGCGATAGTACCTAGCTCTGTCTCAGAAGTATGAATGCTTTTATTAATAGGGTTTAAAATGTTTTATATTATTTTTTACCTGCAGTACGCCACCCAGAGTCTGAAAGGAATTGGGCAGCTCACAAATCTAATATTAAATTAAACGACAGGTTAGGTATCACTTTCTGCATCTGTCAGGAACTGGTGTGTTTTTGTCTAAGAGCATCCACACATATGGATGTGGATCCAGTATATGTGAGAAAAACTCTGCAGATGAATTTTTACTCACCACCCAGACACTTTTCTCCAACAACATGTATGGCAGAGAAAGCTCACTTCATTTAGTCTTCTTCCAGATCACTAGACATGAAATGGTCATATCCCCTTCTGGCTGTGCCTTAAGTGCACACTATTGTGGTTAGCTCTGGCCCAGCTCCTGCCCCAAGGACTGTGGATGTGAGGGAGACATCCACATGCTGCAGGCCTGTTTTGTCCCCGGTGGAATCTGCTGATGAAGGCTCCTCTGACCAAGAAGAAATGAGTGACAGGGAGGAGGAGAATGTGGCAGACAGCTCAGAAGGAGATCAATTATCTAGCTCCTCCTTGGATTCAGAACAAGAGTTAATGATACAGCCACGCATGCGGAGAGCGATGCATAGGCAACAACAACTGAGAGATTATTATCAAAGAAAATGAGGCCACCTGTGGTTGGGTGGGGCTGTGGTAATTAGTGAGGATGCTATAAATAGCAGCCTGTGGGTTTGGACATTTTGGAGGATTATCTGATCATTGTGTTTCGTGACTGCTTTACTGACTTTGACTTTTTGGGTGCTGATTTTCCCCCGCTTTGAAACTAAACCAGGGCAAAGTGTGTTTCACTTTGTGAAAGGAGAAGGACTGTGAATTACCTCACAGCTGAAAGCTAAGTATCACAGAACTGATAAGGAACTTGTACAAATTACCAGTTTGTTTGGAGATGAGTGCTCTTTGCTACACCAAAAGAGGGCTTGGTTTAAGTGAATTTTCATTATAAAGAACATTGTTTTGAATTTTCAAACTTGCGTGTGTATCTGAAATTATTATCTGTACATTTTTGGGAGGATTCTACCAGAGAGCTCGACAGAACAGCACACATGGATTTTCCATGTATTCATAGACTCTTATTGGTTCCAGATTCACCACTGATTATCTCTCCAGGCATTTTTAGTACTTGCATTCTCATTTAATTTCTTTCACTCACTGTTTATTTTTCTTTTGCACTTCGTACAATGTTTCTTACTTCCAAAGACAACAGTGTGATGGGTATGTGTGTGGGTATTTATGTGTGTACACACACACGTGTACATTTAGAATGTGAAAGTGGCAAGATGTATTACAATCACAAACAGAGCTAATTGGCACAACTGTCACACTTTTCAGTGACAATTAGTGACAAATCACAGTGTCACATTCCATTTGTTACTCAGATTCAGACTCTATGTAATCTGCAATTTTTCTTTCTACTTGTTCTTTTTTCCCATTCAATTTTAAATCAAAGACCCGGAATGGAGAAGACTCCAAAAGTAACCATTTGAAGAAAAAAAGAGAAATTCTGATAGGCATCTAAGTCAAAATACTTACTGAAACATGCCTACGTGTTTCAGAGGATTTCCTTCTTCTGGACAACTTGTAAATATGAAAATTCTCATAATGCAAGAAATGATGGAAAATATATCCAGACAGTAAACAGTAAAAAAGAAATATTCCTTACATATTGTACACATCTCACTACATGTTTAAACACATCCCCTTGACCTTGACAAAAGACCTAAGAGGAGATCCCATGCCTGTCTCCTTTCATCACAAATACCTTCTTTTTTATTCCACCTCTCCTTTATTAATTAATTTGGAGCTCAAAGAATATTGTAATTTGAGCTAAGCCTGGAGTATGACCAGATTTGATCCAGGGTCAAATTGGCATGCAATGTAACATACCTCATAGCATTTGTTATAACGTTAAGTGGCTTTAGTGGTGCAGTGGTTAGAGTGCAGTACTGTCAACTTAAGGTTGACTCATCCTTCCATCCTTCTGAGGTGGGTAAAATGAGGGCCTAGATTGTAGGGGGCAATATTCTGACTTTGTAAACCACTTAGAGAGGGCTGTAAAGCACTGTGAAGAGGTATATAAGTCTAAGCGCTCTTGCTCTTGCTATTAAAATGAGAGTTGATCTATCACATTAAAAAATGGACCAAAATATATTTTTCTAGCTACTCATTCTTATTGTTGCTTCATCTGTTGATGGTGGCAATTCTCCTTTTATTTATTGTGTCATCCAAAAAGATTCCCAAGTAAAAGCAGTACTCTCCTTCTGAAGCACTCTCCTTCTGAATTGGCTTCACATAATATCAGGGAAGATAATTTGTCTGGGTAGAAATGGTTTTCAGCAACAAATATGGTTTCTTTTATTTATTTATTTATTCTTTGTCCAATATACAATACATATGAAAGAGAATAGACATTAAGTGATATATAAAAGATAGGAAGTAAAGATAGGAAGTAAAGAGGAAGAGAAGTGGGCGGGAAGGAAAGAATATATATGATAAAAGGGAAAGGAAAGACAATTGGACAGGGGACGAAAGGCACATCAGTGCACTTATGTACGCCCCTTACTGGCCTCTTAGGAACCTGGAGAGGTCAATCGTGGAGAGTCTGAGGGAGAAATGTTGGGGGTTGGGGGTTGACACTATTGAGTCCGGTAATGAGTTCCACGCTTCGATGACTCGATTGTTAAAGTCATATTTTTTACAGTCAAGTTTGGAGCGATTAACATTGAGTTTGAAGCTGTTGCATGCTCTTGTGTTGTTGCGGTTGAAGCTGAAGTAGTCATTGGCCGGAAGGACATTACAGCGAATGATTTTGTGGGCAATACTTAAATCGTGTTTTAGGCGCCGCAGTTCTAAGCTTTCGAGATCCAGGATGGTTAGTCTGTTTTCGTATGGTATTCTGTTTCGGGTGGAGGAGTGGAGGGCTCTTCTGGTGAAATATCTTTGGACGTTTTTGAGAGTGTTGATGTCTGAGATGTGGTGAGGGTTCCAGACAGATGAGCTATATTCGAGGATGGGCCTGGTATAGGTTTTGTAGGCTCTGGTCAGTAGTGTGAGATTGCCAGAGCAGAAGCTACGTAGAATCAGGTTTACAACTCTGGAAGCCTTTTTGGCGATATTGTTGCAGTGGGCTTTAGCACTTAGGTCATTTGAAATTAGTATTCCGAGGTCTTTTACTGAGTGTGGGTTTGCTGTGAGAATTTGTTTGTTTAGTTCATATATGAGGTTTGGGTTCTTTTTGGCGATGTGGAGGGTAGAGCATTTGTTGGTTGAGATTCGAAGTTGCCAGATGTTAGACCAATCTGAAACATAGTCAAGGTCTTTTTGGAGAGTGAGTGTGTTGTCAGTGGTGTTGAAAAGTTTCACATCATCGGCAAAGAGCACACAGTTGCTTGCGATATTATCGCAGAGGTCGTTGATGTATAGGATGAAAAGAGTAGGACCTAGTACGCTGCCTTGGGGAACGCCGCTTTTGACAGGGACAGGGGAGGAAATGGCGCTTCCGATTTTGACAACTTGTTGCCTGTTTGACAGGAATGCAGTAATCCAGTTGTGGAGGAGTCCTGAGATGCCATAGGATTTGAGTTTTAGGAGAAGTTTGTCATGAACCACTGAGTCAAAGGCTTTGCAGAAGTCGATATAAATTGCTTCATTGTTTTGTGCCTTCTGAATATCAATGAACTTCCCAATATTGCAGTCTTGAAGAAAAAAATGACAAGATAGTAATAATAATTTATTAGATTTGTATGCCGCCCCTCTCCGCAGACTCGGGGCAGCTCACAACAATATCAAGTACCAAGCAAAAATATTTTTAGAACCAAGCAAAAATATTTTTGAGATTAGCTTTGGATGTATAGAAACTTGAGTTGTACAATCTTTAATCCCTATCCATTTTGGAGTTTGAATTCTATGACTCAAAAGATTATATAGCATGTTTTATAATATGTCTCAATCAGAAGGGCTCTATATAAGAAACTAATTTCTACTAAACTAATTTCATATGTGGTTCAGAAGTCTGAGTTTCCCAGATCTCATTTAATTGGAAGAGGATAATGTTGAGTATGGTTGGCAGATGTGTTGGTAATTAATATCCTACTGGGTTAATCAGCAGAACCTTGGGAGATGCTCAAAGACTTTTGATGTATTTTTTTTTGGGGGGGGGGGAAGGAACCTCACCACTTGATCTATAGTTGTTTTAAACAAATTGTATTCATACTGTTCAATTATGAATTATTTTTTTGTATAAAATTATTTTACTGTCTATTTTGCATTTTGTTATTTTCACACTTTAACAGATTGAAATGCTGTATATTTCTTAAATGCAAGATATTCCTTTTATAGACATACTTTGATTCTTATATTTTTCAACCATTTCAATTTGTATTTTCTATTATGATCAGTACATACTTTATCACAAATATTAAACTACAGCAGCTTGGTAAAACTGAAGATTGGCACTGTTGTAATTATTTGCTTATAGCTTTGCTATAGAATTGCTTAAAATTCTACAGTTATTATGTGACAATATTCTCAAAGTTTTCAGGTACCCTTATAATAATAATCATAACAGAGTTTGAAGGGACCTTGGAGGTCTTCTAGTTAAACCCTCTGCTTAGGCAGGAAACCCTACACTACTTCAGACAGATGGTTATCCAATATCTTCTTTAAAACTTCCAGTGATGGAGCATTCACAACTTCTGGAGGCAAGCTGTTCCACTGATCAATTCTAACTGTCAGGAAATTTCTCCTTAGTTCTAAGTTACTTCTCTCTTTCTTCAGCTTTCGCCCATTGCTTCCTTTTCTACCCTCAGGTGCTTTGGAGAATAGTTTGACTTCCTCTTCTTTGTGGCAATCCCTGAGATATTGGAACACTGGTATCATGTCTCCCCTGGTCCTTCTCCTCATCAAACTAGCCATGCCCAGTTCCTGTAACTGTTCTTTATATGTTTTAGCCTCCAGTCCCCTAAACATCTTTGTTGCTCTTCTCTGCACTTTTTCTAGAGTCTCAACATCCTTTTTGCATCATGGTGACCAAAACTGAATGCAGTATTCCAAGTGTGGAATTACCAAGGCCTTATAAAGTGGTATTAACACTTCATGTGATCATGATTCTATCCCTCTGTTAATGAAGCCTAGAACTGGGTTGGCTTTTTTGGCAGCTGCTGAACACTGCTGGCTCATATTTAAATGATTGTCTGTTAGGACTCCAAGATATCTCTCACAATTACTACTGTTGAGCAATGTACTATATATACTGCACCTGTGCATTTTGTTTTTCTTGCCTAAATGTAGAATCTTACTTTTTTCACCATTGAATTTTATTTTGTTAGATAGCACCCATTGTTCAAGTTTGTCAAGATCCTTCTGTTGTTAATGGCAAGTATTCTGAGCAGAGCCTGGTTACAAGCGGTGTGCCACAAGGGTCTGTTCTGGGTCCTATTCTTTTTAATATCTTTGTTAATGACATAGGGGATGTAGATGTTGTTCCATTGAACACTATGTGTTGAGTGTGGTTGGTTAGCCAATTTTGAATCCATCTGTTGGTCCATCCCACATTTTTCTACTTTATTTAGTGTTCTGGCCAAGCTGAGGCAGCTCTAAAAATCTCTTCTCAAGGCTTTGATTCTCAAACAATTAATCTTTTATTCTCCTTTGTACATAAGATAGATAGCAATAGTTACATGCAGCAATGCAAAGTCACATTCCAATCTAACAAGCTAAATTGGCAAGCCATAAATCTTTCTAATCAGCAGAGGAGAGTCTCTCTGATTTTGGCTTTTCTCTGAGTCATTTCACATCTAACTTTGCACAGTTTATGATGTTATATCAAAAGCTTACTTTTCAGAAGTGAGGAATTCACTCCATATTTGAAACACACAGTTTGGATGAAAGCGTCTTCATTTTCGATATATTTCAGGAAATGACGCATGGACTAATTTACACAATTTTAACTTGCAGATTCAAAACGTTTCCCCAAATATCTCCTCCCTTGTTTTAGCAATTCTCCTAAATCTCGGATTAACCCAGGAGCTGTCAACTACCACCCCCCCGTCTGAAGATGAACTGCTTTCCATGCATGCCTAACTCATTTTCTCCACTCTTGTCCCCACTGCCTTCTGACAACCTTCTTAAATCAGGGTACATTAAAGATTCTGTTTCCTCATCCTCAGACTCTGAGAATTCCTGAGGCTGACAAGGAATACTCACAACATTTAGTAGTAGGTTATGTTCTACTTTGTCAAAAGCCTTATTGAAGTCCAAGTAAACCAGCATTCTCCTGGTCCATTAATGTTGTCACTTTGTCAAATAATGCTATAAGATTAGTCTGGCATGATCTGTTTTTGACAAACCCATGTTGGCTTTTGTTTGTTACTAGGTGTTCGTTGATTCATTGCTTGATAATCTTTTCCAAAATCTTTCCTGGTATTGAGGTCAGGCTGATAGATCTGTAGTGTCCTGAATCTGTTTTTCCCCTTTCTTGAAGATGGGAACTACATCAGCTCTTTTCCAATCCTCTGGCAGTTCACCGGTGCTCCGGGATCTTTGAAAGATATAGTTCAGTGGTTCTGAGATTTCGTTTGCCAGTGCCTTCAGAACCTTAGGGTGTAATCCATATGGTCCTGGTGATTTGAATTCATCTAGGGTAGACAGGTGTTCCTTTACCATTTTCTTCCTTATTTTAATTTGTGTTCCATATGTTATTTATGATGATGTTTTTGATAGGTTGGACTGTTTGTTCCCTTTGTGTAAAGACAGATGCAAAAAAATGTGTTGAGTAGCTCTGTTTTCTCCCTGTTGTTTGTCACCTTCTTGCCACTTTCTCTCTGCAATGGACCAATTGTTTCCTTAACTTTTTTCTTGTTTTTAATATGTTGGAAGAAGGTTTTTTTGTCACTTTTCACTCTTGTTGCAAGCCTTTGTTCATTATGGGCTTTAGCTTTCTCCGCTTCATCTTTATAGGTTTGGGCTATTTGCTGGTATTCTGCCTTAGTTATTTTCCCTTCTTTCCACTTTTCATACTTGTCCTTTTTGTCTTTCAATTTGTCATAGAGTTCTTTATGCATCCTTACTGGTTTCTTTTGGGACTTATTATTTTTCTTCTTCACTGGTATATTTTTCAACCATTTTTTCTTCTTTATTATATTAGACTAAATCTGTTTACAGTCATAGTCTAACTTTATCTGTATTCATTCCATCTGTTGATGGAGTTTACGCCTTTTAATAAAATTTGTTAGTCAGAAAAAGTCTTTTTTTTTTGGTTGACTAATGTGGCTGTCCTACTACAATGTTGAGGTTTTTTTGTCTTTATCTCCGATAAACTCAGGATAGAGCTACATTTTCAAGGATCATTATCATTTTATACCCTTTACTCTTCATGCAACCTGGGTTGTGAGTGTTTTAAGACATAATTCTAGTTCTCAGCAACAAAAAGTTACCCCACTATCACTTCAAAAGCAGCAGTAGATAGATAGACATTCACTTTGTTGGCAAAGTATATCAAAAGACCGTGTCTGATTGGTTTTTTCCCCTTAAAATTTCTTTATTGTGTTTTTCTCTTTTTATATGTTACAGTAACTTCTTATGGAAATCTACAACTTTTTACATACATTACATTTACATTAATACATTTTGCATATTATCTTGCAAAATTATCTAATTCTACTTTTTGTTTGTAAATTTTCTCTTCATCTTTCTGTTATCAATCCTATCATACCATTTTTTCCATATTACATAATAATCTCCGCTCACTCAAATATTCTTTTGATTATCAAACTCTTGGTGGGTGTTTGTTTTTCTCCAACATTGTGCAAAAGTGATCCTGGTTGCAGATATAATGTGTAAAATCAAATATTTAGTATTTTTAAAATTATATTTCCCTTTAAATATCCCTAGAAGAAAAATTTCTGGGCTTTATTCTATTTGTGACTCTACTAATTCTTGTAGCCAACTATTTGTGACTCTTCTAATTCTTGTAGCCAACTCTACTAATTCTTGTAGCCAACTATTTTTTCGCAATATTTCTTCGCTTCTGGGCACAACCACCATGTATGAAAGAAGGTACCTTGCTCTTTTTTACATTTCCAGAAAAGTGGACTTAATTTTGGATATACTGTATCTTTGCTAGTCTTGAGGGGGCCAAATGCCAGAAATAGAACGTTTTATAATGGTTTTCTTTATAAGATGCCGATTAGTTTCTGTTTGGTTCTATATCAGTCCTGCCTTCTTCCTGTTTCCACTCAGAAAATTTTCCCTCCTACAAGGGAAATAGCTTTCTGGGAAATGTTCTGCATTTCAATTCATGATTAAGGGAAGCCAAAGCAACATGGCCTTCTCTAGCCTAACCTGAGATTTAGGAAGGCAAGATTTTTGCCTGAGGCAACTCTTTAAAACTATTCAGGCATAAAAGTTAATGATTGTTCCACCCAATTTAGGATGAATCCTCTTTTCCCATCCCCAGCTGCCTCTACTTTCTCCCTCTTATATTACCTACGGAATTACTGGTAGGAGTAATTTATTATTCCAAGAAACAAATCATCCCAAAGAGCACCAATCAGGATAAAAATGAGCATTTTCTAATATGGAAAATAAGCTAAAATTATTTCTTCAAAAATTGGGTTGAGAAAGATGTTATAATCCAGCATACGATCCTAATTAATGTCCAAGAAACTAAAAATGTATTGAATTCACCATGGCATTATATGAAAGCATATTGACATCCAATTATGGCTCAGAGAAGTTACTGCCATGAAATGGCAGTGCATCTGTTCAGCAAAACAATCATGGATTTTTTTTTTTAAAGTAGTGAACTACTACATATATGGCTAATACAGAAATTGTAACCAATGACAACAGCATTCAGGCTCTTATAAAGTTGCATTGGGGATAAAGCAATCCAGAAGAGCATTTTTAAGAGGGTGTTGCTTTTTCTCTCTCTCTCTTCTGTCTTATAAATTGGGGTGTTTTGGCTGTTGGAGAATGCCACCTCAGAAAAGAAATTGTTTGCCTCTTACAATGACAGGCAAACAAATTCCTGGCTAATAATCTCAGTATCTGTCATGCTGGGAGCTACTTCTCTAATGGTTGTGGCTGGCTATTTATACAGATACTGATTTCCCTAGATCAACTCTTAAGTGACACTGGCATGAGTGGGAGGGGAATAGGTCCTTTATGTGGAAAGCACAATTCTGTCAGGACTCCCTAATTAGTAATCTTAATTAACCATCTTGATTGTATTCAACTCAGCAAAGTGGTAGACAACAATATAGAGAAACTATCCTGCACTGAAAGAGAATAAGTTAATAAGAGAAGACTACTTTCCAAATAGCATTTCATTTTCACTAGTTTTCACATTACACTTTATTTAATGAAAAGTGGCATTTGCCTTGTCGGTTACTGTATAACTGAAATTTACAATCAGGAAAAATAAAGGTGAAACAAAACTTGACAGAAGACAATATTTGTGTGTGTGTTTGTGTATGTGGGAAGTGAACTAAAATCCCTTTTATCCCTTAGTTGTGTTTGGTTGGGAATTAGAATGGCATTATAGATTTTTCTCCAAATATTTCTATTGTTATTCAAATAATTGACTTATCATCATAAGAACAATTTTGATTTAACTCCCTGCTGAAGACTAAACTATTCGCTGGTCATTTCACATTCATGAATCTATTACACGCCAATTTTATTGCAAAAAGGAGTAGTTTTTAATTTATTTTCATGTAAAACATTCCATAATTTGAGCCTATTCACTTTATCAAACACTTTGTTGAATTGACACATGCACAGTAAATTCCTTTATCATAATAAAATCCAACAATTCATTTCTCAATTATGAAGAACAAAACTCTGACCTACTTGACCTAAAGTGTCCTGGGATTTTCAATTTCATTCCTTGTCATATCTTGTATCCTTTCAACAGAGTAATGCCAAATATCATCGTATGTGATCAAGCATACTCACAACCAACTAATTTTGCATTCATTATTACTACTTTGAATCAGGTAAAGGAGAGGAGTTATTCCTATCATCTACACAATTACTTACTAAACCAAGGGTGTCAAACTGGCAGCTCATGGGCCGGATGCATCACATGCAGGCTATGCCCACTCCAGCTCTGCAAATGAAAAAAATGTCATGAAAGTCATTTGATGGCAATGTGATACTATGAGTTTGACATCCATGTTCTAAACTATTAAAGCAATAGCATCTTTTTTTAAAAAAAAATTTTGGGACAATCTACCTGAAATCTCCTGCCTGGGAAATGTTTTCAACTTTGCTCTTTGCTACCTTTCAAATACATTTTTAATTTTCTGAAATTCAGAAGGCTTGGACATGACTAGCTGATAGTATTTTCTTTCATACCTTTCTGTTTTGAACTTTGAATTTGTTTTGATATGTTATCACTTTGGGCGTTTTAGAGATAAACTATTAAGGCAGGATATAAATACCATCATCCAATTATGTCGCTTACTTTTAGTGTCTGTTCAAACTCAGAATTCTTAATAATGTGAAAAAATACCCAATCACCTTACTCAACAACAACAAAAAGATAAAAGTAAAAGTAAAGACACTTGTCTATAAATGTAAAAATTAAAATTACTCTATCTTTCAAGAATTTATGTCTTACTATATATTCGACCTAAATAATTTTGTCAACTCTAGTGCTCATACTATCCTGTTCTCTAAATTAAATCTTATTCATCCAGTAAAAGATGATTTTTTTTTTAATATTAATCATTTTACACTGACAGTAAGCATTTTTTCTGTAAAGAACCCTGTTTTCTTACTGGCACTTTTATGGAGATGATAGATAAGGTTAAATAAGCAATGAAGGAGGCGAGAGTAATAAATGGATAGGAATCATCATTTAATTCTTGAGGTCTAATTTCTCTGACCTCTATGGGAAGCCTTACTCATTCACTGCATTCCCTGTGCATCTATCAACAATAGATCAAAAGCAAATTGTCAGATGACCAACAATAGTTCTCACTAGAGATTTCTGTTGAAGAGGGTTTTGAGGTCTGCACTGAAGGTCTTTGATAACTTTACCAGTTTCCCACCCTATTGTATATTATTATAACCACTTCATGCATCAAAATTATCCATATAGGTTTATAGTGAAATTTGGGAACATGCAAGAAATAGAGAAAAACAAAACAAAAAAGAAATAGAATCTCCCGAACTCCATAATTCATTTTCATGCTAAAATTATGTCCTTGAGGCACAGAAGCCCTTCTTTAGCAACTGCCATCACATTGACGAAACAAGGTTTTACATCCCAACTTGTTTGGGAAAGTGAAAGCTCAGCTCCCATGTGTTGTTATTGTCAGAACTTAGATTTGAGAGTCACCATCTGTGAGTACTCAGACTTGAAGTCTGATTAAAATCAAATGCATTTGATCAAGAAAGAGAAGCAACATGAAGAGGCTGATGGGAATCAATCAAAACTCTGGATCAACCAAGGAAATGGGATTTAGATCTTTTAATATTATTATATTTGTTGACAATCTGTATTTTCAGTCTGCCAATTTATGCTTCCCAGGAATGCCAGATTTCACAATAATATCCTATCACCAGGTTGCAAATCTTGAACTCTTATCTTCAGGTCATAGTTCCTCTTATTTCTTAATTTTTGGACCTCTGAAATGGCTTGAGCCTTCTCATATGCCATCTTCAGATTCCTCTTGAACCAGTCCACATAGTTACAATGTGAAGTGAGGTTTCATCTATGGGGATATCAAATGCTATATCTACGGGCAATCAAGCCTCCCTGCCATACCCAGTTGGTATGGACAGTACCAAGTAGTCATCATTTTCCATGCTGTTATATCCGTGTACAACAGTAGAAATGTGTTGGGCCCAGTGCTATTTCTTCTCTGCAGTCAGTGTCCCTAACATATTAAGAAGAGTACAATTAAACCTCTCAGGCTGTGGGTCTTCTTGCAGGTGGTAGGGAGTGGTGTGCAATTTCTGATACAGTATACCTAGCAGTTATTTGACAAGTTTGCTTTCAAAATCTCTGCCTTGATCAGAATGTATGCACTGAGGTAATCCATAGTGTACAGAAAAACTTTTCTTTGCTGCTGTGGTGGCACACTGATCTTTCATTGGGAGGTCCTGAGCATATCGAGTGAATTGATCAGTCACAACCAATACATTATCCTGTCCACTGATATTGGCACAGGAAAGCAATGCAAACTAGATCCATGGCCCATGACTTTGCAGGTGTCCCATTGATACAGCCCTGGAGGGTAGGATCTTTCACTGGATACAACATAGGCAGGATCAATAGTAATCCTCAACCTCTTTCCTCATACAAGGCCAGTAGAACTGATCCCTCACTAACTTAAAGCTCCAGATGCCAATGCTCATCATATAGTGCAATCAGTATCACTTCTCTATGTTTTTCTGGAAGTAACAACTACCACTTTTCTTTGGGCCCATCAGAAGGATCCTTCCAATAAACTACATTTCCTTGGAACTGTAAATGATCTGACTCTTTATGCAACAACCAACCTTCTCTTGTGGAGTTAGTTAGTAGGGCCACTCTCTGACCACTTCTCAAGGTCCTCACAAATGGGCCGCAAAGAGGATATTATGCCTGATCTCTTTTTACGTCTTTCTTTGTCAAAACAGGCATTTATTTATTTATTTATTTATTTATTTATTTATTTAATTTATTTATTAGATTTGTATGCCAGCTCCCTCCTCTAACTTGAATGGGTTTACAGTAGAGCTTAGGAACTCTTGCAGTAATGACTCCTATTGCTTCTACCCTAATTGTTCTTCTAACTCAGAGCTCAATCGCTCAGTACAGGGCTTGAATACAATCGGGCAGTGGTCCCCAAAATACGGCCCGGGGGCCGGATGCGGCCCACCGAGGCCATTTATCCGGCCCACGGGTGAGTCTGTCGGCCTGGAGAAACCCCCATGGGCTCTGAGCCCCACCCGGCTTCTCTGGCTGTGTCTGGGGACCACAGCAATGTCCCCTGTAAGGCGTGCTGCCACGCACACAAAAACAACCCTCCGTGCAGTCTTTTCCAAGGCTGCACTGGGGAGCTGGGCATCAGAATTGGGGCAGGGAGCGACAAAAAAAGTGTGGGGAAGTCTTGCACCAGTGAAGGTTCGTACGCGCCTATGCGTGCGAGCTCCCCATTCTACTGCCAGCCTGTCATGCACCTGGGGTGGTGGGGAGGCTGAGCACTCCGCCGCGAACTTCAGAGAGAGAAGTGGGGAGAAAGGAAGAAAAGGGAAAGAGAAGGGAAAAAGAGGGAGGGAAAGAGAAGTGGAGAGGAAGGAAGGAGAGAGGGAAGGAAGGAAGGGGGAGAAAGAGAGGGAGAGAGAAAGGGAGGGAGGAAGAGAGATAGCAAGAGAGATAGTGAGAAAGAGTGAGAGAGAAAGAAAGCAAGAGAGAGCAAGAGAGAGAGAGAAAGCAAGAGAAAGAGAAAGAAAGCAAGAGAGAAAGATAGTGAGAGAAAGAAAGCAAGAGAGAGAGAAAAGGAGAGGAAGGAAGGAGGGAGGAAGAAGAAATGGAACAAGGAAGCAAGGAAGGAAGAATGAAATGAATGGAGGGGTGGAGGAAGGAAGGACTTTTTTGGTGTGTGTGTGTAAATTTTTTAAAAATTTTCTCTCAACAAACAATACAGTGTACCATCTAATTTTCCATGAATAAAATGCGGTATTTTGTTAGTAACTAATATCAATCATCAAAAAAGTTGCAATTTTTTTTTCTAAAGTTGTCATCCAGGTACATACTTTTCTTTTAATTAAATTCCCTCCTTAATGTTCCTTCAAAAAGTACACCAATTATATTTCTAACGTATTAACCATTATGACAAAGTGCTTCCTTCTTTCTTTATACATTTTTCTATAAACCAAAAAAACCTTGTATAGCCAATCAGATGTTAACAAAAGAAAATTTAAAACAAAACATAAACTTTTGTGAATTTCAGACTTCCCCACCCCAAATAGTACGTTCCCATTTTGTTTTTTACTTTAAAATAAGGTATGTGCATAGGGATTTGTTCATAGGTTTTTTTATAGTCCGGCCCTCCAACAGTCCGAGGGACTGTGAACTGGCCCCCTGTGTAAAAAGTTTGGGGACCCCTGCAATCAGGTATCAATTGGATCCATTCTTGAGCATGTGCATTGGCACCATGAGGCCTCCTAGACACAACATCTGCATTCCTGTTCCCTATAACTGTCCGGTACCTCAGGCTGAACATGAACCTGGATAGGGCAGCTAGCCACCTATGCCCAGTGGCATTGAGTTTGGATGTTGTTAGCAGGTGTGTGAGTGGGTTGTTGTGTATCTTAAGCTCAAACTCCACTCCATATAGGTAATCTTTTAACTTATCTACCACTGCACACTTAAGTGTCAGGAACTCCAGCTTGTGGGTAGGATAGTTCTCTTCGGCTGAAGTGAGGCCCCTGCTGACATATGCAACAGGCCTCAAGTGTTCATCATGTCCCTAATATAATACTCCCACAAGACCATTCTGACTAGCATCAACATGTAGTTCATATGGCCGGTTCGTGTCTCTGTAGGCTAAGACAGGGGCATTTGTGAGTCTCCTTTTCAGTTGATTGAATGCCTGTTCACACTTCTTGGTCCATTCTGACTGAATTGACTCCTCAGACTTCCTGGGTCCCTTATTCTGATGGAGATGATCCGAACAATAAGACACATCTGTCTCCTCCTTGTTCAATAGCTCATTGAGGGAACCAGCTATCTTCGCAAACCTTTTGACAAACCTCCAATAGTATGAGTCGCTTTGAGTCTTCGGAGAGGGGCGGCATACAAATCTAATAAATGAATAAATAAATGAGCAGAACCCTATAAATGATTGCAGTTCAGCCACATTTTGGGGTCTGGGCCAGGAACTGATAGCCTCAGGTTTCATGGTGTCAGTTGGTATCCATTTGGCAGAAACACCATGACCAAGATATGTGACAGATGATTGGTAAAATTGGAATTTCCCTAAATGGCAGCTTAAACCCTTCTTCATTGAGCCTGGTCAGAACTTTCTCCAAACGCTCCTCATGTTGTTCAAGAGTCTCACCAAAGATGATGATATTGTCTAGGTACACTAGCACCTCTATTAAGCTCCTGTCTCCCACTGTCTACTCTATGAGTCTCTGAAAGGTCACTGGAGTTCCTAATAACTCTTTGGGCATTTGATTGAATTCATAGAACCACAAGGGGCAGATGAAAGTAGTTTTCTCTCTATCATCTGGATGCATGAGTTATCTAGTGATAACTACTTCTCAAATTCAGCATGCTAAATCACTTTGCTCCCAATAAACAATGCAGGGCATCTGTGATCTGAGGAGTAGTGTACTGATCCAGAATGGTTCTCCTATTGAGGGTAGGGGAATCTATACACTATTGCAAAGTTACTGTAATAGAATCTTGCACGACTGAAAACATTTCTCTACCCTTTCACTTTTACTTTTTTTAAAAAAAATAAGGAATATATAAATATTTTCTCACTTCCCATATCTCCTCTGCTTCTGTGCACCTTTTTCATGATGGTTGTCTATGCTGTGGTTCTTCCTTCTGTCTCCCAAGGCCATTCCCGTTTACTATTATAGATTACAATTATTGCTCTATCTACTTTCAAACCCACGGCTTCTCTAAGCAGTTATTTGAACATTTGAAAATGAAGATATCACATAATAAGTAAGTAAAGACATTTAGAATAAGTAAAATAATGAAAGACATTTAGTGTGTGTGGGGGGGGGGAATGGGTTAATCAATTTTTATCTAAACTTATTTTTTCTGTTTTTCTTTTATTGTTTATTCTAAAATTTGTATAAAACCTTTTCAAATCTCACTTCCACCCAATGTAACAGAGAAACAGCAATTATATATGTATGTATGTGTGTATGTGTGTGTGTGTGTGTGTATGTGTGTATATATATATATATATATATATATATATGTATATATATATATATATATATATATATATATATATATATATATATTTGTAGATTGTTCTGAGTTCGGGTTTATAGAGGCAAATGTCAGATCATAGAGGCAAAAAGGAGCTGTGACGTTCCTTCAATATACCAGGGTGATCCGACATAAAAAAACATATATAACCCCTCCCTGGTACAGAGCTGGAAGGGATTAGGTCTGATGGCTCAACTGCTAATTCTCTGCCTTACAAGGCAGAGGCTACCAGATCGAATCCCAGTAAGGAAGGGTGTATATGTCACATGTGGGTTTTTTGTTTTTTTTTACTGAATTTGAAAATTAAGGGAGACTTGGATAGATCTATTTTGGCCTTATTTTGGCCTCATCAGCTAGCCATACCCACTGGGACTTGAGTTAAAGAGTACACCGCTTTGTAATTATATGCATTCTAATCCTTTTTATTTGGGGTTTGGTTTTTTATGTTGCTTTTCACTACATTAATAAAATAAAAATTATTGGGGGAGAGCAATAGAACTTTAATAGAATCTGTGTCAGATTATCTCTCTACTCAGAAGACATTTTAAAAAATACTGTAAAACTTTCTTATTAATCAATCAATCAAGGATTTATTATTAAGATCATTACCAGAAAAATATAAATATATAATAAAATTAATCAAGCTACATGAAAAAAAAATCTTGAAAATATAATTGCCCAACTGGAGGCATATCAGCGTGATCTGAATGATGCAACTGAATGGAACTCTTTAAACAAGATAAAAAGGAACACTGTGATCTGTCCTTATTATAACAGAAAGGGGTATCTTAAAAGAGAATGCAGGCTTCTAAAGCTAAGACGTTCACAACAGAAAGAGATAATGAGGTTAAATGTACTAAAAGAAAAATTGTGTGCAGGCATTGCAAAAACAATGAGGTGCAATTAAATAGTATTTATATTGTAAGACACCCAGAGTTGTATTTGGTTATGGCCTTTAAAGCCCTACATAGCATTGGACCAGAGTACCTCCGGAATTGTCTGCTACTGCACGAATCCCAGCGACCGATAGGATCCCACAGAGTTGGCCTTCTCCGGAGCCGGTTGACTAAACAATGTCGTTTGGCAGGCCCCAGGGGAAGAGCCTTCTCTGTGGTGGCCCCGGTCCTCTGGAATCAACTCCCCCCGAAGATTAGAACTGCCCCCACCCTCCCTGTCTTTTGTAAACTACTCTAGACTCACTTATACCACCAGGCATGGGGGAGTTGAGACACCTTTCCCCCAGGCTTTTTTATATTTTGTTTTATGCTTGCTATGAATGTGTTGTTTGGCTTTTAAAAAAAAAATATGATAGGGTTTTATATGCTTTTTTAATATTATATTTGTTCTACTATAATATTGGTTTTATTATTGTTGTGAGCCGCCCCGAGTCTTCGGAGAGGGGTGGCATACAAATCTAATAAATTGAATTGAATTTGTGAGATGGGCAGCTGTTTAAAGATTAAATACATTTATACTAACAAATTTTGAAGGATAACAACAACAACAGCAGCAGCAGCAGCAGCAACAACAGACTGGAAGGGACATTGGAGATCTTCTAGTCCAACTCCCTACTTAGGCTGGAAACTCTACACTACTTCAGACAAATGGTTATCCAACATCTTCTTAAAAACTTCCAGTGTTGGAGCATTCACAACTTCTGGAGGCAAGCTTTTCCACTGATTAATTGTTCTAACTGCCAGAAAATTTATCCTTGGTTCTAAGTAGCTTCTCTCCTTGTTTAATTTTAACCCATTGCTTCTTGTTCTACCCTCAGGTGCTTTGGACTCTGGGGTGGAGCTCCATTTTCGCTACACCACTGCATTTCCCCCCATCCAGGCAGTAGCCCATCCCTGCATATAAAGCAGAAACCACCTGAAAGTAATTTGCAAGATTGGATGCAATAGTGGGTTGTAAATCCCATTGCTACTGGTTTGCTTGTACAGAAGTATCCCATGAATGGGGTGGGCGGAGCCTCCTGCCACCACTACCGGTATACTGAACCGGGCCAAACCAGGAGCAACCCGCAGTGTATTGGATGGTAACTTAAAACAAGCCAAGTAGCAGAGCTTTTTAAGAATAGTCCTGAAAAATGACTAGGCCATTTAGAAAATAAAGATGAGGATTAAGTTAAACTGAATATCCTTTTAATAAACAAAGGAATCAAATTGTGATTGTTGATTAAAAGCAAAGGAAAAAGGAGCAGTTTTCCTGGGCTTGAATTTAAAGAAGTCAGTTGCTTGTTGGAAGCTTTTTCCCCCCAGACTGTGTGATTCCATCTGCCACAATGTCCTACCTGTCAATGACTACTTCAGCTTCAACCGCAACTAAACAAGAGAACACAATTGATACAAACTTAATGTAAACCACTCCAAACCGATTGCAGAAAATATGACTTCAGCAATAGAGTGATCAATGCCTGCAATGCACTAACTGACTCTGTGGTTTCTTCCCCAAAAGCTTTAAATGTCTACAGTCAACTTCACCCTATAACTACGAGCTCTGTAAAGGGCATGCATAAGTGCACCATTGTGCCTACCATCCCTACTGCCCAGACCGGAGGGGGGAATGCAGTGGGGTAGCGAAAATAGAGCTCCACCCTAGAGCACCCAATTTGCACTGAAATATATTGAAAAAAATTGTAGGGCATCCGGCAAAAGCCACACCCACAGTGTAGTAGTAAAAATTTTGGTAGCCCTTCACTGCTTACAACCCTATTGTCCAAGTTTACCTGTACCTACTTCACTTATGTTTATACTAATACCTGCTATCTTGTACATGTTTTTGACAAACAAACAAACAAATAATATACCTATATCAATCCCCATGCTTTGAAGAACCACAGAAAAAAAATCTAGTTTGAAAACTGAAAAAAAAATTCCATACTTAGACTGAAGTTAGCACCAAACGTGATTTGATAAGTCGAATCACTGTTACAGAACAATCACTATTGAGTTGGAAAATGCTGATCCAGTATTATACATATCAGTTAAAAATGAAGAGATGTGTGTACATTATATGTTATATTGACAGTTTCATGATTTCACCAGAGAACAAAAGAATTTAGAGATAGTGAACAATTAATAAAAAGGAGGGGAGTAAAACAACTCGGGAATACTAGCCACTAATTTGAAACTGAAATAAAAAGGAATAAAACTGGAAGTACATCTTCAATCAGAACCAGAATAAAACAGTGTTCCTAGTTTTAATGGAGCAGGGAGTCAACTTATACCCATAGAAGTTGGATGTCTAAACACTCTGCCAACTGTAAAGTATGAAGTAGGTCTATTATTTTTCTAGGGTTGCATGTCAGTAGGTGGCATAGGAAATATTGTGTGGGTGGAAGGAAAAATAAAATGTGAACATATCCTAGAATCTTCAGAATTTAGTGAAACTGAAGCTGAAAAAACATTGGATATCTTAGCAAGACAACAGTGTTAAAGGTATCTTCAAATCGACCATAAAGGATTTATTGGAAAGAAAGAGAAAGGTTATGGAATGGTCTTCACCATTCTGAGACTTGAATATTATTATTATTATTGAAATAAAGTATAAGCTATTAGGAACTACGGGATGAAACCCTTCTAACCTCAGGTGATTGGAAATGTTTGACAGTATATACTTGCACTAATTAATAAGAGGAGAGAAGAAAGAATATTGAAGATAAAAATAACAAAAAAACTTTTGGTGAGTTTTGATTCATCTGACTTATGAGGTTAACTGGCAGTAATAATGTTAAAGTTACTTCTAAATGTGCAACTTCTGTCTAGAGGCAAGAATAAAAACTTTATTCAGGAATATAGTAAAAACATCTTTTCCGCTAAGCTTTTAATTGCTAATTGATTTTTTGCTTTTTGATTCATATTGTAATTGTACTAGCATTGTTTAATTCTTATTCTATTTTTTCCATTTCCATAAGTTGTCAGGTTTTAGAAACTGAGAAGCAGATATCAAATAGATGATAAATTGACAGATAGACAGATAAATGAAAAAATATTAAATATTATAAATAGAAGAGTATAGAATTCTTTATTGGGCAAATGTGATTGGAGACACAAGAAATTTATCTCCAGTGCATAAGGCCTCAGTGCACATATGAACAATGTGGTAAATCATTATCATAGTCATCATAAAAATACATTCATCACATATCATAATATACAACACTTAGTGGATAGTCATAGGATACTAAATAAGCAGTCAACATGAATTGTATTAGGAAACTAAATAAAACAATATAAATCATAATAGCACCAGCAATAGCATTTATACAGTACTTATATACCACTTCATAGTGCTTTTACAGCCCTCTCTAAGTGTTTTACCGGATCAGCATATCGCCCCCAACAACCTGGGTCCTCATTTTACCCGCCTCAGAAGGATGGAAAGCTGAATCAACCTTGAGTTTGATGAGATTTGAACTGGTGAACTACACGCAGCGGTTAGCAGAAGAAGCTTGTAGTACAGTGATCCCTCGAGTTTCGCGATCTCGATCTTCGCGAAACGCTATATCGCGATTTTTAAAAAAATTTTAATTAAAAAAAAACCACTTCTGCGTTTGGCTTCGGGAGTCAGCTGGGAAGCGGCGCGGCTGTTTTAAAAGGTCGCCGCCGGCCTTGGGGGCTTCCCAGCACTCCCCCGAACCCCAACCCGGGTTTGGGGGGGTGCTGGGAAGCCCCCCATGCCGGCGGCGACCTTTTAAAACAGCCGCGCGGCTTCCCAACTGAGTCCTGAAGCCAAACGCCAAAGGCGAACTTCCGCGTTTGGCTTCAGGACTCAGTTGGGAAGCCGCGCGGCTGTTTTAAAAGGTCGCCGCCAGCATGGGGGGCTTCCCAGCACCCCCCCAAACCCGGGTTGGGGGTTCGGGGGGGTGCTGGGAAGCCCCCCATGCCGGCGGCGACCTTTTAAAACAGCCGCGCGGCTTCCCAACTGAGTCCTGAAGCCAAACACCAAAGGCGAACTTCCGCGTTTGGCTTCAGGACTCAGTTGGGAAGCCGCGCGGCTGTTTTAAAAGGTCGCCGCCGGCATGGGGGGCTTCCCAGCACCCCCCCAAACCCGGGTTGGGGGCTCGGGGGGGTGCTGGGAAGCCCCCCATGCCGGCGGCGACCTTTTAAAACAGCCGCGCGGCTTCCCAACTGAGTCCTGAAGCCAAATGCCAAAGGCGAACTTACGTGTTTGGCTTCAGGACTCAGTTGGGAAGCCGCGCGGCTGTTTTAAAAGGTTGCCGCCGGCATGGGGGGCTTCCCAGCACCCCCCCAAACCCGGGTTGGGGGTTCGGGGGGGTGCTGGGAAGCCTCCCATGCCGGCGGCGACCTTTTAAAATAGCCGTGCGGCTTCCCAACTGAGTCCTAAAGCCAAACGCCAAAGGCGAACTTCCGCGTTTAGCTTCAGGACTCAGCTGGGAAGCCGCGCGGCTGTTTTAAAAGGTCACCGCCGGCATGGGGGGCTTCCCAGCACCCCCCCAAACCCCCAACCTGGGTCTTCCCGGCCACCCACGCAAAGGGGAAATCCCGGCTCCTCGCTGATGCCCGCCGCTCGCCCGCCCGACAGCTGATCTGCTCGGTAGCGCAGCAGCAGCGAGGAGCCGAATCGGGGTTTCCCCTTTGCGTGGGCGGCGGGGAACGCAAACTCCACCATCTGCGCATGCGCGGCCATGGGAAAAAGGGCGCGCATGCGCATATGGTGTTTTTACTTCCGCAACCCTACATTGCGAAAAATCGATTATCGCGAGGGGTCTGGGAACAGAACCCTCGCGATAATAGAGGGATCACTGTACTGCACTCTAACCACTGTGCCACCAAGGTTCATTGAGATACAAGCAACAAAGTTATAGTCATAAGATAAGAAGATAGGTAATACAATAATAGTAATAGTAATAGTAATAGTAATAGTAATAGTAATAGTAATAGTAATAGTAATAGTAATAGTAATAGTAATAGTAATAGTAATAGTAATAGTAATAGTAATAGTAATAGTAATAGTAATAGTAATAGTAATAGTAATAATAACAACAACAACAACAACAACAAACAACAACAACAACAACACTAATAATACAGCCTTACTAGATAGTTGAACAGTGTTGTGGAAATTAGTTGTTTAGCAGAGTGATGGGGGGGGGCTGTCCTTGTGCCTAGTTGTTCTAGTGTGCATTGATCTATAGAGTTGTCTTGAGGAAAGAAGTTGAAACAATTTATATCCAGGATGTGAGGGGTCTTCACAGCCCTTTTTCTGGCTCGTGCAGTATGGAAGACTCAATGGAATAAAAATAAAAATAAAAGGGAAAGTGCATTAAAGGACTAAGGGGCACAATATGGACATGTATAAAAGTTATCTATTTTCAAAACTATAGAATAGAATAGAATAGAATTTTTATTGGCCAAGTGTGATTGGACACACAAGGAATTTGTCTTGGTGCATATGCTCTCAACGTACATAAAATAAAATATACATTTGTCAAGAATCATGTGATACAACACTTAATGATTGTCATAGGGGTCAAATAAGCAATGAAGAAGCAATATTAATAAAAATCTTAGGATATACGCAACAAGTTACAGTCATACAGTCAACATGGGAGGAAATGGGTGATAGGAATGATAGGAATAGTGCACAACAGCATTTTTTTTTCATCCCATCAAGCAGCCATTACATATACCTATCCTATTTTCTTTCATGTGGGTGAAACAGTGGTTCTTATATGAACCACTTAATGACAAACACTGGCTGAAGGACTGTGCAGGATTCTGATTAGATTATAAATGAATATAAACAAGCAAGTTGCTAGGTACAGTATTTATGATGTACAAATCACTTGGGATCCTGCTTTAGAGAGATAAATCAGAAAGAACTTTCTTAAGTATTGATAAGGTGAATGTATTTGCCTTGCTTTGTGCATCCAATTAATGCTTGTGTTATCTTATTTCCTTACTTGCTCCAATGTCAACCACCATCAATAAGACTTGAATTATTAGGAAAATAGGTGTATTTGCTCTAAATAGCTGACAAAGCTTGAATTAGCAAAACAAAAAACCCAACAACAACAAACACTTTCCAAACCAAACATCTGGCATTATAGAGCGCTGGTGAGACCACATTTGGAATACTGTGTTCAGTTCTGGAGACCTCACCTACAAAAAGATATTGACAAAATTGAACAGGTCCAAAGATGGGCTACAAGAATGGTGGAAGGTCTTAAGCATAAAACGTATCAGGAAAGACTTCATGAACTCAATCTGTATAGTCTGGAGGACAGAAGGAAAAGGGGGGACATGATCGAAACATTTAAATATGTTAAAGGGTTAAATAAGGTTCAGGAGGGAAGTGTTTTTAATAGGAAAGTGAACACAAGAACAAGGGGACACAATCTGAAGTTAGTTGGGGGAAAGATCAAAAGCAACATGAGAAAATATTATTTTACTGAAAGAGTAGTAGATCCTTAGAACAAACTTCCAGCAGACGTGGTAGATAAATCCACAGTAACTGAATTTAAACATGCCTGGGATAAACATATATCCATCCTAAGATAAAATACAGAAAATAGTATAAGGGCAGACTAGATGGACCATGAGGTCTTTTTCTGCCGTCAGACTTCTATGTTTCTATAAAAGATGCCATCTCTAGAAACCTACTTCTGCCTCCCCCACTTCTTATTACTTGCAAATACCATTAATATATGACTCTAAAAAAATGCAAAGTGTACTGTCAAATACAAAATGTCCTGTCAAATGCAACATTGGATAAATTAAATCTATACAGTTACTATTTCCTCAGGAAGAGGGGTCGAATCAATATTTCAAACTTCCCTTTTTGTAGACTCATTTAGAATATGTGACTAAAATATTTCACATATTTTAAAAACTTGTAAGATTTTTACTAATGCTCTATCATCTGATCTAATGATTTTGCAAAGTACTTAAACAAATAAGGTGTACCGAGCACATTTTATACTTTCTAACTTATTTTTCTGAACTGATAGACCATCATGTAAATAGAGACAGGAAGGAGTAGTTGATGGAAATCAGATGAGCGTATATAATAGAGTTACATGGATGATGACAGTTGAATTTAAAGACTTCATGACAGTTGTCTCTTGACTGAGACTAGTATCTATTTGTATCATTTTTTTTAGTTTATTCATTATATCAATCATTTGATATTTTAAAAAAACCACTGTTAAGCAATATAATCATGCATTTAATAAATTTAGTAAATTGACAATTATTGGGTTAGGGTCTTGCACAATGGTCCCGTAGCAACAATTCCTGCTTTGGATGTGTACCTCTCCTGACATGTCATAAAGAATTTGGGAATTATCTTGTATTAGTCCTATTGAAAAGTAAAAATTATGGTGATCTACTGCATCTCAATAGATAAGTTCTTGAGACAGAGACCCCCAAAGAGGAAGAGAACTGGAGCATGAAAGTTCATGTTATTCATAAATGTATATCTATTTTTCTTTCCATTTTTATATAGTATTTTAGGCCATTGGCGGTTCATTTATTTATTTATTTATTTTATTTCAGCCCTGCCTGATTCTAGACCATGTTTTTGTCGGAATGTGCATTTCTGAGTGTTAAATGGGTTCTGCTTGACCATATGTGATTATAGAAGGATATTTCTCCTTGGTAGCCTAAGGTATTCAATATTCAGATACTGCTAGTCATGTCATAGTGTCAGGACAGGCTCAAGATGGCTATGTTATTTATGATGAATTTCATTGGATTTTCTTCCTTCCTAGCAAAGAGTTCAGAAAAGATTATACCAGCTTTAAAAAATGAAATGATAAAGCAAACTGTTGAAAATAAAAGACATAAACTGTCAGAACAAAACCCAGTCAGATGAAAATTGCAAATTAATCCCCTTATCACATAGACATATACTTTTTTTCCTATGTACTAATCTGATAATTGACACTAAAAGCCAGCCAAAAGAAGAACTTTTTAGAGCTGATTCACACATGTTTGTACTTCATTGAAAAGTGTTGGGCTTGAGCTGATTTTGAGTTGATATGATGAAAGCTTTGCTGATTTGTATGGTTTTTCACACATGAGGGTCACTGCACAACATGGTAAGTCTGCTCTTGCAAACAGAAAATAAGGCAGGCAACTTTTTTCTAGTTCCTACCTCTTTAAATTGCATGTAGGTCTCTCAAATTCCTCTCTACAAATGCATGAATTCCTAAGTACATCAAATACATATAAAACTTGCAGAAATGTTATATTGCATCTATAGAGTTTCTGAATAAAGTTGCCTTTTTAATGGACCATTTACATTTTGTTTCTTTTTCTGTATATTTTAAAGAAAAGATAGTTAAAATGGTTAGCAGCATATTACAACCTTGTAATTTTATAAAATGCTATTAAAATATATATTAATTTTTGGAGGAAGATAGTGATGAAACAAAATCCTTTCCAAATAAATGCTGGCTGAAAAGTTTATTAAGAAAAATATATACCCTGGGACTCTTTATCAGAACTGAAGTTAAAAATAGAGGGGGTAATAATTTGTAGAATGAAGAATGGATTGATTCTATTATGCTGATTCTGTGTTGTGATAGTAGCAATAGCATTTAGAGTTATATACTGCTTCACAGTGCTTTACAGCTCTCTCTGTTTTACAGAGTCAACATATTGCCCCGAACAATCTGGGTCCTCATTTTATCAACTTTGGAAGGATGGAAGACTGAGTTAACCTTGTGCCAGTGAGAATTGAACTGCCAAACTACAGGCAGCTGGGAGGCAGCAGAAGTAGCCTGCAGTACTGCATTCTGTTGTGGTTCAGCCTGGGACCCCTCCGGGAATGGCTGATTTGCTGTCGGTGTCCAGCTCAGAGGCTGAGGACCAGGAGGGGCAGACTGACGACGAAGCTGAATTCCAGGCTGAAGATGAAGGACAGCCAGAGTTCCACCAGGGGGAGCTCTCCCCAGCAAGCAGCCTGGATTCCCTGGGGGAAGATGCTAGTGACTTCATAGATATGCGACAGAGGAGAGCTAACGAGAGAAGAACGCAATTGGCTAGATATTTCCAGCATTAGAGGTCACAGCTGGGTTTGGGTGTGGTGCTCTTGGGAAAGGATAAAAGGCGGCCCCACCCTTCCTGGCTTGTGGAGTTTTATCTTGGAGATTCGTGAGACCTGTCTGTGAACTTTGGTGGCTACAATCCTGGTTTGTGCCTTGGACTCTTGAAACCTTGGGGGGGTATGCCAGCAAGAAGCTTTTGGAATTGACTGGACATCAGGACCCTGTTGTAAAGTATTGTAACCTGTCTGCTGTGAAGACAGGTTTTCCTTTGTGCTTATTTTTTCCTGCTATAAATTACTTTTGGATTTTACCAGAGTGTCTGGCTGTTTTTTCAGTGGGTGTGGAGGTCTGGGAAAACCCAGACAGAACACATTCTAACCACTGTTCCATCACATAATAATAATACTACAAGCATAGACATGAGGCTGTGGCACAGATGATCCACTGGAACTTGTGCCAGAACTACCATCTACCAGTGGCAAAGAACTGGTGGGATCATAAGCCCGAAAAAGTGGTCGAAAATGAGCAAGCAAAACTACTGTGGGACTTCCGACTTCAGACTGACCAAATTCTGAAGCATAACACACCAGACATCCTGATTGTGGAGAAAAAGAAAGTATGGATCATCGACATCGCAATCCCAGGAGACAGCAGAATTGAGGAGAAGCAGCTAGAGAAATTAGTGAAATACGAAGATCTAAAAATCAAGCTGCAACGACTCTGGCATAAGCCAGTGAAAGTGGTCCCAGTGGTACTTGGCATGCTGGGCGCAGTGCCAAAGCATCTCAGCGGACATTTGAAAACCATCGGAATTGACAAAATCTCCATCTGTCAATTACTTTACTGGGATCGGCAAACATAATTTGCCACTACATCACGCAGTCCTAGGTGCTTGGGAAGCACCTGACTGGTGATGAAATACAAAATCCAGCCTAGTGGTCTTGTTTACTGTGTTGTTTTGACATAATAAAAATAATAATAATAATAATAATAATAATAATAATAATAATAATAATAATAATAATAATAGTAATACCACCACCACCACCTTGGTAACCTCTGAGAATTATTTGAGTTACACTGCTGGTATGTTTCAGCCATTGGCTAGAAAACAATAATGGCTATTTCACCACAGAGCAGTGAATCTTGGATCAAAGCTGATCTGTCATTGTCTCTTTTCTCTTTCTTGTTCCTCAGTCCTATTGTTTCACATGCATTTATAACAACTCTGCTCTAATTAGATTATTAATCCTTAGTTAAGTGTCAAAGCAGCCACAGTACACACTGTCAGAAAGGGAGGGTTTCCATTTCTGAGAGCTGTCTGTGGATCAAACTGTGTTGTCACCAGTTATGAGCTTTCCAAGTTTTTTAAGCAACTGCCTATGACTTCAGCTACCGTACTTTTAAAAGGTGTGATCAATTCATTTCAACACCATTGTGGAAACCACAGGTTCTATAGAAGTTAGGCAGTATAACTGTAAAGGGGAGGGGGGATATGTTGCTATAGGAATGTGTTTAATTAAAAAATATTAACCAGATAAGCAAGAAAATATTTAAATGTCATATAAATCTATTTTTAATTCCACCTAGCTTCTTTTATATAACATGAGTAAGAACACCTTCATTCTTTATAGGATACCATAAAATTATATGGTAAGTCTCCGAGTTTTAAGCAAATACTTTAAAAACTCTCTTTTGTAAGGCTAGTCTTGAATGACAGACATAAAGTGCCAAGTAGTCATTCAAACAATTCTTCCCTACAGAGCTTCAAAAATGTCATGAATCAATCATCTCCTCCTTATTCTGCTCATCAAGATGTCTAACATATAAGAAAATTGGATTACCATAGATGGCATGGCATTGATTGAAGCTCATTAAACTCTAACATTAATGCTAATCTTAAAGTAGTCAAATTCACTTATTATGAAGACTTTCAGTCACAACCCAAAAGTCAGCTTCCATAAAATGGGAATAGTAGATTCCAAAAATATGTGTGAATTAGTTACAATGATATATAAATATTTTCTCACTGGACATAACTACACATAGTAAACAGAAACAGACTCTGATTTACAATGACCACCGAAATTCTTCTGTCATCATCTGATAGCAATTTACACCATTTACGCCTCCTCCTTTTTCTCTTAATGATAACATTGGATAGACAATGTTTTGGATACATTGTAATTCAAAGTCTCAATTTCCATTTTTTTTGGGTAGGGTCCCAAGAACACACAAAGACTTTACGTCATAGATTGTGCATGCCAAAAAAGTTGTGGTTCTGCATTGTGGAAGCGCCTAAGCAGCATTATATTAGCTAAATTTTCTGAATGCTTATCTACTCTCAGAGTCTCTAGTCAAAAATACAACATGGACTTAATATTCACCAATCACAAAGCTATAAAAAGCTGATTGGGGAAGCATTTATGTGAAGTGGTAAAAAAAGCCTTTTCTTCCATTGTGAGTTACGCATTGCCACAATGTATCTAAGCTAGTTTAAGGAAGTGAATCCTTTGTGGTTTTCCACCCGTCATTGCTTTAACTGTTTTTTGTGTGTTTATGTGTATTTTCAAACAGCAGTCTTTACCTGACGTTTTCATAGGAAGATGCCAACTGTCCTAGGACACTGACAAACTTTCGCAGATCCATCCTGGCTCCATTTGCTTTTGCCCACTAACCTTCCTAACATCCCTAATTTTTTTCCAAATCCTCTACTCTGCCCCAAGTTTCACATTGGTTCCTGTAGTTCTTTCTAGGCAACCTGTTGGATTTCCTATTTCTCTGTTCCTAATGCTACATCTATATGGTTTCTTTCCTTCTTATTTTGTCTGCTGCAGAGGAAAAACTACATAAGGATAGTTCTAGTTCCCTATTGAAGCTAAGGACATTCTAGGAAAACAAATACAAAATCAAGGTTTAAGCTTTGCTTTGGAAGCATTTCAATTATTATTATTATTATTATTATTATTATTATTATTATTATTATTATTATTATTATTATTATTGTCTGCATTGGTTGCCGATCAGTTTCTGGTCACAATTCAAAGTGTTGGTTATGACCTTTAAAGCCCTTCATGGCATCAGACCAGAATATCTCTGAGACCGCCTTCTGCCGCACAAATCCCAGTGGCCAGTTAGGTCCCACAGAGTGGGTCTTCTCCGGGTCCCGTCAATGAAACAATGCCACTTGGCGGGACCCAGGAGAAGAGCCTTCTCTGTGGCGGCCCCGGCCCTCTGGAACCAACTCCCCCCAGAGATTAGAACTGCCCCTACCCTCCTTGCCTTTCGTAAGTTACTCAAAACCCACCTCTGCCGCCAGGCATGGGGGAATTAAGACTTCTTCTCCCCCTAGGCTGATACAACTGTATGTATGGTATGTTTGTACGTATGCTGGTTTTATACATTAAGGGGTTTTAAGTTAGTTTTTAGTATTGGATTTTTACTGTATATTATTCATGTATATTGTTCATGACTGTTGTTAGCCGCCCCGAGTTTTCGGAGAGGGGCGGCATATAAATCCAATAAATTGAATTGAATTGAATTATTGTTGTTGTTGTTGTTATTGTTATTGTTATTGTTATTGAAATGACCGAGAAACACGGTTTCCAAATAAACTCTCTTTTATTCTCTTCAGGCTCTGAGCGAGCGGAAAACACTTTCACTGTATACGCGAGTTACAGAAGAAGCGCGTAAGACCAGAAGCTCGGCTATTTAAAGACTTTCCCTCAGCAACAGCCGGCGGCTGACAGCTCTTCCATTTTGGCGCCCTCTAGAGCAGCCAATAGGAAGCAGGTAAACAATGCCTATGGTTTCTTTCAATTCTGCTTAACAACTCTTGTTTAACCAGTTAACCCAGATACAGAACATTATAGAACATTACAGAATTTACAGGATTTAACACCCCTCCCCCTTCTGGATGATTTTACAGATTTTTATTCGGTCAAGTAAGTAACAAAGTCTTCTAAGTGAGGGGGTCTTCGCGAAGTCCGATCTGACCGTCGAGGGTCGCCCATAACTTGTGTGTCCACCGACGAAGATGGTTCCTCTCGTCCTGCAGACGCGTTGCTCCCCTGACCAGGAGATGGCAGAGCTGAGGCAGCGCTGGAGTGGCTATTTCCCCCAGGTAAGTCCCAATCAATTGGTTCCGGGTTCCTGTTTGTCCTTGCGAAATTCCCTGTGGGGAGGGGATGAGTGTTATCTTTATGTCCTTCACTCTCGGTTTTCTCCACTCTCCCCCTAATGTGGTCAATGTGCCTTTTCCAGAGGCGGCCATCTAGTAATTTCACCATATATGTTTTGGGACCTGTTTGGTCTTGCACAATGCCACTTTCCCAATGCTTCCCTGTATCAAAATTTTTAACATATACCTTTTGTCCCACGGCCACTGCACGTTCAGGTATTAGTATATTGTCCGGTTTTAATTTGATATAGGAGGGGTGCAGCCTATCCAGGGTTGATCTTAACCTTCTCCCCATTAGCAACTCAGCAGGGCTTTTCCCAGTGGTCATACTAGGTGTTATGTGTTGGGTCAGCAAAAACGTGTCTAATCTCTCTTGGATGTCACCTGGGGCTGACCTCTTAATGGCCTCTTTGGCCACTCGAACATAACGTTCTGCTGCTCCATTAGACCACGCTGCGTGGGGCGAGGTAAGGGCATGTCGGACCCCCAGACCAGCTAGGAACACCTCAAATTGTTTAGATGTAAATTGGGGCCCGTTGTCCGAGACTAATATGTCCGGGCACCCATGTGTTGTAAATAACTTCCTTAATACATGTATTACTGCTGAAGATGTGGTAGATGTTAATGGCACTATTTCAAGCCACCTTGAATACGCATCAATCAGGATTAGAAACATATGATTCCCCACTGGTCCAGCCAGATCAATGTGCACCCTAGACCATGGCCCTTGGGGACTGTCCCACTGTGCAGGGGTGGTTTTAGGTGGGTCTGGCCGCGTTTCTTGGCACTGGCCACATGTTGCCACCCAGTTCTCAATTTCTTTATCCAAGCCGGGCCACCACAAATACCCCCTTGCCAATGCCTTCATCCTCACCACCCCTGGGTGTCCCTCATGTAGCATTTTCATAACCCTCGGTCTCAGGGCAGTAGGGATAACCACTCTTTCCCCCCAGAGAATGCAATCATGCATAACTGATAGTTCTAGCCTCTTTGTTTTAAATTCACCTATTAAGGGATCGTCCCCATTTGCAGGCCAGCCTTTTAAAATGTAATTCAAAATCCTGCTCAAAGTCTTATCTTGCCTGGTTTCCAATGCCACCTGCCTGGCAGTGACCACAGGAGACTTATCTAATTCGATAAGGAGTACCTCTGCAGCGGGCGCTGGGTCTTCTACTCTCTGTCCCAATGGACAGCGACTGAGGCCGTCTGCATGATTAATAGCAGAGCCCCCTTTATGAATGAGCTGGTAGTCATATGCGGCTAGGAAAATAGCCCATCTGGACATACGGGGAGACATGAAGGGAGGAGTTGGCCGTCCGGTGGCTAGCAGACCCAAGAGAGGCTTGTGGTCTGTTACTAATTGAAAAGGTCTCCCAAGCAGATAATGATGAAATTTTTTCACCCCGGCTACCAGCGCCAGAGCTTCCTTGTCAATCTGCGCGTAATTGCGCTCAGCCCCAGATAGTGTTCTAGAAAAATAGGCAATTGGAGCCTCCTGCCCATTAGGAAAAATATGGGCCAACACACCGCCCACCCCGTACGGAGAAGCGTCGCAGGTGAGCCTCACAGGGAGGGTTGAGCTATATTGCACTACCAAGCTATGGGACGATAAAAGATCTTTAACCATGCAAAACGCCCGTTGTTCCTTCTCACCCCAATGCCACTCTGTCCCTTTATGGAGGAGTCTATGTAGGGGTTCAGCTGCTGAGGCTTTCTGTCGCAGAAAAACAGCATAAAAATTTAAGAGCCCTAAAAAGGCTTGCAGCTCTGCTTTGCAAGTTGGGGCAGGGGCGTCTTTAATTGCTCTAACTTTTTCCTCAGTGGGGTGAATGCCCTCAGCATCAATACGAAATCCCAAAAATTCGACTGAAGGGGTTCCCCACACACATTTTTCTGGTTTCAACCGTAGACCCTTATCTCTCAATCTAGTGAGTACCTGTCTAATTCGACTGTGCAGCTGGGCAGAGTTGTCCCCACAAATTAAAATGTCGTCGAAATAAGGGACCACCCCATCAAGGCCCCCCAACAAGCGCTCCATTAACCGCTGGAATATACCAGGAGCAACACTCACTCCAAATTGCAGGCGCGTACACTTAAAAGCACCCCTGTGCGTTACAATAGTCTGTGATAAGGCAGTGGCTTCGTCCACTGTTAATTGCTGGTAAGCCTGTGCAAGGTCCAGCCTTGCGAAGATTTTCCCAGACCCCAAGGTGTGTAACAGCTGTTGCACCACTGGAATAGGATACGAGTTGTGCTGTAGTGCCTTATTAATAGTGGATTTGTAATCCGCACAAACTCGTAGGGAGCCATCTGGCTTCAAGGGGGTTACAATTGGTGTTTCCCAGGGTGCATGTTCCACTGGAACCAATATACCTTGTGCTTGAAGTTTTGTTAATTGTTCATCTAGCTTATTCAGCAAGGGTAAAGGTACCCTGCGAGGTTTTAATTGAACGGGAGGAACAGAAGGGTCTAAAGAAAAAGAGATAGGAGGTCCTTTAAAGGTACCCAGACCAGCACGGAAAACCTCAGGAAATTCAGTGACAAAATCAGGGGCAGTAGAAAATGTCAATTTGTTAAGACCCGTTACCGCTAATCCCAAAGGTGCCATCCAGTCCAACCCTAGAAGGGAATGATTAGCCCCGTCTACAACTAACAGAGGGAGAACATGGTTCACATTTCTAAAGGTGATAGGAACCTTAGTTTTACCCAGAATCCTAATTGGGTGACCCTGGAAATCATTGATAGCAATGTCCAAAGGTTGCAAACTGTCCCGTGCCAAACTTGGTATATACAAATGTAATTTATGCCAAGGCATTAGTGTATATTTCGAGCCTGTGTCCAATTCCATATGGCACGGCTGATGGTTTAAAAGGATGGGGACAACAATTTTATTAGGGGCAGGAGGGTAAACTGTAGAACCACTGAAAAAGCGGTTACCTCTGGCATTCCAAGGTCGGCGAAAACCCCGTCCTTGTGGCCGGAAAGGACGGTAGGCTCGGGGAGCAGGAAAGGAAGGCTGTTGACCTTGTGGAGAAGAGTTGTCATCTGGCAAGGCAGCACGGCAAGCGGCGGCGATGTGGCCTCTCTTCTCGCATCTGTAGCAGAAGGCGTCCTTAAAGGGGCAGCGCGACCGTTGATGTTGCCCTCTGCATCCGGCGCAGGCAGGAAAAGTTGCCCTGGCTTGTCGTTCTGGTGGTCCTCGAAGGTAGCAGCAGTGGTCATTGTAGTCTTCATAGTCGGCGAGCTGGACGTCAGGTAGGCGGCGAGCCGAGGGACGCTGAGAGTCTGTGATTTTAAAAACAGTTTGCAGCTTGTCATTGGACTTTAAATCAGCTGCCGCAGCCTCAGCTACCTCAGCTGTCTGAGCAGCTTTAATCACGTCTTGCAATGTGGAGCTCTCAGTTGCCAATAACTTGTTCCTTATGGTAACGTTTCGCATCCCAAAAATGAGGGCGTCCGTCAATCTGGCCTCCGGATTGTCAAATTGACATTTCGCTAGGATAGTTCGGAGTCTGGTCGCGAACTGGTTAATAGATTCCCCATCTGATTGAGACATACGGGAAAATTGATGCCTATAAACTATGGGCGGCTTAGTTGGTTTAAAATGGGCAGCCAATTTCTCTTGTAAAGTAGCCCATGGTACAGCATTAGGTGGTTCGGGATCTGTCAAAGTCCCGGCCAATTCAAAAATATGCGTGCCGCAGTAATTCAAAAATAAAGCGCGTTTCCTGCTGTCCTCAGCCGTATGTAGGCTGGCAGCTTCCAGGAAAATCTCAAATTTAGCCATATAGGCTGCCCAAGTTGACCTTTCCGGGTCAAACAACTCGGGAGGTTGAATGAGCGAAGGGGTCGACATATTGATTTTTTCCTAAAAAAAAAATCACCGCTAAGACCCTCGTCGCCAATGAAATGACCGAGAAACACGGTTTCCAAATAAACTCTCTTTTATTCTCTTCAGGCTCTGAGCGAGCGGAAAACACTTTCACTGTATACGCGAGTTACAGAAGAAGCGCGTAAGACCAGAAGCTCGGCTATTTAAAGACTTTCCCTCAGCAACAGCCGGCGGCTGACAGCTCTTCCATTTTGGCGCCCTCTAGAGCAGCCAATAGGAAGCAGGTAAACAATGCCTATGGTTTCTTTCAATTCTGCTTAACAACTCTTGTTTAACCAGTTAACCCAGATACAGAACATTATAGAACATTACAGAATTTACAGGATTTAACAGTTATGGTTAATTATTATTAATTAGATTTGTATGCCGCCCCTCTCCGAAGACTCGGGGCAGCTCACAACAATAATAAAACAGTGTAACATTGAAACAAATCTAATATTGAAATAAAAAATATATAAAAACCCCATCAGTTTTTATATACAACACATACATACCAAACATAAAATATAAAAGCCTGGGGGAGATGTCTCAGTTCCCCCATGCCTGGCGATATAGGTGGGTCTTGAGTAATTTGCAAAAGACAAGGAGGGTGGGGGCCGTTTTAATCTCCAGGGGGAGTTGATTCCAGAGAGACCCGAAGAAGGCCAACTCTGTGGGACCTTATCAGCCACAGGGATTCGTGCGGCAGAAGGCGGTTGAAGAGCTCCATTTTAACTTGCTTTGAAAAGGCTGTCAGGATCAGAGCCAGCCTAATTTCTTTTGATAATCTATTCCACAATGGAATACAGCAGAGAATAATCTTTTCCTAGATTTAAAGTCTCTGATCACCTACTAATAGGTGACTGTCAACAGTTTTCCAAGTTATTTGAATTGGTTGGATTAATTCTGTTTGAGAGAGGTGTTCCTACAGGCATTACCAAGTCATACAGGGCTAATAAATTAAAAATAGCACATTAAATTGCACATGGATACCTACTGGCATTTAATGCAGGGCTCACAGCATAGCTGTAATATGTTCATGATCTTTAGTGCCAGTTAACAAACAGTATTTTGTACCAATTGTGATTTCCAAGGGCTCCTTAATGGCAGTGACATATAGGACACTTGCAGTTGTCCAGCTGTGCGGTTATGATAGCATGACTTACCATTGCTATATCCTTCTACTCCAGATATGGCTGCAACTGGTCTATCAATCAAACCAGGGCAAGGCCCTCCTATGTACATCCTCCAATTTGTCATCCAGGGACCCTAAAATGATGAACAAGATTTCTTTAGGAGAAATGAACTCCTTTGAGAGACAGTACTGAATTGGACAGAGATCCTCCATGTATAAACAGCAGCTCCCTTAATAGCCTCAAGATACTTGGAAAGACTTCCACCACATTGCCACCACAGCCTGAAGTGGTGAAGTACAATTGAGTATCATCATCATCATCATCATCATCATCATCATCATCATCACCTCTATCATCATCACCACCACCATCATTATCATCTTGTTGATATCTCTTCTCACCCCAGCAGGTTCACTTAGAGATTGAAAAGTAAAGGTCAACACACTACTGAACAGAGACCACTAAGCTGATTTTTATAATTACCACTGAAGGAGAACCACTGAAACACCGTGTTCCATTCTCCTTTCTTTATAAGCAGTCAAGAAGGATATTATGGTTAATGACATTAATAGCTGCTGAGAGGTTTAAGACATCCAGAAGGAGTTATCTCCTCTAGTATACAGTACATCATCATCTGTTAACATGATCAATCCCGAGTTGTGTTTTCTACTCCGGCTGAATACTTGACTAAAAAGACTGTCAATAAACTATTTTCTATAGGTTGTACTTTTCTTCATACTATTAATCTCTTGAAACTCTATGTCATATAGTCAAGCATTGAATTCCTCTTAACTTCAATTGACCTCATTCTCAGTTAGACCCATAGGTGTACGGCATCATAAATTCAATTCGGCAAAAGAGCTAAAATTGCTTTTATTGAAATTGCCTACAATAACAGAATGTCGAAAGTGTGATTGTGCTGCAACTCCTCCTCCTTATATTTTACTAAATCAGAGAGACATCTGCAGAGCAGCTTCCAAATGTTATCACTCTTCTGGCTTAAATCATGTTTTAACTCTTTCGCCTAGACAACAGTTCTTCCATCAACACAATCTTTATTACTTTCGGGTCCGTTTCCTGCCACATACCTCCCAGAGACCTATTAGATTGCACAGAATCAGCCTCCTCTGGGTCTGTCGACTAAACAATGTAGGTTGGCGGAACCGTGGGGGAGGGCCTTTTCTGTTGCTGCCCCAGCTCTATAGAACTCCACCCGATGTTCGCACTGCTCTCACTCTACTGGCGTTTCGAAAAGCTGTTAAGACATGGCTTTGTCGACAGGCCTGGGGGGCAGGGACTCTAACATCAGATGTACCCGAATTATGTTTGGCTGGTATGTATGTTTGTTAGATTGGTTCTGGGAGTTTTTATAATTGGTTTGTTAGGGTTATAATGGGGTTTTAATTTACTATTGATGTTCGACTTCTTTTTATTATTGTACTCTTGAATTGTTTTTTTATTGTTGTAAGCCACCCTATGAGTCCTATGGGATTGGGTGGCATAGAAGTTGAACAATTAAATTAAATTAAATTAAATTAAATTAAATTACTTTCTACATTAGCCCCAGCTCACTTTCTTCAAAGGTCATGTTTATAATATAATGCAGTGATTTTCAACCTTTTTTGAGCCACGGCACATTTTTTACATTTACAAAATCCTGGGGCACACCACCAACCAAAATGACACAAAATGACACTCTAACGCAGTACATATTATACATATAGTTAATAATACAGTTTATAAATGTATTTATACTCACTAGTGTGAAACCTGGGCCTGTTTCAATGAACACAAAAGAGATATTCTGGCAGGAATGGTAGTTTGGGGACCCATGTTTAATATTCCCCACGGCACACCTGACCATGTCTCACGGCACACTAGTGTGCCACGGCACACTGGTTGAAAAAAACTGATATAATGAACAAGAAATAGACTGATAAATATATATATGTATTTCTTGTGCATTATGCTGTAGGTTTTAGGAATTAATCAACTAATAATATTTGCATATGGATCTCCATGAGGTAAAGTCACTGGTAGGGTAATAGGTAGAGTAGTGCATGTCTATTGAGATTCTCAGTCATCCAGGTCATGACTATGGATGATTGTGACCAGGATGACTTAGAATCTCCATAGACATAAAGTTGAACACATGATTATCTGTCTTTATTGATGGTCTTTATGAATCTTATAAAGAAAATAGCCACATCTTTGGAAAAAGACTACATCTAGAAATGTAGCTTTTAAGACATGCTAATAGGCTTTAATGGGAATAAACAAGGACAGGAGGCTTTAATGATTAGATCAGTTATTCTACATTAATCTGTGAAGGTGCTACTCTTGAAGACACTTCAACATTGCACTTTTTTCTTTGGTGAGTGCAGATTTCTTAAATAATTTTAATATTTACTTTATATATATTCTGCCTGGCTCTATGGTAAGAGTCTCCCAAAAATTCAAGGGTACAAATTTCAGACACACACGCTTGAAAGTTCAAAAACAATGTTCTTTATCACAAAAATTCAAAAGAAACAAACCACCCTTTTTGTATTGCAAAGAGCACTCGTCCCAAAACAACCTGGTAGTCTGTATAATCCCCTTAATCAGTCTTTAAGTACTTAGCTAGCAGCTGTGAAGAACCGTCACAGCCCTTCTTCTTCCATGAAGTGAAACACACACACACTTTGCTCTGCTTTGGTTTCAAAGTCGTGAAAAATCAACAAACAAAGTCCGGAAACAGCAAGGCACAATCCTGAAGAACAACGATCAGATAATCTTCCACAACGGCCAAACCAACACGCTGCTATTTATATCAGCAGCTCTAATTACTGGAGCCCCACCCAAACACAGGTGGCCTCTCTTATCTCCTGTAATATTTCTGCAATTGGTCTCTTCTATGCATAATTCTGCGCATGCGAGGGTCTAATACTTCCTCATCCAAATCAACCGAAGATAATGGAGATTGGCTTCCTGGGCTGTGTGCCAAGCCACCCTCTTCCAAGTCACCCCCACCTGCCTCTGTCAGCCTCTGTCAGCAATAAAACAGGCCTATGACATGTTGATGTTTCCCCTGCATCCACCTCCACATTCCTTGGGGCATGAGCTGGGCCAGAGCCAACCACAACGATATATAAGGGCTTACTAGCTTATATGTTTGATTTTAAAAAATCTAGAACTTTTCCTATTAAGTCTTTTTTGTACAATATTAGAGGAAGAAGGTGAGAATTGTATTGGTCCCATACTTTCCTTTGAGCTACAGTATGTGCATTTATGGGATGGGATAGTGTACAAATGGATGCAGCCGGGGTGGCGTAGCAGGTAGAGTGCTTTACTGCATGCCACTGAAGCTGACTGTAGATCTGCAGGTCAGCGGTTCAAATCTCATCACTGGCTCAAGTTTGACTCAGACTTCCATCCTTCCAAGGTGGGTAAAATGAGGACCCGGATTGTGGGGGCAATATGCTGGGTCTGTTAAAAAAGTGCTATTGCTAACATGCTGTTCTGCCTTTTGTTAAAAGGGCATTATAAATAAACATTTATTATTATTATATGACTGGTGACATTTAGCAAAGATTTTCCAAGGGTTTTGTTTTTGTGAATAATTTGCTCTTTTCTGCCTTAAATGTTGGATATCACTTCCATACACATTTTGTATTATTATTAATAAGAAAAATAAATTGCCTTCACTGTCACTGCAAAGATGCTTTTGTTTATCTTGTAATTTTATACAGAGTGAAAGTTTTTGACTATCTTCAGGACTCTGTTGTTCCTTTGTTCCTTTTTTTTTGTAGCCAATTGCTGTATTACAAAACAGCCCAATAAATATTTGTAATTAAGATGTTGCAGCAGCAATTCATCCCCTAAATGTTCACTGAAATAATATCTCAATTGAGCCTTTTTTTTTTTTTTTTTTACAAAAACAATCATCACCCGGTTTGGCTAGCACTCTCCTCCTTAGAAGTGAGATTGCTGTGAAAAGTGAGGATAGCGCTTGATGTGTTACTATTTGTTGTAAAGTGATTTAATAAATGTTTAAACAAGTCATGCTGCTGTGACAGCATTTTGTAGTTAGAAGTTGTAGCTAGGATTTTTTTTTCATGCATGTGGGCCATAATCTCTTGGACCCTTTAATATAGAGCAATGATTCTGAAATTTCTATCAATATAACTATTTGAGAATTTGCTTCCATATTGCTCAGTACTGGAACAGTGGATACAAAAAGATCTGAGTGACTTGATAAAGTCATTGGTTGCCGATCAATTTCCGGTCACAATTCAAAGTGTTGGTTATGACCTTTAAAGCCCTTCATGGCATTGGACCAAAATATCTCCGAGACCGCCTTCTGCCGCACGAATCCCAGTGACCGATTAGGTCCCACAGAGTGGGCCTTCTCTGGGTCCCGTCAACTAAACAATGTCGGTTGGCGGGTCCCAGGGGAAGAGCCTTCTCTGTGGCGGCCCCAGCCCTCTGGAACCAACTCCCCCCGGAGATTAGAACTGCCCCTACTCTCCTCGCCTTTCGTAAGCTCCTTAAAACCCACCTTTGTCGTCAGGTATGGGGGAACTGAGACATCTCCCCCGGGCATATACAATTTATGAATGGTATGTTTGAATGTATGTTTGTTTAGTAAATGGGGTTTTTAAATATTTTAAACTACAATTTAGATTTGTTATGAATTGTTTTATTTTGTTGTGAGCCGCCCCGAGTCTGCGGAGAGGGGCGGCATACAAATCTAAATAATAAATAAATAATAAATAATAAATAAAGGATTTGCTCTAGATCAGTGATGGCGAACCTATGGCACGGGTGCCACAGGTGTCACGTGGAGCCATATCTGCTGGCACATGACCTGTTGCCCTAGCTCAGTTCCAATGTGCATGTGTGTGCCATTCAGCTGATTTTTGGTTCACACAGAGGCTCTGGGAGGGCGTTTTTGGCTTCCAGAGAGCCTCCAGGGGATGGGGAAGGACACTTTTACATTCCCCTGGCTCCAGGGAAGTCTTTGGAGCCTGGTGAAGGTGAAACATGAACCCACTGGGCTCACCAGAAGTTGGGAAACAGGCTGTTTCCAGAAGGTAAACTGTTTTCACCCTTCCCAGGCATTGAATTATGGATGTGGGCACTCACACATGTGTGATAGTGTGCCAACATGAACCTATTGGGCCCACCAGAAGTTGGAAAACAGGCCATTTCCGGTCTCCAAAGGGTCTCTGAGGGGAGTGAGAGAAGCTGTTTTTGCCCTCCCCAGGCATTGAAATATGGGCACTTGAGCACCCCCACTCATCCTAGTGAAAAAAGATTCGCCATCACTGCCCTAGATGATGAATCTGCCAGGAGGATTCCCTTTTTGATAGCTCTGCTATGTTTATTTTATTTATTTAACAAAATTTGTATGGGCCCCCACTCACTCTCAGTGACTCCGGGCAGCTTAAACAAATAAAATCCAATATACAAACAATTTTTTAAAACAGTAATTCTTCTATCCCTCTGGCAACCACAATCAATCAAACAAGTCACTTGATGGTCTACATTCCACTCTGGATTCTCTAGGCCCATTGGCAAAACCAGGTCTTCATGGATTTGCAACAGAGTGTCAAAATGAGGGCCAATCTAATCTCCACATAAATAATGTTCCAAGGGGGAGGAGCCACCACAGAGAAACCTCTTATTCTGGCTCCTGTCAGTTACATCCAGTAATGGGCAGCCAAAAATTTTACTGCCACACTGTGGGTGTGGCTTATTTTGTGGGTATGGTTTAATGGTCATGTGACTGGGTAGGAGAAGCTTGCCGGCCATGTGACCAGGTGGGAGTGGCTTGAACGATCATAATCGTTCAAATGAATTGTTAAATCCTCGACTTACAACCTTATCAGTATTGTTCGCTGAGGTGACAATTTGCTTCGCGTTTCCCATGCTCTCCTTCCTGGGTTGCCCCCCCCCACCTCAGCCTGGGTAGCTAGGCGAACGGGTGCTGCCAGAGGCATAAATGATTCCAGCACCGCTCCCACCCATGCCTTCTGCTTGCACCTTAGGTGGGGAGTGGCCATGTGAGGGTGGAGGGGAGCTGGGCAGGAGAGGGGGAAGCTTATCTGAAGCCAGTAGAAAGGAAAGAGGAAAAAAAGCAAGGACCACAGATGCAGCAGCAGGGAAAAAAGGAGAGCTGAGCTGAGACCAGTAATCCAGGAAGTGACAGCTGCCAATCAGCTGGAGCTGTGCACACATCTTCATTTCTGCCAGTGGAACTGTGTTCCACCCCTTCCTGCCTGCTGCCCACCCCTGGTTATATCTCCTTAGAGAGGCCAGCAAAAATCCCATGCGTCCCTATTGGGTGGGTTGGGTAGATGTGACTGAGAAAAGATTTGTAAATGTTGTTCATTTACAAGTTATTTGTTTGCTAATATTGATTTTATAATTGACAGAGCATCCAGTTATATTAGTTTTTACATTTTCAGACACATTTACATTTTAAAATTTAGCACTGAAGCTAGAGCCATTACTTGACTGTTTTGAACTTCTTAGCATTTTGTCTTGGAAATTAAGTCATTTTGTGTTAAATAAGGTTTACTCCCAGATGTGCCAAATACTAGAATGGGTAGGTATCTAATTGATCTTCTAATGCTTACAAAATCATAACTGTTAATTCTCTAGCAGTTTTACTGTGGACTTTCAGAAGCCACTAAGAGTGCTTATGAATTTGCAGTATATTAACACAGTTCTTCTTTAACACCCCCCCCTGCATTTGTGTTCCAAAATATACACTGCTCAAAAAAATAAAGGGAACACTTAAACAACACAATATAAATCCAAGTAAATCAAACTTCTGTGAAATCAAACTGTCCACATTGATTGACAATCAATTTCACATGCTGTTGTACACATTCAACTTTGTACAGAACAATGTATTCAATGAGAATATTTCATTCATACAGCCCTAGGATGCGTTATTTGAGTGTATATATTTTGTAAGGGCCACTTTGTTTAGGTCTTACACAAAAATTGTTCTGCGTTTGAAGAAGTGGCTCTCTTAAGGAAACGCCAAACAGGAAAACACTCCGCCCCCCCTCCCCGGCTCCTGTCCAGTCAATTAAAAAAATGCTGATAACCCGTTTTTGAAGCAGCAAGGTGAGACAATGAGATATTTCCCAGAAGCTTCCCCACTGCTAGCTACCCTTTTTGTTGCTGGCTTCCCTGATTTCTTTGTACCCTCAAGCCAGCCTCTCTCTTTGTTCCTGCAGAGAGAAGACTCCAAGATGAGCAAAGTTTCCACTTTACTGACAAGTATTTTGCTTTGAAAGGCTGTGTCATATTCTCAGAATCTTCTTAGGTCATTTTTCGTTTTGTTTCCAGTCTCCTATTTTATAGTCAGTCCTGCAAACCAAGCTTCTCTTCTTTTCCTTTCTTCTTCAAAGCATGTGTCTGTCTAGGTACCTGTATTTATAGCTCTACAACTGTTTAGCTTTATTGATTGCCTATTTGGTCTTTGGGACATACCTGCTACATTGGTAGAGGTCGTCTATTACGTCAAGCTATCCAACAGCTTGTAGAGTCAATCCTGAAAGCTTGATGCCACCAAGAATACTCCCATTGCTTCAGACAGCCTGTCCCTCTATTTACCTTAGCATTTCTTGGCCCCAAAGGTGCTTTTTCAAAGGCAACTGGACTTTCTTTGTTTTACTTGAAGATGTTTCACTTCTCATCCAAGAAGAATCTCCATTTCTAGGGACTTCAGTTCTTCCACTTCTGACTTTTTCCTCTTTTAGATGTTTGCAACAAGAAGCCCAGCACCCAAGTTCATTCCCTCGTTGCTTCTGTCAATCTCTTACCAGTTTTCCTCAAGCTTTAATATTTTCTCAGCTTTACTGCTAGCAGTTGGGTTTCATTTTTGAATCTATTTTTCTAGCATGATTTATAAAAAGCTATTGTTTCTGCTGTTATTGTTTTCTGTATTTAATTCATGGTATCATGTACACATTGCAGAACTTGTAATTACTTCTCCAAATGTACCTTTCTTTTGGTACTTGAAAGCTAGGGGTTAAGTAGACATCAATTAACAAGAAATCACTGACTTTTAAAATACGTGTGAACACTATAGTTACTATATTAACCTATTGTGACCCATTACTGAAATGTTTCAAATACCTAATGATCATGACCTAATAGTGATGAATTATAAAGAGAAAATTCAGTGGTATTTTCCTACTCTTTATGCTTTTACTCAGTCTGCAACAGGCATTAAATGTTACATTGATTAGAATTTAAAAATAAGATATTTCCACTTTTTATAATATGTGAATGACATGTATATATATATATAAGCTGTACATATGTCTTCAAAGAGACATTGAATGAAAATGAAAGCATTCTAAAACTTGGAAACTATTTGGGTGGAAATTTTTTAAAAAGAGTTATTCAGGTGACCAGACAAATTGTAATATTTTGTGGATTGGTTGAATTTGAATTTCCAATTCCGATTTTTAGAATCTTATGTGGATTGTCCTAGAGTCACCACATTACCAAAATCAAAGAATGAAATTTGCTAGCTTTATTTTGTTCCATAATCTATTAATAATAATAATAATAATAATAATAATAATAATAATAATAATAATAATAAACAATCAATCACATACTCAGCTGCTGCAAAAAGATCACACAGACTGACTACAAGCATAGACATGATGCTGTGGCACAGATGATCCCCTGGAACTTGTGCCGGAACTACCATTTACCAGTGGCAAAGAACTGGTGGGATCATAAGCCTGAAAAAGTGGTCGAAAATGAGCAAGCAAAACTACTGTGGGACTTCCGACTTCAGACTGACCGAATTCTGAAGCATAACACACCAGACATTGTGATTGTGGAGAAAAAGAAAGTATGGATCATCGACATTGCAATCCCAGGAGACAGCAGAATTGAGGAGAAGCAGCTAGAGAAATTAGTGAAATACGAAGATCTAAAAATCGAGCTGCAACGACTCTGGCATAAGCCAGTGAAAGTGGTCCCAGTGGTACTTGGATCTCAGCGGACATTTGAAAACCATTGGAATTGACAAAATCTCCATCTGTCAATTGCAAAAGGCTGCTTTACTGAGATCAGCAAACATAATTCGCCGCTACATCACGCAGTCCTAGGTGCTTGGGAAGCGCCCGACTGGTGATGAAATACGAAATCCAGCATAGTGATCTCGTTTGCTGTGTTGTAGTGACATAATAATAATAATAATTTATTGGATTTGTATGCCGTCCCTCTCCGTAGACTCGGGCCAGCTAACAACAATGATAAAAACAACATGTGACAATCCAATAATAAAACAACTAAAAATGTGAGAAAACAATATGTGGTGCCCTTTGAGTTTCTAAATTACACATTAGCTAATAAAAATGAATCAAGTATGCAAGAATATTTTGCAATAGGAATCCATAAACATGTCATAATAAAATGCATTATACCATATTTACTATCGGTATTATAAGATTGACAACTGTCCCCTTTAAACATTCAAAATAAAACAGTCAAAATATCTCTTTTGGTAATCAATTGGTTTAAAAATTTGATTAGCAAATGTCTGACAGCATACTGCATCCCTGCCCACGTGAGCAACACATTGTTGTTGAAGGATGTTAAGTTGTGGTAGAGGAGACAAAACATTATTTTAGAACAGGAACAATTTAAGACAACTTTAAAGTACCTTAGTTATGGGCTAGGGATGACAAAAAAGGGATGAGAAGAAGCAACATGAGGAATCGTTATTTTTAAAAACTGGCTATCATGCTAAAAAGAAGATTGTTTAGCACTAAGCATTAATAATAAAGATGAGCCAAAGATTTTGATGCTGTTTAAGTGAGAAGGAATTGGCAAGCTTGTCTGTGTTCTTCATAGCCTTCCAAATATATGAAGAAGTATGAAAACTCAAGTGAAAACTGCAACATTTGTTCTAGCAAATTTTAAATATACTTTTCTGGATTGCATTCCTGATGTAGATAACTTTTTTCTTCAGTAACAATGCAATTGATGAATATATTTTCTCAGTAACTAATAAGCAAATTCTTTCAAAACCATCCATTTATTTATTTTACGAAACTGTGTAGAAAAATGTGGATGCTCCAGATTCAATTCTATTCATATCCATAGAAGCTCCCTAGGTGATTTTTGGCCAATCGTCATCTCTATTTCATGCTTTGAGCTCCTGAATGAAAAACACAAATCAATTAATGAAATAAATTAAAAGCTACTTTCAAAATATATGTATGAATGTGGATAGATCCACAGATTTTAGAAAGAATTTCCTCCCCCCCCAAAAAAAGCTTATCTACAATCATAAGGATGCAGCTTTATGATTTTTCAGGGGAGGTTTTCTAGAGTCCTGGATCTACTGCATCTCGTCTGAAGAAGGCAGATACAGTGGCACCTCTACTTACAAACATAATTCGTTCCATGACAAGGTTCTTAAGTAGAAAGGTTTGTGAGAAGAAGCAATTTTTCCCATAGGAATCAATGTAAAAGCAAATAATACGTGCGACTGGGGAAACCACAGGGAGGGTGGAGACCATGTTTCCTCCCAGGAGATTCCTAGAGAGGCTCCATGGGGGCTTCTTCCCACCTTTTCTGGACCTATTTCCTCCCAGGAGATTCCTAGAGAGGCCCCACAGAGGCTACTCCCTGTCTTTTCTGGTTACAGTTTCGGAGGCTCGGGTTTGTAAGTGGAAAATGGTTCTTGAGAAGAGGCAAAAAAATCTTGAACACCCGGTTCTTATCTAGAAAATTCGTAAGTAGAGGCGTTCTTAGGTAGAGGTACCACTATAGTGGAATATGAATTGGTTGATGCAATCAAGTAGATACTTAACAGTCTTTGGTCAAACAATGCTTTTATTAGGATTCTGGTATTGAGCAGGATAGATTCTATGGACTAAATGGCTCTTCCAAATGTATAATATTAAAAAACAAGGAGCAAAAAGAAGAAAGGAAAGCATCAGCTTACAGTTCTATCTACTATGCCCAATATAATTGTTCAGTAAATTGAATTGGAACAAGGATCCAGGGGACCTCTGTTCAGATTATGATCTTTTCAGATAAACCAGATTTCCCCATAGTACTCAATTGCTACAATTTAGCCTAGCCTAGCATTTAGTCTTACATACCACCGCATAGCACTTTACAGCATTCTTTGGGCAGTTTGCAATGTAAGCATTATTTGCATATTTGTCTCTAATAATCTGAGTCCACATTTTAACAACCTTGGAAGGATGGAAAAATGAGAACAAATTTGAACCCCATCAGGATTGAACTCCAAGCAATGGACAGAGTTTGTGCCATCTCCTTTATTCTGACATTTTAATTTTTCATACCTTATTAATTTTTTTTTCAGTGAACAGGTTATCATGGCACATCCTTTATTTTGATCTCCAGCAGGCTTTAATTTTATGATTTCAATTTGTTTTGAGCAGCTTTTTCAGCTAGGTGTTCCCCAGATAGAGCTGGACAATAATTCCTGGTGAATTCACTTTGGGGAATATAGATTCAAAGTATTTTAGAAGCAACATATACATTTTCTTCATTTCAATTGTGCTGCTTGGCAACAGAGCTGGAAGTTATCCTTATGATATAATTCAAAATGGAGAAGAAGGGTAAAAATGATGACAACCCTTGGAAATAATAAGCCAAAATAATGACTTTACTGTTAAGGTGATGCTATGGTAAGATACAGGATATTTTATCTATACAAAATTCTCACCAATTAAAAAATAAGGGTTTTATTTCTAATGAAAACTATTCATTTTTATATTCTGGTTATTGAAAACAAGCTATGCAGTTATAAGGAAGTATCAGAAATAGTATATGAACCTACTGAAGTAGGATGTGGACATCCTACTTCACTAAAAAAAGCTGGTGGAGATATCCCCAGGAAAGACATAGGATGTTCCTTCTGCTGTGCTAGCTCTAACTAACTTTACTTACCTTGAAATTCTCTCGATCATTGTAGCTTGTCAGGCATTAGAGATGAGTCTTCCCCATCCCTATTCTTAGATTAGTGGGTTAACTTGCACCACACTGACACTATTGCTTCGCTAAGCCATAATCACCTTTATTTATGGTCACATTTGAAATGAAACTTGAATTAGTGGCCACCATTAGTGATGGGCGAATCGAACCTGCACAATTCGGGTCGGACTGAATTTTGTGGTGTTTGGTATGCCGAACATGAACCCAAATTTTTTTGAAACTTCAGGCAAAGTTTGGGGTCGCATTCGGCATTCGGAGTTTTGACATCACCGGCATGTTGCTAAGGATGCCAAGGTGATCACTTCCTGGATTCCATAGAATCCAGGAACTGATAACCTTGGTGTCCTTAGCAACATGCCGGTGATGTCAAAGCTCCGCCCCCGGAATCTCTTCGTGGGAGGGATTCCCAAGCTCCTTCAAAGGGAAGTCTTCATGTAAAAATAAACATTGTTATTTTTACGAAAAAGGATGCTGCAGCGGCACTGCAAGCAAAGGGCGGTCCTTTCACATAAAAATAAACATGTTTATTTTTACGTGAAAGGACCACACTTTGCTTGCAGTGCCACGGCAGCGTCCTTTTTCATAAAAATAACAATGTTTATTTTTACGTGAAAGGACGCTGCATTTCATGGAATCCAGAAAGTGATCACCTTGGCGTGCTTAGCAACCTGCCAGTATACGTGACATCAAAGCTCTACCCCCGGAATCTCTTGGTGGGATTCCCCGTTCGGGTTCGGGTTCGGTTTGGGTTCAGCTGAATTTTGCGTAAAGTTCATCTGAACTTGCCAAACCCAAACACCATTGGGTTCGCCCATCACTAGCCACCATGCTGTTTTGCTGCTTTTTCTCTCTGGGAAAGCTTAACCTGCTTTATTTGCAGGTGTTTTGTAAGTCTTAACAATTTTAACAAGCAATCAATTTCAAAGGAATTTTTAATTAGAATTTTAATTCCTAATTTTACATGTATACCTTTTCTGTTCCATTTGACTTTCCATAGCCTGTTACATATTTGTTTGGGACTGGTAAATTCTTTCTTTTCTACCTGTATGTTCCCCCTAAAACCTCAAATCATCTCCATGCTTGGGGAAAAATAAAAACCCTTGTCATTATATTCAGTTAAAACTTTTTCTCAAACTGAGTTAGGAGGAATAATCTTAGTTACTTATTGTTCAGAATGAGCCTGGGAATATTTGTTAAAATATCAACCTGCTTGATGAATTGATTCATTTACAACCCACAGAACACTATACTTTCAGAGAAAGAGATTTTGATCATTGCATTCTTTTCATGTATTCTACAGTTGTTGCTGGAATATCACTTACTTTATATCCCTTTTTGAATGCAAAATATTTATATATTCTTGGGTAAAAATGTTGCTGGAATATCACTTACTTTATATCCATTTTTGAATGCAAAATATTTATATATTCTTGGGTAAAAATGTCTGTTAATATTCATTAATATAATCCTTCTTTGATGAAAATTAATATTGTTCTCTAATATGAGATCTCTATTTTACTTACACTTCTCAGTTTTTGACTGATTTTTCCTTGCCTGTCCCAATTTAACATAACTGTAACTTCTGAAAAATAAAATAATAAATAAAATAATAAAAAATTAGTCAAAGGGGGACCTTCTCAAATGTTGGTGTGGCTACTCCAGTGCCTTTTCATATCTATTTGAAAACTTGTTCTTTTGAACATTTGAACATCACATTTTAAATTCTGCCTCTGAATTCTCTTATTTTAAAAGAATCATGCATGTGAGTTTTTTATGAGTGTTATTTGTTGACCTCCCATAACTTATTGCAAAGAAAAGAAGGAAAGAAAATCTTCTGAAAGAGTTTAATAATACTCCCCTCCCCAATCAAATAATGCAAACTCCTTTCCCTGAGTATGGAGAACAGAGAAATACAGAACAGCACCAAAATGGCATCTGTTCTTTATACTAAAATGAAGAAGCTGCAGAAGGTTTGTGGAAACTTGCTGAGGTTTGTTGTCACTTAGCAGGAAGTGTTCAGGAGTTTGTGAAGAACAAAATTACAATTTGTCAAATGTTGCAAACCTCAGAGTACTCGCACAGTATCTGATTTCACTGTTTCTGTAAATAGGCATTCATTTGACATGGTTTCAAGATGACCAACTTTTTGTTTACTGGTAATACTCTATTCTTCTAACTTTGGGAAAAAACAACAAAAAAAGCTTTTGCATATAGATAAGGCTAAACATTCTTTTTAACAGAAGTAGTATTTATTTAGCTGTTTCTAGGCAACTATATTCTGCTGGAATAGAGAATTAAGGCATAATGTTTTTTGACAAGCATGTCCCATCATTATGTGTTATGAGCTTAGTTTTAATAAGGGCTTCCTAACAGATTCCTGGGAACCTGCTTTTCACATAGATATTTCTAAGACAGTACCCAGCTGGTTGCCCCAATATTCTGTTCAAATGATAAAAGTACCCAAAGAACTTAGATTCTGGTCCGAAAAAAAGAGACATCTGGATTTCCTTTCCAAAATCAGAGCAGAAGGACAAGAAGTTTATGAAGAAAGAAAGATAAGAGAAAGGGGCAGAGAAAGCTGATTCTTAGAACACTGCAGAAACCTTTAGTCTTTTGGGCTACTGATGGCTTCACTAGAGAACTAATTTGGGAACAGGATCCTCTGACTAGTTACTAAAGTAGTGTTTCTCAAACATGGCAACTTCATTTTTTTTATCCTGCCTTTATTTTTTATAAATAACTCAAATTGACAAACATATACATTATAATCTTCTCCTTCCCATGTTCTGAAAATAAACCTAGAAGGTGGGGTGGACTGAACTGTTGGACCTGCTACAACTTAAATCCCTAAATAGAAATGATCCTTGGCTTCATTTGTTATGAAAGTTGCAGTTCAGTAGTGATCTATTGTATTGGAGTATTGCAAAGCCAGAACTGAGAATCGTGCACCAAAATCTCTAAGTTTTACTTTCCCCTCCCTTAACTGTCTCTCATTGCTCTCCCCTCCACAGTGGAACCAATCAGGCAAGATGTTTTCCTAAGAGTTAGTTGAATTGCAGGCCCCCTCCTTCTTTCAGCTGGGTGACCTTGAGGCAGTGTCTCCAAGGGATACACACTTACTTTCATTTCCTGAAATACACCCTCCTTCATTCCCTCTCCCCACACTTCATGGCAATCTGTTATCACATAATAGTGAAGCACAAGCAAGTGTAAGGTGGCAGCTAATAGTGACTAGTCAAAGGTCACTTAGTTGGCTATTATGGCTAAAGCAGGACTAGAACTCCCAGATTCTTGATTTCTAGTCTGGTATCTTAACCAAATAATGTTGAACTAAATAGAACTCTTTCATTGCATTCATAGAAATCATGTTTTGATTTATTTTATTGAAAGGACCATCTGAAATATATGTATGAATCAGATATGCATTAAAAGATTACTAAATCTAAGGGAAAATGCAAAGATGTAAAAGTTCAAATCATATTTAAAGGATGTACTTTCCCCAAGGTAAAAAAATAAAAAAGACACTTGTTGAAAATAAAATAAAATAAATAAATGCCCTATAGATAACACTGCAGGAGAGAAAGCGAGTGCTAGCATGAATCCATAAAATATGGAGGCTACATTAATGTGGATACAAGAAACCATGTTCAAAATGCCAGAATCTATGGACAAACATTACAAAGCAATGAAAGGAAATATGGGAGAAGTGAAATGAGATATAAGAAAGGTAGACAACTGGATGGAAAAATTAGACAAAAGAATAGGAACAATTCAGGAAGCATTAACAATTAATGAAAAGAGAATGAAGACTATGGACTAAAAAACAGAACAGATACAGTACATCAGAGGTTGGAATGAGCTGAGAACAGACTAGAGCTCCCCCCAGAGATTAGGATTGCCTCCACACTCCTTGCCTTTCTCAAACTTCTTAAAACCCACCTCTGCCATCAGGCATGGGGGAACTGAGACATCTCCCCTTGGCCTATATAATTTATGAATGGTATGTTTGTGTGTGTGTCTTGTTTTTTTTTAAATAAGGGGTTTTTAGGGACTTGTTAATATTAGATTTGTGATACATTGTTATTGTTATTGTTGTGAGCTGCCCTGAGTCTGTGGAGAGGGGCAGCACACAAGTCTAATAAATAAATAAATAAGTAAATAAATAAATAAATAAATAAATAAATAAATAGGTAAATAGAGACCTCGCGAAAGCTATTTTACATCTGGAAATTGAGAAAGTGGTATTTTTATTCAGGTTCTATAATGTACCAGAATATAAGGATGAAAACCTCCCAGAAACAATGGCAGAAATAATATCTGGAGTAAGAAACAAGACCAAACAGAAATAGTACATGAAATTGATGAGGCCTACAGGCTACATTCTAATTATGTTTGTAGACATAAACTGTCCGGGGAGGTACATATAAAGTTTATAAAATGAACTATAAGAGATGAAATATACAATACCTCAAGGGATAACTCATCTACCTGAAGAGGAAAAGAAATTATTCTTAGACAGCTCCTTCAGAGAATAAGAGATTTAAAAAAGCATACAACTTTCTGTCCTCACAACTGATATAATAAAAGATAACATTTAGATGGTTAATACCTGAGTGTTTGTTGATCTCATTTCCAGAAAAAAGAATTAGAATATCCCCTGTTGATGAACCAAGGGACTTCTATGAAATTTATATTAGAGGACAGATAGGACAAGACAGTAAAGATGAGTGAGAAAAAGGTAGTCTGGAGAAGCGAAGCTCAGAAGACAAAATGACAGTACAGGAGAGGATGGAGAAAAAGACAGTAGATAGATATGAAAGGGAAGGTGCAAGAAAAAGAGGCAGACAGAGTTTAGGAAAAGAAGTTCAAAGGAAAGTGAGTGAAAAAAGGTATAAAGGAGAAATAAATTTGATTTCAATGAACATAAATAAATTGAATTCCCCTATGAAAAGAAAGGAAATACTACTTTGACTTTCAAAACAGAATCCAGACATTACTTGTCTCCAGGAAGTCCACATTAACAGAGAACAAAAAACTATTTCGGAATACTTAAAATTAGTTGCAACAGTTTAAAAGGGTGAGGTGGGGGTGACAGCATATATAAAAAAGGATTAAACCCAAAATTTATATATACTGAAGATGATGATTGAATATTAATAGTTAAATTTCAGGTTATAGGAAAATATTACTTGTGGTAATTTACATTCCCAACATTAACCAGAAAACCTTTTATTCCAAACTACTCAAAAATCAGACAGAATTACAATGGGAAAATATTTGTATAATTGGAGATTTGTATAATTGGAGAGTAGTAGACAAGAAAAAAGATTACAAAAGTAATAATAGGAAAAAAACTAAGGTAACAGCTACCAGAATCATTCGATCTAATTAGGCAGGAATTCAATTTGGTGGATGAATGGCATTATTTAAACCCAGAGGGCAGGCAATATACATTTTTTGCCCACCCCAGTCCATCTCCAGGATCATCTCCTGCCACATACCTCCCAGAGACCAATAAGATCTCAGATGGTTGTCCTTCTCCAGGTGCCTTCGAACAAGCAATACAGGTTGGCAGGACCATGGGGGAGGGCCTTCTCTGTGGCTGCCCCAACTCTATGGAACCAACCCCCCCCCCAATGTTTATACTGCTCCGACCCTACTAGTCTTCTGAAAGGCAGTGAAGACCTGGAAGTGCTAGCAGGCCTGGGGGCTATGAATACTACAATCTGTCATGGCTGAATAGTGTTGCTTGTATAGGTATATATGTTTGGTTGATTGGATTGCTGTAAGGTATCATAGGATTTTATTATTTTTATTATTTTAATATTTTTAGTATTAAATTATTTTTATGTAATAAGCCGCCCTGAGTCCTATGGGATTAGGCAACATAGAAGTCAAATAAATTCAATTCAATTCAATTCACTTTGGATATCTTAACAAAATATGGTTCCATTTTGTTTATAGGTTGGTCCGTACAGTTCTTTCTGTTTTTGAGAATTCCTTATCAATAGCAGGTGTGTGAGTATTTCTGTCTGCCAAGCCATGGTCATCAGTTAAATGAGTTTTAAATGAGAGTGGGTAGATTCACAGAAGACATGACTATTAAGAGCTGCTAATCATAACAACTATGTAAAGCCTTCAGATTTTTTTTAAAAAGAATGATGATACAAACTGTCTATTGCTTTCATTTCCAGCTTTTCTAGTTGTATCTTTATGATGCATTTATGATGGCGTTCAAACTTTGGAATCTGTCCCGTGTAATATTTCACTCATCGCTGAGTAAACAGAGTATGAGTATTTAGAGAAAGTACTTGAAAAAGAAAATTCTTTCTTCTCTTTCTTCTATTTTCATTTCTCGTTACCTTGCCTTTAAAAATGAGGGATTGGATATTTAACTTCTGTTTTTATTCACTGGTTTTATTTTATTGATATTTTATTGTACTTCATTCCATATTTATTTATTTATTTATTTATTTTATTATTTAGATTTGTATGCCGCCCCTCTCCGCAGACTCGGGGTGGCTCACAGCAAGATACAACAATTCATGACAAATCCAAATATAATTTAAAATATTTAAAAAGATATTTTAAATATATATTTATATATATTGGCTTTGCAAGTTGTGAGATTTTTAAGCTGGGAAAAAAAGGTCGCATCTTAAAACAGAGGCTCTTACGGATAAATTAATAAACTGGCTTGGTGTCATCTCATGGAATGGGGCATGGAATGGGATGGAATGGTTCATGGAATGGGAAATGATTTCACTCTATAGCCTGATATACAGTCTTCTGCATTTGTCTATCTCAACCTGGAATCTACCAGAAGTGTTAACGATTCACATTAAGAATTGTGGGAACTGGATTCTTACTCATTACAAAAGAACAAAGTTCAAGAAAAAATGACTTTTAGAGCTCATGGGGAACTTTTTCCGAGAGATCTTCTAAAGTTGGTTCTGGTAAAGATGAAGATAGCTCAATACTTCTGCAATCATTTAAAAAATTCTCATGAGTATGTAAAAGCATTTTGGAAGCTAAAATGTTTTTGAGAAGAGATGTTCATATATTAAATTTTATGAGAGAATTTGATACACCAGATAAGATACATTTCTATGTGACCTCTTTAAAAAACTGAACAAAGAAGGACATGCTGAGACATCTTTTGTTTTCAAATATATGCTTCCTATTTTTTTATATACAGAGCAACAAATTTTAGTTTCCTTTGTTTGAGAAACAACTGGGATTTATTTTATGACTTGATTGATTTATAAACTGATAACAGCACAGAGAAGTTTATTAAATATTTTTGTTTGCAGCAGAGTGAAGCTATGTAAAATTGTAGAGACTATAAATAAATGTCAACCCAACCTTAGTCATTACACTTACAAAGAATGGCCTCCCATCATCTATAAACATAGCCTGATCAATTGAAAATAATTTAATGTTGTCCATAAGAAGGGACCATAGTAACACTTTTTAGAAGTCGCATAAGCATCTTTGCCCAATTTCTACCTATAAGTCAATTAATGAATATGAAGAGAGATTGCTGGAACTGCCATAGCATAATGTTAGGATAGGATTTGATATCTGTACTTCTGACATAAATGCCTTATACTCTTTTATTCCATTAGCCAGAACAGGACTGTACGTAAAGGTCACATAGTGAGTCTGCATTTCTGGTGAAATCTGCTTTAGGAAGTGACTGGCCATAAAGCGGTTCAAAGCAACTCTCCTCGAATAGCAAGAATGTGTCAACAGGAAAGGAACTGTGTGATCAAAAGACGCAATTTACATTCCCTGGGGTAAACAGGACGAAGGCTGTGATAAAAGACCTTGCTTTGTGGTAAATAGGAGATATCTGTATTAACAACGAAAGGTCCCAGGAAATTGGCCATGAGCGACATTTGTTCAGTAGAAACTAGTTACGTGCCATATGGAGATGGGAAGGACTCGGAAGTTGTGTCATGTTTCAGAGTTATGTTATTGGATGTTTGTATATCACTTGACATGTACGTGTAATCACTCCCATTTGCATATGCCCCCCAATAAAAGGAGGTGCACAGCTCAATACCATCTCATTTCACCCGGAGAGAAATGTGTCCAAGTTTTCTTTATAGGATTCGTGTTCGTAAGTGACCCCCCCATGGCTGGGGTTGCTCTAAGTCCCTTTGAAGACACCGTTCCCCTCAAGGACTTTGCAGAAACCTCAGATAGCCTAGAAAAAAGAAGGGCCAGGAGAGACATGATAGCAGTCTACAGGTACTTGAGGGGGTCACGCTGTTTTACAGGACACCAGAGAGCCAGACGAGGAACAACTGTTGGAAGCTGACGAAGGAGAGATTTAACCTAGAAATAAGGAAGAACTTCCTGATGATCAGAACGATCAACCAGTGGAATGGCCTGCCAGTGGAGGTTGTGAACTCCCCAACTCTGGAGATTGGACTGTCATTTGACTGGGGTGCTGTAGGATTTCCTGTTTAAGCAGGGGGTTGGACTTGATGACCTGCAAGGTCCCTTTTAACATAAACAAACAAACAAACAAACAAACAAACAAACAAACAAAATTTAAAAAAACCAACAAAAGGGAGATAACATATTATACGCAATTATTCAACAAGAACTTTAAAGAATCAGATGTTCCCTGAGCCACTGCAGTGCATGTGGCAGCTACCTGGGTTGTAAAATAAGTTGTCAAAAGTGGCACTTAAAACCAAAGAATTAGCAGCTGTGCTTTACCTTCTCTGAAGTTTCACCTCATTGATAGGAAGAGAGAACTTCTCCTGCTGCTAAGTATGAATATGCCATTTTATAATAAAAAGGAATGGAACATTGAAAAGAGAATGAAGAAATCTTATACTTAGGCTTGACTCAAGTCAACTTGAACAATAGTTGGCTGAAGCTTGACTGAACAACTCTTATTTGTGCCAATAAAAATAGTTTAAAGTTCAATCAGTCCTTTGCTTGGCAATTGGAAATGAACTGGAACTTTTAAAAATGTTTGGAATATGAGCTAAGCCAAGAAACTTCCTAATGTATTCAACATTTTTTCCTTTTTCCTATGCATGTCTTGAAATCACAGTAAAGCAAAACCATGCACTAGTTAGGCATGGGATTTTATTTTGAAAATAGGGCAAAACTTCATGGGTCCAGTTGTCAGATAATTTGAGTTCTGACTACTTCATTGCATTTTGCTTTTATTTATTTTTCAATAACAACCTGCTAAGAAAGGTCCCTCTGCTCCAAAAGACATCATGCTTCTCCGAGCTAAATATGGAATAGTGCTGTCTTAGAATTGAGGTGGAAACAGCCATGACTTCAAAAAAGATTGATTTTGGAGAGAAATCATACCATTCTCCCTTCCCGCCATTTAAAAAATATCACAGGAAAACACAGTGCAACCTAACTCTTTATTTTCTCTCTCTGGATTGTGTTACCATGCAAAGGATAGTAAGGAGTAGTTCAGGGTCCGACTCACGAGGGAGGGCACGCACCTGACATGGTATTCCTTTCCGAGCAATTGAGTAATGGTCTGAGACTAAGGGGCTTAGAAGTGTTGCCTTTGTCATGGTCAGACCATTTCCTACTACGGCTTGACTTCCTGGCTCCAATCCTCCCCCGCAGGGAGGCGGAACCAATGAAGATGTTCCGCCCCAGGCGCCTGATGGACCCAGAGGGCTTTCAGACGGCGCTTGGGGTTATTCCAGAGGCACTCGTCCACAGTTCGGCGGAGTCTCTCGCGGAGGCCTGGAACAGGGCTGCAGCGGGGGCTCTTGACCGGATTGCGCCTTTGCGACCTCTCCATGGCGCTAGACCCCGTAGAGCCCCATGGTTCAACGAGGAGCTCCGGGAGTTGAAACGCCAAAAGAGACGTCTAGAGAAGCGATGGAGGAAGAGTAGGTCTGAATCCGATCGAACACTTGTAAGAGCTTTTATTAAGACTTACAAAGTGGCGCTCAAGGCGGCAAGATGCGCGTACCATGCCGCCTTGATTGCATCAGCGGAATCCCGCCCGGCCGCTCTGTTTAGGGTGACCCGCTCCCTTCTTAACCAGGGGGGAGTTGGGGAGCCCTTGCAGAGTAGTGCTGAGGAGTTTAACACGTTTTTCGCTGATAAAGTCGCTCAGATCCGGGCCGACCTCGACTCCAATTGTAAAACAGAGTCGACTGACAACGAGTCAGTCGAGGTGACTGGGGCACGTACTTGTCCACCTGTCTGGGAAGAGTTTGATCTGGTGACACCTGATGAAGTGGACAAGGCCATTGGAGCTGTGAGTTCCGCCACCTGTTTACTGGATCCGTGTCCCTCCTGGTTGGTTTCGGCCGGCAGGGAGGTGACACGGAGCTGGGCCCAGGAGATTACCAACGCTTCCTTGGGGAGGGGAGTTTTTCCATCACTCTATAAAGAAGCGCTTGTGCGCCCCCTCCTCAAGAGGCCCTCCCTGGACCCAGCCGTACTTAACAACTATCGTCCAGTCTCCAACCTTCCCTTTATGGGGAAGGTTGTCGAGAAGGTGGTGGCACTCCAACTCCAGCGGTCCTTGGAAGAAGCCGATTATCTAGGTCCCCGGCAGTCGGGTTTCAGGGCCGGTTACGGCACGGAAACCGCTTTGGTCGCGTTGATGGATGATCTCTGGCGGGCCCGGGACAGGGGTTTATCCTCTGTCCTGGTGCTCCTTGACCTCTCAGCGGCTTTCGATACCATCGACCATGGTATCCTTCTGCACCGGCTGGAGGGGTTGGGAGTGGGAGGCACTGTCCTTCAGTGGTTCTCTTCCTACCTCTCTGGCCGGTCGCAGTCGGTGTTAGTGGGGGGCCAGAGGTCGACTCCTAGGTTTCTCCCTTGTGGGGTACCTCAGGGGTCGGTCCTCTCCCCCCTGCTATTCAACATCTACATGAAACCGCTGGGCGAGATCATCCAAGGACATGGGGTGAGGTATCATCAATATGCGGATGATACCCAGCTTTACATCTCCACCCCATGCCCAGTCAACGAAGCGGTGGAAGTGATGTGCCGGTGCCTGGAGGCTGTTGGGGCCTGGATGGGTGTCAACAGACTCAAGCTCAACCCGGATAAGACGGAGTGGCTGTGGGTTCTGCCTCCCAAGGACAATCCCATCTGTCCGTCCATCACCCTGGGGGGGGAATTATTGACCCCCTCGGAGAGGGTCCGCAACTTGGGCGTCCTCCTCGATCCACAGCTCACATTAGAACAACATCTTTCAGCTGTGGCGAGGGGGGCGTTTGCCCAGGTTCGCCTGGTGCACCAGTTGCGGCCCTATCTGGACCGGGACTCATTGCTCACAGTCACTCATGCCCTCATCACCTCGAGGTTCGACTACTGTAATGCTCTCTACATGGGGCTACCTTTGAAAAGTGTTCGGAAACTTCAGATCGTGCAAAATGCAGCTGCGAGAGCAGTCATGGGCCTACCTAGGTATGCCCATGTTTCGTCATCACTCCGCAGTCTGCATTGGCTGCCGATCAATTTCCGGTCACAATTCAAAGTGTTGGTTATGACCTTTAAAGCCCTTCATGGCATCGGACCAGAATATCTCCGAGACCGCCTCCTGCCGCACGAATCCCAGCGACCGATTAGGTCCCACAGAGTGGGCCTTCTCCGGGTCCCGTCAACTAAACAATGTCGGTTGGCGGGCCCCAGGGGAAGAGCCTTCTCTGTGGCGGCCCCGGCCCTCTGGAACCAACTCCCCCCGGAGATTAGAACTGCCCCTACTCTTCCTGCCTTCCGTAAACTCCTTAAAACCCACCTTTGCCGTCAGGCATGGGGGAACTGAAACATCTCCCCCTGGGCACGTTTAATTTATGCATGGTATGTCTGTGTGTGTGACTGTTAGCATATGGGGTTTTTTAAATATTTAAATATTTTAAATTTGTCTGATTGCTTATGATTTGTTTTTTACATGTTGTGAGCCGCCCCGAGTCTTCGGAGAGGGGCGGCATACAAATCTAAGTAATAAATAAATAATAATAAATAAAGGAGAAGGAGATATCAGAGATGTATGAAGCCTTTCTGCTCTAAGCAAGAAAAAATTGAGATATCTAGAATGGTGGCTTAGTTTAAAGTCCTTTTGGCATTATTTATTATTATTAATTGGATTTCTATGCCGCCCCTCTCTGAGGACTCTTGGCAGAAATCTTGGGAATTACTGAATCTGAAAAGGAAGCTCCAATAATTTTGTCCTAAATCATCAACTTGAAAACTGGATGTAAATATTATATTAACTTGAATTCTGTCATCATTCCTCTTTTCAAACAGAGTACCATCATTGTCAAATTGTATATTTAAATAGGTATTTAAATTATGACAATAATAATAATTATTAATTTTTAAACTGTAAGATACTTTGATACTTTGATTCTGAACAGGCAGACAGATATAAGGAACTTTATATCGATGTGAGACCTGTGATTTGGAAATCTGGACCAAAGGCAAAACAATAGAGTAGAGTAGAGTAGAGTAGAATTCTTTATTGGCCAAGTGTTATTGGACACACAAGGAATTTGTCTTTGGTGCATATGCTCTCAGTGTACATAAAAGAAAAATATATTTGTCAAGAATCATGAGGTACTCAATGACTGTCACAGGGAACAAATAAGTGATCAGGAAACAATGAATATTAATATACATCATAAGGATATAAGCAACAAGTTACAGTCATACAGACATAAGTAGGAGGGGGTGGGTGAAAGGAACAACGAGAAGACTAATAGTAATAGTAAAGCAGCAGTGGTGATAGAATTATTTGTTTAGTAGAGTGATGGTATTGGGGAAAAACTGTTCTTATGTCTAGTTGTCTTGGTGTGCAGGGCTCTATAGTGTCATTTTGAGGGTAGGAGTTGAAACAATTTATGTGCAGGATGTGGGGGTTAGTAAATATTTTCACAGTCCTCTTTTTAATTTGTGCAGTATACAGGTCCCCAATGGAAGGCAGGTTTGCAGTAATTGCTTTTTTTTTCTACAGTTCTGATAACAAACAAACAAACAAACAAACAAACAAACAAACAAACAAACAAACAAACTGCTTTTCCAAATATCTGCATATTCCTGCTAAATGTGGGATCTAACCTTGGAACCAAAAATCAATCCCCAAAATTCATAGAAGAGCAAAACTGAGGAAATTTTAAGGAAACATAATTCTCCAATAATCACCACATATCAGAAACATGTTAAAAATGGAGCAGAAGAATTGTTAAAATTAAGCATTTCCTGTGGCTATTGCTGTCCAAATCTGTTTGCTTTTTATGTAAGATCCTGAGAAGCTGGCAGGAATGCAAATTGCCAGAGAAAGGTGCTGGTCACTTGGCACTCCTAAATATCACTCACTAACTCTTGTTTCTTTTAAAAATAAAGTGTCTGAATTCTCACACAATAGCTAAATCTCAAAGGACTTTACAATGTTCTAAACCTGGCATTTTATAGTACACCATAAGGTTTTAAAGTGCTTGTAACCTGGTGTGAAATAATCTAGTAGTGCTTAATGAACAGGATGCTTACTTTAGCTTAAGCATTTTTAAAAATCTGAGTTTTCTTTCCTACAAAATAATTCTCCCTTCAGGGTTGTTTGCAATAGAGAAGATGCTGTCAGCCTAATGTTATGTATCTCACAGGCTCTTTGGGCTCCCCCCCACCCCGGCAAATGTGACTGTAAGGGCAGAGACTGTCATTTTAATCACTGGCCAAGAAGATCAGTAGGAACATGTCCCCTCAAGGCACTGAACAAAACTGCTTAGCTTCAGCAAGATTGTTATGTCAGATTCCTCCAAACCATATAGTGAAGTTGAATTCATCCATCCTGGATAAAGTAATGGCAACCAAATAAATTAAAACTCCATCCAGGTCTGTCTGCCCAAGTGAATAGTGTTCAATTTGTTTTGGGAGTTTCATTTTCCTTGAAAGATCAATGCTGGATATATCTAAATAGTACCCAGATGGCTGACCTTTGGGTTGGATTATTTCTATGTAATTGTACCTGGGGTTAACTCCAGAAATTATTCAAAAGCTTCCCTGAGAAACAGAACTGCTAAGATCCTGAAATAGGGATAGCCAATGCAATTATATGATGTCAACAGGACTTAGTTCAAAACTTCTGTATTCAACTTTAAAGCCAGAATATATAGGTTAAGGAACTATTGCCCCCCCCCGGTCACTCTGGCAACTTCCAAATGTGGGGTGGGTGTAGTTGCCTAGAATTCAAATTCTTGCCAAATTTATTATTTATTTATTAATTGGATTTCTATGCCATCTCTCTTCGGGGCAGCTAACAACATATACTAAACAATATACAATATCTTGGATCCAATTAATTAATTAAAAATCTGAAACCCCAAAACCCATAAAAAACAATCATTCCATTCGCTCAACATTCTCTCAACGCATTCATTGGCCAGGGGGCAAGAATCTTAATGGCCCCAAGCCTGGTGGCATAAATGAGTCTTCAGACTCTTACGGAAGGCGGGGAAGGTGGGGCAGTACAAATCTCCGGGGGGAGCTGAATCCAGAGCTGAATCCAGATACTATGATGCAGGATGCTTTGAGCATCCTTTGCCCACCATAAAACACACAAAGGAGGCTGACAGTAGTGTTTCTCCTGCTGGCTGCGCTCTTCACTGCAGCCTACAGAATTTTCTGTGCAGCAAGCAGTTTCAATTTTTATTTGCTTTGTTTAATGTTTATTTTAAATGTCCACAATCCCCTGGAAAAGATCACACCTAAGTGCTTATTCACTCATTTCCCTTTTCTAGTATAGATTAATATTCATTGTAATTGCCACTATCATTTTAAATTTTCAACAATTTTAATGTTTGGGCGAACTGAGAACAATGACAAACCTGTAAGCAGAAAAATGGAGATGACAGGTGATAGAAGCTGTTTCTCATAGGGGTGGATTCAGTAAAATTATGAATGACCAGCATATGGAGCTCACGATCTGCTACTCCTATATGAGTCAATGTTGGGAGGAATCAACTATCATTCTCTGAAATATTTTTATTGGTTTCCCTATCTCTAGGTTCTAGATACTTGTTCTTAACAAAGACTCTTCTGTCAGTTCTTGAATTTTACAGACATATGATAGCAGTATGTAATAGAAATGTTTTCAAGACAAATAAAAAGCTTGGAGGATTTTCTGGCTACTATCAGCCACATAAAGCTATTTTAGCCTACTTTCTTATGGATGTTTTTGGCAATATGAATGTTAAAGAAAATATATGCTGCCTACAATGAATTAAATTCCTAACAGGTGAATGAATCCTTGCCAAGATAATGTGCTTGTCATTTCTTGTGCCCTGCAATTGTAAGTAGTACATTAGAGAATGATCTGAATGTATCCACATTCTATAAATAGACACAATTTAAGGATTCTTTTTTACACTGACAAATGGTGGTTACATATATTCTGTGCATTTAGTGCACTGCACTATTTATATTTTTTTTCTTTTACCCATAGCACTAGTTTCTCACAATCAAAATCTGATTTCTGTTAGACATCTACAATTTATTCAGTTGTGTAAAAAAAATTTGGCTGTGGGAAGATCTCCTTTATACCCCTAGAATTATTTGGTTAGTGACAATAATGGAATTGAAAAAAGATCTGAAGATGGCAAACAAAATTATTTGGAGATGAGCATTTTCCTTACAAGGAAAGGGTTAACATAACTGTACCTACACAAAAGTTAGAGACACACATAACTGAGGGCATAAAGTTTTGTGCCAATTGTGTCCACTCTCACAATCATCCATGCCTTGGTCACTTCCCATCTGGTCACTCAAGACTGCATATTACATGATCAGTCCATATGACTAGTGCTGCTGTAGAAGTCCTATCAGAGCAGCTCCATTTGTTGTAAGCAGAAACCCACTACTTTCTATTGTACTTTGTTTAGTTACAAGCTCAAAAATATTTTCTTTTTCCTTACTAAGGTGTTGTGGTTAGCTCTGGCCCAGCTCCTACCCCAAGGACTGTGGATGTGGGGGAGACAGCCACATGCTGCAGGCCTGTTTTGCCCCCGGTGGAATCTGCTGATGAAGGCTCCTCTGACCAAGAAGACATGAGTGACAGGGAGGTGGAGAGTGTGGCAGACAGCTCAGAAGGAGATCAATTATCTAGCTCCTCCTTGGATTCAGAACAAGAGTTAACGATACAGCCATGCATGCGGAGAGGGATGCATAGGCAACAACAACTGAGAGATTATTTTCAAAGAAAATGAGGTCACCTGTGGTTGGGTGGGGCTGTGGTAATTAGTGAGGCTGCTATAAATAGCAGCCTGTGGGTTTGGCTATTGTGGAGGATTATCTGATTGTTGTGTTTCGTGACTGCTTTACTGACTTTGACCTTTTGTGTGCTGATTTTTCCCCATTTTGAAACTAAACCAGAGCAAAGTGTGTTTCACTTTGTGAAAGAAGAAGGACTGTGAATTGCCTCACAGCTGCAAGCTAAGTATCACAGAACTGATAAGGGACTTGTACAAATTACCAGTTTGTTTGGAGACGAGTGCTCTTTGCTCTACCAAAAGAGGGCTTAGTTTAAGTGAATTTTCATTATAAAGAACATTGTTTTGAATTTTCAAATGTGTGTGTGTCTGAAATTTGTACCTGTGAATTTTCGGGAGGAGTCTATCAGAGAGCCCGACAGAACACTAAGGAATATGTGTTAATTCAGAGCAGTGTTTCTTGCCATTTTAAGATATGTAGACTTCAATCCCCAGAATTCACAGGCAGCTATGCAGGGAGTTGATTCAAACATCTTAAAGTTGCTCAGATGGAGAAATACTAATCAAAAGAGCCTGAAACTTTATGAATGGAAACTTTAGACTTACCGCCACTTTATAGCTTGTTATATTAACAACAGTTGAGAGATGCAAGAATTTGTGGGTGGTAGATTTCTGTTTAGACTGTCACTGACCTAAGTCTTTGAGCATACAGATATCATTCCTGGAAATGAATTTGAACCTCTGCATTGTTCTTACTAGAGGTTACTAGACATATTTTACAATGGTGCTAGAAAATTCTTTTAAATTAGTTGTTGCAGCTTCAAAGAGGAATTCCTGGACTTTAGTTTTAAACAAAGTAAAATCTTATTTCTTTTCTTCAGTATTCAACCAACTTAGACATATGAACATTCTATTTAGTGACTGTGAAATGATTCCTGCAGTGCCTTATAACTTTAACAGCTGCTTATTAGAGTGTTTAAATCATCAGCTCTGTCCAGTTTTTCCAGAACTACTTTCCAGATATCCTATTGCAATTACCAGCATTTACCTTAAATGAACCTGGAATGGAACAATTTTGTTTCCTGATTTTTCTTGGCTGCTTTATATATTTGTTTTTGTACACTTTGTATTTGGTTTTAATTGATTTCTATGATTGTTTGTTGAGATAGAAATTGAATAGATACATGAAGAAAGGCAGTTGAAGAAAGTTCCCTTCTAATATTGTATTACAATGTTCTCAAAATCCATGGGTGTAGGAATATTTTTCTGTCAGAAACCAATCCAAAGATATGATTGATTTCTTTCCCAGTTTTGCTGTATGCTGATTGAGAACCTTAAGGAAAATGTTGGGATATGAATTATTGGAAGATTAAAACAAGTGTCTCAACATTTGGAAGTAATTCCCAATAAATAAACAAAGACAATTCAATGTATGTGTAATGAAAAACAAGTCCAGTTCACCTCAGTGAGCTTGTTCCTGGATAAATGACCTAATACTCTTTAATATCTTAATAAATGACATAGATGAGGAAATAGCTGGAGAACTAACCAAGTTTGCAAATGATACCAAGCTGGCAGGAGTAGCAAATATGCCAGAGAACAGACTCAGAATCTAGAGGGACCTTGACAGACTTGACTGGGACAGTGTTGGATAGACTGGGCCCAAACCACTAAAATGAAATTCAATCTGCTGACACCCATAGCTGTATTCAAGTTTAGGCAATGATGCCATATAGGATTGGGTAATTTTTCTTGTCATGGCAATCTTTGATGCCCCATGGAAAAAAAGACAGAGTTGTAACCAGATTCGCGGTGCAGAAATGCAACCCAAGGTAACTTTTAGTGTATCCATGTTCTACATAAACAGCTTCTTTGATGCTATCAAAGCCCATTTGAAATATGAGGATGCAAATCCCTTCATGACAGCCTCATAATCTTTTCATGGTAAAGCCAGTTTGTGTAACTGCATCAGATTGAGATATGTAGGATTTACATCAAAGGAAATAATTCTAAGTGTTGATTAGCAATGGCAGCAGATAAAACTGAACTCCCTGTCAATGGATATAGAGTAAACTATGCTTAAGTATAGTTGATATGTCTGACATTCAGTGACAATAAGCTTCATCCTTTTGTTTCTACCAGCTGTAATAATGGTACAATTTGGCATTATGGCAGGATGATACTCAGAGACTACCAAACTAGTTTCAAGGACTGCCTAAGACTGTCCTCTAGACTATACAGATTGAGTTCATTAAGTCGTTCCGGATACGTTTTATGCTTAAGACCTTCCACCATTCTTGTAGCCCGTCTTTGGACCCGTTCAATTTTGTCAATATCTTTTTGTAGGTGAGGTCTCCAGAACTGAACACAGTATTCCAAATGTGGTCTCACCAGCGCTCTATATAGCGTGATCACAATCTCCTTCTTCCTGCTTGTTATACCTCTAGCTATGCAGCCAAGCATCCTTGGCTAGATATTGCGGCGCAGGCAGAGTAACAGTCGGACACAAGGTATGGGTATAATGGGGTCACTTTTATTAAACCAAACTCAAATTAACTATTTAACCAATTAAAACCACGTGACCTGCAGGGGTGCATAATCAAATGGGGGCGGAGTTAACTTTTCAAACAACCTCAACTGAGCAACTCTCGGGCGAAAGCTCCTTGCCTGGGTGCAGGGTCATGGTAAAATTACACCTGCCCCCTGCCCCATTACCACGCCCCCCATGGCGTGTGGGATGGCTCGCTACTGGTCTCTGGTAAGCCCCAGCCAGCAAGCCACAGGAGCGACCCCCTCCCCGAACCCAAGCCGGTCGAGCCCTGTAATCCGAGAAGGAGATCGCCCCTCACCTCACTAGAGGTGCCCCTAAAGGAGATCACACAGTTGCTGCTTACGCCCATTTCCGCCCCCTATCGGCCACAGCAGGGGGTAAAATTATAATTTATTCCCCCTGCTCCCCGCCCTGCACATGAATGTGCAGGCACCTCTGCAGGTCCGCTATAAATTTGTCGTTCCCCTTGTCTGTCAAATGTACCCCGTCCTGCCTATATAACTCTATCTGGGATGCTCTAATGTCGGGGTGGTCTATCACTCCCCCCCCGCCTGGAGTACCCACTTCTTAACTGCTCTGTTGACTCTCTTCCTGGCCCCATCTACCGCCTTAGGGTTTATGGCATACCTCCAGCACCTTCGTGGCAAGATATTGGACCACAACGCGTGTGTGTCCAGCCACCGTTCCCAAATCACCTGTAAGCCATCCCAAATGTGCCACAACAAGTCGACACCCATTATTGATCCCAGGTCGTTACCTCCCACATGTAAAACCAACCATCCCGGCACCCTCCCGCTGTTGAATAACAGGGGAAGCAAATCAAACCACCGTAGTCCTCTACGGCCCAACCATTGGACAATCACATGCTGGTCCAGCTCCAACTGCGTGCCGGGCGTCGTCTCTTGGGCCCTCCTCTCGGCCCAGTATACCATGCTGTGGCCACAGATCAGAATTCTGTGGCGCGCACCCTGTAAGTTATCTAAAGGAAGGGAGGAAACAAAGCAGCATCAGAAGTGGCAGCGCAGACCGCAACCTTTCCCGCCCTACTCACCTAAAGGGGGGATATATGTCTGGAAGGCCGCAGATCTCCAACGGCCCACTGCAGGTATGTCCGGTGTGCTGAAACCCTCTTCAGCTGCAAAGGAAGCTGCACCAATCCTAAAAGAGTGAGTCCCATAACGCCTGGGGTCCAAGCCCAGCCGGGACAAGGCCTTAGACGTTACTGCCCAAAACTGGTACCTGGTGAGAGGTTCCCCAGAGGAATGACAGAAAAGCGGGCCAGGCTCTCCGCCCCTAAGGGCCCAGCATGCTGAGATTGCCCCCACGGGGCACACCCTCTTGTTGTTAGTCTGGGAAAGCTTGACCGTAACGCCCAGTCCCCTTTGGTCAGTCTTGGATCGTCTCAGCCGCAAGAAAACCGAGCCCCGCCTAAATCTAATATCCCTTTCCGTCAAGGCACGGCCGGAGCTATCGGACCTGGATGCCGCAAGAACCTCACTGATACGAAAAGCCCCAAAAAACAAGGTAACCGCAGCCGCGTGGTAAAGTGCTGCCTTTTAATCAGAGCGGCAAAGCCCGTCCCACAAGTCACACAGCCCCATTAGGTGAGCTAACTTGAGGGGACGCCTGCTGTCACCCTAGACCTGACCCTTCTCCCTGATCCAGCCCTCCAGTGTTTTCCTAACCCTGAAGTCCCCCGTGGTATCTGAGAAACCCCTTGACTTGGCTATAAAGGCCAAGCCTGCCAGTTTGCCCTGTATTGTTCGGGCTGTCAACCCCCGGTGTTTGCTAAGCGCACAAAACTCAAGCAGGTGCTCCACCGGGGCTGGCCATAGCTGATCGTATCTCCTGAGGTGACGAAAAGCCCAAAATTCCCTACCTGTCCGCTGGTATGACCTCCTGGTGCTTGCGGCTATGGACATATCCATTGCCCTGTTTACGTCGGCCCTCCAATCAGCCACAGGTGAAGGGGGCTGCCTCCGGGTGCTCCTCGGCCTGTGGGGAAAGCAGCCGGAACCTAGCCAACTGCCCCCTTGATAATGCGTCGTCCACCCCGTTTCTAATCCCAGGGACATGGTGTGCTCGAAAGAGCAGGTTATGTGCTAGGCACTTCACTACCATATGCCGAACTATCCCCATCACCCGCTCATTCTTGGAGGAGAGTGTGTTGACCACATGTACTACTGCCATGTTATCGCACCAGAAGTGTACCGTCTTCCCGGTGAAACTAGGGGACCACAGCTCAATGGCCACGACAATAGGGAATAGCTCCAGGAATGTCAAATCCCTGCAAATCGCGCTACCCCGCCACTCCTGTGGCCAGTCCGCATGGAACCATCTATCCTTCCATATGACGCCAAAACCGGCCGTCCCAGCCACGTCAGACTTCACCTGCAAATCCCCTTTCAGCAGCATGTCCTGTCTCCAAAAAGATACCCCATTGTATGTGTATAAAAATTGTTGCCACACCTCTAGATCCTTCCTAACGCTAGCCGTCAAGCGAATCCTGTGGTGCAGCTTGCTCAGGCTGACCGTCGCCTGGTAAAGTCTATACATAAATGCCCTCCCCGGCGCTATCACTCGACAAGCGAAATTCAACAGTCCAGCTAGCTCCTGAACCTGCTTGAGAGTCACCCACCTGGCGGCTCTCACGACCTTCACCATGTCCTTAAGTCTAGCCAGCTTGTCCTCAGGTAGCCTACAAGTTTGTGCTACTGAATCTACCTCGATGCCTAGAAACGTGAGCCTGGTGGAGGGCCCTTCAGTCTTTTCATGGGCCAGAGGCACACCCAGATCAACGCATAAGTCCTGAAATCCTGCTATCCCCCTCTGGCATTCGTCAGAGCCAGCCGGCCCTGCGAAGAGAAAGTCATCTAGATAGTGTACCACTGACCGAATCCCTGTGCCCTTCACGTGGGCCCACTCGAGAAACGAACTAAACTTCTCAAATAAAGAGCATGAGACCGAACAACCCATCGGTAGGGCCCTGTCCACGAAAAAAAACCCCTCAAACTGAAAACCCAGGAGGTCAAAATCCTCGGGCTGAATCGGCAAAAAGTAGAAAGGCCGACTTAATATCACATTTGCCCATTAGGGCCCCCACTCCACACTCTCGAACCATCGAGACCGCCGTCTCAAAGGGTGTGTAGCGCACTGAGCATAGTTCCTCCGGGATGTGGTCATTTACTGATTCACCCGGAGGGAAGGGCAGATGGTGAATGAGCCTGAACTCCCCGGCTGTTCTCTTGGGCACCACCCCCAGGGGGGATACTTGCAAGGAGGGCAGGGGAGGCTCCGCAAAGGGGCCCAACACCCGGCCCTCCCGCACCTCCTTGCTAATCTTTTCGCGTACCACATGACCCATGCCAGCTACTGACCTCAGATTATCCGCCAAGCAGGCCTTCCTAGGCCCTTCATATGGAATCCTAAAGCCCTCAGAAAAACCTGTAATCAAAAACTCAGCACCTTTCCTGGGTCGATAGCCAGTGAGTCTGTCCTTCAACCTGTCCAACCTAACGGGGGTTGGGCCCCTTACCCTGAGCTCCTCCCGGCTGGGGTTTGGAGGGGCCCCCTGCTTCCTTGTTGCCGCCTTCCCCCCTGCCCCTGTAACATGCTGAGGTTGGGTGCCTACCATTGCACAAAGCGCATGCGTGGCGAAAGCGGCAAAGTGGCCTTGAACAGGCTCCCCTGGCGCCATACTTGTAACAGTGCGGCGGGATCCGAAAGGATGAACCCGACCCACTATGCTGTGTAGAGCCCTGGGTCCCCAACCCCACTGCAGGGTGGGGGAGGGTAGCTTCCTTTCCCTGTGTCAGCAGCAGGTGGCCAGTGGGCGTCCGCCCGCTAGCCGGGGTAGCTGCTTGCTGCGTAGCCTGAAGCCACAGGTCGTTGGGCCTCATGTCCCAAGGCCAATGCCTATTGTGTGCGGCAAATCTACGAAATGTCTCATCGTACTGTTTCCATGCCTCACCCCCAAACTCCTGGTACGCCTTCAAGATCATATTCATATATAGTATAAGTTCGTGGGTCTTGTGCACATCATCCTCTACTACCACTGAATGGTAAGCCAAGAAGGCATATGCCCATGCTACTATCCCCTTATCCATCTTAGTGTCTTTCGGTTCCTCGGACCCTTTCTTACTATCCTTGTCCTTGTCCTTCTTGGACTTCTCGGGTAGTAAGATACTAAAAATGTCCACATAAGCCCCGCACCAAATTTTTCGCTTAAGGGCCTGTGACATATGCATGCTGAGCGGGGTGTCAGGGAGGCTGGGGGCGAAAGAGTTGTCACTGTCGCCCTTGTAAGGGTCAGTGGACTCCGTAGTGGTTGACTCGGAGCTATCTCTCGACGTGTCCCTTCTCTTCCTGCCCCACCTTGCCATCTCCCGTCTACGCCCCCTCCCCCAGACCTGGGCAGCCGTGCACGAACACCATGTCCTGTGTGCCCTACGTGATGTGCGTTTAGCTGCCTGTAGCCTGCCCCGTGGCCCCCTTGGATGGGACCACCGATGCTTAGGTACAGGGCACTCACCCCAATGCGAAGAGTCGTCGTCAGCATCCTCCGAGCAGGAAACTGTCCTGCTGGCTCGCTTCCTCTTGCGCTTTTTCTTCGCGTGCCGCTCCGATCGGTCCTTCTGGGCCCTCTCCGCCAATTCTGAGGAGCTCCGTGTCGCCTCCGCGCTTGTGGCGCCCGTGGCACCCTCATGCCGGGGCCTGCCCCTCTTCCTCGGCCTCTTATCCAGTTTCTCGAGCAAGGCAGATAACACTTGTGAGGAAACAGAAAGTAAATCATCCCCTGCACCCTCCTTCCTGGCTGTCCTCGCAGCAGGGGCCCCCTCATCAGACAAGCTAATCTCTGAGCCGCTGGGCTCACCCTCCTCAGGGCCAGAGACACCTGCAAAACTACCACGTGGCCCCCGTGATGGGGCCCTCCCCGGTCGGCGGCCCCTTGCCCTCGAGGTGGGCCCCCGGCGGCTTGCAGCCCGCCCTCTGTGTCCTCCTTCCCCCCTGGGGCTCCCTTCACCCTCAGGCCTCCCGGCCTGCCTAACCCCAGGGGCCTCAATCCATGCCCTCTTGGGGGCCCTTTTTCTCCCCGTACGACGAGGCTCGCTGGGGGGGTGCCCTGCTCGCCGGCCTGCCCCCCCACTGCTCGCCGCTGGGCTCCCGCCCTTGCCTTGCTGCCCTTTGCCATCGCAGCAGCCACCCTTATCAAAAACCACCACAATAGCCTCCAAACCGCTAGCCTTCGCCCGCTGCGCGCCGAAGCTGAGTGCCACCGAGCCATCTGCTGTCTTCTTCGGCCTTTGGGCCTTGTCCCTCGCCGCCTCGTAGTCGCCGGGTGCTGCTGCTTTTGTCCCACGACGATCGGGCGAGAGGAAATGCGCCACGAGGCAGCCCCTTTTATAGGGCTGCCTCCCTCCCGCCCTGGCCAATCGGTGCCCAGCGCACCCAAACTTCGTCACTGTGGCCCCCTGATGACGTGGGGGCTGCAGGCGCCGCCCAACAATGGCGGCCTCCTTCCCCAACCAACGCCGCAATGACCGTCAGCCGGTGAGTTGGCAGCGGGCATTGTTGCTAGATATAAGCTGTTTATTATTATTAAAATATTATTTTAATTCTGTAATTTCTATGTTGAATGTTGGTAATTATTTTTTAAAAGAACATATAGTATTCCATCATGATTTCTTCATTGGAAAAACTCCTCGTCCTAAATTCACTTCTTCTAGAGACAAAGTCTGCTCTTGGTACAGTCTGTGCAATAAAATAATAAAGTTTTAGCCACAGGCTTCTACTAGATAAGAACATTATCTATGAATCCACTGTCTACGTCACACTTTTTCTTTGTTCCGTATACCAATGTGTGATATAACATTTTATGCCCATGAATTTCTATTCTAGTAGTTGATCACATGATGTACAAGAACAAATTAAGGAGAAAATCAAAATCCCTACTGAAATATCCCACTGAATCAAACGTAAGAATTGCAACTGAAGCAGAAGGTTCATTCCAAGTTATTTGCAAAACTTTGTCATGAAGAACCACCAACATGATATTTTTAAAGCGTATATGACAAGTAAGCATCTCTTAAGAAAGCAGCATTTACAGAAACATTTTTGCAACCTTAGAAATTTGAAAACACTCTCTCTTACAAATACACACATGCACATATACAAATCTTAGAATCACAAAAACTGGAACTCTAGAACCAAGGTGAAATATGGGTCCTGCCTGTTCTGTCGGACTCTCTGGTAGAATCCTCCCAAAAATTCACAGGTACAAATTTCAGACACACACAGAAGTTTGAAAATTCAAAACAATGCTCTTTATAATGAAAATTCACTTAAACTAAGCCCTCTTTTGGTATAGCAAAGAGCACTCGTCTCCAACCAAACTGGTAATTTGTACAAGTCCCTTATCAGTTCTGTGATACTTAGCTTGCAGCTGTGAGGCAATTCACAGTCCTTCTTCTTTCACAAAGTGAAACACACTTTGCTCTGGTTTAGTTTCAAAGTGGGGAAAAATCAGCACACAAAAGGTCAAAGTCAGTAAAGCAGTCATGAAACACAACGATCAGATAATCTTCCACAATGGCCAAACCCACAGGCTGCTCTTTATAGCAGCCTCACTAATTACCACAGCCCCAGCCAACCACAGGTGGCCTCATTTTCTTTGATAATAATCTCTCAGTTGTTGTTGCCTATGCATCGCTCTCCGCATGTGTGGCTGTATCATTAACTCTTGTTCTGAATCCGAGGAGGAGCTAGATAATTGATCTCCTTCTGAGCTGTCTGCCACACTCTCCTCCTCCCTGTCACTCATGTCTTCTTGGTCAGAGGAGCCTTCATCAGCAGATTCCACCGGGGGGGGGGACAAAACAGGCCTGCAGCATGTGGATGTCTCCCCCACATCCACAGTCCTTGGGGCAGGAGCTGGGCCAGAGCTAAGCACAACACCTGCCTAATCCTTGTTTGAGATGCTACAGATTGTATTTGAATCCTCCAACTCCCTACCATCAGTTTAGTATGCTAATAGCATCATATTATAATGATAATAAATCTTTACAACTATCTCTCCCACATTGCTGCATACGACTCCACATGACAATCAATGTCATGCTTTCCTTTTTTTCCTGGATTATTCTCCTTGTTAATTTCACACATTTCACCCCAAGCAAGAAAAATAATAATAAAAAAATCAGCCCTTCTTGTCTTCTAACAGACATGAGCACACAATTCTCTCAACTCAAGCTTGAGCACATGGTAAATATTGAATATAAATGGATTTTAGAATATTTTTTCCCCAAAGACTTACCTCCCCCAGCCTTGGAGAAATGAGTAAGTTTGGAGGATTATTAGACAACCTCATTGCTATCAAGCTCAAATCAATCAAAGGGTGTTGGAAAAGGTTTTCAAAACAACACAAATGCTTGGCATTGTTCACTCAGATGAGTTAATATATTAAAAAATTGCTTCAGTGTCATCCTTGCCTCACAAAATACTTTAAACGTTTAAAGCCTTGCCCCCCTCTTTTGCTACTTATGTCAAATACAGTGTGATTTAATTCCTTAAAACATATGCAGATACAAAACCAAGTCAGAGGTTTTTCCAAATTATTGTCCCAAAGGATTATGAGATGCATATAAAAATCAGGTGCTATTTGAATCATACCTCATAGCTGCTAATTTACCTTTTTTTACCATTCCTAACCCTAGATGAAAACACAAGCAATGCTGTGGTAGGCATTTAATTTCTAAACAGAAAACCTTTGGGAATTAGTTTCAATTCCATTTAGTAGTCATGGGTTCCAAATTTGGAATATCTAATTCCTAATCTCAAATGTGTGTGGTATAGTGTGTATAGTGACATGTGCTTTACATATGAAACATGGCCTTATTGAGCTGAGCTGAGTCCTATTAACATTCAAAATAGATTTTGAAATTGATCCACAGCAAACTAAGGCCACAGTGATAATGTAAGTTATACTAAATCCAAGAGTTTTGCTCTAGCTCTTTCCACAGGTCCCACATTGTGTCACTTGTGGCGGGTCCCTGGGGAAGAGCCTTCTCTGTGGCGGCCCCGACCCTCTGGAACCAGCTCCCCCCTGAGATTAGAATTGCCCCCACCCTCCTTGCCTTCCTCAAACTCCTTAAAACCCACCTCTGCGGTCAGGCATGGGGGAACTGAGATAACTTTCTGAGGCCTTGTTTGTTTGTTTGTTTATTTATTTACTTACTTACTTACTTACTTACTTACTTACTTACTTACTTATTTATTTATTTATTGGATTTGTATGCCGCCCCTCTCCCCTTATGTATGGTATGTTGTGTGCATGTTTTTTAAATTATGGGTTTTTAGTTTTAATTATTAGATTTGTATTGTGCGTTGTTTTTCTATTACTGCTGTGAGCCGCCCAGAGTCTACGGAGAGGGGCGGCACACAAATGTAATAAATAGATAGACAGACAGACAGACAGACAGACAGACAGACAGACAGACAGACAAACAAATAAACTTGGTGAGGAATCAAAAATATACCTTCTGTTTGTGGATGGGCAAATACTTCCATTTCAGTTTGCCTCCATTTTTGATCTTAGTAGTCTTAGTTTTGAGCCATCCCATTTATGTATTGTTCTTAATATATTGAGCTGCCACAAAAATCTGTATATATACATTATTTTTAATGTATCTATCAGCTCCTAGACAAATTTGTGCTTAATGTGCTTTATTTCTCAAGCAGTTTCCATTAATATGCAATTTGTGTCAATTTAAAGGATACATGCATATCTGTGAGCACTTCTCCTTAATGTACCCAACTGAATACACTTGGAAAAACAATAACAAAGATTCACAAATTTTCAAGGACAACCAAACTTTAATTCAGTGTAGTTCATTTGCATTGAAGATGTGAAATTAGGTTAATTCATATTAACATAAACCTTGAGCAAATTTTTCCTTCACCCTCTTGCTATTTCACCCCAATTGCCTACTGACATAGATGTTTGATTGTATTTTGTAGGCAGTTGAAGTGAATGTTTTATAATCTGGAGTTTAATTTGGTGGTCCATTTGTTATCTTAAAATTGCATAGCTTTCTAAACTATAAAGACTTAAACATTAGATTTTAAATACTTTAAAACTAGAAACTGAACTTGGTCCCTAGGAATCTTCAATTAATAACTTTGGAAAATTTATGCAGTGAGACAAATGACTTAGTTCAATGGCAGATTGTGTGAGAAGTAAAGATTTTGTAAGATACTAAAGTTCTAGCACATAGCTTCTCAGTCAGTGGTTATCCTCTGGCTCAGTGTTCCCTCTAATTTTTTTTGGGGGGAGGGGCGGCGGAAAAGTATAGTGTCTGAGCGGCAGTCCCTTCGGGACTGGGCGGCACAGAAATAATAACTAACTAACTAACTAACTAACTAACTAACTAACTAACTAACAAATAAACAAACAAACAAACAAACAAACAAATAAAAAACCCATCCTGTTTTGCCTCAGAGAATTTCAAAATAAAATACTGTACTGTGTGTCTATCACAGTGAGCTCATAATAGGGCAACTCTATCAATATCATAATGCCACTTAAATTTTATTATTTATTTATTTATTTATTCTTTGTCCAATATACAATACATATGAAAGAGAATAGACATTAAGTGATATATAAAAGATAGGAAGTAAAGAGGAAGAGAAGTAGGTGGGAAGGAAAGAATATATATGATAAAAGGGAAAGGAAAGACAATTGGACAGGGGACAAAAGGCACATCAGTGCACTTATGTACGCCCCTTACTGGCCTCTTAGGAACCTGGAGAGGTCAATCGTGGAGAGTCTGAGGGAGAAATGTTGGGGGTTGGGGGTTGACACTATTGAGTCCGGTAATGAGTTCCACGCTTCGATGACTCGATTGCTAAAGTCATATTTTTTACAGTCAAGTTTGGAGCGATTAACATTGAGTTTGAAGCTGTTGCATGCTCTTGTGTTGTTGCGGTTGAAGCTGAAGTAGTCGTTGACCGGAAGGACATTACAGCGAATGATTTTGTGGGCAATACTTAAATCGTGTTTTAGGCGCCGCAGTTCTAAGCTTTCAAGATCCAGGATAGTTAGTCTGTTTTCGTATGGTATTCTGTTTCGGGTGGAGGAGTGGAGGGCTCTTCTGGTGAAATATCTTTGGACGTTTTCGAGAGTGTTGATGTCTGAGATGTGGTGAGGGTTCCAGACAGATGAGCTATATTCGAGGATGGGCCTGGCATAGGTTTTGTAGGCTCTGGTCAGTAGTGTGAGATTGCCAGAGCAGAAGCTACGTAGAATCAGGTTTACAACTCTGGAAGCCTTTTTGGCGATATTGTTGCAGTGGGCTTTAGCACTTAGGTCATTTGAAATTAGTATTCCGAGGTCTTTTACTGAGTGTGGGTTTGCTGTGAGAATTTGTTTGTTCAGTTCATATATGAGGTTTGGGTTCTTTTTGCCGATGTGGAGGGTAGAGCATTTGTTGGTTGAGATTCGAGTTGCCAGATGTTAGACCAATCTGAAACATAGTCAAGGTCTTTTTGGAGAGTGAGTGTGTTGTCAGTGGTGTTGAAAAGTTTCACATCATCGGCAAAGAGCACACAGTTGCTTGCGATATTATCGCAGAGGTCGTTGATGTATAGGATGAAAAGAGTAGGACCTAGTACGCTGCCTTGGGGAATGCTGCTTTTGACAGGGACAGGGGAGGAAATGGCGCTTCCGATTTTGACAACTTGTTGCCTGTTTGACAGGAATGCAGTAATCCAGTTGTGGAGGAGTCCTGAGATACCATAGGATTTGAGTTTTAGGAGAAGTTTGTAATGAACCACTGAGTCAAAGGCTTTGCAGAAGTCGATATAAATTGCATCGATGGATTTTCCTTGATCAAGGTGGGTAGTCCAGATGTTTTTGCAGTGAAGTAGTTGTAGGTTGCAGGATAGTTTCTTTCTGAATCCAAATTGTTTTTTTGATAGTAGGTTAATAGATTCTAGGTAAAGGGTAATTGATTGATTTATGATTGATTCCATGATTTTACAAGGAACGCAGCATAGAGATATTGGTCTGTAGTTGTCAACTAGTGATGGGTCTCCTTTTTTGAAGATGGGGATGACTACTGCTTTAGACCACAGCTTGGGGAGAGTACTGGTCCTGAAGGATTTTTGGAAGATAATGCTTAAGGGCTCAGCTATGGCAGAAGAAAGTTTTCTTAAGAAGTATGCACAAAGACCATCTGGTCCAGCAGATAGGGAAGGTTTGAGATCACGGATTGCTTTTTCAACGTGGTCTGTAGTGAAGATGATTTGGGTTAGGTTGTTTAATGAGTTAGAAGTGCGGTTTGCGAAGAGGGGGGATGAGCCATTACTGTTAACAAAAACAGAGCCAAAAAAGGAGTTGAAGAGGTTAGCTTTGGATGGGTCCTCGTGGTATTCTATGTTGTGTGGTCCTACGAGAGGTGGAATAGGTCTGGAGTCGTTAAGTTTGTTGTTGGCGAAGTTGTAGAAGGCACGGTTGGATTTGGAGCGTAGGAGGTTTTCCTCTTGTTCACTGTGGTAGTTGAGACATTCTGCTTTTATTTGTTGGCATATGCTTCTGTAGCGGCTTGTAAAGTTGAGCTAGTTTCAAACTAGATTTTGATTTTCTTTCTCTCTTCCTTACTCCCATTCTTTTTCTTTCTCTTTTCCTTCCTCTCTTTTTTCTATCTGTTTCTCTCTCTTCCTCTCTTCCTCTCTCTCTCCTTCCCTCTCACTCTTTCCCTCTCGGCTTCTGGGCAGGTTTGGAAAACTCTGAGTTGATGATGATTTTTAAGTGAGCGATTGCTCACTGCTCAGCTTAGAGGGAACTATGCTCTGGCTAGCATTTTAATAGAGAAGTTTTCATTTTAAGCTTTACATCTGATCTCATACAATATGATTATCTCCATCATATTCTTGCTTCCTGATCTGTGGAAAAGTACTATAATTTTTTATGCTCTCTAAGGAAGAGCTATTCAAATCATGATCTCTCTTTCTATCTCTCAATCTAGCTGTTTATCAGCTCCATTGCTGCCACCACACTGCAGCTGTTGCAGGTCAGAATGTGAAATGCTGAATAAAACTCATAAACAGCAGGGGGACAAACCTTATGTACTTTGCTGCCTTTTCTTTCCATTTTATTGCAGGAGAACAGGAATTGAAACCCATAGAATTTTAAAGAAATAGAAACTTAAACTACCTGGGCATAATTTTTTTGAAAAAATATTTTTTATTGAACATTTTTTAAAAAAAGATTTTTTTACAATATTTCTATATCAGTTTGAATTTTACACTGATATACAAATACATAAATTTGCTTCTGAGAATTCAATGCAAAATTAAGATGACTTTCTTTTTATCCTTTTCCAAAATAATTATTTTAGAACAGGCTATTCCAGTGATGGTGAACCATTTTTTCCTCAGGTGCCAAAATAGCATGTAGGCACACTATCGGGCACGGAGAGGCTTGTTTCCCAACTTCTGGTGAGCCCAGTGGGTCCGTGTTTCACTCTCCCCAGGCTCCAAAGGTTTTCCTGTAGCCGGGAGAGGGTAAAAACCCATCCCCCTGGAGGCTCTCTGGAAGCCAAAAATGCCCTCTCAGAGCTTCTGCGTGAGCCAAAAATCAGCTGACCAGCACACACATACACATTGAAGCTGAGCTAGGGCAATGGCTCATTTGCCAGTAGATATGGCTCCACATGCCACCTATGGGCTATACTGTTGTAGTATGCAATTTTTTACTTCATCCTTTCCTAGCAGAACAAGCTTGGGTAGAGACTGTGCTCCAAAACAATAACAGGAGCTGAAACAAAAACTAAATATTCACATTTATTAAATTAAATCTATTCATATGATTATTATTGAGACTTATATTTAATTTCTTTTTTCTTCTATCCCAAATTATTAGTTGGAAGCAACTTTTGTAGTGATAAACTGAATAGTGATGAACTGAGGCTGATGCAGAGTGAGAACAAAAGAATCAAACTTCATTTGGATCTCAGTGTCAGGCCTGGAAGCCAACTTTTGCATTGGGCCTGTGGGAAACTGAGTGGGGGGAATTGTATGGAGCTTGGGTGATATGTAGTCCAGTGGTAGGTTCCTCTTACCTTTTCCTACCTGTATGCTGCATGTGCATCATGATGTTTCACGCATGTGCATGCTTGCACGCTCACTATATGTGTGCGCATCCCCAAGCACAATTTGGCTTCTGTGCTTGCGCAGAGTAATGATTTTCTTTCTGTGCATGCTCAGAGAGATGAAAAATCACCAAAAATTAAGAAGAAAAAAAGATAGCAGCATACATGGACTGGCAAAGACAGCATCGGAGCTGTTCCATTAAAATTGCGCAATTGGTGGGCCATTACCGAAGCAGCGCAATAGACCACACTGGTAGGAACCCACCTCTGATGTAGGGGGAGGGTGTGTTTGGTGACAGAAGGCGATTTAAATACATACTAATATAAATATCTCTGGTCCTGAAATTTTATGCATTTTTTCTTTTGTTATCCTTAAAATGCAATATGTAATTATGAAAACTAAATCACATTAAGGCATAAAAAGTGGACATGGTAGAAATAGGAAGCGCTATGTGAAGAGTCATTGACCTTACCCACTCAGAGGAGACACTGTCTCTTTTTAAGTGAAATCTAACTGATAGGGCATCAGTTAAAAAGAAAAGGATATTGCCAGTTTAAAAATAATGAGTTTTACCTCTTTGCAACTTTATGAACAGTTAATTGACTGGAACCTATAAAAGCAGGTAAGCATTTAATTGGTTTATAAGACAAAATGTGTGGAAATCTACCCATGTTCAGCTGCAAAGCTGTTCATTTGCCATAGCCATTAAAGGAGAAATCCACTTGCACAAGGCTGTTTTTACCTTTTACCTCTCAAGATTACTTAGGAACTGATTGGTTTACTGGATTATTCAGTTTATGGAGGTAAACAAGAGTTATAAGTGGAAAAATAAACCTCTTTGATATGATCTATAATTATATATAGATTTAAAATAGCCCTATGGAAGTTCTTTACCATGAACCCTAGTTATGTGGAGGAAGGACCAGTTTACTTACAGGGCTGTCTCGAGCATCATGTATCCCAGGAACTGGTCAGAGCCCAAAGAGTCGGTCTTTTCCAGGTCCTATCAGCCAAGCAATGCCATCTGGTGGGACCTGAGGGAAGAGCCTTCTCTGTGGTAGCTCTGATCCTCTGAAACTGCCCCCCCCCAGAGATTCGAACTGCCCCCACTCTCCTGGCTATCTGGAAGGCTTTAAAAACTCACCTTTTCCGTCAGACTTGGGTCCATTAAGCTCTAACATCCTGTTCCGCCATCAGTATGATTGTGGTGTGAATGAGTGTGATTACGTGGTTTTATTACTAGGGTTTATTTAGATCAGTTTATAATTGGGCTTTGGACTCTTTGGAATCACAAATCTTCAAAGAAGGGTGGCATATAAATCATATAAATAAATAAATAAATAAATAAATAAATAAATAAATGAATGAATGAATGAATGAATGAATGAATACATACATACATACATACATACATACATACATAAATACATACACACACATACATACATACATACATACATACATACATACATACATACACACTGCTTTTCCTACTTAATCTCTAGAACAGTTCTGAACTCTCAACATCTATGATTCAAGATGTTCATAATATTCATGTTTGAAGATTTCCGTTTTGAGTTTCTGCTAAGAGGAATGTTTCAACTTATCAATGAATTGACAAGGCATATCAACTGACACCTGATGCACAGAGAGCATCAGTGGTCCTATGATGGCAGCTGAAGTTCTTGACCTAAACAATGACACTCTGAATCAGGATATGTGAAATAAGAATATCTAGGCAGCCATTTTTCAAATCTCTTTTAGAACAAATCTTGTTTTTGGAAGAGAGTGCAGTTGAAGAAGGACATTCAAAGTAGATTTTTTCCCTCCCTTTTAAAATAGAATATCTGCAGTCATTTAAAAAAACGCATTACAACAAAAGAAATGTGATATAATTCAAATCTCTATTGAAGGGATAACAGTTATATTTCAAATGGAATATGGATTTCTATTTGTTGCAATAATACAGTAAATTATCCTCAGAAATGTTTTATGAAATGTCAGGAAATAGATCATGTCTCTTTTTCCTCCCAGTTGCAAATTGATGTAAAATATAATGATAATCACATAGACATTTAAATTAAGTATGTTCATTATTGATTGAATGAAATACAGCAGTCAGTGTAAATGATTGAAAATGAGTAATGGTATATAATTTTTTTTTTAAAAAATGGTCTATCTTTGGGAGAGTGAAACTATAGTTGAACTAAGTGCAACAATTACCTTTTCTTACACAATTAACTTAAAAATGAATTCAAAAGAATAGAATATTAATTGCTAAGTTTCAAACTACCTGTATCTTAGATATTTATTTATTTATTTTTATTTTTATTTATTTATTTATTTAATTCACTCCGGGGACTTGGGGTGGCTCACAGCATATATAAGAACAGAACAATAATGTAAATCCAATTAATATTACAATTTAAAAACAATTAAAAGAAAGACTTATCTACCAAACATTCAACTATCATACTTAAAGCATTCAGTGGTCAGGGGGAAGATCTAAAAGTCCCAAGCCTGGTGGCAAACATGAGTTTTTAAGCTCTTTCAGAAGGCAAGGAAGGTGGGGGCAGTGTGAATCTCTGGGGGGAGCTGATTCCAGAGGGTTGGGCTCCCACAGAGAAGGCTCTTCCCCTAGGTCCCGCCAGCTGACATTGTTTGTTCGACAAGACCTTAAGGAGGCCAACTGTGTGGGACCTCAAAGGTCGCTGGGATTCTTGTGTCAGAAAGCAGTCTTGGAAATAATCTGGTCCTGTGCCATGTAGGGCTTTATAGGTTATAACCAACACTTTGAATTGTGCCTGGAAACTGATCGGTAGCCAATGCAGTCCGTGGAGTGATGGCGAGATGTGGGTATTCTTGGAAGGCTCAAGACTGCTCGCGCGGCTGCATTTTGGACAAGTTGAAGTTTCCGAACACTCTTCAAAGGTAGCCCCATTTGGATATTAAATGTCAATACTTAATATTCATTCATAAATTGCAGTGAAAAGTATCAACCCCAGATATTAGAATAATAGGGATTGGTATGGAATACAGTGAATGTGCATTAAATACTTATAAAATTTTCAAGCTGTATGTTTCATTGATCTCATAAGGTTTATGAACACCATATGATAGTATTACTAAGAATGGCAAATCGGACATTCAAGAGGAATATATTTGTTAATCTATGTCCATTCAATATGTAGAAAAGTTCAGATGATGAGTAAGGGATTTATTCCTAACCTTTGTATGGTCTTCAGAATATCAAAGCAAATTGTATTAAAATGTATAATAACTCAAGCTCATGGATTCTCTTTAAAGAATGCAGAATCTTTTCTTTGGTAAACCAACTTGTCTATCCTACAGGCTATCACTTATGGATATACAAGTAATCTTCATTTAGTGACCATTATCAGTTACAATAGTGGTGAAATAGTACCATTATGACCAGTCTTTGCATTTGTGACCTTTGCAGGTCTATAAGGCAAAGCCAAGATTGTAAGCACTATTGAGGTTGCACTTAATGACTGCTTTGCTTAACAAAAAAAATGCTGGTAGTAATTGTAGGTGATAAACGATAATTCCCTATATAACATTTGTTTGTTTGTTTGTTTATTCATTCATTCATTCATTCATTCATTCATTCATTCATTCAATTTTTATGTCTCCCTTCTCCTTAGACTTAGGGTGGCTTACAACATGTTAGCAATAGCACTTTTAACAGAGCCAGCCTATTGCCCCCAAAATCCTGCTCCTCATTTTACCCACCTCAGAAGGATGGAAGGCTGAGTCAACCTTGAGCCAGTGATGAGATTTGAACCGCTTATCTACAGATCTACAGTCAGCTTCAGTGGCCTGCAGTAAAGCACTCTACCTGCTGCACCACCCCAGCTGCATCCATTTGTACACTATCCCATCCCATAAATGCACATACTGTAGCTCAAAGGAAAATATGGGGCCAATAAAATTCTCACCTTCTTCCTCTAATATTGCACAAAAAAGACTTCATGGGAAAAGTTCTAGATTTTTTTTAATTGAACATATATGCTAGTAAGGCCTTATATATAAAGTAAATATTAAAATTATTTAAGAAATCTGCACTCACCAAAGAAAAAAGTGCAATGTTGAAGTGTCTTCAAGAGTAGCACCTTCACAGATTAATGTAGAATAACCAAAATAGGGAATAACCTTGGTTATAGCCATATCTGGAAAGGAAGAACAACTGAAAAGTTGGTCTATTAATTCAAACTGATAAAACAGTGTATTTATACTGTACATCAACTGAATAGAGTCAGACATCATCAATAGCTGGAGAAGTGCTCTATTTTGTAAGGGCTAAACAAGAGCCCTGGCTTTGCAGTTCTTTAGACTGAGTTCAGCATCTTCATGACATGTGTATCATCAATAAGAACTGGTAAAACATTGGCTTTTGATAAAATGAAAAAAAAAAATACAAGGTACCTACATATATCAAAGGAGTTATACTCACAGTGCTGTTTATCTTTTGCTTTATGAAGTGGATTGTAACACATGGAAATGTGAAAGGTTGAAATCTTCTTGAGTTGCCCTTTTGAGTAGTGCAAGAAATGACTGTGATAGTGTCAAGAGTGTTGGGGGGAAAAGAAGAGATGAAAAAAAATCTTGACAGGGAAGGCCTAGGCAAGAAAGAAAAATAATTCTGCCATGGAATGAACTGAAAATCCTATTACCCTGGGCAGGGAACCCAATAACATTAAAGACACTAAAGATTGAATTGTACACTATGGGTGGAAGAAAAAATGGAAGAATCTGGAGGTGGAGTGAAAAAGGGAACAAGCCTAGAATCCTTACATGGCCACAAGTAAACTAAGTCATCTTGAGTATTAGTGACCTTTAACAAGATGATGATCCTTAATTGAGAAGAATGCTGCTCATGGGTTTTTAGCAATAAAACCTTAATGTGTAGATGTTTGCACCTGCCAGTATGGTCAGAATCTTCTTTCTTTCTTTCTTTCTTTCTTTCTTTCTTTCTTTCTTTCTTTCTTTCTTTCTTTCTTTCCTTCCTTTTTCCATTCTTTCTTTTTGCTTATTTGTATTTTTTCTTTCAGTTGTAATGTTAACGTTACTACCATGCAATAGTGATTTAGCAATCAAGTATTAAACATTGATGGCATATTGGGTTCAAGGAGATTTTCCTATGCTAAAGATAAAATGAGACTATAAGGCAAACTTCATGTTCATGTGGAGTGTGAATGATTTAATTATAACCCAAAGGTGCCAGTTTCTTTTAAGGGATTAACATCTGTGTTCTGCAACGTAACTGGGATTTGAAGTTCAATGTGAACAAGCTCTGTTTATTTTTCAGAAATGTTTGATTATTCCCACGCCTGTGCTAATTGCCCCTCAGGGTATGCAGCCCATATTGTCTAACTTTTGCAATAGTAGCTTAATTTCTGCTGTGCTCGTCTTGAACACACCTGCAAAAGGACGGAACAGCTTGTAAAACTAAAGATATTTCCCTTGCTCCCTATAGCACGATGATCATGGCTATCTGTGGAACCATCAAGACTGGCAACGTAATAATAGTTGGAAATGCAGAAAGTGTGTGTGAGTGGTGGTGAAATGTAGTCATGCTCTGAGGTTAACATGAACAGAACAAATGAAGGAGATCTTAGAAATATCACGGTATTTCTGGATTGAGGCAAGAATTTTAATGTGAGAAGAATTTAATTATTTGGGATATGACTTAAGCATTAACACATTCTCCATCATGGGTGGAGCCATCATTCAGGATGGGATGTCCTCATCCACTCAGAATGAGGACTGAGACTGTTATTTTTGCTGGATCTGCCCTCCTAGGACCCAGCTTTGACTTGGCCCTCAGACTGGATGGACATGGATGGACTGGATGGACGTGGATACTATTCTCCGTTCCTGAATTTTGGCTGTTTCTATTATTGGACTTTCTGTTTCTGAGTTTCATACTTTTCACTGACTTTTGGGACTTTAAAGAACAAGCACTAATCCATCTAGTTGCTTCACTTTAGAACTGCAGCTCCTGCATGGCGCACTTTCGCGCCTCTAGTAACAGGCATTGACTGTCAGGGCTTGCTCTGGTCTGCCTTTTGGGGCAGTGCTTCTCCAGATCTTCAGACAGCAATTAAAATCTCTTAGGGAGGTCAGGTGGCTTAAGTAGATTTCTGAGCACAAGGGAGGCCTGTTGGCCACACAAACTTTTTCCCTCCTGCTTTGTTCATGCCCAGGGGTGGGCAGCAGGCAGGATGGGGGGGAACGCAGTTCCACTGGTGAAAATGAAGCTGTGTGCCCAATTATAGCTGACCACCTCCCCCTCCCATCCTCCTCTTCCTCCTCAGAAAGTGTCAGGGAAACCAGCACCAACAGGTGTTGCAGGGGGCCCATTTCTTCCCCCCTCTTTTCTCAACAGCTGATTGTCACCCGTTCGCCTAGCTACAGAACCTGAGGCAAAGGGCAACCCAGGAAGGAAAGTACAGGAAACACGAAGCAAACTGTCAGACCAGAGAGCGACACTGATGAGGTTGTAAATCGAGGACTTACCAGTTCACTTGAACGATGATGATAGTTCAAGCCACTCCTACCAGTCCTTAAGGTCTCATCAACCAAACAATGTTGGCTGGTGGGACATAGGGGAAGAGCCTTCTCTGTGGGAGCCCCGACCCTCTGGAATCATCTCCCCCCAGAGATTCGCACTGCCCCCACCCTCCTCGCCTTCCAAAAGAGCTTAAAAACTCATGTTTGCCGCCAGGCTTGGGACTTTTAGATCTTCCCCCTGATCAATTAATGTTTTAAGTATGAGTGTTGAATGATTGGTTTGATAGGTTTTACTTTCTTTTAATTGAATTTAATGGTTGTTTTTAATGTAGAATTAATTGGATTTATATTATTGTTCTGTTTTTGTATATGCTGTGAGCCACCCTGAGTCCTCAGAGAGAGGCGGCATACAAATCCAATTAAATAAATAAATAAATCAGAGAAACTTTGGCACATGCTGGATGTCTATAGACCCTTACACACATATTTCGATAGGACATACCAGTTCCATAAGACCAAGGTGCTTCTGGTAGCCTTCTTGCCTCATTCTTTGGGTTAGAAGGTGTCCTGCATGATTATTGGCCATTGGATTCATGAAAACATTGCAAAAGCATATGAACTTTCTGCTCTGCTGCAGCCTCTGGGGATCATGGCCCACTCTGTTCATAATGCAGAAACATTGACTGCCTGGGCAACTCTGGTGTCCCTGGTGGAGGTCTGTCAAGTAGCTACTTGGACTTCTCCTCAGTTCATCTGCCACTATAAAATCAACAAGTTGGCATTGGCAGATGTGGCGTTGGGCCGCAGGATCTTATAGGGGGTTCACAAGGAGTCTCACTGAATTAGACATGGACTTGTCCACTCTGGAGAATTTCGGGCTTTGGTACATCCCATCCTGAATGATGAATCCACATGATGTAGAAGGGGCATTGGTCTTAACTGATATGCCTCTTCTCATCAGGTGGAGCAATCACTTTTGAGGGATCTCTTCTACACATTCCTCATTTATTGGGCTGGCATTGTTGCCGTGATTTCTTTTGTGGTTCTTGAATTTTTCTTGGACTTATCTTTTACTCAGTGGCATCCACTACTTTTTGGCAGTCTCAGGAAGGGAAGCCTTCATTTGTTTGATTATCCTGTTGGTAGCCAAATTAAGTCTGCCTCTTCAGTGTCATGGAAGCTGGATCCTAGGATGGCGGATCCAACAAAAATAATAGACTCGGTCCTCATTTTGAGTGATCAAGGACATCCCATCCTGAATGATGGCTCCACCTGATGACAAGCGGCATATTATTAACACCCCTTCTGTGTGATAACACTCACCGTAAATTGAAATAAACACAATGACATTTGCACATGCATTGTAAGTAGGGTAAGAAAGTTTATATTATTTTACATAAATTGAATTTTTTTTAAAAAATGAAGAAAAAAAATCTACCTTATGTAATACTTGACTCATTATTTTAGGATCAAACACAAAGTTAACTATGTGCAGCATCTAAATCAATTATATTTACCATGTTGTTCCTTGTTTAAAGAACCAAGGTGAATCTTTGTCTATACTAGTCTGTCAGAGCTAAGCCTATTCTAAAGCTACATTAGCTGGTCTTTTGATGATTCTTTCTGCAGTATTCAATATACTTCTGTCATTACAGTTTCTGGGTTACTTGCAAAAATCACAGGCATGTGATGGGCAAGTGATAAAATAAGAAGACAGATAAGTGGAACAGACTATAGAAATATCAAGCTGTGAAGGCTTGTGGCTTTACCAAAAATAATCACTAGTCCTACTAGAGTGGTTCTGTTTGAGAAGGTTTTAAAATGGTGACTTAAATCTGCTCTATTTGATGTCTTCTTGATTTTTTGTAATTAAAGGACAAGATATTAACACCCTCCCCCAGTAGTAATTTCCAGGTGGAGTGGCAAGTGAAAAAAGATTTTAATAGTGATGTAAAACAATGGACTTCAGCAGGTGTTTACGTGGCAAGCTATGCCTTGTGAAGTTCATTCTTCCATTGACCAAAATATTTCATGTGATTATTTCCTAAATAAAATATATTATAAGGTAGGGCTACCATCTTTTGGCTGTGCAAATATGGATGGTCATCAGATGTTAGGAAAGTTAAAGGTTATGTAGATTTTTCTTGCCATACAATAATTATTTGCATTTTTCCCCCGGCTTGGATAGGGTAACTCTATTGTCTATCTACCAAACATTGTACAGTATTCCATTGTGTTCAGTACAATAGATCTTATCTCAGTAAAATAGAAGCAAATCACAAACTGGAACAACTAAAATCTAGAGTGTTATCAGAAAAAAAAATCAACATTAAACATTTATTTTTGTAAAAATGCAGTCAGGCATGTCTACAGAAAATTGCAAAATTGCTCAGTGGAAAATTTCTACAAATAACCAGAAGACACAGTAGTGGTGATGGCCATTTTTTTTACTCCCAGTTCTATAGGTGTGGTGTGGTGGGTGTGGCATGGCTTGGTAGGTATGGCTTGGTGGACATGGCAGGGGAAGGATACTGCAAAATCTCCCTTCCCACCCCACTCCAGGGGAAGGGTAATGCAAAATCCCCATTCCCTCCCTACCACCGGGGGAAGGATATTGCAAAATCTCAATTCTCATCAATATCTGGGGCCAGCCAGAGGGGATATTTGCTGGTTCTCCGAACTACTAAATTTTTTGCTACCAGTTCTCCAGAACCTGTTAGATGCTGCTGGATTTCACCCCTGAGGCACAATATATATCAAGCTTTGAAAACCAATTTGAAATTGTACTTTATGAAATGAGGAAGGAACCCTCCAAACCCATTGCTCAAAGTCACAGCACAGCACCTTCATATCTTAGCATATATGAACAACTATATATGAGAGTCAGTGTGCTACAATGGTTAGGAATTCAGCAAGACCAGGATGATCAAGGTTCAGGTCTGCAGTCAGCCACATAGCTTACTTGATAACTTTAAGACTGTCACTTTCTTTAGATCAACTTTTCAGTTCCCATTAAAAAGTTAAAAGAAAACAAATATAAACAAAAGGATTCCTGTTTTCTGATATTTGTCCATCTATTTCTTGTTTTACAGAGACAATATCCTTGCTGTTATGCTATGCATGTAGCACAGTATTTCTTTTAGACCACATAAATTATATATATTCTTAAAAGAGGCTAACCTTGCAAGCCTACCAGTTTTGAAAAACTAGTCACAGGATGATGAAGCCTTCTTCTTTAGTATAAGTTTATGTTTCAAACAGTTTTTGAAAGTTTTTAAATTGGAGCAGGGCATTTTCTTTTTCAGTTTGATAGAATTCCTGTGTAGACTCTTTGTTTGACACTTGGGAGTTGTGATGTCCTCGTTTCTGCTTTATCTCCCTTAAAGTAAGCGTTGCAAACATATTTTAAAAATTGTGATGAAACACTTGAAGCTATCTAAATTTGGCAGGATTAATATTCTTTAAAGGGTTTAACATGCATGCTATGTTCCCCTTACTCTATCCCCAAAGTTAAAAAACTGCAAGGAAATTGATATTTTTCCATAAACTATGGTAAATTCTTTTGTCATTTAAATCTGAAATTGTATTAAAGCAAATATTGTTGCTTTCTAATCTTGAATTTGGAATGATTCTTCACTGATTGAAACTTTTGTGGTAATTATAAAGCTGTGCTCTAGGCATAAAAAAACCCCCAGGATATCTTTATACAAGGAGCATTAGTTACATTTGATTCAGGGATTTTTAATAGCCTGATCACTCTAAACCAGTGTTTCCCAACCGTGGCAACTTGAAGATATCTGGACTTCAACTTCCAGAATTTGCTGTCTGGGGAATTCTGGGAGTTGAAATCCAAACATCTTCAAGTTGCCAAAGTTGGGAAACACTGCTCAAAATGATAGTTGTTGTTTAGTTGAATATGATTCAATACTAACTAATGAAAGTCAATTCCCCTTGATACCAACTTTATTTTTCCAGAAATGTTGGCATCTAGTTAATAACTATGAAAACAGAATTTTGGATTATATATACACTTTGAACTTAAACTAGAATGGCCCTTGGTCTTTATGTTTAGTCTACTACAGGCAGGATAGGAATTCTACTTTGTGGAACTTTAAAACAGGTTGCAAAACTTATCATATTGCAAGTTCAATTCAATTCAATTCAATTTATTAGATTTGTATGCTGCCCCTCTCCGCAGACTCTTCTCTTGACCTCAATAACCAAATAAATGTTAATTAACATTTATTTACTGTATTTATTTCTGGATGGTTGATCACATCCTGAAGCCCAGGATTGGAACATCGTGATATTAAAGGCCCAAATTAGTTTAGCCATTGTAAATTATATGGAGCAGCAGCCACTGAATATGGGAGAACTGATTTGGATTGGAATTTTACAAGAGTTAGCTTTCAAAATATAATGTAGATTATTCTACATATGCTCGTTGTTTTAAAGGAATAAACTCTTATTACTATTAACTAATATTATATATTGACATGTATTCTATACTGCTGAGTTATATGTGATATTACAGGTATCATCAATTTTATCTCCCACCCTCACCTATTTCCTATCGTACTTGCTTTTTCTCTGTCTTTGCAGATGCATGCATAATTATGTTATATATGATGAACAACTTCATGTGTGCCACATAACAAGGGAACACATAGAAGCCATGAATCTGTAGTTGCAGTCAGCTACACTGTGGGCTGGGAACAACTGGAGATGTGAGTTTGGAATATTGGGGATAGACAGGCCCTTCCACTTAACATTGACAAAATTCTTATCACTATGGAAAGCTTTTTCTTGATACCAGTAGTTTAATTCTTCCATCTGTATCAATAAATCACGATTTATCAACTAAAGAAGTTGACTTGTACATGCATATTATCTTGAATATGCTCTTATAAATCCAGTTTCTGGGATAATTTCCTATTAGTTTGAAATATTTAGTAACTGGTCAAACCTATTCCTGGCTTCCTTACAGCAAATCTCTCCCATTTGAGACAGGTTTTTTGGGGGTAGGACGATGAGAGGGGGTATTAAAAGCTTTAATCAAAGGAATGCTAATACCAGTACTCAAATGAGTATTCACAGTACATTTTTCCCTGGAGCAGCAACAAAATGGCTGAGATGCCAGCTGCCACATCATATACATACACAGACTCCTACACAAACTATGCTTTGTACATCAGATGTAGCATAAATACCATGTCATGTGATAGTTGCCATGACAACTTTTATTTAATGAATAGCAGATGGAATAAACATGTATAACTTACAAAAGTTGTTAGCAATTCGTAAGTAACAGCAGATCTGCTGCTGCTGTAAAGTTTTGTTGTTGTTTTTAATGTTTCTATTTTTTTCTCTCTTGTACAATTATCAATCACTCTCTTTCTTCCCGCTGAGTTTATCCCACTCTGAGATACATGCTCTGGTGGTGCATAATAAGCAGCATGAGCTAAATCTTTCTTGATAAGGTTTCATAATAATTATGCTATGCGAAATAAAGGACGTCTGTGTGTCAGCTTTGCAGAATCTTTTCATGTATCTCTTTCAAAATCCAAACCAGATATCTATCTGGGTGGGGACGGAGGTTGTACTAAATGTATTTTAATTTCAAGGTGGTTGTAATTTACCAAAGAAAGCTACATTAGGGGGAAAATATTATAGACCAAGCTGGGAAAGAATTCCTTAACTCATTCAGTTTAGTCTGCTTCCTTATTAGAAACATAGAAACATAGAAGACTGACGGCAGAAAAAGACCTCATGGTCCATCTAGTCTGCCCTTATACTATTTCCTGTATTTTATCTTAGGATGTTTATCCCAGGCATGTTTAAATTCAGTTGCTGTGGATTTACCAACCACGTCTGCTGGAAGTTTGTTCCAAGGATCTACTACTCTTGCAGTGAAATAATATTTCCTCACGTTGCTTTTGATCTTTCCCCCAACTAACTTCAGATTGTGTCCCCTTGTTCTTGTGTTCACTTTCCTATTAAAAACACTTCCGTCCTGAACCTTATTTAACCCTTTAACATATTTAAATGTTTCGATCATGTCCCCCTTTTCCTTCTGTCCTCCAGACTATACAGATTGAGTTCATGAAGTCTTTCCTGATACGTTTTATGCTTAAGACCTTCCACCATTCTTGTAGCCCATCTTTGGACCCGTTCAATTTTGTCAATATCTTTTTGTAGGTGAGGTCTCCAGAACTGAACACAGTTTTCCAAATGTGGTCTCACCAGCACTCTATATAGCGGGATCATAATCTCCCTCTTCCTGCTTGTTATACCTCTAGCTATGAAGCCAAGCATCCTACTTGCTTTTCCTACCGCCCGACCACACTGCTCACCCATTTTGAGACTGTCAGAAATCACTACCCCTAAATCCTTCTCTTCTGAAGTTTTTGCTAACACAGAACTGCCAATGCAATACTCAGATTGAGGATTCCTTTTCCCCAAGTGCATTATTAATGGGCGGTCAAAATTTTTACTGTCATATAACAGGTGTGGCTTATTTTGTGGGTGTGATTTAATGGTCATATGACTGGGTAGGAGTGGCTTGCCAGCCATTAGATCAGGGGGGAGTGGCTTGAATGATCATCATCGTTCAAGTGAACTGTTAAGTCCTTGATTTACAACCTTACCAGTGTCGACATGATGACGAGATGGTTAAATAATCAAGAAGACTCTAGCTATGCAGCCAAGCATCCTACTTGCTTTTCCTACTGCCCGACCACACTGCTCACCCATTTTGATACTGTCAGAAATTAAATTCCACCTTTCTCCTTTCTTTCTAAACAGTAAAGATAAAGGATGAGGGAGATTGTGATCCCCTTATATAGAGCGCTGGTGAGACCACATTTGGACTACTGTGTTCAGTTCTGGAGACCTCACCTACAAAAAGATATTGACAAAATTGAACGGGTCCAAAGACGGGCTACAAGAATGGTGGAAGGTCTTAAGCATAAAACGTATCAGGAAAGACTTAATGAACTCAATCTGTATAGTCTGGAGGACAGAAGGAAAAGGGGGGACATGATCGAAACATTTAAATATGTTAAAGGGTTAAATAGGGTTCAGGAGGGAAGTGTTTTTAATAGGAAAGTGAACACAAGAACAAGGGGACACAATCTGAAGTTAGTTGGGGGAAAGATCAAAGGCAACATGAGAAAATATTATTTTACTGAAAGAGTAGTAGATCCTTGCAACAAACTTCCAGCAGACGTGGTTGGTAAATCCACAGTAACCGAATTTAAACATGCCTGGGATAAACATATATCCATTGTAAGATAAAATACAGGAAATAGTATAAGGGCAGACTAGATGGACCACGAGGTCTTTTTCTGCCGTCAGTCTTCTATGTTTCTATGTTTCTAAGGAGAAAAGCTGCTTAACGAGTATGCTTGAAGAAAAACAACTGAATGAAAGCATGAAATGTTGCTTCCTTGCATCTCCCTTTCTGATTTCTGACTGCAGCTTGACATAGGTGAAAATGTCATTCATAGAAATAAATAGATAGTTGGATAACACAGTTGGGAGGGACACTGGAGATCATCTAGTCAGACCCCCTGTTTGAGCAGGAGACCCTATACAATTTCAAACAAATGATTTCTTGAAAGCCTTCAATGTTGAAACATTCACAACTTCGGAAGGCAAACCATTCCACTGATTAATTATTCTGTCAACAAATGTCTCCTTTGTTCTAGGTTGCTTCTCTCGTTGATTAGTTTCCATCCATTACTTCTTGCCCTGCTTTCAGATACTTTGGAGAATAGTTTGATTCCCTCTTCTTTGCGGCAGCCCCTTACTTAGTGGAATACTGCTATCATGTCTCTCCTAATCCTTTTTTTCACTAGATTACACGTACCCAATTCATGTAACTGTTCTTCATACGTTTTAGCCTCCAGTACCCCAATCATCTTTGTGGCTCTTTTCTGCCCTCTTTCCAAAGTCTCAATATATCTTTATATTGTGGAAATCAAAACTAGATTATTTATTATTATTATTTATTATTATTATTATTATTATTATTATTATTATTGTTGTTGTTGTTGTTGTTGTTATTATTATTTATTAGATTTATTAGATCCGTAGACTCAGGGCGGCTCACAGCATACAATAAGACCATTCATAACAAATCTAATAAATTTAAAAAACATTAAAAACCCATTATTAAACCAGACATACACACAGACACACCATACATAAATTATATAAGCCCGGGGGAGGGAGGGGGAATGCCTCAATTCCCCCATGCCTGGTGGCAGAGGTGAGTTTTAAGGAGTTTACGGAAGGCAAGGAGGCTGGGGGCAGTTCTAATCTTCGGGGGGAGCTGGTTCCAGAGAATCGGGGCTGCCAAAGAGAAGGCTCTTCCCCTGGGACCCGCCAGGCGACATTGTTTAGTCAATGGGATCTGGAGAAGGCCAACTGTGTGGGACCTAATCGGTCGCTGGGATTCGTGCGGCAGAAGGCGGTCCCGGAGATATTTTGGTCCGATGCCATGAAGGGCTTTATAGGTCATAACCAACACTTTGAATTGTGACCGGAAATTGATTGGCAACCAATGCAGACTGTGGAGTGTTAGAGTGACATGGCCATACCTGGGGAAGCCCATGATTGCTCTAGCAGCTGCATTCTGCACGATCTGAAGTTTCCAAACACTTTTCATGGGTAGCCCCATGTAGAGATCATTACAGTAGTCGAATCTTGAGGTGATGAGTGACTATGAGCACCGAGTCCCAGTCCAGATAGGGACGCAACTGGTGCACCAGGTGAACCTGGGCAAACGCCCCCCTCACCACAGCTGAAAGATGGTTCTCTAATGTGAACTGTGGATCGAGGAGGACGCCCAAGTTGTGAACCCTCTCTGAGGGGGTCAATAATCCCCCCCAGGGTTATGGACGGACAGATGGAATTGTCCTTGGGAGGCAGAACCCACAGGCACTCTGTCTTATCCGGGTTGAGTTTGAGTCTGTTGACACACATCCAGACCCCAACAGTCTCCAGGCACCGGCACATCACTTCCACTGCTTCATTGACTGGACATGGGGTGGAGATGTACAACTGGGTATCATCTGCGGTATTCCAAGTATGGTCATACTAAGGCTTGGTGAAGTGGTATTAACACCTCTTTTCATAAGAATCTAATAACTTTTCATAACAATGTAGCAAATCGCTAAATTTTTGAACTGAGAGAGAATTTGAGAGTTAAAGAAAAAATAAGATTTGCTATTGCAAATCTTACTTACTTGTCTATCCAAGTCTTGAATTCTTCATTTGTTCAGACAATCTGGGCGTTGCAATTGGCTTGAACTGTAACTCCCACAATCTCTTGATATTTTGCTTAGCTTTTAAAAAGCTAGATTTGAATCACTATGACTTTAATCATACTTATGATATTATATTTGCTGTGGTCTTTACTTTTTTTCTGTCAGGTTCTTCATACAGGTTAATGCATCTACCAAATATACAAGTAGCCTGGATTTGAATCCCAGAAAGTGTGTGGCTAGCTGATGAGAGTTAAATAGTTTGAAACAAATTTATCTTAGTCTCTATTTCTTTGTTAGTAAAATATAATTTGTATAATATAGTGGTTGTTGTGGTTAGCTCTGGCCCAGCTCCTGCCCCAAAGACTGTGGATGTGGGGGAGACATCCACATGCTGCAGGCCTGTTTTGCCCCCGGTGGAATCTGCTGATGAAGGCTCCTCTGACCAAGAAGACATGAGTGACAGGGAGGAGGAGAGTGTGGCAGACAGCTCAGAAGGAGATCAATGATCTAGATCCTCCTTTTATTCAGAACAAGAGTTAATGATACAGCCATGCATGTGGAGAGCGATGCATAGGCAATAACAACTGAGAGATTATTATCAAAGAAAATGAGGCCACCTGTGGTTGTACCATTGAGGAGGATTATCTGATCGTTGTGTTTCGTGCTTGCTTTGCTGCGTTTGATCTTTTGTGTGCTGATTTTTCCCCGCTTTGAAACTAAACCAGAGCAAAGTGTGTTTCACTTTGTGAAAGAAGAAGGACTGTGAATTGCCTCACAGCTGCAAGCTAAGTATCACAGAACTGATAAGGGACTTGTACCAATTATCAGTTTGTTTGGAGACAAGTGCTCTTTGCTATACAAAAAGAAGGCTTAGTTTAAGTGAATTTTCATTATAAAGAACATTGTTTTTCATTTTCAAACTTCTGTGTGTGTCTGAAATTTGTACCTGTGAATTTTCGGGAGGATTCTACCAGAGAGCCCGACAGAACAAGTGGTTATATTTGGAAAATTACAATGTTGGTAAAATGTTATAATTTGTCGTGAATGTGACTGCCTACAAAGGTTCCTGGAATGGGGTGAAATCCCATATTGCCCTGATCTAACTGGACAGTGAAAAAAAAAAGACTGCTTTCTGGCTTAACTCAAATACTTTATGCTTTAAATTGAAAATGTACTTTTGTTTTTTAGTATTATTTATATCCAAGATCACCCAAAACAGATGTCAGAAAGAAAAAAATAAATAAATGAGAGATTAAAGCCTTTTTAAAAAATTCTCATAGCAACACATTTTTCACAGTAGTACAAACCAACCAAATAGTTCCATTGTGAAACATATTCAGGCATATATCTATGTTAATAGTATCTTCTAATATTGCAAGGGATTTCTCTCTAGGTAATATTAATAGTTGATTTAGGCCTTGGAATTTAACATCTTAGATATTCTTTGAGATGAAGAAGCAGGGAGGAAATAATTACTGCATTCTTCCATTTCTCTCTTAGTAAATTAACCCTTCACTCTGTAGGAATCTAAGTGAAAATTAAGTGCTCTCACTTCATGAGTGCACCATATTCTTCCACCCCAAATTTACATTCTATTACAAGTGTAATTGCAGGCTAATTTTGTTGAGTGGTATACTGCTTAGAACAGCAAAATAACTGTAATATGACTGTGTGAGAAAAGGTTTACTTTGAGAGGATTTGATACATTTTTCCATATTGAGTAGAGCTTTCAACTCTCAGTGTAATATTGTCTTAGTATTTTAAAAAAACCCTCTTGTGTGCTAGGGAAAATGTACATCTAGCATGCATTTTAGAATCTCTCATGTTTTAATTCTACCACGAATATTATTCTTTATTTCATCTATATGTGTAACAACATATGTTAAATCAACATACTGTATGTCCACTTCTCTACCCAAAAAAATTTGATTCATGCTTACAGATTATTTATTTATTTATTTTTATTTATTTGTCATACAAATATAGTATTGTAGTATGTTTACCATAATATAAGTATAAAGTAGAGATAGAAAAGATAAAAATACAATAGGACAGGGATGGTAGGCACGAAGGTGCACTTACAGACCTCTTAGAAAAGGTGAGAGGTCTATTGTAGATAATGTAAGTGTTGTGGTTAGCTCTGGCCCAGCTCCTGCCCCAAGGACTGTGGATGTGGGGGAGACAGCCACATGCTGCAGGTGTGTTTTGCTCCCGGTGGAATCTGCTGATGAAGGCTCCTCTGACCAAGAAGACATGAGTGACAAGGAGGAGGAGAGTGTGGTAGACAGCTCAGAAGGAGATCAATTATCTAGCTTCTCCTTGGATTCGGAACAAGAGTTAATGATACAGCCACGCATGCGGAGAGCGATGCATAGGCAGCAACAACTGAGAGATTATTATCAAAGAAAATGAGGCCACCTGTGGTTGGGTGGTGCTGTGGTAATTAGTTAGGCTGCTATAAATAGCAGCCTGTGGGTTTGGCCATTGTGGAGGATTATCTGATTGTTGTGTTTCATGCCTGCTTTGCTGACTTTGACCTTTGTGTGCTGATTTTTCCCCGCTTTGAAACTAAACCAGAGCAAAGTGTGTTTCACTTTGTGAAAGAAGAAGGACTGTGAATTGCCTCACAGCTGCAAGCTAAGTATCACAGAACTGATAAGGGACTTGTACAAATTACCAGTTTGTTTGGAGATGAGTGCTCTTTGCTATACAAAAAGAGTGCTTCGTTTATTTGCATTTTCAGTATAAAGAACATTGTTTTGAATTTTCAAACGTGTGTGTGTCTGAAATTGTATCTGTGCATTTTCGGGAGGATTCTACCAGAGAGCTCGACAGAACATGTAAGATTGAAGGTTTTGGAATTGCCCAGGAATTGAACATGTGTGGAAAGATCATACAATCAATAAATGAAGGAAACATTTAGGATTATCTACAGTATGTTAATGCTTTATGAATGCACCCCCCCCCCCAAAACCCAGCATTGCTGCATGCTAAATTGGCAGGTGTTTAAAACTCAGTACATCTTTTCAAATGTTTTTCCTGTGTGTTTTATCTTAAATACTGAATAGTATTTTAAAAAGCAATCATGTTGAATATACTCAAAAAAAGTTTATTAAAATACAAAGAAGAATCACTTTAACCTTTCATTTAAAGTTCATCTGTTTTGAATTATTCCTTGACTGAAACTTTAACACACTTCAGATGCTTTACTATTTTCTGCCTATTGTAACATTACTTTAAAAAATGACAAAAGAAAGATAGTATTTTAAAAGAGTAAAGCTGTGAAAATCACTGCTTTATTTGGTTTAGCTTAGGCTACTCTCTGCACCTTGTCAAATTCTTTTCACTGTGTGGCCAGCCAGGTTTGGCATTAAATTAATTTTAAAAGAATGTCATGCAATTCAGTACCTAATAGAAGCAGGAACAAAAAAAATTAAATAAAATGAGAATTCTAATAAAACCAGAAATGTAATTCCCTTCATTAAAACATAATTCAGTCTCATGATCTTAAAATATCTTTGTAATTTAAAACACAACACCCTTAAATGTACAAATAAATTCATGTTTGGCAGATGTGTTAATAAGTCCATAGAAAACGGATCCACAAAGATGTAGCTTGGTGAAAACTGAAATGTGTATACAAGATTCATAGAAAAGTGAAGTAGTGGAAATCTTGAAAAAAATCTCTTAAAAGACCACTTTTCAGAATAGTGCTTTATGAAGCAACAGGCAAACATGCTGGCTTCTTCTGTCATGTGAGAGAAAACACATGTCAATAAAAAAAATTACACCAGTCTGTTTCTAAAAGAATAAGCAAAGTGAAAATTAACTCTTTACTGAACAACTGCTTAAAACATGACTTGCCATAAGCACTTTAACTCATGTAGTCTTTTTGTTCATTCCAGTTCAAGTAGGGTTCTGAATATCTTTTCCATCACCAACTGCCATTATAAAAGTACAAAGACTTGGAAAAGGAGGGAAAATCATTATACCACACTGGAGTTTGGCAAAATTGTGTAAGATTTCTCAAAGAGACTGACCAAAAAACTTTACAAAATCTAATGTAAGAAATTAACTTAAATATTAGATTTGTTTACATTGCTGTGAGCCGCCCCGAGTCTGCGGAGAGGGGCGGCATACAAATCTGATTAATAAATAAATAATAAATAATAAAAATCAAATTTTACAAGAGTTCAATGCTTCCACATTTAATTTCACAGGTTCTTGGACTCTGCATATTCTCAAAGATTTTTGTGCTCTTTTAATTAATTATGATGCATTTTTAAAAATCTTAGCCTTGTGTTTTGAAAGCATCCACCAAAAGCTTTACTCAAGTCTTTTGTTTAGTAAAGATAAAATTTCAATATTCTTAAATATTCTGTTTTTAAAAAACCTATTACAGCAACCTCTTGGCCTATGACTTCTTAATGACAACTAGATACACACCCTAGAAATGTCATTTAGAGATATATGTAAACTCAAAAATCAGCAATGAAGCACCAAAGACGAATCCAGAATTTCATTTACAAAGCTTTCAGGCTTAGAAAAAGAATTGAAATGTCAGATACATTACTATATATGAGTAATACAATGTTCTGCATATTTTGCTTGGTGAGAAATGAGTGACATGAATTTTCAGTGTTATAAATGGGCAATGTTCCCTTTAAGCTGTGTATATGCATGGCCACATAACAGCCATTACACAATCTCCCAACAAAATTGATCCAGGAAATCTAATTACACCATGGACAAATGAGATAAGTCAATGTGAAAAGGGACTCTAATGGGAACCAATTATTTTCAAACTGTCAAAGGATTGAAATGGTCACAGAGTCAAGGAGCATTTCATCTTTTGGATGTGTCATTCTTACTAAATAGATCAGACCAATCAGATCAAATTCCTAGGAAGTCTAAAATTATTTTTTAATTGAAATTGGCTATAGCAATAGCACGTAGACTTATATAGTGCTTCGTAGTTCTTTAAAGCCTTCTCTAAGTAGTTTACAGAGTCAGCATATTGACCCCAACAATCTGGGTCCTCATTTTACTAACCTTAGAAGAATAGAAGGCTGAGTCAACCTTGAGCTAGTGAGAATCGAACTTCTGGAAGCTTGCAGTCAGCAGTAGTAGCCTGCAATACTGCATTCTAATCACTACACCACCACCAGGGATGGGTTGACTTATTTATTATTTACTTATTTATTGGATTTGTATGCCACCCCTCTCCGTAGACTCGGGGCGGCTAACAACAATGATAAAAACAGCATGTAACAATCAAATACTAAAACAACTAAAAACCCTTATTATAAAACCAAACATACACACAAACATACCATGCATAAATTGTAAAGGCCTAGGGGGAAGGAATATCTCAGTTCCCCCATGCCTGATGGCAGAGGTGGGTTTTAAGGAGCTTACAAAAGGGGAAGAGGGTGGGGGCAATTCTAATCTCTGGGGGGAGCTGGTTCCAGAGGGCTGGGGCCGCCACAGAGAAGGCTCTTCCCCTGGGTCCCACCAAACAACATTGTTTAGTGGACGGGACTCAGAGAAGGCCCACACTGTGGGACCTAACTGGTCGCTGGGATTCGTGTGGCAGAAGGCGGTCCCTGAGGTAATCTGGTCCGGTGCCATGAAGGGCTTTATAGGTCATAATCAACACTTTGAATTGTGACCGGAAACTGATCGGCAACCAATGCAGACTGCGGAGTGTTGGTGTGACATGGGCATTTTTGGAAAAGACCATGATTGCTCTCGCAGCTGCATTCTGCATGATCTGAAGTTTCCGAACACTTTTCAAAGGCAGCCCCATGTAGAGAGCATTACAGTAGTCGAGCCTCGAGGTGATGAGGGCTTGAGTGACTGTGAGTAGTGAGTCCCGGTCCAGATAGGGTCGCAACTGGTGCACCAGGCGAACCTGGGCAAACGCCCCCCCTTGCCACAGCTGAAAGATGTTTCGCTAATGTGAGCTGTGGATCGAGGAGGACGCCCAAGTTGCGTACCCTTTCTGAGGGGGTCAATGACCCCCCCACAGGGTGATGGACAGACAGATAGAATTGTCCCTGGGAGGCAAAACCCACAGCCACTCCGTCTTATCAGGGTTGAGTTTGAGTCTTACCACACCGCCAGTTTTTTTTCCTCCCATGCCTTGTAGGTGTGCATCATTGGTGGTTGCATGAGCAGTGCTGAAACCCCTGCCCCCTCAAAAGCCAAAAATAAGATTTATTTATTTATTATATATCTGACTTCTATGCTGCACAATTCCAAAGGACTCAGGATGGTGACACATGTGCAGTGCCGGAAACTTGGCGTTTTACTATTTTTTACAAAAAAACCACGCACTGAAACACGGACGCACCTGCGTCTCTGCATGCTATTCTGCTACCTGCACAGCTGCAGTAGCAGAATCATGCTGGACTCTGCTAGCACTCAGAGCCATGGGGACAAGCACATGTCACCGTTCCACCTTAGGAGCCCACCTCTGCATCTGTCCCAAACGAGGCACAGATCACTCCTTAATTTTAACAGCAGCCATCCTGCAATCTCTGCCTTGTTTAAGATGAAGACACAGGCAGTCTCTTCATCTTAAATTACAATGCAGGCTTCCTGTGTGGTATGGGGCCGTAATCTATTAAAGTTTGTTGTAAAATCAAAACCAGAGGCACACAGATGACTGATTCAGCTGGATTCAATAACTTCTTTATAAACATAATAACAGATGAATTTACAATACCATTATTCAGTTTCAATTCTCTGCACAGACTCAGAAGTATTTAGCTCCTATTGGCTGACTGAGTTGCTATTTCTATTCATTGACTTACCTTTTTAACATGGCTCTTCTAGTCATGAATATTCTAATATGTTGATGGTGTACTTCTTTATTTCAGTAAATCAGAAAATTGTCTCTGAAGGTTATCTAAACATTCTACATTTAGTCAAAAAAAGCTGAACCTCTATTTATGGAGCATTGATGGCAATAAAATAGAACAAATGGCTAGCTTTAAATATTAAATATAGTCATGCATGCCTCTGGCTTAAGGAAAGCCCACTATGAATATGTTACTGCTATTCGACATCCTTAATTTTTCCCCATCAAGGAGGATATTATGTTCTAGCTGCACCTAAATGCTAATCCACTAGCCCAGTTTATTTATGGAACTCTGGCCACCCTCCCCCCCCAGCTATCATCCTTAATATAATTTTAATGTTTACATTATAATTTAATATAGGCTGCATCACTTACAGATGTTAGCTAGGTTGTTTTACAAATGTATTTTAACTCTGTTTTAAACTTTATTTTGTTTATCATCTGCACTGGCCTATGACTGTAATAAACTGAAATGAATTGACTTAGACAATGTTTTTTTCTTTGTTGCCTTGGCAACATATCTTGCATATTTCTGTCATGGTCATTTCCTTACTCTCTTCATGTTGGAATCTAAATGTGAAAGGTTAGTATCTTAGCATCAGTTAGTCATGAGACTAACTCTCAATTCAGCAGGCCCAAGGCCAAAGAAGGAATCCAATAATCTTTTTCAGTTTGGTGACTGGAAAGAAATCACCAGAACCTACAAGACAATATTCCCTCTAATAAATTGATAGGTCAAGGCTAAAAGGAACAGAGGCAGACTCAGAGGTGAACAACAGCAGCAAACTTTATTTCAGCACCACAGGACATAACAGAGAACAGGCAGCTTGACAGCACCTTTTATACTGGAGCTGTCAAAGTCTGAACCAATGACAGGGCTCAATTTTTCCACTCGCCGTCTGCTTGTGTCAGAGCAATCAGGCTCAACTAGCAGCCGGCACAGACATAACTTTGAGGACTTAATAGCCTGTAAGCTGTCCCTGACTCAGAGTTGCTCAAGTTATCCCATTTGTTGCTCAGAAGATATACTTTGATGATGTATCAAAACGGTAAAAAAAGTAGCAACTTCAAATCTCAATCAACAAATGCTCAGTCTTACACATTAGCAAAATCTGATCTAAGTGTAGCATGCAAAATTATGTGCTACAATGTCATACCTGTCCCTGACTACTTCATCTTCAACTGCAACAACACACGAGATCATAATAGATACAAACTTACTGTAAACCTCTCCAAATGTGATTGCAAAAAATTCAACAGAATGGTTGTTAGTGTATGAGTAGAGTAATCCTTGTTAAACACGGTTGTGCACACACAGAAATGTTTAGATTGAGATTAGTTCTGAATAACTACTCATTCAAATGCAGGCATACTCATTTGAATTAAAGTTTATCTTGAGAAATTACAAATTATTACTAAAATTATTAAAATTGCCATTCTAATCATGAAGGTACTTTTATGGCAATGCTCAAAATGTGCTTTCAAAATTCTAAGCGAGATGTTTCTGTCATTTCACTCTTCTATAGCTGCTCACTCTGCACATGTATGGAAACCAAATTGTGCTAGGGAATGTGCGCATTCCTGAGTGTAGCCAGTGTGAATGCATGAAACATCACAATGTGCATGCGGCATAATGGTAGGAAGATAAGAGGAACCAGCCCCTGACCTGATTCTGTAGTTTCTTCCCCAAACCCCCAAACCTTTAACCTTAAACTGTCTACAATTGACCTCACCCCATTCCTAAGACGTCTGTAAGGGGTATGCATAAACACACCAGTGTGCCTACTGTCCCTGTCCCTGTGCATTTGTAAAATATTGTGTACTCAAAATCAAGCTTGTACATGCAATTGGAATATATGCACCAAGTGTTTTGGTGTATAGAAATCATGAGATTGCATAGCACCAAGGCTGTACCTTTTCTCATTTGAGCAAGATTAGTCTTTCAGTAAATGTACATGTATTTTGTACCATAACAAAAATAATCAGGAACTTTAATTTGAAAAGCAAGTGCCAAGAGAGAAATGCCCAGCCGGCAGTTTGTAAAGCTGCCTGCTGAAATTCCCTACAGGGCGGGGGGCGACGCTGAGCTAGCTCTTTTCAGAGCTCAGCACTTCCGGGTTCATTCGGAAGTTCGGCTTCTGGCAGCACGCCAATGAGAGCGCGCTGCCGGCTTGCCCTGCTGGGTCCCAGATCGCCCTATAGGGCGATCTGGAAGGGACCCCCCATTGCCTTGCCAGCGAACAACGGAGGAGCAGACAGACGTTGCTGCCCGCTCGTTACAGACCACGTGGCGGGGGCCTATCGAGGCCTCAGCTCAGGCTTGTTGGGTCAGGGGTTTACGGGCCTCTGACCCTTTAAATTTTATAATTGCTTTAGGAGTGGTTGACTTTAGGAACGAGAGGGTGGCGTGGCCTACTCTCGGGACGGGGGTGGGAGTGGAGAGATAGCGAGGCCTAGGGGGCCTCACCCGGTAGAAAAATTTTCCTTAATTTATTTAAGTAAATTAAATTCATTTTGTAAAAAGCAGAAATAAAAATAAATTCATTTGGGGATGGGATCTTGTTGGCATCGGGGGTTAGCGGGCAGGCCTCTCCCCCCCTTAAGGGGAGTTAACACTCCCACACACACGCACACACCACTTTCCCCCCCTGCCCCCCCATTCTCCACCAGGGGGGTGTTTTACTAAGGTGGGCTGGTAAGGGCTAAAGAAGATAGGCCTCTTGTTTTGGGACAAGGGGATTTGGGCACTTCAAGGAAAGGGTGGCCTTTGTGCAGGGCAGTGGGATCTGGTCCCAGGGGCCCCCTGTTCGGGTGTCTTGGCCTGGGTTGTGGGGGCATCCAGGTTTTCCCTTTTAGTGGTTTCCCAAGGTTTCCAGAACCCCAAGACCTCCCTTCCGGGTGGCTGGGGGTGGGCTGGCCTGGTTTGGGCCTACTATTTTAAATTTACCCTTGGGATTTGGGAGGGATTGTCAGAATGGCTCCCAAGAGGCGTGCCCCTACCCAGGGCCCCCTGGGTCCTCGCCCTCGGAGGGCGAGGGTCCCTTCACTGCGGCCTAGGGAGGCCGGGGAGATAGTCCCTACCCCCCGTGCGCAGCCCCCTCCTGTCAACCAGGCCACTCCAGGCTCCGAGCCCATTATCTCGGCTCAATCCTTTTCTGCTTTACTAGATCGCCTGGACCGGATGGACGCCCGCTGGGAAGCCGCCTTCGGGGCACACAGCGGATCCAGGCCCTCAGCAGCGTTGTGAGCCCCTCCTGTCAGCAGGGATACGCAAGATCCAGCTCCGGACCAGAGCAACCCGAGGGTACAGGATGCCAGTTCGGCAGCCGGGGCCCTCGGGGCCCCATTGGATGGCAGGGGTGAGTCAGTATCCAGTGCATCCACACCAGTTGTACGGGGGTTATCCACCATAACCCCCTCGGCGGGGCCGGCCAGCATGGCTCCCCCTTTGGGGTCCAGCACGCCTACGGTATGCTCCCAAGTTTGGGGTGCGACCGTGCAACCGGCTTTGGTCCCGGCCGGGGCGCCAATGGTGAACACGGGGTCCACCGCGGGGGGGAGCCAGGGTAGTATTTCTAATACACAGTGGCTCCAACCATTGCCCGGATCTTCGGGGCCAACCGGGTCATCGCTCAACATGACTGGCAGTGGAGGGCCCCAGGTAGCTCCTGTTGGGGTAGCTGGGTCGGTGACAGTGCCGGGTTTTTCTTCCCTTGCGGCGGCCTTTTCTGTGGCAGGGACAGCCAGTAACAGTGTGGCCACCTCGACCAACCCCATGGCTGCTGCCATGGGGGCGGTGCCTGTAGGCCTTCCATCAACCCCCTTGGGATATCATTTGCACCCCTCGATTAGGGATAAGATTTGGAGGGGAGAATATATCGACCTCTATACCCTGTTAAATAGGGAGGTTCCCAAGAAGGAGAGGGATGAGGAAGCTCGGACCGATCGGGCCAAAAAGGTCAAGGTCCCCAGAAGTTTCAGGTCTTGGCTGTACGCCTTTTTGACCTATGCCACCATTATAATACAAAAGGAACCGGGTAGGGCTACGGCGCTACTTAAATACATCGACCTCATTGCCATGGCATACTTCGAGGTCAAGGGGGATGCCTGGCAGAACTATGATGAGGCATTCCGGATGAGGGTGGCTTTTGACCCTTCTCTCCCCTGGGATCGGGAAGTGCCCGACCTATGGTTTCAGGCGACCCGTAAGAGTGGGTCGGGTCAGCGGACCGATAGCGGTCATCTAATGGAGGAGGAGCCGGCTGCACCCCACGCTGCTGCGGGGCAGGGTGTTCAAACCACCCAGCTTTGTTTTGAGTACAGTGCCAAGGGCTCTTGTGCACGCTCCTCTTGTAAGTTCCAGCATGCTTGCGGTAAGTGTGGGGGTTCCCATGCCACCTACATGTGCACACGTCCCGGTGGAAACAGGGACAAAAGTAAGCCAGCCGTTCCTGCGACGCAAGGGCCCCAGTCCGGTCAAGCTTGAGCGCTTGGCCGAACTCCTGCAAGGGTACCACCCGCCAAAGAGGGCGGCTGCTATCCTTTGGGGCTTTTGTGAAGGCTTTAGTATCCCTTATCGGGGTCCACGTAAGGCCTTTATGTCAAAGAATTTGAAGTCAGTTTTGGGTAATGACGATTTAGTTAGAACTAAGATTAAGAAAGAGGTAGACGAAGGGAGGGTCCTGGGCCCCTTCCCCCCCCGTGCCTAATAGGAGTGTCCCCCCCCTGGGTGGTGCCCAAGAAAGCCCTGGGGGAATAGCGGCCTATTCACCCCGTAAAAAGGTAACCCTCAAACAGCTTCAGGAGCTCACAGGGCTGCTTAACTTCGCATGCCGGGTAATTGCTCCCGGTGGGGCGTTTTTACGCAGACTGTATTCCTCCATGCAGGGATTAAGCTCGCCCCATCATCGTGTGCAGCTCAATGCAGGGGCCAGAGAAGACTTGCGGGTAGGGCAGACATTCCTGGCCTGATTTAACGGGATTTCCTTCTAGCAGCAAGATTTGCTTCTCCAACCAGACTTGCCATTGCACTCCGATGCCTCGGGTTTCCTTGGCTTTGGGGTGATGCTAGGAGGAAGGTGGCGCCATTCAACGTGGCCAGCGGAATGGGAGGCAGCAGGAATTTGTAGGGATCTTATGGAGCCTGGCGGGGCTACAGAACCAGGGAGGCAGGAGGCAGATCGGGCCATTGGGCTGTCAATAGCTCCAGGCACCCGGGCTGCATACCGCAGGACAGGTAAGGAATTTCGGAGTTCAGGACTAGCAAGGGTTACAGGCAGGCTTGGCCATACCAGTCGACCAGTTGTTGGAGCACTGGGTGCCATACAGTAGGCTTCCCCGATAGGGACCCGGGTATTGGCCGTTTTAATTGTTTGGTTTGTTGTTTCAGCCGTTGCTGTTTTCCGGCCCGTGGTTTGGCTTTTGGGCCGGCTGTTTTGCTGCGAGGTCTCCTGTCGGATCGCAGCTTTCCCTGGGCGCCAGGATGGACGTCGTCTGGATGGGCTGCAGGGGAATGCGCTGGGAGGGGCTCGGCTCCCTGTTTTTGTGAGCAGTGTCGGTCCGGGAGAGCCCCCGAGTTGCTGGTGATCCACCTCGGGTGCAATGACCTCGGTGTTTTGAGTGGCTTGGCAGTGAGCATCCAGGCTCGCGAAGATCTGCAGGCCATCACCACTGCATATCCAGGCACACGCATAGTGTGGTCTGAGATTCTCCCCAGACTGGTCTGGCAGAATGCTATCTCACCTAAATCCGTGAACAAGGCCAGGTTAAGGGTCAACCAGGCCATTGGAAGGGTGGTGGGGGAGTTGGGGGTGTGTGTGTAGTGAAGCATCCCCTGATAAAATTTGGAACCCCCTGGCTCTAACGGGCCGACGGCGTTCACCTCTCAGATGAGGGGAATGCCATTTTCCTGTCGGACCTGCAGAGGCGCCTCCAGGAACTAGTTTAGGAGGCTGGGTGGGGGTCGGGGGGCCAAAATTGAGATCTGACCCCCCCTCCGTGGCAGGTTGGGGGCAGAAATGGGCAATTAGAAGCAACTGCGCATGCTCCTTTCGGGCATTCTTTAAGGGTGATGGACCGCCTCTCTCCAGGAACTAGAGGTTTGAGCAACGTCGGGGATTGGAGAGAGGATGTCCATGGGAATCACCGGATCCAATCTCCCCCGGGGATTGGAGGGTGAATTCCTCCCACACGACGAAGGGGCGTGGTTTGATCCAGGTGAAGGTGGTACCTCCACCTGGTTCAGCAAGGAGTTCTTGCCCAATGTTGCCAAGGAATGTTATGGTAGGAATTTCCGCCCCGTTAGTTTGGCTCTGCAGGCCCTTAGTCTGTTTTGAATTAAATATTCAAAGTTACGTATTTAAATTTATTTAAAGTCATTTAAATTTATGATAATTAATAAATGACCCTTAATCCACAATATATGTCTCAGCGTCTTTACTCCGCCTCTGGGGGGCAAAGTGCATCAGTTTTTTTTTTTTTAAAAAGAACCAACTGTTCTAAAGACTAAATACCAAATCCCACCACAGCAGGAGAATTATTTCAAATCAATGAAGCATTAAGAGCAAAAATGTTGAAGAATAGCTTCTGCACGTAAATCAGATTTCATTTAGCTTACAGCATTTTAATCTGTGAAGCATACAATGAGCTACAGGTAGTGCCTTTTTAGCAAGTTTATAACCAAAAACATTTATAGGTAATCAGTACACTAATAAGAGGGAAATGGGGATTTTAAGCATGGTCCTTGGCTATTATTTTATTAGTATCATTGACCCGACTGCTATTTCACAGTGAGTAGTTCACAAATTTATTTTTTAAAGAAAACCCAACTAGTTCTGTAAATGCAATTCTCTAATGCAGATGATATAATAGGTTCCTAAAGAGAATCACTTGCAAGTATAAATGCTTGGCAGAGTGGGAACCAAGTTTTTAAAAATGAAAATCTGGAAGAATTAAAAACAACCCCAGTAAATAAAGTACAGCTTTTCAGAACTCATCTAGCATTGTTGTCTGGGTCCTTGTTATTAATCAATAGCAGACAGTTTTCTCTAATGTAGTAACAGATAGTGTGGGTGTGTGTATAGATACACATGCATGTACATGTGTACATGTCTGGGTCACTCCGGAAGCCAACACCAACCCAAAAAAGAAAAGCCAAACACACCGGTAAAAGGCAAAGGCAGTTTATAAAATTCAAGAAAAACACAGGTAACAGAAAATGTCCTTACAAACAGGAAAATGCTGTATCTTCAGATATATCCACGAAGGCAAAAGTCCATGCAGCAATACAGGATTCTTGCTGCCAAGCCAAGGCTGTAGATAGCAGACCTGCACCTCCCACAGGTCTTCCAAACTGCTGGGCCACAAGCCAGGAACAGAGACGCTGAGAACAAAGCAGGACACCGTAACTCCAATTGATAACACTGGGGCTTGCCTGCCTTTTAAACCCTGCTGATGAGGACCACACCCAAACCCAGCTGTTTCTAATTCAATGGTGATAATATTTCTTTAACTGCTCCTTTCTTTGCTCTGAACGTCTCTGTCGCATGTCAATGACAGCTTGTGCGTCATCCCCTAATGATTCCAAGCTACTGGCTGGGGAGAGCCCCCCCGGGGCTCTCATGCTGTTCATCCTCATCCCATTCCTGGCTGTCCCCTTCCCCGTCCGACTGCTCAGCCCCCTCCTCTTCGCTGTCATCCTCCTCCGGGCATGGAGCCAGCAGAGACACAGCTGGTCCCTGAGCAGCCTCAGGCTGAACCACGACAGAATCTAAATGTGAAAGGTTAGTATCTTAGCATCAGTTAGTCATGGGACTAACTCTCAATTCATCAGGCCCAAGCCCAGAGAAGGAATCCAATAATCTTTTTCAGTTTGGTGACTGGAAAGAAATCAGCAGAACCTACAAGACAATATTCCCTCTAATAAATTGGTAGGTCAAGGCTAAAAGGAACAGAGGCAGACTCAGAGATGTATGTCTGTATGTATGAATGTATGTATGAATGAAAGGTGAACTAAACAATTCATAGAAATTGATGGAAGAATCTTAGAAGTATGCATTAGAAACACAATGTGTTTATTTTCTTAAAAGGGAATTAGCAGAGCAAGATTAAGAAAAGATAATACCATTTTACTGGGTTATTTATTTTTATTTCACCTTTATTGGTATTCATTGATATTTAAATACTGGGGTACTTATTTTTTATCTCACCTTTGTTATACCTCAAGGTGGAATACCTAATATTCCTTCCTGCTCCTATTAAGAAAATTCTTGGGAGAGGAGGTGGGCTGAGCCAGAATGACTGGCCCAAAGTTACCCAGCCGGCTTTCATGCTTAAAGCAAAACCAGAATTAAAAGTTTCCTGGTTTCTAGTCTGGTGCCTTAAACCACTTAAATCCAACTGGTTCTCTTTATTGTCATTCACAAATACAAAAGATTAATACAGAGAAAATGTTAAGATCTTCATCTTGGAAAGATATAACATAGAACAGTGATAGTGAACCTTTTTTCCCTTGGGTGGTGAAAGAATGTGCATGCGTGAGTGCCCAACCCATAATTCAATGCCTGGGGAGGGCGAAAACAGCTTCCTGCCCACCCCCCCGAAGTACTCTGGAGGCTGGAAATGGGGCCTGTTTCCCAACTTCTGGTGGGCCCAGTAGGCTTGTGTTTCCCACTCGCCAGGGTCCAAAGGCTTTCCTGGAGCCAGGGGATGGTTAAAACACCATTCTCCATCTCCCTGGAGGCTCTCTGGAAGCCAAAAACGCCCTTCCAGAGCCTCTGTGCGAGCCAAAAATCAGCTGGCTGGCACACACATGCACGTTGGAGCTGAACTAGGGCAACGGCTCGTGTGCCAGCAGATATGGCTCCGTGTGCCACCTGTGTGCCATTGGTTCGCCATCACTGACATAGAGGATGCATATGAGTAATAGTATGGCTTCAAATTACCTCCCCCATTTGTTTCATTTACAGATTAAACAGCATAAGAGACAGATCAATGACTTGGTTGTCAAATAATAGTGCCCCAGCACCATTGTTTATGAAAATGGCCTGTTATTATAAAGCTTCCAGGTTAAAGAAAGGTTTATTCAGTAACCATCTTCTAGCTTCCTTTCATAGATAGGCAGGGACATGTTCTGTACTCAATGTTTTTAATTTCTTCCCTTAACTGTGAGACCAGTCCCAACCTGGTTGATTTAAGATGAAAATAAATCATATGAGCCGGTGTGGCACAGCAGATAGAGTGCTCTACTGCAGGCTACTGAAGCTGACTGTAGATCTGTAGGTCAGCGGTTCAAAACCCATCACCGGTTCAAGGTTGACTCAGCCTTCCATCCTTCCAAAGTGGGTAAGTGAGAACCCAGATTGTGGGGGCAATATGCTGGCTCTGTTAAAAAATGCTATTGCTAACATGTTGTAAGCCGCCTGGAGTCTAAGGAGAAGGGTGGCATAAAAATCGAATCGAATCGAATCGAATCAAATCAAATCAAATCAAATCAAATCAAATCAAATCAAATCAAATCAAATCAAATCAAATCAAATCAAATCAAATCAAATCAAATCAAATCAAATCAAATCAAATCAAATCAAATCAAATCAAATCAAATCAAATCAAATCAAATCAAATCAAATCAAATCAAATCAAATCAAATCTCAATCTGGTTCCTCTCTATGATGTTGCCTAGTATTAGATACTAAATTAGTTACTGATTTAAATCTGATTAGAGAACAATGAATAGAATAGAATAGAATAGTTCGCATAGTGAGCTTGTTCAGACCCCTTCCTCAAAGACTTAATGAAGGGGATTTACATTTATGTTAGGAAACACATTATTGGTTCTTTGTGCTGACTCAGAAGTGGCAGAGAAGTAAGCCCTTTTTAATACATCTGCTGTTGTGTTACTAAAAAAGGACCAAAACGTTCAGTCTGATTTGTTGCCACATTCCTCCAATTGTACTTCAATCGTCTACTTATCCTCTTAACGGCTCTCAGCTTCCTGGTAAACTAAGAGACAGATTGTAATGTTTTAGAGGAGAAGAAGCACTTAGAAGTTGTAGTCTTGTCTGCACATATCATCAGCCAACAAATCAGACACATTTTAGCAGAAAGTATTGCTAACAAAGGAGGTGGGAATTTTCCCAAGTACCGTATATTTGGAAAATGGTGCTGATAAGGAAATTCTGAGAGTTGAAGTATACAAATCTTAAAATGGCTAAGGTTCAGGAACATCATTTCAAGCAATGTAGCGGCTTTTATTTACTAAAAGAGGTCAACTTATTGTCTTGTTTAGCTTTCCTTAAAACAACAACAACCCCCTAATTTTTTAGGGGACATGGGGGAGGGAGGAAATTTCTGGAGAAGAATTTAGTGAAGACATTTGGAGCTTAACAACAGTTCACAACCAACAGTTATGATGATGTTCTTGAGCTTTTCAAACAGCAATCTCTCTCTTAGACATCTTCGGTAAATCCCCAAATAGATCCCCCAATCTGAAGTAGTGATGTTAAAAGAGGAAATTCATTATTACACTCTTGAAGAAGGAAGATCAAAATCCTCTTTCTAAACCACAATGCAGGAACTTGAAGGGGGAAGTATCTGAAAAGGAAATTGCACCTGGCAGAGCCAGAATTTTCAAAAGCCAATGTGTAGAAGCATCTTTGTTTCTGCAGATGAGACAAAAAGCTCAGCATTTGAGCAGTTTTCCAACAAAACCATTTGTTCTGGAGTCATACTGTGCACATCTGCATTGGAGCCAGATTGAGAAGCAATGCTGCCCTGCCATATGCCTCCACCATATGCTTGTTGGATTTCTAAAAAAATAAATGTGGACCATAAAATATGAAAGTTACTGTGGCACCTTAGAACATAACAAGTTCATTGTGACATGAGCTTTTCATGAGTAACAGCTTGTCTCACCTGTTGTAAACAGTGAACTCTGAGTGTATCATGACATTACTAATTCTCTCTGTAGACAATCCCCAGGTTTTGCAACAAGAGATCCAAGAAATCATTACTGGGATTTCAGTAGCAGGGGATGACTATGTTTTTATATAGATAGATATGAAGTGGTATGAACTGTAATCCATACAATAAAAAAATGAGTATATTCTATGAATTCAGTTTACTTCCTTGAATCTACCTTTCAATTCTTTGTCTTCCCAAATTTTTCTTTTGCAAAAGAGGCTATGCCTTGCATATTCTGCTGATGTTCTTTAAGGATTTTTTTTTTAATTCAGAAGAGTGACCAAGGGTATTTTCACTTTTCTTTTTCTTTCTGTTATGTGTTGTTGTACAACTTCTCTCTTTTCCATGCTACTTGAACTCAAAAGGCCAAAGGAAGGTAAGAAAGGATGGGTGTAGGGAGGAAAAACACCTGCATAATTGTACCTATCAAAAGGTAAGACTCTGCCAGATTTAAAGGACGCCTGGTTCTTTAAAAAAAAGTCTAGACTCAATGTTACAGACTTGTGAGAAGAGCTGGAGGAGTTGAAGAAAGGCTTATTTTGGAATAAGTGAGAGGGGCATCAGAGAAGAAGACAACCAGAGCTAAAGAGTATTGATATATATTCAGCTAGAATGCTTAAAGCAACAGTAAAACTGCTGAATGAGAACCAGAGACTGGCAATTTTTGGAAGGTCACAGACTGCTGTATGAGATTTAAGGCACTAAATGCGTCATGGGGAGGCCCAAAGTACTGGTGAATTCCTGGCATCAGAGAAGGGGGCAAGACTGCTGGCAGGTGGCTACATCATCATCATGTGATACAACCAGTGGTGGGCTTCTAGCCGGAACACTAAATTGGGCTCACTGCCGTGACTCATGAGTGCTCGCGGGGCCAGCACAATTTTGCTTCTGCACTTGTGGAGGTAGCAAAATCGCACACAGAGCCACAGGTACGCCTGTGTTTCAGCGAGGTTTTTTTGCTTCCACGCATGCCAAAACATGGGCGCACCTGCAGCTCCATGCACAATTTTGCTACCTCCACAAGTGCAGAAGCAAAATTGCGCTGGCCCCACAAGCACTTACGAGCCGCGATGGTGAGCTCAATTTAGCGTTCCGGCTAGAAACCCACCCCTGAATACAACCCAGTGACATTGCACCACAACTGACCATGTAAAGGAAGAATGGAAATAGAATACTGACCATGTAAAGGAAGAACGGAAATAGAATAGGAGAAGGAGTAGAAGAGCTAAGAGAGCTTAAGTGAAGCCTTGGTGCACAATGGTTAGAATACAGTGTTGCAGGCTAACACTGCCCACAGCCAGGAGTTTAATCCTGATCAACTCAAGGTTGACTCAACCTTCCATCCTTCAAGATTGGTAAAATGAGGATTCAGATTGCTGGGGAAAATACATTGACATCTGTAAACTGCTTTGACAGTGTTGAAAAGCACTATGCTGTTCTGTCTGGGTGCCCCCAGACTTCAACACCAACTGGAAAAAGCAGCCAGACACGCTGGTAAAAGCAAAAGCACTTTATAGTTTGAAAAATAAACACAGAGAAAAACCTGTTCTTCCCAACAGGCAGGCTATGAGACTTCACAGCAGAGTCCTGATGGCCAGACAATACAGCTGACTTCTTGCTGGCACACCCACCACTGTAGAGAATAAGACCCGCACCTTTTCCCCCCAAGGTTTCAGTATTCAAAGTCACAAACCAGAATTCCAAGACGCCAAAGATCACAGCCAGGTCCCAGGACTCCCAAAGATAATACTCCACAAGCCAGGAAGGGTGGGTCTGCCTTTTCAGCCTTTCCAGAGAGCACCACACCCAAACCCAGCTGTTGCCTCTTTAGTGCTGAAAGTACCTGGCTAATTGTCCCCTTCGTTGTGTTGCTCTTCTCTGCCGGAGATCGGTTATTGCTTGTGCATTTTCATCTAAGGAATCCAGGCTGCTTGCTGGGGAGAGCTCCCTCTCGGGGGACTCTGGCTGTCCTCCCTCTCCCTCAGCCTGAGATTCCTCCTCCCCGTCTGCCTGAACCTCCTGTTCCTCATCCTCCCCCTCTGAGCAGGAAGCCGGCAGAGGATCAGCCGTTCCCTGAGGGGCCTCAGACGGAATCACAACACTATGCCTTTCCTTAAAACCCACCTCTGTCGTCAGGCATGGGGGAATTGAGATATTCCCTTCTCCCTAGGCTTATAAAATTTATGCTTGGCATGTCTGTATGTATGATTGGTTTCTCAAATTAGGCTTTCTTAATTTAACTTAAACTTAAATATTAGATTTGTTTATATTGTCTTATTATTGTTGTTAGCTGCCCTGAGTCTACGGAGAGGGGCGGCATACAAATCTAATGAATAAATAAATAAATAAACAAACAAACAAACAAACAAACAAATAAATAAATAGACAGACAGACAGACAAATAAACAAACATATTAGTCTAAGTGCTATTGCTATTATTAAGAGAGCATTGTATGCAGGAGAAAGGCAGAAATAAACATGGTGTATGTCAAAAACAAGATAAGGAAAAGGCTGTACATGGAAGAATCTAATTACTTCACCAAAAGAGGCTGGAAATTCAGTTTTGGCATCAGCAACTTAATTTTATTGTAAATATTTGGTAATGAAAGTCCCTTGAATATATAAATCATCTTTTTCCTGAGTCTGTAAACTGTTTCCAAAGAGAACCCCTGACAGGACAAATCCTCTAATGAAGTCTTGGGGATGAATTAAAGCTGGGAATGCAGGGAAGTTTCAGGTGGCTGGAAAGATGGTTGTGCTGTCTTTCAATGTCTACTCATACAAATATTTTAACATTTTACAGCAAAGGTGGCTAAATTAAAATACCACATACAGTATCAAAGAAATTTTTGCAAGGTTGCTTTTAAAAACAACTACAAAATTTCCCCATTACATTAAATGTAAATTGTTTTCTTAAAAATAAATTTTCACCTTGCCATGAACACTTAAGTTGAGGATGCTTAAAATGAAACACAATTTAAATACTTAGCAAAGTGTACACTAAATTATGCTTAATCTCTCTCCCTCTCTCCCTCTCCCTCCCTCCCTAATTTTCAGTTCTAGGTTTGTCAGAATGATTTTTTCTTTTGAAAGTGATCTATTTTTCCCTTATTGGTGTTCTGTCTGGGTCATTCCAGAAGCCAATACCAACCCAAAAAGAGAATCCAGACACACTGGTAAAAGGCAAAGGCAGTTTTATAAAATTCAAGAAAAACACAGGTAACAGAAAATGTCCTTACAAACAGGAAAATGCTGTATCTTCAGATATATTCACGAAGGCCAAAAGTCCATGCAGCAATACAGAATTCTTGCTGCCAAGCCAAGGCTGGAGATAGCAGACCTATACCTCCCACGGATCTTCCAAAGCTGCTGGGCCACAAGCCAGGAACAGAGACGCCGAGAAACAAGACAGGATAACGCCACGCCAAGCTGATAACACTCCACATGGCTTAAAGGGCTTGCCTGCCTTTTAAACCCTGCTGATGAGTACCACACCCAAACCCAGCTGTTTCTACTTCAATGGTGAAAATATCTCTTTAACTGCTCCTTTCGTTGCTCTGAACGTCGCTGTCTCATGTCAATGACAGCTTGTGCGTCATCACCTAATGACTCCAAGCTACTGGCTGGGGAGAGCCCCCCCCCGGGGCTCTCATGCTGTTCTCCTTCATCCCATTCCTGATTTTCCTCTCCCCCTTCCAACTGTTCAGCCCCCTCCTCTGCGCTGTCATCTTCCTCCGGGCATGGAGCCAGCAGAGACACAGCTGGTCCCTGAGCAGCCTCAGGCTGAATCACAACAATTGGTAGCTGTTTATCCATCTTAAAAACAAGGAAGAAGCTAAGGCAGAAACAGAAATGATATCCCTATGCCTTTTATATTAGCGCCGGCGGACTTACCCGCCAGCAGCATTTGCAGGAGGGCTGGGAAGACACCGGGCTCCTGGCGGTCGCCATCTTGGGTCTCGGGCGAAGTCTCGCGAGACGAGACTTCGCCCGAGAGTCAGGCCAACAAGGCCTGACTGCTGATTGGTACGGGAGGGGCTTGCCGGCCCTATATAAGGGCGTGCAGGCCCGGGATCAGCCTTTTCGCCCGGCCACGAGCAGACACTCAGCTGAGTGCTGCTCACGGACGCCATTTTGGAGCGGCCTCGTGTAGCGGCCGCCATTTTGTGGCTTGCTCTGTGTCCGGCGAGAAGGCCTGGATAGTATTTTGCCCCTTTGGAGCGAGATTTCGGCGGCGGTAGCCGTTTCTTCAGCTGCGGAGCCAGCATGGGCTGGGTTCCGCCCCCGGTTTGACACTCCAGTTTCCCCCGGGATCGGGGTGTGTGGGGGGTGACATTGGGGGTGCGGCCTGGCTTTCCTCTCAAGGGGGTGGCACTACATAGGGGCTTTCTCAGGGTGAGCTATCTCCTTTTCTGGGCCCCCTTTAATAAAGCGGTGGGCAGTGAGGCTTCGCTGCCACCGCTGGGGGGGGTTTGGCCTTCCAAGAGGTCGCCCCTGGTTCGGCCTGGTGTGTTGGTGTCGGCCTTGCTTCCCAGTGAGGGCCTTTTGGGTTGGGGTTGCACAACCGTTTAATAATAATAACAATAAGGGTATGGCCCCAAAGAAGAGGCAAGCTCGGGCCCCTCCGGCCCAACCAGCTGTGCGGCCTCGGAGGGCTCTGAGGCCTTCTGCCCGGGCTCGGGCCAGCATGGAGGGGCCCCTGGGGGTGGTCCCATCAGAGGGGGTGGTGGGTTTTATGCCCACAGCCCCTCACCCCGATGTTTCTCCCTCTCTTTCTTGCGCCAGGGTCCTGGAGAGGTTGGACGAATTGGAATGTTGGCGGTCCGGATCGGGCCCAGGCGGGCTCCCCCCCGGCTGCATCGGCAGCCTGGGGAAGGGATCCTGACGAAGAAGTAGCCCAGGCCGGGCAGATGGCCCAGACCGGGCAGATGGCCCAGACCGGGCAGATGGCCCAGTCGGGGCAGATGGCTGCATTCCAGGGCCCCGTTCGGATGGGCCCCCGTGGATGTCTTCAACCCCGTATGGGGCAGGTGAGGTTGCACCACACTTAGCCACCACATCGCTCCTCCCCATGCAGGGTTCGGGGTTTAACCCGCCTGGTTCGGGGAGTGGCGCTAGTTTTTTGGGGTCCACTTCAGGCACATGTGGTCAGGTCTGGTCCCCGCCGGCTCTGCCGGCAGTAGCGCCGGGGGTAGTTTTCCCACCAGGGCTAGGGGATGGGGGTTGGATCCCTCCAGCGCCTGCTATCATGCCCCCGCCCCCTTTGGTGTATCCACCGGGGCTAGGTGTGCTGGGGACGGGGGCCTCCACCGTGTGGGACCCGTTCGCCAGCATCAAGCCTGGGACCATCCCATGTGGGCTGCCAGCCACCCCCTTGGGGTACCACCTCCACCCTTCGGTGAAGGAGGTGATTTGGCGGGGGGAGTACGTGGACCTCTTCTCCCTATTAAACAGGGAGGTCCCCAAGCAGGACAAGGATGTTGTGCCCGGGGAAAAGGTAAAGAAGACCAAAGTCACCAAGTGTTTCAGCTCATGGCTGTACGCTTTCTTGACTTTCGCATCCGTGGTGATTCAAAGGCAGCCGGCTAGGGCCGCTTCCCTGCTTAAATATATTGATCTAATTGCCAGGGCTAACTTTGAATACGGAGGTACCATCTGGCGACATTATGATAAGGGTTTTCGGATGCGTATAGCCCACGACCCCTCCTTGCCCTGGGATATGGTGGTGCCGGACCTCTGGTTCCAGGCCACGTATATGTCCGGCAAGGAAGGTTGCGACAGGACCGACAGCGGTCACTTTATGGAGGAGGAGCCCGTGGCTTCCACGCCAGCCAAGGCGGCTGCGGGGGGAGCGGGGAAGGGTGCCTCCCCGGCTTGCCATGAGTTTGCTGCAAAGGGGGCGTGTTTTCATCCCTTTTGCAGGTACAAGCATGCATGCGGGAATTGTGGGGGGAACCACGCCTCCTCCGTGTGCCCCCGCCCCAAGAAGGGGGCGGAAAAGAAGGGTGGGGGTCCAGCAAAACCTCCCCCACCTGCTGGGGGAAAAGGGGCCCAGCCCAATTGATTTAAAAGCACTTGAGGGTTGGTTGATTGACTACCACCCTCGCTCGAGAGCGGCTGCTCTCTTGCTAGGTTTCTCAAAGGGATTCAGGATCCCTTACGTGGGGGTTAGGCGAGCCTTCATGTCCGACAACCCGAGGTCGGTTGTGGGACATGAAGACATTGTTAGGGAAAAGATTCGGAAAGAGGTGGCCGAGAGCAGGGTCCTCGGGCCTTTCCCGGAACCGCCCTTCCCGAATCTTAGAGTATCCCCATTGGGGGTGGTCCCCAAAAAGGCAAGTGGTGAATTTAGGTTGATTCACCACTTGTCTTTTCCTAAAGGGGAGTCGGTGAATGATTTCATTCCTGACGAGCTTTGTTCCGTCCGGTACACATCCTTTGATGCGGCCGTGGACATGGTTAGGAAGTGTGGGGTTGGAGCCCTTATGGGTAAATGTGACATTAAGTCGGCATTCCGGCTCCTCCCCATACACCCAGACGACTTCGAGCTGTTGGGCTTCCATTTCGAAGGTGGTTTTTATGTTGACAGGGCTTTACCCATGGGTTGCTCTGTCTCCTGCTCTCTTTTTGAGAGCTTTAGCACCTTTTTGGAGTGGGCGCTCAGGAGGTGCAGTGGTCTGGGTTCGGTCGTTCACTACCTTGATGATTTCTTGGTGGCGGGGCCTGTGTGTTCGGAGCAATGCTTTGCTCTGATGCGGGACTTCGCAGCCCTTTGCGCTCATTTGGGGGTGCCTTTAGCCTCTGAGAAGACCGAAGGCCCCGCCACCAAGATTACCTTCCTCGGTATTGAATTGGACTCTGAGGAGCAATCTTCTAGATTGCCCCCGGATAAATTGACTAAAATCAGGGATAAGCTTGATACGGTTCTGGGCTGCAGGAAGGTCACTCTCCGGCAGCTCCAGGAACTAGCTGGGGTACTTAATTTTGCCTGCCGGGTTGTGGTGCCGGGCAGGGCCTTTTCTAGGAGGTTATATACTGCGATGAAGGGGCTTCGTTTGCCCCATCATCGTACCCGCTTATGCGCAGGGGTCAGGGCTGACCTCTGCATGTGGCGGGAGTTTTTAGACCAATTTAATGGGCTGTCTTTTTGGAGGCACGAGCTTCTTTTGGAAGCTGAGTTGCAGCTCTGCTCCGATGCTGCAGGGACTTGTGGTTTTGGGGTAGTGTTAGGTGACCAGTGGTGCTGGTCGGTGTGGCCTCCGGAATGGAGTGCCTCTTCATTGGTTAAGGATTTGACTTTTTTGGAGCTCTTCACCTTGATAGTGGCCCTAGAGCTTTGGGGTGAGCAGTTTAGGGACAAGACTGTGCATTTTTGGTGTGACAACTTAGCGGTTGTCCATGTTGTGAACGCCCTATCCTCTAAGAGTGACAGGGTCATGCGGCTTGTCTGCCATTTTGTGCACAGGTCCTTGTCCCTAAACACATTGTTTTTGGCTAGGCATGTCCCCGGGTTAGATAACGGGGTTGCTGACGCCCTGTCCCGTGGTCAGCTGTCCAGGTTTCGGACCCTGTCCCTGTGGGCCCGAGAGTCGGCAGAGGCTTTTCCCATCCACCTTTGGGGCTAGGGTGGGCTTTTGGACAGTGGTGAGTAGAGGCCTGCCAGGCTACGGCCTCTCAGGGGTGCCTGGCACTCTGGGGGGCTTAGCGGCTGGCTGGTGTTGAGTTGGGGATTTCAGGCAGGGTAAGGGTTACCCCTATTGTTGGCCTGTCCCAGTTGTGTACCTGGCCACGTTTTTTGTCCAGCTTAGGCAGCGCGGCCTTTTCAGTTAGGACTATTGGTCCAGGTGGGCCTGCCTTGCCTTTTGTCTAAGGTGGGGGCGGGTTAATGATTTATGTTGCCTTCCGCATTGTGAAGAGGTGGAAGGCTGGACCAGGGCCTTATCAGGCTCCAGGTCATTTCGTGCCTTCCACTTCATTGCTTCATTTAGGGGGTTCTAGAGTGCAGGGTTTGGCTAGGCCAAGTAGGGATCCCGCCGATTAGGGAACGCTCGTTCCGTAGCGGCGCTGCCATTAATGCGGTAACTGCGTTCTCGATACGGAGGATTCGGGGAAGTCGCCCGCTGGCAGTCAGCAGCCTGTTTTAGGGTACGAACAGCCGGTTGAGGGTCCGGGGTAAGATCTTAGGACAGGTTCCCTTTGGTCCCCTTCTCTTTAACCCTGCCAGGACATGACCGACAGTGTTGCTTTGGGTCATAGAGCGCTCCGCTGACCACTCAGCAACAAGGTTCCGCCGGTGGCCACTCAGCAACAAGGTGCTGTCGTGGCGGCTGGGTCATTGTTGTCTGGCTGGGGAGAGGGGGTGCATGGTGGGACAGGTGTTTCTGCCGCTATGGCTGGGAGGGCGGCATCCCACTGCTGCGCCCAGGAGGTCCTGGGAGGGCGGCATTCCATTGCTGCGCCCAGGTGGTACTGGGAGGGCGACATCCCATTGCTGCGCCCAAGTGGTACTGGGAGGGCGGCATCCCATGGCTGCGCCCAGGCTGTGCTGGGAGGGCGGCATCCCATTGCTGTGCCCAGTTGTTCGGGGAGGGCGGCATTCCACTGCTGCACCCTGTGTGGCTGGTCTTGCGCTTCGGGCAATGACCGGTATCTGCTTGGGGGTATGTTGGGACCTGCCAGGCTTGCGGAGGCCTGCGGTGGCTTCGCGCTGTGTGACCCGCCATGTTTCTGGCGCGGTCTTCGATCCTTCCGGGGATCATTTGTGGGTCGCCATTTCCCTTAGGGCCATTCCCCGGGTCAGGCGTAGAGTCAAGTAGGCCCTGGGCAGAATAGTCAGGCAGTTACATGGGGTTGTAGTGGCCCATCCCCTCATCACTGTAGATCGGCCGTGGCTTTACCGGGCCGAAGGCGTTCACCTGTCAGAACAGGGGAACGCCATTTTCTTACAGGACCTGCAGTGGTCTCTGCGTGAGCTGGCGCAGCTAGAGGGGGGAGTTGGGGGGCCAAGATAGAGATCTGACCCCCGCTCCGTGGCAGGTTAGGGGCGGAAAACTGGGAGGTGGTTTAGCAACTGCGCGTTCTCCCTTGGGCATCTTTGGGGATGATTGACAGGTTCTCTCCAAGCTCGTGGTGGGGGCTACCTGAGCAATTGGGGGGAACCTGTCTTTGGGTCCCGCACCTTTAAGTCCCCGGTTAGGGGTTAGCCGGCGGGACCCCCCTCATGCAAGTGCATGGCATGGTCTCAGGTGATGGAGGGGTCCCTCACCTGGACTAGCATCGAGCTACACCCATAAGTTGCCCAGGAAGTTTGTTCTGACGTCATTTTCCGCCCCGGAAGTATTTGTTTGACCCTGCAGGTCCATTGCCGGGTCATAGTTGAGTATGTTAATTTATGCTAATTTAATTAAATAAATTATGCTAATTTATTATTAATAAAAATGACCCAGTTTAAATCCAGCTCTTGTGTCCGTGTCGTTACTCCGTCTCTTCTGCAATAGCCTGACATATAGTAATTCAGTATTTTATTTTTGTGCCACACAAATCTTGCCTTGGTAAATTTTTATGTTGGGCTGCTAATACAGCTACACAAAGTATATCCAGTGCAAACACCAGTAATCCTAGCCCCAGTCAGCATTTTTTTGGCTGAGATCCACAACAGTAATTCAATTAAAGTGTCACTATATCAAAGTAAACCAGTTGAGAATCCTGGCACATTTCCTCAGTGTAATTTACGGAGTCGAACGGCAGAAATTAAGTTATAGGCAATGACTATTTCTGAGACTTTTAACCCAGTGACCTAAGAAAAAAATATCAACCATGTGCCTAATGCCTGGACTCTAATATACTTACCATACATAATTTTGGTTAGATTGTGTCCCATATTGCCAATACTATTATTATATTCTTAGTAATAATAAACTGGTTGTGTGGCACTTCTGCTGTTAATAATCTTATCACCATTGATCTTCTGTTAATAGGACATCACACCTGCTCAGATAAGTGCTGTCATTTAGCTGCTTGAATGTGCTCCAAGCTTTATAATATTAGTCAATTACAATAAAGCTGTGAATCCTAAAACCTTTTCTGCTGTTACTTTGAAAGGGAGGATCATATGAGCAATAAGGAGCAAGGAATCCCTCTTGTTCCCATTTTCGAGGATTGATGCTGTCTATAAGCATTTATAGTGACATGATTGTCTATTTATGCAGTGATATCCCACTCATATTACAGATTAGCACTTATTTGCATGAAAGTCTTTTCCTCTGGAGAAGATCATGCCAGAATAGAACTCCTTGAAGGGCAAAATGAAAATCCTACTTCAACTCATTGCATTATATCTCTTAGGCAAATTACTGTAAAAAGATCTTATAGGTTGAAGATACAGTATGTGTTCCTCTTCAATATTTTATTAAAATAAGCTATGGTGTGGATGATTCAGTAGAGTGTGTTTCAGTATGTTTGTATACATCAAAAATGATAGGATTGATTGATTGATTGATTGGTTTATTTATTTATTTATTTATTTATTTATTTATTTACTTACTTACTTACTTACTTACTTACTTACTTACTTACTCATTTATTTATTTATTTATTTATTCATTTATTTGTATGCCGCAGACTTGGGGTGGCTAACAACAATAATAAAACAGCATACAATAAGACAATTCATAACAAATCTAATAAATTTAAAAAACATTAAAAAAACCCCATTATTAAACCAGACATACACACAGACACACCATACATAAATTATATAGGCCCGGGGGAGGGAGGGGGAATGCCTCAATTCCCCCATGCCTGACGGCAGAGGTGGGTTTTAAGGAACTTATGAAAGGCGAGGAGGTAGGGGGCAATTCTGATCTCTGCTGGGAGCTGGTTCCAGAGGGACAGGGCCACCACAGAGAAGGCTCTTCCCCTGGGTCCCACCAAACAACATTGTTTAGTCGACAGGACCCAGAGAAGGCCAACTCTGTGGGACCTAACTGGTCACTGGGATTCGTGTGGCAGAAGGTGGTCCCGGAGATATTCTGGTCCGATGCCATGAAGGGCTTTATAGGTCATAACCAACATTTTGAATTGTGACTGGAATACTGATAGATAAAAAGGTCCTGGAATGAATAAGAATGGTGACTAGTGAATATTCGTTTAGAAAAGAGTCTTTCTGTTTGAAATGGAATGGAATGGAACAGAACAGAATTGAATTATTTATTGGCAAAGTGTTATTCGTCACACAAAAGGAATTTGTCTTTGGTGCATATGCTCTCGGTGTACATAAAGGAAAATATACATTTGTCAAGAATCATGAGGTACAGCATTTAATGATTGTCATATATGATATAAGATGATCTATTCATAATATACATAGCAAAAGACAGGAATAGTACACAGAAAAAAACATAAAATTATTTGATTACTTGATGAAAGATTGAGATAATTAGTGAAGAATAACAAGAAGTTCTAATTGTGGAACAGACATTTTTTGATTTGTCAAGAATGACTTGCAAAAAAGGATATAAGAAAAGAAATGAAAATAGAAAGTAAATAGAACAAGAAGAAAATAGGAATCCTATCTAAAAAGAATTAGGTAGATTAATTATTAAAATGATGAAAAATGGCTTTAAGAAAACACATTTTGGAAAAAAAAACCTGGTTACCTGGAAAGTGTGGTTAAGGTTAAATGAGAAAGAATACAGATCAATTTTCAGCAAAGTAAAAAAAAAAGTTTGAAAATAGGTGAAAAGGAAGTAGGCTAAGGGACTAAAAATATTAAAAAATGGATTTGGTTTGCCTATGAAATTTCAATATGACCTATTTAATGTTTTCTATCAAAACTTCCTAGCAGTTGTTAGAAGGATGCTGATATAGAAAGAGAAAGGCAGCAAAAGGGAATGCCAAATTAACAGGATTCTGAAAACTGCAAAAGGAAAATTTAGGAATAAATCACATTCATATTTTCTCTTTGTATTTGAGAAATTATGAATGTGAAAAGGTTTATTCCATGTTGATTTAGACAAAATGGGTGATAAAATGATCAAGTAAACTATACGAAAGCAGAAGTTTTAGCTTGGGAAGAGTTTTGTCTTTTTAAAGAATTATTGTACTGAAAGTACAGTAGTCCCTCACCTATCGCTGGTGTTACGTTCCAGACCCGGCCGCGATAGGTGAAATCCGTGATGGGGAATTTATTGACTGATAGTACTTTAGGGGGGACACTCCCTGCTCCCTTTCTCCTCCTTCCCACCAGCTCCGGATGCCTGGAGGCAAGCAACGGCCGGCTAACGTTTCCCCCCCACTACTACTTACTCTGCGCCTGAGGAAAAGAAGGGGAGGGGGGCAAAAGAATCGCCGCCCCCGAGCATTCCCGACCCACTGCTATTCTTTGCAGCAGTTCAGCCAAACGTTGTCTTTTTTGCCTTGTCCTGGCTGGAAAGTCCCTGGTGAGCTGCCCCGGCTGGTTCTTTTTCTCTCTCTCTCTCTCTCTTTTCTTTTCTTTTTTCCCCCCCTCTACCCGCCCAGCACTTCCTCTCCCGCCCTCGAGCCCAGTCTGGAAATCCCCGCTGCGTTGCGTTCCTTTCTTTGCTCACGCTCGCTCGTTCGCCCGCTGCTGGGAGCTCTTTCTACAACCCCAAGCACACTGCTGCCGCCACCAACCACCTTCTCGGCACTGGCGAGGTGGGTTGAATGAGGGGATGGGCCTCCGCCAGAGCTCAGTCCCTGCCCCGCTCATCATTCACCCAGCCGCGGGCTGGTTGGCTTGTCCTGCCCTTCCAAACTTCTAAGCACCGTATCTGTGCCAACACTGACTTCAAAACCTGCGATGAAGTGAAGCCGTGGTGGGTGAAGCGCAATATATTGTAAATAAAAAGGAAGATTTTAATAGTAAATGATAGGTCCTTTAGAGGCCATAAATTGGAGGTATGTGCTTTATTATTAATTTGCAAAGTCATTATGAAAAAGAAAAACTATTCAGTTCCAGTAGGAATTAAAGAAACTTCCAGATGCATAGAACAAAACTTGGAACAAGTCCAGAAGATTGGAGTTGATTTTATAAAGTGCCATGAGATCTTTTCACAAGACTAACTTGCAGATTGCAAAGTAGTTTCCTTAAGTATCACAATACTTAGCAATTTCTATCTGTGGCAGCAGTAACTACAGTTCATATACTGTACAGGAAGTTTATTGGAAGCTGGGAGTTGGCAATGCTGATGCCAATGCAAGATGTTTTTATCATTTGCCAGGCCCCATGATTGAATATGAAGGATACTTCAAAGCTGTAAGAATGCCCAGAAAATAATCTGGAATGGCTTGGCATGAACTTGTCCATTAATTCCCCATCTTATAAAATTATCTCATTGTTAATCCAGCTGCATATATTACTTCCTACAATGTCAATCAAATAGTTTGGGTCTGATTCAGATTTTATATCCTTAATAACAGTTAAAAAGAGATTCAAGATACTGTTCTTTTTAAATTGGATTTATCCTAGTTTATATTCATAGTAGTGAAAAACAAAAATTGAAAGTAAAGCAAGTTTAATGCAAAACTAGAACATTTAACTGTTGATCTCCATGCTAAGTGATGTTTCTTTAGTCAAAGAGAGTAAAAGCGTAGAGCATAGGGTATTTTTGAACAGATATCTCTCTTTCTAAGATGTAACATTGTGACTTCATACTTGTCCCAAAATGTCTATATTTATGCAAATGATTGCTTTTTTCCATAAACATGAGTTGTGCAGATTTAGGTCAGTTAAATAGGAATGGCATTTGAATAAAATCACCTGAGAGAGACAAATTGCTGCAACTGTCTAAAGGTAATCCTATGTAGCTACTCATAGAAGTATTTTGACAAGTTATTTCAGTAAGATACTAATATTGCATCAGTAAATAGTATTATATAAGAATTCTATTGAGGTAGAATAAGTTTTTGAAGTAGGGATTATTAATTGCCTGCATGCAACAAGATACAAGTTGGACTTTATTGGGAATGGTAATTTTCCCAATTTTTACATTTTCAAGCAATTTCTGTTTTCATTTATGTGTGTCTTGTGATATTTATTGAAATAATCAGTGTTATCTATTATAAGGAAGGGTCAATCCTGGGTGATATGACCCATAATATATGGTTCCAATCAGTGAAGGGCTGCTTATCTGCGCTCTCTGAGGTTGTCACGGCTGTATGCACATCCAGTGGACGGGCGCACACCCATTGGCACAAGATTCATGTGAGAACGTATGCGTGAGCGAGTTTTCAGTGATTTAGCTGATATTTTTGCTTCCATGCATGTGCAAATCTTGCATGGGGGCACATGTGCACATGTTAGAGATACGCAGCTGTGTGTGAAGGTCCCAATTTTCTCAACTGGAGCTGCGCACCGGTCCGCATAACCAGTAGCCCATCACTGGTTACAATCCAGGTGCGGATTCCAGTTTGCTTCCTCCTGCGCTGCACTTCGTGCATGTGTGAATGGGCAGTGCCTAAAAATTGAAAAAAAATGAAAGTCAAAAACAGGATGTGCAGGGGAAAAAAACACCCGAAACTCCTCCTCAAATTAAAAAAAAAAGATGGCAACATCCACAGACTGGCACCGAAAGAGCCAGTTCCATGACGGCACCATGATATCATCAATGGTTTGCTACCAGTTCTAAAGAATCGGTGCAAACCGGGATGAAGCCACCTCTGTTCCAACCTATAGCCTATTGTAGATTGGTAAAACTAGCACTGTCCCAGATAAGTCATATATCAGAATGTTTTCTAGAAGTTTGCAAAAGGTTTTTTATGGTTTTGAAATACTGAGTCAAATGGGATAGTTTTTGAAATTGTGTAAAACAAAGATAATTTTAAAACTGTTCATTTTTATTTTTTAAAGATTGCCAGTAAGAATCACAAAACAATCAAATTTCTGGTTTCTTACTGGATTGCCTTCAATTAGACTAGAATAAAAAAAAAATACATTGGATATTACTGGATTGCCTTCAATAATATCCAATGTATTTTTTTTATTCTAGTCTAATTTCCAAATCATCAAAGCAAAGTCTTAACTTAATCTTATGGTTGATATCTAGCTCTTATATTTTACCAAATATCAGATCCAAAAATTGTAATATTTTATTTCTAATGTACTTTATATCTCATACATTTTTGGAGTGTGGTTCAAAATATTTTAACCATTTAGGCATATATCATACATGCGCATGCACATTCATATATACACATTTTTTAAAAAAAACTTAGTTTATCTATCCAAAGAAATCTTGCGTTTTGCCCCCAAAGAGTTATATGAAATTACATAAGGGATAAATTTGGTTCTTGATTTTAGTAGGGAAATAGGATGAGCTTTATGTCAAGCTGTTTTCTGAACTTGAATCCAATTTCTAATCATCCAGATTGCCTGTACAATAAACTCTTGATTATGACTGCTGGCATTTACAGTTGTAAGACAAGATGATATGTAGCACAATTTCCTTCATTCATCCCCTCTTCTTCCATTGCTCCTAAAGACTCTTTGTAGCTTTCTGCTTATTTTACTTTTTTTTAAAGTCATGTGAAATTATTCATATTATCAAACATGTCACATATTCCTAATGCACATGTGATATTTAGTTGAGTTTCACAGAGTTCATCTTTGGACAAAGGATTAAGTAGTTGCTGATGTGCTAGGAAAGTTGACTTTCTTGTCTTTAGAAAGTTGTATCTGCTCATCTATTTTTTATTTTGTCAGTAAAATACAGGAGATTATGAAAATGATGGTACGTTACTGAAATATAATAGTTGCAACTCTGCATTGACTTTGTGATTTTTCATGCAGTTATTATCTGCTAGCATTAAGGTATAAAATATAAGAAAGTGGAAATTATATTATAACATACAATTCCTGATAAATTTCTTTAAAATACAGTGGTACCTCTACCTACAAACGCTTCTACTTACAAATTTTTCTAGATAAGAACCGGGTGTTCAAGATTTTTTTTGCCTCTTCTCAAGAACCATTTTCTACTTACAAAACCGAGCCTCTGAAACTGTAACCAGAAAAGGCAGGGAGAAGCCTCTGTGGGGCCTCTCTAGGAATCTACTGGGAGGAAACAGGGCCTCCACCCTCCATGTGGTTTGCCCAATCACACACATTATTTGCTTTTACATTGATTCTTATGGGAAAAATAGCTTCTTCTTACAAACTTTTCTACTTAAGAACCTGGTCACAAAACAAATTAAGTTTGTAAGTACCACCGTAATGACATTGTTTGAAAGTGTAAGCAGTAAGGGAAAAAAGAGGTTTAATTTTGAGTGGCAATCTGACACAGAAATTGATTCAAATTTGTCCAGATTTCTGAAACAACATTAAAAAAGGTGTTTTGGAAATGAGTAGCATTTGAAAATTCATCTGAAGCTTTCTTCATCCCAATTAAGGATATATTGTCTGTTATAACCATTAATAGTTTAATTTCAGTATAACTGTTTCAGATATTATAGTTTTGTTCAAGGTTTTGTTCACTGTTCACTTATTTATTCCACTGTTCACCTTTTATTTGTTTAATATTTTCTCACTTTTTAGCCATAGGTTTCAGCTCATTAGATAGATTTACCATCCAATATAATTAGCACAAAATTAAGTGCACATTTTCCTACTTCTCCACATACACATATGTATACTCCTTATCAGTGAAGGGCTACCAAAATTTGTATTACCACACTGTGGGCGTGGCTTATCCATTTTCTTTCAGCATCTTTCAGTGCAAATTGGGTGTTATGGGTGGAGCTCCATTTTCGCTACCCCACTGCGTGTCCCCCCCGTCTGGGCAGTTGTCCACCCCTGCTCCTTATATGCCAACCTGGATATTTATATTTTTGGTATGTATTTTTGTAAATATCATCTGAAAAATTAGAAAAAGGTACACACTTTAATTCAGGGGTTTCAAACTCAATTTCATTGAGGGCTGCACCAGGTGGGCATAGCCAGCTCAACGTCACTCGTGTTGGGGCACCTGTGGCAGCCCAAAATGGAGATTAGGAGGCTGTGGCAGCCTCTTGCAATGGTCTGCCAGCAAAAACAGAGCTCGAGAAGGCCACAAGCCATTTTTTGCTGGCAGAGGCACCATGCACTAGTGCTTCACTGTTTCCAGGGCAGCCCCATAGGCCAGATCTGGGGACTGTATGCGACCTACATGCCTTGAGTTTGACTTTAATGCATAATGCATACTGCATACTGCTTTAATGCATAAATAGATACTGGTTCACACAAGTTTTGCAAAGCATATATTAGATGACTCTGTATTAAGGTTCACAGTAGATCACTTTATCTTTCATTCCTAAGCAGAGTGTATAACATCTTTCTGCCATTCTCCCATTCATTCCTCTGTATAAAGACTGGTTTCACTAAGTAGGAAACAATAAAGCTTTGGTTCATCATTTGAAACCCTTTGAGCTGCTGCCAGACTGCTCCTCTGAAAAGTGGCATCATAGCATCAGAAGGCTAATTCGGCTAAACGGCAGGAATTGTCTAGCCTGAGCCACATCCAAGATGTGCTTATCCAGTCTTTGGTTCAAAGCCCCTGTTTATTCCACTTCTGTTCTCAGTAACTTTTCATGTGACTAGAAATCAGAGGATAATCCATCCACTGTTAAATCTCATTGCTTTACAATAATTAAAATAAAACACACACTAGAATTTGTCCCTCAGTCATGTTTTCCTGCTGGCTCAGTTAATGATTGCTTCTCCTTTTTTATAGTAAATGTTTCTTCATTTTATATGTACTTTATCTGCATATTTGACAACTTGAGCAGGATGTGTCCCTGATTTATTTATTTATTAGACTCCATAGATTTGTTAATAAGGTAACATTCAAAAATCTATGTTTTGCACACGCACAAAAAAAGAAGGCCTTTCCATCACACAATATGCTTTGGGGGTATTTAGCATTAAAATAGTCTCCTTTCTGGGAGAGTGTCATGGGTTCAGAGTGGTGACACTCTTTTTTCCTATGGCACATGGAGCCATATCCAAGGCAATGTGAGCCATTGTCCTGTGTCAGCTCCAGTATGCCTGTGCACACTGTGCAGCTGATTTTTGGCCTTCCAGAGAGTGGGGGAAGCTGATTCCCCCCCCCCCCCAGGCTTCAGTAAAGCCTCCAGAATTTGTGGATGGTGAAAAAGGAACCTAGTGGGCCTACCAGAAGTTCAGAAACGGACTTCTGGTAGGCCTGTTGGGCCATTTTTCGCCCTTCCCAGGCTTCAGGAAAGCTTCCTGAAGCCTGGAGAGAGAGCAGAAAACAGCCCAATGGGCCTACTGGAAGTTCAATTCTGGTAGGCCTGTTGGGTCCATTTTTCACTATCCACAGGCTCCGGAAGCTTTTCTGAAACCTGGAGACCATTAAAAATTGCCCAGCAGGCCTAAGTCTGGAGGCTTCAGTGAGGCCTGCATGCATGTGCAGGGGGGGCAACATGGAGGAGATTGTGTGCATGGGGGGTTGTGCATGGGGAAGAAGGCAATGCATTATGTGTATAAACATGCACACACACTATTGCGCTTGTGTATCCCCTTTTGGCACACAAGCAAAAAAAAATTTGCCATCAGAGTCCTATACAGACTTGGAATATTCCAGGAGCAGAGGAGCAGAGATAGATTCCTCCCAGTACAGACTACTGCAAGATACAGACTGGTGCCAATGGAACAAGTAGTAACTTGGTGGCCTGGGTCGCTTCAACCAGCAGCGACCCAGGCCTGCCGTGCCCCCGAACTGGCTCTCTCGATGAATCTGTAGGCAATGCCATTTAGTTTTTTGCTCCAGAAAGCTTCTGGAGCCTGTGGATGATGAAAAATGAACCCAACAGGCCTATCAGAAGATTGGAAATGAACTTCCAGTAGGCCCATTGGGCTATTTTTTTCCCTCTCTCCAGGCTTCAGGAGGCTTTCCTGAAGCCTGAGTAGGGTGAAAAATGGCCCATCAGGCCTACCAGAAGTCCAGAAGGCTTTCCTGAAGCCTTGGGAGGACACGCCTGTGCATGTGCAAAAACTGGGCTTTTAGCACTGTGCATGCGTGCACATGAAGTGCATCTAATCTAATCTAATCTAATCTAATCTAATCTAGTCTAGTCTAGTCTAGTCTAGTCTAGTCTAGTCTAGTCTAGTCTAGTCTAGTCTAATCTAATCTAATCTAATCTAATCTAATCTAATCTAATCTAATCCAATCCAATCCAATCCAATCCAATCCAATCCAATCCAATCTAATCTAATCTAATCTAATTTATTAGATTTGTATGTCACCCCTCTCCGGAGACTCAGAGCATCCATGCAGCACATCAGGAATTGAACCAGCAGCAAGGTAAACCAGAACCACCCCTGCCCCGGAGAATTATACAAGTTTGTATATGAGACATTATATAATATTGCAAACCTTAATTTTGTATAAACAAGGCTCGTGATCTTGCACCTCAGCTTGCATTTGATTCCTAGCTGCCATTGGAAGTGCTTTAGCTTATCTGCAGTACTGCCTATGAGAAGTTCTTGTATCCCTAGAATGCTTGTTGTTTGTTTCCATTCTAACTTGCTGAGAAAACACTGACACATAGTTATTTTAGTTTCAGTTTTGGATTTCTGGAACTTCTAATTCTGTTTGATAAGCTAAATTATTAAGGTCCTGACAGAATTAGTACTGTAAAAATTCATAACAGTATTATAATTCTCCATTGGTTAATTAATAGCAGGATTGGCAGACACTATAATTATACAGAGTCTGAGGAACTAGTAAATGGTTTTTTCTTCTCTGAGTAGTATGTCTATTTTGCAACCACTCCATAGGATTCTAGGATCAAGTTTGTTGTGTACCTATGTAAATACTCCATATGTAAATATGTTATGCTAATTCTTTATGCTAAGCTACATCATTTACATACCAGCTGCGGATTGGCTAAATCGTGGGCGGGAAATTCGAGTAGCTGTCAAAATCGTGCCTACAAGGCAAAATCCTTTAAAAAGCAAAACCCTAGCCATGTGCTTTTTCTTTAACTGCAAATTACAATTTTATACCTTGTTGCATGTTTTGTTGCACAGGAGCAGATTCCAAATAAAGAAGAATCAAGCAACCACATGTTTTGCAACTTATTTTGAGTTTAACAAAGTTTCTGGTAGATTTCATGAAAATCATCATAAGGCCCTTGTTCCCAAATGATATCCAACACAATGAGTTGATACGTCTTTGTCCATTAGATTGTTACTGCTACTGAGGCAAACAAGGAATCATCTGGAGAATTCAGAAGGCTGCAGACAAAAATGGTAGCAAAAAGAATTACTAATGACAGTAATTGATAAGAACAATCTGGAACTAAAAGCATGTATATTTGTAGAGTTCTTGTCTTTATTATTTATTATTATTATTATTATTATTATTATTATTATTATTATTATTTATTAGATTTGTATGCCGCCCCTCTCCGTAGACTCGGGGCAGCTTACAGCAATGATAAAAACAATATATAATGACAAATCTAATAGTTAGACTCTAAAATAACAAGAATACATTTAAAAAGTCTTAAAAAAACAAAAAAGCCCAATATATAAAAAAACATACATACAGTCATATCATACACAGAAAACTACATAGGCAGGGGAGATGTTTCAGTTCCCCCATGCTTGACGACAGAGGTGGGTTTTAAGGAGTTTACGAAAGGCAAAGAGGGTGGGGGCAATTCTAATCTCTGAAGGGAACTGATTCCAAAGGGTTGAAGCCACCACAGAGAAGGCTCTTCCTCTGGGTCCCACCAAACGACATTGTTTAATTGACGGGACCCGGAGGAGACCAACTCTGTGGGACCTAACCGGTCGCTGGGATTCGTGCAGCAGAAGGTGGTCTCGTAGATACCCTGGTCCGGTGCCATGAAGGGCTTTATTGCTTCATTGCAGCCACGTTAAAAACAATCTGAACCACCTTTTTAAAGAAGCAAAAGAGGAGATGCATACCGTAGATAAACCGTAGTAGAATTTCAAGAACGGGAGGATTAGCTAAAACTCTCATGCTATTTCTTGGATAATTTTCCCCCAACTTTGTCACTTTCTCCACCGGCTACTTTTTCAAGCAGCCCTCTCAAGGTAAAGGTATATAAATTCTACAACCCAGTCCATTGTTTCTAATAACAATTATTAAGATGAAGCACTGCTGGCAATTTTGTTGATGTTGCACAGTGATGCACAATAGTGCTCTTTTGTTTTGAGGTAGGAACATTAGTATGAGATTACTGACACATGAAGAAAAGTAAACCTATAAATTCACTAGACACAATGAGAGCACAGGCAGACAGTAATGAGCTGCTTCTCCTTATATTCACTGTGCTCTGCTATAACTATACTTCAAAAGATAAGTCTAAAAGATTGTTAATGTTTCATGGAGATTTCCCTCACTTTACTTACACTCAGATGCACCTTCTCATTTGCTTGATGGCTGTTAGAAGAGAAGAATCTCAATGTAACTGATCTGACTTGCCATGATATTAAATTCATTGCTTGATTAATGATGGGACAATCATTTAACAGATGTTTGGCATGGTGAATAATGTATCTTACACGGAAGATATGGTGGAATCCTGCTTCACAATTTTTTGATTCGGTATAAATTTCATAGGTTTTCCAGGACACAATTAGTTGGCCCCAGATTAAATAAACTCATTTTATACTTCACTGAAATAAATCTTTAGTTAGATATATTAGTTTCAACCAACTTTTCATATTTATTTCAATGAAATATTTGTGTGTTTATTTTAGCCTAGAAACATCTCAGTGAGCTTAAGATATTACATTTTACAGATTGATGGCAATCTAAATATGCCATACCAAAATTTCACTGGATGGTGAATTTATTAAATCAACTTTCATTTAGTATCTAAATATAATTTATATCTCAGTATTGTTGAAAAAAGGTTACCATTTATTTATTGATTGAATTTATTTGCCTCCCATCTCATAGCAAAAAAACAATTCCAGTTGGCTTCCAGCATTAAACATTAGAAACTTAACAAATACATAACTTTAAAAGAATAAAAATAGAAGTCTTAATCAAGTTATAGTAAAAAAGAAGGAAGTGAAAGAACATGGGGTGGGGGAGTGGGATTGTCTCTTAATTGAATAACCACTTCCAACATAACGGTGCCCCATTAGGGTCCTGGATCATGTGGCAGAGCCAGGTCTTCAGGCTCCTGTGGAAGGATAGAAGGGTGGGGACCAATCTCACTATATCAGCAAAGTACACAGAGTTTAGTTGTATAAAACTGAACTAAATAAACAATCTGAAGTTAGTTGGGGGAAAGATCAAAAGCAACATGAGAAAATATTATTTTACTGAAAGAGTAGTAGATCCTTGGAACAAACTTCCAGCAGAGGTGGTAGATAAATCCACAGTAACTGAATTTAAACATGCCTGGGATAAACATATATCCATCCTAAGATAAAATAGATAAAATAGTATAAGGGCAGACTAGATGGACCATGAGGTCTTTTTCTGCCGTCGGACTTCTATGTTTCTATGTTTCTAAAACAGTGGTACCCAATCTTTTAGACACCAGGGATTAGTTCCATGGAAGGCTGTTTTTCCATGGACCAGGGGAGTGTGTTTTTCAACCTGCCTGGATCTTGTGCATGGGTGCATGGCTGGGGCTTCCCTCGTTTATGTGAACTGGTTTAGATTAAATTACCAGAGTTGAAAGGATCCTTGTAGTCATCTAGTCCAACCCCCTGCCCAAGCAGGAGTCCCAACACCATTTCAGACAAATTGCAATTTGTCTGAAATCTCAAGTGTTGGAGCTCTCACAACCTCCGCAGGCAAGCTGTTCCACTGATCAATCACTCTCACTGTCAGAAAGTTTCTCCTTATTTCCAGGTTGGATCTCTTCTTGGTGTGTTTTCATCTGTTATTCCTTGTCTGGTCTTCTGGTTCCTTGGAAAACAGTCTAACCCCCTCCTCTGCGTGGCAGCCTCTCAAGTACCGGAACACTGCTATATTTTCTCCCCTGGTCCTTCTCTTCACCAGACTGTCCATGACCAGTTCCTGCAACTGTTCTTTGTATGATAAAGTCTCCAGTCCCGTAATCATCCTGATTGCTCTTTTCTGCACTTTCCCAGGAGTTTCAATGTATTTTTATAGTGTGGTGACCCAAACTGAATGCAGTATTCTTGGTGTGGTCTAACTAAGGCATTATAGGTTCCTGGCAGGCTACAGACCAGGGCTGGTCCCTTCCCCAGAGTTGGGACCCCTGATATAGAACACTACCAGTCACTTACAGCAGGCCCAAAGTTTATTCCGTATTTCAGAAAATGTGAGTGTAGTCCTAAAGCTATTAAACTCATCCAATCAGAGGATCTTCATTTGCACATAGCAAAACAATGAAACCCTTTTCTAAAAGGTATGTTTCTGTCCCTTTGTGTGATTTTCCTTACTTCCTTTCCTCGAAATGACATGAACAATCTTCTTAAATGTGCAGCCCTCCATTTGCCTTTGAAATACAAAACCTGTCATCCCATCTAACAATCTGCTTTGGGTTGCCAGCTGGGTTGATGAGAGCATATCATGTCCAAAACGTAAAATGTGCTATCAGGAAAATCTTCGAGGAAAGGGGAATGGGTTCATCTTTTTAAAGAATCTCCTTCTTTAAGGGCGTCTCCTGTTATATATTTAAAAACTAGTGCCAAAAATATTGCTGCTGGGTTGTAAAAAAAGCAGTTTGTGTATGGTTCCATATTACGGGGGAAGGTTTTTTTGGAGAGGGTGAAGGAGAGGTTTTGTGCAGCGAAATAAAACATATACATGCAGTGATAAGAGCTGGGGTAGAAGGTTACATGAGAGAATTCTGTTTCCCTTCATTTTCGCAAGTGTACTTTGTTCATTTTATCCACTTTATACCCTTATGAAAACTCTTGTTTCAGAATGTTCATTCTGGGCTCATAAAGCTGTACAGGTGGTGCTGTCTCAGCAGGAAACCTGCTCCTTGCTGAAGAGCTGCCAATTACTTGCGGTGAAACTAAAACAGAAGAATAAATATTGCATGTTGATGGATGCTTGTCAGAAGACGTAGGGGTACTTTCAACAGGGCTTGTCAGGTGAAATACCTTCAACAAATCCACATGCTCAGTGGCAAAAAGGAGAGTTTGCTCCAGCTGCTCAACTGGCAACCCTCAGGTTTTGTCACATGTATTTGAATAATAGATGAGTCTGTGAAGGGATCAACATGGATTCTACCCTTAGAAATGAATCCCATGAAAATGTTCACAAATTTAGGATTGGGCTGTGTCTCTGAAGAGCATCTGACTGCTGTGGTATTTTATCTTTTCTGTCAAACTGGGGAGAGAGTTGGTTTTCTCTGTACCAACTTCCCAAATGCTGCAAAATAAGCTATTCATGTTTCTCTGATGCTCATGGAGGATAGTTTGCTAGTACTATTAGAATATGTTTGTCACAGGATTGCAGAATTTCCTTTCCTTTCCTCTCCTTTCCTTTTTCTCTCCTCTCCTCTCCTCTCCTTTCCTTTCCTTACTTTTCCTTTTCTTTCCTTTCCCTTCCTTTCCTCTCCTCTCCTCTCCTTTCCTTTTTTTCCCTTGATAGTTTGTTTACTGTGCAAAAATATGAAATGAGGAAGGAGAAAGGTGTAATATTTCCAGATCAAAGATATTTTTTGACAGAAAGAATGCAATATTTTCCAATAGTTGCATTAATAATTATTCTTCCCAATAAATATTTTAAGATGAAGCATTGAAAACAATGCTAGAGATTCTGTATTTAATAATCAGGGAATAGAGAAGAGAATGTTTATCTGGCAGGTAGCTATACAGCTATGCTTTTTGTACAAGAAACAAAATAAATTTCATGGATACCTATGTTCATAGCAATAGCTTTGAAAACAAATCTAACTTCTGCTTTTCTGTTCCTCTACTACATAACACTGAACCTTAAAACAATCACATTTAAAATATTGTTGGTTTCCTGAAATACCATGAAAAAACCCAGCTATTTTATTCTGCATCATAAGGGCGAAGTTGAAGATTTATTAGAAAATAGATAACACCATGCTATCCCAGTCAATTATAGTAGAATATCTTTGTAGAAAAGAAAAGAATAAGTATGGGGGCCGGAACACTAAATTGCGCTCGCCACTGCGACTCATAAGTGCTTGTGGGACCAGCACGATTTTGCTTCTTCACCTGTGAAGGTAGCAAAATTGTGCATGGAGCTGCAGGTGCACCCATGTTTCGGCATGCGTGGAAGCAAAAAAACGTCACCGAAACACGGGTGCACCTGCGGCTTCATGCATGATTTAGCTACCTCTACAGGTGCAGAAGCAAAATCGTGCTGGCCCCACAAGCACTTATGAGTCGCAGTGGTGAGCGCAATTTAGTGTTCCGGCTAGTAGCCCACCACTGGGTACATTGCTCAACAGTAGTAACTGTGAGAGAGATCCTGGAGTTCTATTGGACAACCATTTAAATATGAGCCAGCAGTGTGCAGCAGCTGCCAAAAAAGCCAACACAGTTCTAGGATGCGTTAACAGAGGGATAGAATCAAGATCACGCAAAGTGTTAATTCCACTTTATAAGGCCTTGGTAAGGCCACATTTGGAATACTGCATTTAGTTTTGGTTGCCATGATGGAAAATGGATGTTGAGACTCTAGAAAGAGTTCAGATAAGAGCAACAAAGATGAATAGGGGACTGGAGGCTAAAACATATGAAGAATGATTGCAGGAACTGGGCATGGCTAGTTTAATGAAAAGAAGGACCAGGGGAGACATGATAACAGTGTTCCAATATCTCAGGGGTTGCCACAAAGAAGAAGGAGTCATCCTATTCTCCAAAGCACCTGAGGGTAGCACAAGAAGCAATAGGTGGAAATTAAACAAGGAGAGAAGTAACTTAGAACTAAGGAGAAATTTCCTGACAGTTAAAATAATTAATCAGTGGATGAGCTTGCCTCCAGAAGTTGTGAATGCTCCAACACTAGAAATTTTTAAGAAGATGTTGGATAACCATTTGTCTGAAGTAGTGTAGGGTATCCTGCGTAAGAAGAGGGTTGGACTAGAAGACCTCCAAGGTCCCTTCCAACTGTGTTGTTATTATTATTTTAAAAACATTTATAGTTTCGGTGTGTCAGTCAGAGATGCACTGAATTTTAAGAAAAGTAGCAGAGAATAAGATGTTGGAATATTTAAAATGATAGAAAGGTAAGTCTTAAGTCTTTAGAAGACCTAGGAAAGTTACAGTGAAAGTAATACAACTACAATGCATAAAATAAGGATTCATAAACATCAAGATAAAGGACTGAAAATGAGTCTTCCCACAAATAATTTGGTTAAAAAAACAATCTGAAAGAAAGTTATTGGTCCAAAGGGCTTTCATGTCTAAAGTGGAATTAGAACTCATAATCTCCTGGTTTTGAAGCCAGCACTTTAACCAGTACACAAAACCAACAATGTATTTATATACCTTATGTGTGTCTGAAAGTGGTGTGGGCTTTTGTAATTGACAGATGGAAATTTTGTCAATGCACAGATTTTCAAAGTGCCCTCCAAGTTCTTTTGATATGGCACCCATACTTAGTGTGCCAATAATTACTGTAATCACCACAGTTAGTTTATACTATAATCTTTCAATTTAAGTTTTCAGATCTTAATAGTTGATGGTTTTCAATTTGTTTCTCTTCTCTTCTGCTAACCCTATTGGATGTGGCAATCCCACATCAAATATCCACATTATGTCTTTCAACCCTAGTTGAATCTTGTCTGTTCTGTGCTTTCTGAGTGTTCTGATCTGCAGAATCCAGTGAATCATTTGGTGACTGTGTTACGTCATTAACTATAATCAGTTTGTGCAATCTTCTTCCATGATCTAAGTATATGATCTATTGTTTCTTCTTCTTCTTCTTCTTCTTCTTCTTCTTCTTCTTCTTCTTCTTCTTCTTCTTCTTCTTCTTCTTCTTCTTCTTCTTCATACAGTCTGAACTTTAAATCATTTGATGATATTTTAATTAGTACAAATACCTTGCTTGTGAGGTTAAGCCTTCAGTTTCTTTTTAAAACTGTTTCAGTTGTAAACCATTGCCAGGTTTTATTTTTATCCACTTCACATTAAATCTTGTAGAGCAGTGGTTCTCAGCTTTTTCTTCACCATGGACACTTTTAAATACTTTTCGTGGCCACAGGTATAAGGACCACTCCAAGACATAACTCAAGATTTAAATCAGGGGTCCTCAATCTGTTTAAACAGGGAGAAAATTCACAGTCACTCGGTCCGGCTTGTGGGCAAGGCTAGGTGGACATGGCCAATATAACAGTCCATTCTATTGGTATTCTATTTCCACTTGAAATAGAATACCCTACGAGACTAGACTTTCAATCCTGGGCCTAGAAAGCTTAGAACTAAGATGCCTTAAACAAAATCTAAGTATTACCCACAAGATCATATGCTGCAATGTCCTGCCTGTCAGCGACTATTTCAGCTTCAACCACAACAACACAAGAGCACACAACAGATTTAAACTTAATATTAACCACTCCAAACTTGACTGTAAAAAATATGACTTCAGTAACCGAGTTGTCGAAGCGCGGAACTCATTACCGGACTCCATAGTGTCATCCCCAAACCCCCAACACTTTACCCTTAGATTATCTATGGTTGACCTATCCAGATTCCTAAGAGGTCAGTAAGGGGTGAGTACAAGTGCACTAGAGTGCCTTCTGTCCCCTATCCTATTGCTCTCCTATATCTCCTATTCCTTTCTTCTATTCCTATATCTCTTCTTCTATTCTTTCATTGATATGTTCTATTACTATGCCTTCTTTTCTATTATTTCTTAGATATATTTCATTATGAGAATCTCCTCTATAACCTTCATCATGTATTTTACTATGTGTATATAAATATATACCCACTAAAACCCTCATTGTGTATTGGACAAAATAAATAAATAAATAAAATAAAAAATAAATAATGCACACAACTTTAATTTATTTTGCTCCTGGGGGTGTTTTGCTTGCTTTTGTTTGCATGTTGCTCTTTTGGTTGACTTTTCTTTTTTGCAGTTGTTTAGGACTATAGTGGTACACTTCAGGAAACTCAATTTTGCAGCAATTCTTCTCAGCCCCAAGGAGCTTGATCTCTCTCTCCCTCTCTCTCACCCCCTCTCTCCCCCTCCCTCCCTCCTTCCCTCCCTCCCTCCTCTCTCTCTCTCTGCCTTCCGGAGGTGGGAGAGGTGAAAAATTGGCTTTTTTTTGCCTCCTCGAGCATCTGTACATCCAGTTTTTCACCCCACATCTCCAGCATCATTTTGCAGGCCAAAAACAGGCAAAACCTGCTCATTCTTTGGCCAAAATGGGCCATTTTCTCCAATTCGTTCGCCTCGTGCACCCCATTTTTCACCTCTCCCATCCCAGAACATTTATGCAGGCCAAAATTGTTGATCTTACCTTTCAGGTCCAGCCCATGAGGTATGTGAAGGTAAGTTTTGCCCTCAACTGAAGGGCGGGTGGGGTAATGTGGGCAGGGTAGCTTTGGGATTATGTGTAGGCCAGATTAATTGCTTTGGTGGCCACATGTGGCCCGTGGGCTGTAGTTTGAGGACCCATTATTTAAATCAACATTTCTTCAAGCTTTCTTGGACTCCCTCTGGACCACAGGTTAAGAACCACTGTTGTATGAAAACTGATTGTGTACTGTTTTGTGTTGCCAGCATTTTGTTCTTATTTTTATTATATTATTTTGATATTCATAGTTTTATTGCCAATATATTCTGTACATTCAATTTTTTAATTCTCAACTATGACCATTCTTGGCTATTTTATACATAATCAGTTAATATAAGCTTTTCTTCTTCAGTAGGAAACTTCTGCCTCCATTTCTGAATCCATACATACCACTACAAGGATGTGATGATAGTGAGTAGTCATTAGTTATCTTTTTTTGGGTCCAGTTCAGCTTATTTCTGCTTAATAAATTTATCACTGTATCATATCGTAGACTGGTGTATATATATATATATATAGGTCAAAATAGTGCTATCCTAATCTCCCTTAATTTAAAAAAAAAATCAGCAAAACATATATATCAATCACATGTTTTTGCTGAATTTTTAAAATTAAGGGAGACTAGGATAGCACTATTTAGGCCTTGTATATTACATACACACACACACGGAGGGTGCATAGCAAAAACAAGATCTGGCAATGGTTAAGAGCAGGAAAGTTTTTTGAAAAAACAGACAAATAAGATGATTCTGATTGAACAAGATGAAATCTTAGGAAAAAATGCATACAAAGCCAGAACTGATAAGACAGCAAATAATGTATCCGTAAAGAAGCTGAACAAAGTGGGTCACCTTGTTAGCTGCTACAAGGATATTACACAGATTGACTACAAACAACAGTATGACAAAGTAGCAACAATGGTGCATTGGAAGTTAAAATACTCTTGGATTTTAGAATATAAAAGACAGACACCTGCCATAAAATACCCCATACTTAACAATTGTTGATCAGAAAGACAAAAAAATCTGGCTAGTGGACATGGCAGTATCTGGAGAGCGCTGAGCAAAAGAGGAATTACTGGAGAAACTCACAAAATATAAAGGCCTGAAAACAGAAATAGAATATCTCATTATTTATAGTGACCCCGAAATGAGATGATAAAATTTTTTAAATGACTTTCATCTGAATAAATGCACTGCTCAAAAAAGATAAAGGGAACACTTGAACAACACAATATAACTCCACGTAAATCAAACTTCTGTGAAATCAAACTGTCCACTTAGGAAGCAACACTGATTGACAATCAATTTCACATGCTCTTGTGCACATTCAACTTTGTACAGAACGAAGTATTGCTGGAGAGACGGAGTAACGACACGGACACAAGAGCTGGATTTAAACTGGGTCATTTTTATTAACATAAATTTGCATAATTTATTCATTACTTTGCATAAATTAGCATAATCAACTATGACCCGGAAATGGACCTGCAGGGTCAAACAAATACTTCCGGGGCGGAAATGACGTTATGCCAAAACATTCCTGGGCAACTCATGGGCGTATCTCGATGCAAGTCCAGGTGAGGGGCCAGACCATCACCTGCGACCCTGCCATGCTGTGCATGAGGGGGGTCCCACCGGCTAACCCGAATCCGGGAATTAAAGGTGCAGGACCCAAAGACAGGTTCCCCCCAGCTGCTCAGGCAGACACACCCTCCATGAGCTTGCGGAGAACCTGTCAATCATCCCCAAAGATGCCCAAGGGAGAACGCGCGGTTGCTAAACCACCCCAGTTTTCCGCCCCTAACCTGCCTACCCAAATGACCAAAGGTAAGCCAATTAACCTAATAAATGCAAGCACCCCGTAACTGCACATCCATCTCCTCAGTGTGGAATGGGCGAAAAAACAGCTCGGCTAAGAGGCAGAACTGCAAAAAATTCCCATTCGGCCTCCTAAGGGCGACCCCTAAGCACACTGCAAAATAGGGAGGGCGGGCGGGTGTCTTCTCGAGGCTCTGCTGTCCGGGCGAAAAGGGAGAGCCCCGGGCCTGCTCGCCCTTATATAGGGCAAGCAGGCCCCGCCCGGACCAATCAGCAGCTGGGCCAATCAGGCCCGAACTCCCGAGCGAAGTCTCGCATCGCGAGACTTCGCTCGGGATCCAAAATGGCGGCCGCCATGAGGGTCCGTGTCTCCCGGTCCCTCCAGCAAAGCCTGCCGCCGGGTAAGTCCGGCGCTGCTATTCCATGAGAATATTTCATTAATTCAGATCTATGATGTGTTATTTGAGTGTTCCCTTTATCTTTTTGAACAGTACATTTCAAAAGTGGGGTGGTGGTAAACTAAGATTCTTCTTCAATGTAACCTGGATTGTGGGGGAAACAAACAAACAAACAAACAAACAAACAAATATGCTGGCTCTGTTATAAAGTGCTATTGCTAACCTGTTGTAAGCCGCCTTGAGTCTAAGGAGAAGGGCAGCATAAAAAAATTGAATAAAATCAAATCGAAATTGAATAATCTTATTCTTTGCAGAGAAACTGATTTTATATGGTTTTATGTGAATTCATCAAGAAGGTTTATATTGTGATCACTGCCTGTGTAATGCCATTTGCACTATGCCTAAGAAAATAATTATTTAGTTTGTCCCTGCCTGATATCTTTAGCTCTGAGATTGCCTTTCAGTCCATCATTTTCACCCAAAATGCCAACTGTGATCCAGGGTGAACATTTCTTGTTCTCTTTTTTTAAAAGTTCCTGTGAAGCTGAGACAAAACTTCTCCAAATGTTCTAAGCCTAATCTCTCACAGAAATGATTTTGCATGCTTTAAGATATTAGTGTAATTATCAAAAACTAATGAGTTTTTAAAGCCTTTTAATATGAAACCATGATTTCAGAAACTCTTTGCTGTCAGAACTATAACTAGGTTACAGACGCATGGCATGATTTATGACCCATCCTTACTAATGACTAGACACTGAAGATACAGTTCTTTATGAATAAGCACTCTTGCCTGATCATGACAGCGCAGTGAAAGCTCTGAAAATATACTTATGTGCAGCTGCATAATGGATCGGAGGCTTAATAAAAGGCCAATTTAATAGCATGCATATAATCCACGACCAATATAAGAAGGAATAGTTTGCAATGGAGTAGAGTGCCTATTATCTGAACCAAAATTGCCTAAACACTCCAGGATAGCCATATTCAATGTACTGTATATCTGACTCTCAATAGTACAGAAGTAATTACCCAGAGGCCCTCCTCATGTAAATATATAATTATGAAACTTCGACTCTAAAGTAGAAGTCAGCAATTGGCCATCCCTGGGAACATATTTGCTCTCTTGAAGGATTTTATAACAGTCACAGTTGCAAAACCAGAAAAGAAAAGGGAGAGAATATCATGGACAAAGAAGATATCAACGAGTTTCACTCCAAAACAGAAAGCAGAAGGAGCCCCAATCTTCCCAGTTCTGATTTAATTATTGGAGTAATTGTCTAATTGAAATCTAGATGCTATAAAACCTGGTTCATATATATGTCTCCACACAATCTTCCCCTTGGATATATTAATACAAAGGGTTTTTGTGAAAAAAGTAATGAGTGTTCTGGCTTGCCAAACAAGCTATTCCCATGACCATAGCAGCTCTAAAGTGCATTATTGTGTTTGCAGAAATAACACTTTCCCAATCACTAATACAAGGTGCAACCGCACTGAAAAATAATCCACATATTTGCTTACCTTATATGGAACAATTCTTTAAGGCAATAAAGAAGACTCCAGGTCCTCTTTCTAAGAAATATCATATTGTATGTTTAAGAATAAGATGGACTTGCAGACTTCATCCTAATTTCAAAAGCCATTTGTTACTTGCCAGGAAGGGAAGGAAGGAATGAAGGAGGGAGGGAGGGAGGGAAGGAAGGAAGGAGGGAGGGAGGGAGGGAAGGAAGGAAGGAAGGAAGGAAGGAAAGAAGGAAGGCATAGAAATTATACTGCCATTGTTTACTGGCCCTGCTTATGAATTTTGTGTCTAGCACTGGCATATAATATGGTTTCCACAGTATTTCTGTGGCAAGATGATCATGTGGAAATTTTGGTTTTACTTACCCTACTTACTCTAATCTGAATTCTAAATATTGAATGGGACTAGGTAAGTCTTTTATGAAAATGTTAATGATATAGAACATACCTTGGAAAGTAGAAAAAGTTGCATTTTACTAATGAAATACTCAAGTATTCTTCATTTTCTCTTCATCCAAGTAAAGAATTTGTGATAGTCCTTCAAAGATGAAGAACTTATCCTTAAAAGATGAAAGACTTAATAGTAATATGATTAATAATATGCTATGGCTGTGAAATAATTAACACTAAAGGAGATCCAGTTGGTCTAGTGGTTAAACACTAGGTTCGAAAGCTGGAGAACTTCACCAGAAGAGCCCTTCACTCCTCCACTCAAAACAGAATATCCTACGAAAGCAGACTATCAATCCTAGGTCTAGAAAGCTTAGAACTACATCGCCTAAAACACGATCTAAGTATTGCCCACAAGATCATATGCTGCAACTTTCTACCTGTCAATGACTACTTCAGCTTCAACCGCAACAACACAAGAGCACGCAACAGATTCAAACTTAATATTAACCGCTCGAAACTTGACTGTAAAAATATGACTTCAGCAACTGAGTTGTCAAAGCATGGAACTCATTACCTGACTCAGTAGTGTCAACCCCTAACCCCCAACATTTTTCCCTTAGACTATCCACGATTGACCTCTCCAGGTTCCTTAGAGGTCAGTAAAGGGTGTACATAAGTGCACTAGTGTGCCTTCCGTCCCCTGTCCAATTGTCTCTCCTTATCTCATTTATCTTTTCTTCCTTTCAAACATGTTCACCTATACTTTTATATCCTTTCTTCTATTATTTTCTTTATTTATATTATTACATATCTATTGTCTTCAATGTGTATTATGTATTGGACAATAAATAAATAAATAAATAAATAAATAAATAAATAAATAAATAAATAAATAAATAAATAAATAAATAAATAAATAAATAAAAAAGATGAGTTATAGTCCCACCTTAACCATGAAAACCAGTTGGGTGACCTTGACCAGTGACTCTCTCTCTCTCAGCCCAACTCATCTCACAGGATTGTTGTAGGGAAAATAGGAGGATGAAAATGTGTTTTTAGCTGCCTTCAGTTAGTTGTAAAAACAATAAAGGTTGAATATAAACAAACAAAAAACCAAACTAATAAATAAACAATACTTCTGCATACATCTGTACTGAACAGCATAAGTTTAAAGTAGGATACATAAGGAATCACATGTATGTGATTTCTATTTTCTTGTTACCCTTTTTTGGGACTTTGTTATATTAGGATTTTCAGAATGTTTTTCCATTGTGTGCTCTGAATTAAAAATAATCAGATTTGAATTATTTTCTTTCCTTCTGCAGTTAATCCTCAAAAGAGATTCAATTGATTCCAAGCATTGTATCACTTGACTAGATTTTTGTTGCTTAATATATTAATTCTCAAGCAATCCTGTAATTATTCAAAAATATATAATTTTTGTTTTTCCTAGGTGTATTCACCCCTTTTATCTTTGCCACTTTTTCATGGGTAAGTGGTTTGTTCAGAATATAACTAATTGCTTACATGGGATTTGAAGGAAGAGGAGGCAGGAAAATGGGTGCTAGCTTTCCTGGAACTCTGATTGAGATCACACTGGCAATATAAACATATTTAATATTCACACAAAACGAAGCATTCATTTATTTATTTATTTACTTACTTACTTACTTACTTACTTACTTACTTACTTACTTACTTACTTATATTTATTTATTTATATTTATTTATTTATTTATTATTTATTTATTTATTTATTTAATTGCATTTATTTATGTATTTATTTATTTATTTTGTCCAATACACAATGAGAGTTTTAGTGGGTATGTATACATATATATATATACATACACATAGTAAAATACATGATGAAGGTTATAGAGGAGATACTCATAGTAAAATATATCTATGAAAGAATAGAAAAGAAGATATAGTAATAGAAGATATCAATGAAAGAATAGAAGAAGAAATATAGGAATAGAAGAAAGGAATAGGAGATATAGGAGAGCAATAGGACGGGGGACGGAAGGCACTCTAGTGCACTTGTACTCGCCCCTTACTGGCCTCTTAGGAATATGGATAAGTCAACCGTAGATAATCTAAGGGTAAAGTGTTGGGGGTTTGGGGATGACACTATGGAGTCCGGTAATGAGTTCCACGCTTCGACAACTCGATTACTGAAGTCATATTTTTTACAGTCAAGTTTGGAGCGGTTAATATTAAGTTTAAATCTGTTGTGTGCTCTTGTGTTGTTGTGGTTGAAGCTGAAGTAGTCGCCGACAGGCAGGACGTTGCAGCATATGATCTTGTGGGCAATACTTAGATCATGTTTAAGGCGTCTTAGAAGACTCAAGATACACATCCCTCCTCTGAAAACTTGTTGACCACAATCCAATAATACAGGTGTACTATTGAGGTTCATTGGGCCATTTGTTTACTAATAGCTCCTCACACTGAAAATCCAAGATGATTTTGCTAACACTCCATTACTTTTTAGAAATATGTAGCATTCAGGAGTGGGTTCTAACTTACCTTGATGCTGGTTTGTTTCCCCCTGCACTGCATGTGTGCACATAGGTTCAGTTCCAAAAATTCATATTTTAAAAAATCCCAAAACAAGATGGTGGTGTATGCACAATGCCAGAAACTTGGCTTCTGCACATGTGCAGAAGAAAAAGTCAGCAAAAATTTCCAAAAAAATAAATAAATTAAAAAACCAAAAAACCAAAAGCATCAACAGACTGGCACCGACAGAACCAGCTCTATGATATCACCAGCGGTTTGCTACCAGTTCTGTAGAACCAGTGCAAATCTGAAGAAACCCATCTCTGATAGCATTAGAATATATTAGATCAATCATACCCTATTTTTATGAGCTGTAGTTGCAACTCAGTTAACCACCCTCTTCTTTAAAGTGTCCTAATTTTATAAAAAGCAGAAGCTAAAGTTGAAAGTGAATTCTCTAAGGACCCTCTGAAAATTAGTCTAATATACTGGTTCATATTTTGGATTAGCATCGAAGAGGCAGGAAACAATCACAAACACTGTCTTGAAGTCAGATATAATAAAACAAATAAAACTGTCTTCTTTTAATGAGCTTGTTATGAGTCTACGGAGAGGGGCGGCATACAAATCTAATAAATAAATAAATAATAAATAATAAATATAAGGTATGGCTGCTGATTTTTTTTTGTTAAAAGTTATCAAATTCAAAGTGCATTGAAATGGTGTGTGTGTGTGTAGTGCTGGTGCAACTGCTGCAAGAGGGTTGGTTAGCTGTGTTGTAACAGCCTGATTAATTGATGGGGTGTTGTACCCCCCCTCCAACGCCCACACAAAGCAAACTGACACATACCATAAACACATAGTTAGACTACAAACTCAGAGCCAAACCAAAACCTGGGATGTTACACTATAGGCATACATTAAAAAACAGCTGACTAGTCTGCAGTCATCAACAACTATTCAGGATGTCATTCCTAATCTGCAAACATCAACTAATCTGCAAACATCAACTACATCAACTACTCAAGGTATTACCTTATCAACTAATCAGGATGTTACAACACAGCCAACCAGTGTGTAACCTTGAAATTAGGAGATTTTTCCCCTTACTGTAAACAGTGTTATATAATATAATATATAATATAATGACAAAGAAGTTTTGTGACTCTTCTTTAAAAATTCTGGTTTGAGTCCAACAGTAAAAAGAAATGAGATCATTCTTGGGCCTGTGGAACTGAAGAAACATGTTAGTGACAGTTTCAAGTTCTCCAGGTTCAATCTGCAAAAGTGATATTATTATGTGTTTCCTCCAATATTGCAGAAAGTGAGATTTTGCAGAATGCCAAGGAAACAGTTCTGAAGCGCATTGTACAAGTAACTGTATAAATAATTAGCTGGCGTGAAGATGTAATGTCGTTACAGATTGACTAATTTGGTCTTTTTTTACTGGATATCCATGTCAATCACCCACCACCAGACTGTAGTTCTACATCTTGATAATACTACAATCAGGTAATTCTTACACTGGCATAGAAATTCAGAATTCTGGCTTTCCAGAAAGAAGAAAGTTATCAAGAAAAATCATGAATACTATAGAACACTACATACCAAGTCAACTAAACAAAGAACAGTTTTTCCACGAATGCCATCACTCTGCTAAACAAATAATTCCTTCAACACTGTTAAACTATTCATTAAGGTTGCATTACTATGTCTTCTCTTCATTCCTATCACCCATCTTCTCCCACGTACAACTCACGACTGTAACTTTGTTGCTTGTATCCTTATGATTTATATTTATATTTATATTTATTGTTTCCTAGTATGATTGAATTGCTTATTTGTACCCTATGACTATCATTACTGGATGTACCTTGTGATTCTTGAAATTGCAGCACCGGACTTACCCGGCAGCAGGCTTTGCTGGAGGGACCGGGAGACACCGGACCCTCATGGCAGCAGCCATCTTGAATCCCGAGCGAAGTCTCACGAGATGAGACTTCGCTCGGGAGTTCGGGCCTGTCTGGCCCGGCTTCTGATTGGTCCGGGCGGGGCCTGCTTGCCCTATATAAGGGCGAGCAGGCCCGGGGCTCTTCCTTTTCGCCCAGACAGCAAGCCACGAGCAGACACTTGTCAGTTCTGCTTGCGGCAGCCATTTTGGAGGAGCCTCGTGCGGCGGCCACCATTTTGTGCAGCCTGTGGTGGGCGAAAAGGCCTCCTTTTGCCTTCAGGCGAAGAGGATTTCTTGCGGACCCAGCAGCAGCTGTGCTCCGCCCTGGTTTGCCCCCCAGTTTCCTGGGTTCGGGGTGTGGGGGTGCTCTCCTCCGGGGCCTCCTGGGGTGTACAGGGTCCCTGGGGGGGGTGAGGCCTTGGGAATAAAGGCCCCTATAAAGCGGTGCAGCGAGGCCTTGCTGCAACCGCTGGGGAGGGGGGAGGTTTTCACCTCCAGGGGGTGCATTTGGAGGCCTGCAGCATAAGCAGGCCTTGCCTCGTGGGTGCAGCCTCCTTGGGGGTAGTTCTCTCCCACCCCCTTCTTTATTCTGTTTAACATAAAAATAGTTTGAGGCAGGCCCATGGCCCCTAAAAAGAGGCAAGCCCAGGCCCTTCCGGCCCAACCTGTGGTTCGGCCTAGGAGGGCGGCGAGGCCTTCTGCTCGGGCTCATGCCAGAGCGGAAGGGCCCCCGGGGGTGGTCCCGGCGGCAGGGGGGGTGGGATTCATGCCCACGGTCCCTCAAACCGAGGTTTCTCCTTCTCTCTCTTGGGCCAGGGTCCTGGAGAGGCTCGATGAGCTGGAGCGGTGGCGGTCTGGGGCAGGCCCGGAGGGGCTTCCCATGACTTCCTCCGCAGCATGGGGTAACGACCCCGAAGAGGAACCAGCCCAGGAGGGACAGATGGCCCACACCGCGCAGCTGGCCCATACCGTGCAGCTGGCCCACACCGGGCAGACGGCCCAGACCGGGCAGATGGCCCAGTCGGGGCAGTGGTCATCGTTCCAGGGCTCAGCAAGGATGGGCCCCCCGTGGATGGCTTCTACGCCTTATGGGGCAGGTGAGGTTGCACCACACGCAGGCACTTCACCGCTCCTCCCCGTGCAGGGTCCCGGGTTCATCCCGCCTGCATTGGGGAGTGGCAACAGCTTTCTGGGGGCCACTGCGGGCACATGTGGGCAGGTTTGGTCCCCGCCGGCCCCGCCAGTAGGGGTGCCAGGGGTATCTTTCCCACCTGGGGCAGGGGTGGGGGGTTGGATCCCTCCTCAGCCGGCCATTATGCCACCGCCCCCTTTCGTGTATCCACCGGGGCTTGGAGTGCTGGGGTCGGGGGCCACCACGGTGTGGGACCCGTTCGCCAGCATCAAGCCTGGGGCCATCCCTTGTGGGTTGCCCGCGACACCATTAGGTTATCACCTCCACCCGTCGGTGAAGGAAGCAATCTGGCGGGGGGAATATGTCGACCTTTTCTCCATTTTAAATCGGGAGGTCCCCAAGCAGGACAAGGAGGTGGTGCCTGGGGAGAAGGTTAAAAAAACGAAGGTCACAAAGTGTTTCAGCTCTTGGCTGTACGCTTTTTTGACCTTCGCGTCGGTAGTAATTCAGAGGCAGCCGGGTAGGGCCGCTGCCTTGCTGAAATACATCGACCTCATAGCGAGAGCCCACGTTGAGTACGGAGGTACGATCTGGAGGCACTACGATAAGGGGTTTAGGATGCGTATTGCCCATGACCCCTACTTACCCTGGGATATGGTAGTCCCGGACCTTTGGTTCCAGGCCACGCATATGTCCGGGAAGGAAGGATGTGATAGGACCGACAGCGGTCACTTTATGGAAGAGGAGCCCGTGACGCCCGCGCCGGCCAAGGCCGCGGCGGGTGGAGTCGGAAAAGGGGCCTCTCTGGTGTGCCACGAGTTCGCCGCAAAGGGGGCATGTTTTCATCCCTTTTGCAGGTTTCGTCACGCATGCGGGACTTGTGGGGGGAACCATTCCGCAGCCGTGTGTCCCCGCCCCAAGAAGGGGGCGGAAAAGAAGGGCGGTGGTCCCCCAAAGCCTTCCCCACCTGTTGGGGGTAAAGGGGCCCAGTCCAATCAATTTGCAAGTGCTTGAGGGTTGGTTGGGCGACTACCACCCTCGCCCGAGAGCGGCAGCTCTCTGGCTAGGATTCTCGGAGGGATTTCGGATCCCTTACATGGGTGTTAGGAGGGCCTTCATGTCTGACAACCTTAGGTCGGTTGTTGGTCATGAAGACATTGTTAGGGAGAAGATTCGGAAGGAGGTGGCCGAGGGCAGGGTCCTCGGGCCCTTCCCGGAGCCGCCCTTCCCGAATCTTCGTGTGTCTCCCTTGGGTGTGGTCCCCAAAAAGGCGAGTGGTGAATTTAGGTTGATTCACCATTTGTCTTTTCCAAAAGGGGAGTCAGTGAATGACTTCATTCCTGACGAGCTGTGTTCAGTCCGGTATGCATCCTTTGATGCGGCCGTGACTATGGTTAGGAAGTGTGCGACATTAAGTCGTCATTCCGGCTCCTCCCCATACACCCAGACGACTTTGAGCTGTTGGGCTTCCATTTTGAGGGTGGTTATTACGTGGACAGAGCTTTACCTATGGGTTGCTCTGTCTCGTGCTCTCTGTTCGAGAGTTTTAGCACCTTTTTGGAATGGGCGCTCAGGAGGCAAAGTGGTTTGGGTACGGTCGTTCACTACCTTGATGATTTCTTGTTGGCGGGGCCTGCGCATTCGGAGCAATGTTTTGCTCTGATGCGGGACTTCGAAGCCTTTTGTGCTCACTTGGGGGTGCCTTTAGCCTCTGAGAAGACCGAAGGCCCCGCCACCAGGATTACTTTTCTGGGTATTGAATTGGACTCAGAGGAGCAATCTTCCAGATTGCCCCTGGAGAAGTTGCTCAAAATCAGAAGGAAGCTTGATGAGGTGCTGGGCTGCCGGAAGGTTACCCTACGGCAGCTTCAGGAATTGGCAGGCATTCTTAATTTTGCCTGTCGGGTAGTTGTTCCTGGTAGGGCTTTTTCCAGGAGGTTGTATGACGCGATGAAGGGGCTCCGTTTGCCCCATCATCGTACCCGCCTCTGCGCTGGGGTCAGGGCTGACCTCGGCGTGTGGTGGGATTTCTTGGTCAGGTTTAATGGTTTGTCTTTCTGGAGGCACGAGCTTCTTTTGGAAGCTGAGTTGCAGCTCTGCTCTGATGCCGCGGGGACTTGTGGTTTTGGGGTAGTGTTAGGTGACCAGTGGTGCTGGTCGGCATGGCCTCCGGAATGGAGTGCCTCTTCGTTGGTTAAGGGCCTGACGTTTTTGGAGCTCTTCCCCTTAATAGTGGCCTTAGAGCTTTGGGGTGAGCAGTTTAGGGACAAGACTGTGCACTTTTGGTGTGACAACCTAGCGGTTGTCCATGTGGTAAATGCCCTGTCCTCTAAGAGCGACAGGGTCATGCGGCTTGTCCGCCATTTTGTGCACAGGTCCTTGTCCCTAAACGCATTGTTTTTGGCTAGGCATGTCCCCGGGTTGGATAACGGGGTCGCTGATGCCTTGTCCCGTGGTCAGTTGTCCAGGTTTCGGACCCTGGCCCCGTGGGCCCGAGAGTTGCCAGAAGCGTTCCCCGGCCACCTCTGGAGTCTGGGGGGGATCCAGAGTGGTGGAGAGACGAGGCATCCAGGGCAATCTCCTTGTCTGTAGCGCCCGGCACCCTCAGGGCATACCAGCGTGCAGGTAAGGAGTTTGGGGATTTCAGGCAGGGCAGGGGTTACCAGCTTTGTTGGCCTGTCCCTGTAGAGCACCTGGCCGAGTTTTGTGTCCAGCTTAGGCAGTGTGGCCTGTCAGTTAGGACAATCCGGTCCAGGTTAGCCGGCCTCGCCTTTCTGTCCAAGGCGGGGGGGTTTGTGGATTTTTCGGGTGACTTTCGCATCCGGAAGATGCTGGAGGGCTGGCTGAGGGAGCAAGCGGGGACCCCTGGTGACACTCGTTGGGCTCTGACGGTGGAGCAGCTGTCTTTAATTAACGGGGTTTTTGACAGTCTGTGTGCCTCATTGTACGAGGCCCGTCTTTTTAGGGCAGCGACTTGTGTCATGTTTTTTGGGGCCCTCAGGGTCAGCGAGGCCATGGCTTCGTCTCAGGCTGACACTTCGCTCCGAGCCTTCCAATTCGCTGATCTGGCCTTTAGACAAGGGGGGGTGTCCCTTGTAGTAAGGCAGTCTAAAACAGATCAGCTACACAGAGGGGTTACCATCCAGCTTAGTGCGGCCGCCGACCAGTCGGTGTGTCCGGTGGCCGCCCTACAGCTTTATTGTAGCTTGCGGGGGTCGGGGGAAGGGTACCTGTTTAGGCATTGGGACGGTACCCCTCTGACCCGTTACCAATTTTGGGTGCTGGTGTCCAGGGCAATGGCCCGGGTAGGCATGGATCCCGCCGGTTATGGAACGCATTCGTTCCGTATCGGCGCCGCCACTAGCGCGGCACTTTCTGGTTTCCCGGCCCAGCGGATTCGGGAGATCGGCCGCTGGCGGTCAGTGGCATATTTGGGTTATGTTAGGCCCACTGAGGATCCTAGGCAGGGCTTAGGCTAGGTAACCTCTCTGTGTGTGTCCTCTTGCAGGTCCCCAGGCTAACACGAAACCGACGGCGCTGCTGTGTGGCCACAGCATGATATTTTGGGCCGGCCGCTCAGCAGCCAGGAGCGCCATCGGGACCCAGCTGTCCCTGGGGCAGTGGGTCAAGGTTGCCTGGATGGGCCGGAGAGGTATGTGGTGGGAGGGTCTCCTACCGGCATTGCTGGGCGGTCAGCATTCTGTGGCTGTGCCCGGCAGTATGGTGGGGGCGGCTCCTCGGGGTCGTGCCCCGGTGGGTTTGGGTGGGCAGCATCCTGTGGCCGCACCCAGGTGGCTGGTATTGCACTTAGGAGGCAATGACCTGTGCATGCTGGGAGGCCTGGCGCTGATCATCCAGGCACGCGAAGACCTGCGAAGGCTTCGTGAGGTGTGGCCCACCACGCAAGTGGTGTGGTCAGAGATCCTACATAGGATCGTGTGGAGGGACGCCTCTTCCCTTAGGGCCATTCACCGGGCAAGACGTAGAGTGAATAGGGCCCTGGGCAAGACAGTTAGGGAACTAGGTGGGGTTGTATTGGCCCATCCCCTCATCACAATAGACCGGCCATGGCTTTACCGGGCCGACGGCATTCACCTGTCAGAACAGGGGAATGCCATTTTCTTACAGGACCTGCAGCGGTCTCTGCGTGAGCTGGCGCAGCTAGAGGGGGGAGTCGGGGGGCCAAGATAGAGATCTGACCCCCGCTCCGTGGCAGGTTAGGGGCGGAAAACTGGGGTGGTTTAGCAACCGCGCGTTCTCCCTTGGGCATCTTTGGGGATGATTGACAGGTTCTCCGCAAGATCATGGAGGGAGTGCCTGCCTGAGCAGCTGGGGGGAACCTGTCTTTAGGTCCTGCACCTTTAATTCCCGGATTCGGGGTAGCCGGTGGGACCCCCCTCATGCAAAGCATGGCAGGGTCGCAGGTGATGGACTGGCCCCTCACCTGGACTTGCATCGAGATACGCCCATGAGTTGCCCAGGAAGTTTTTGTCATAACGTCATTTCCGCCCCCGAAGTATTTGTTTGACCCTGCAGGTCCATTTCCGGGTCATAGTTGATTATGCTAATTTATGCAAATTTAATGAATAAATTACGCAAATTTATGTTAATAAAAATGACCCAGTTTAAATCCAGCTCTTGTGTCCGTGTCGTTACTCCGTCTCTCCAGCAAAATGTATTTTGTCTTTTTATGTACACTGAGAGCATATACACCAAAGACAAATTCTTTGTGTGTCCAATCACCCTCGGCTGATAAAAAATTATATTCTATTCTTTAAAGTACTTGAGGGCAACACAAGAAATAATGGGTGAGACCTTATCAGAAAGTGATCCAATCTAAAAATGAGAAGAAATTTCCTGGCACCATAAAACAATCAGTTGAACACCTTGCATTCAGAATTTGTGGAGAGGATTTTAAGAAGAGATTGGTCTGCTATTTGGCCAGAATGGTAGAGGTGTCTCCTGTCTGACAAAGGGTTGGACTAGAAGACATCCAAGGTCCCTTCCAACTTGATTATTCTGTATTCTATTCTGTATTTGAGACAGAGTTGTTTTCAGCATTAATGGCACCTTTGTGATAGAAGGATCACTCTTCAAACTAGTGCTTACCACATACTCTAACAGGTTCTATCTCTCTCTTTTTTTCTTAGCAGAGTAGAAATAGCAGGGTGAACATTATTTTTGCTTTTCACAGATAAGGTTGCTGATTTGATACATCGCAGAGCAATTTCATTTTTTAATATTTTTACTGTCACTTGAGGTAGAAGGTGGGATGAATTGTGAGTTTTTAAAATTATAAATAAAAATAGCTCATTTTCAAATTAATAATATTCTTTAGGTTATTTTTTGTTCTGAGAAAAAGAAAATATATAGTGAATTAGGGTAAAAAGAAGACAACTTTTATTTTAAAGCAACTTAGCAGACTTTTATATATATATATATATGTATGTATGTATGTATGTATGTGTGTGTATATATATATATGTGTGTGTGTGTGTGTGCGTGTCTATTTTTCTTGGGGTTTTTTAACAGAAGGGTGGGACAGCATAGTGGTAGAGAATTGTACAATGGAAAAATAAAGCATCCTGCAGTCTGAAATGATAGCATTTTTGATAGCAGCATTGAAACAGATGTAAAAAACAAACAGATGTGAAATACCAAATAGGTAAAGCATCTGCTAACTACCAAAAATACACTCAATATGGACCACATTCACAACAACCATCTATGCTAGTGAGCCCCGGGAATCTACAACAAGACTTATTCATAAGATCAATGTTTTCCAACAACATTGTCTCAGAAAGATTCTTTGTATCTCTCATTGGCTCCATGTCAAGGAAATAGTTCCCGAAGACTCCCTGAGATATTGACAGAACTAAGAATGCACTTTGCTGAACAATGTTCTTTGCATGAGTGAGCAATGTCAAGTAAAATGACAATCAATTCGATACCACTAGATGATTGGAGGAAAAGAGGAAGGCCAAAGAAAACCCAGAACCAAACATATCAGGAAGATATGAAAAACATCCATCCTAAATGGAAGGCTGCAGAGACTCTAACTCAGACTGAAAAATGCATGGCTGGTCACTTTAACGGTCAGCAAGCAATTGCCCCGGGGCCAGGAGGAACACGGGCCATTAAGCCACCTAATTAGGCGGCCATGATCTCGCAGGTGACCACAAGATCACTGTTGCTGGGCTTCACGCATTCTGCACCGCCCGTTGGTGCCGAGGTCATGCCTGGGAGAGCCCTATAAAGAGGGCTGTGCCACAGGCATTTTTCCTTCACCCCTGGCTTTTTTAAGAAGCGGACACTCGCCCGCCCTCACTATCTTGCAGTGTGCCTTGAAGGGGTCGCCCACGGGGGCTGAATAGGATTTTTTTTGCGGTCTCTGCATTTTAACTGTGACCGTTTTTTCACCTACTCCACACTGGAGAGTGAGGATGGCCTGGTTAGGGGGTGTAGTGCATTCAGTCACCATTTGCTAATTGGCTTCCCTTTGGTCACTGGGATTGGCAGGTTAGGGGCGGAAATTGGGTGGTGGTAGCAACTGCGTATTCTCCTTTGGGCATCTTTAAAGATGATGGGCAGCCTCTTGCCAGGAGTCCATGGTGTCAGCACCGGCCTGAGCGATTGGAGAGGGGCTGCCCTTGGGACTCACCTATCCCAATAACCAGAAGGGGATGGGATGGTGAGCCCTCCCACACACCTGGCCGTGGCCAGGATCCAGGTGAAGGCGTGGTACCTTCACCTTGTTCAGCAAGGAGCTAGGAAGTTTATTTGTGAACTATTTCCACCCCCAAATTTTTAATGGCCTCTGAAGGTCCTGGTTATTTGATGATAATCATTTAAAGTTCATTTAACTTTAATAAAGTGACCCATTTTAAAGCCAGCTCTTGGTGTCCGTGTTCTTATTCTGCCTCCGGTGCAATTGTGGTTAGCACAGGACAACTACGACGAGGAGTCTGAAATGAATACCTTGCAGACTATTGTCAAATTGTTTCAAATTGGACACTCAATGTAGACATACATAAATGCATTTCATCTCATTCTGTTCTTCCTTTCAGTAATCCACTATAGATCACTGGTTACTTTTTGCCATTAGCATCGCGAGAAAACCTCAGTTTGATCTCCACAATCTGCAAAACAGTTATGCTGATCCATATGACACACTTAATGATGGTATGATAATACAGAAAATTCTAAAAAATCAGAACCAACTTTGGCTGGATTTATATCCAAAAATGTTATATACACAGAACATAATAGGGGTTTACTAAAGAGACCAGTTCTTAATTCTCAAATCAAGCCTAGGCATAAGCAAATCACTTCCAATCTAATTTGATCCCTATCTGAAAAATTATAATTACTCAGAAACTACCTGCCTCCCAATGTAAACATATGGAAAAATCCCTTCAAACCTAGATGCTTTATAATAATCATGAATAGTACAGAATCCTTAATACAGCCAAATGAAATAATTTTGCAAATGTTACAAACCTTATAGGGACTGAGAGGGTTTCCTTTGCTATATTTCCATTTAATTTACTTCTGCTTTTTTTGAACAGTACAGCTTGCTTGTTTTACTCCAAAGGGGTCTGTTTCATATTTAAAACTTTAAAGCTTAGAATCAAAATACACTGCCAGGCTAATGGAAAGCATGAACATAGTTGCTTATAAAGACCATGGTTATTTTACAGATGGCCTGTATGGTGCACAGTCCACTTTATGGATGGCTAGGGAACAGCATTTCTATGTGGGAACTGCACTGCCAAAAGTACTATTTGAACAGAAAGCTGCATGCTGCTGAAACTGACCTTTTTATGGTGATTTTGCAATGGACCATACGTTTTTTATTTGGAGATGAGGCATCCGTTCCTTATTAGTCAGAGACACACATCAGCGGTCATAAACAAACACAGATGACTCAACACAAATTAAGTGGGAAATCGGAAACGGAGACATTTACCACATCAAGCTAATTCCCCAAGGATGATATACAAGTAGGCGTGTCTCTTCCTCGTGACAGGTATATTCCCAGTATATATTATAGCTTAGATGCCACATGAGAGATTCAGCATGGAAACTCGTGAGAATTTTGGAGGTTAAGTTCCAGACCTGCAAATTATTAAAGACTGTAGCATTGTCAACAATTGCAGGAACAAGCTTTGATGGTACAGAATTACAAAGTTATGAGCAAAAATCTAAGGCTGGGGGAAAATTTAAATCCCACCACAAGTCTATCACTTTTTCCCTTTGAAATTGTCCAGGAATAATTAATAGTTTATGGAATAATGTCTTATTATTGGAGACAACATTTCTGAGAGGAGTCTATAAAGTGATGGTAAGAATTGTGGAACAGAAATAAATAAGCAGAAAATTTTTAAAATCATAAAACTACCACCAGAAGAAAAATAATTTGTTAGGAAAGCACCCTAAAAATCACAGAGAAACAGAAGCCTATTTCATAGTAACTGTTCTGCTGGCGTGTCTCAACCACCTGTAATTACAGGGTAATTAGTCCAGAAAGACACACACCACACGATAGAAGGAAAACCCCAAAAGTCTTTATCAACAGAAAAACAGAAACAGCTCCCTTTTTAAATGTCAAAGGGATTTTCTGGTACACACAAGGCACAGGTTAAATGCAATCCAAATGCTCACCCAATAACTGGAAAATTGAGTCCAATTGAGTCCAGAAAGTCCACACACAATCTTGAATAGCAAAAACCACGATCATGACGAAACTATGAATCAGATAAACTGCCATGAGGTAGCTGCTCTTTTATCTGTAGCACTAATTACAGCAGCCCCACCCAACCACGGGTGGTCTCATTTATCTCCTGTAACAATCCTTCAGTTGTTGTCTCCTATGCATCACTCTACGCATGCGTGGATGTGTCATACATTCTTGTTCAGAATCCAGGGATGATAAGGATGAATGATCTCCTCCTGGGCTGTCTGCCAAACTCCCCTCTTCCAAGTCATCCCCACCTTCTTCTTCTTCCGAGGAAACTTCACTCCCTGACTCTGTCGGCAATAAAAAAGGCCTTTGGCATGTTGATGTTTCCCCTGCATCCACCTCCACATTCCTTGGGGCAGGAGCTGGGCCAGAGACAACCACAACAGTAACATAATACTCATGGGAAATTAGAAGACAGGCTTTAGCACAGAATTAGTCTCTATTGACATACCAAGTGGGAAACATTTTGTTATCTTTTTTTTCCTGAGTTTTGATCAAATGATACTTCACTTCACAATTTGTTATGCCCATAAATTTGTTTGCTTCCTAAGAGGTTACAAAAAAATAATATTCTGAACATTTATTTTCAATGGCTAGAGCCCTGATAAGATATCCAAAGAATGCAAATAAGGTATAAATTAGAGGGTAAAGAAGTATAGCACATGTATATACATATTGCACCATGTCCTTTTCTATCCTTTTAAAATCCCTTTGTATGTATGACATGCCAAAAGGAACTGAATTGGCAATCTGCAGACCAGACCTGTTATCAAGGGAACTGTGTTGTCTTCCAAATTCCAAGATCAAGGCTGTGATAGAAAGGCTGACCAGAAAAATGAAATCTACTGAAATCTCTTTTTTCTGTTTCATGTTAGAACAAATGACATTTCCAGAAGCGTCTGGAAAGAATATCAAGGGAAAATGAGGATATAAGCAGAAGGTAAGAGTAAGAACTTTCATCAGTATTTTCTGTCAAATACTGGATTTAATCACTGAATCCAATATTACATGATCTGATGAAAAACAACGACAGAGAAGTTCTTTTGGGAAATGGATGCTGCATATACATTGTATTATACTAAAATAATTCTTTGTGTCACAAATAACATTGAAGACTTAACCAGGTCTGAGTAAATACAGCCACATATACTTAACTTTGAGTTTAGTGGAACACTCAGCATTAATACCACACATTCATTCTTTTTTTGAAGTCTCCACATAAGAAAATGAAATTCTTTCTTGCTATTCTTTTAAAAGAGAAGGATTTAGGGGTAGTGATTTCTGACAGTCTCAAAATGGGTGAGCAGTGTGATCCTGCAGTAGGAAAAGCAAGTAGGATGCTTGGTTGCATAGCTAGAGGTATAACAAGCAGGAAGAGGGAGATTGTGATCCCCTTATATAGAGCGCTGGTGAGACCACATTTGGAATACTGTGTTCAGTTCTGGAGACCTCACCTACAAAAAGATATTGACAAAATTGAACGGGTCCAAAGACGGGCTACAAGAATGGTGGAAGGTCTTAAGCATAATGAACTCAATCTATATAGTCTGGGGGACAGAAGGAAAAGGGGGGACATGATCGAAACATTTAAATATGTTAAAGGGTTAAATAAGGTTCAGGAGGGAAGTGTTTTTAATAGGAAAGTGAACACAAGAACAAGGGGACACAATCTGAAGTTAGTTGGGGGAAAGATCAAAAGCAACGTGAGGAAATATTATTTTACTGAAAGAGTAGTAGATCCTTGGAACAAACTTCCAGCAGACGTGATTGGTAAATCCACAGTAACTGAATTTAAACATGCCTGGGATAAACATATATCCATCCTAAGATAAAATACAGGAAATAGTATAAGGGCAGAGTAGATGGACCATGAGGTCTTTTTCTGCCGTCAGTCTTCTATGTTTCTAAAAAACATGTATATTAACATACGTACATAAAAGCATACATTCTAACATATAAAGGCATTTGTTGAATATTAAAATGAATTCATTTATTTAAATAATCAAAATTCAGATCAAAAGCTAACAATTGAAATTTAGCTAATGGGAGTTTAAATGTAATCCGTACATTAACAACAGAGATACACTTTGGCTTTGCAACTGATAAAAACATAACTTTTCAAATGCTTCTCTTCAGAATTCTGAATTCAGAATTCAGATGACCCAGAACCTCACCTATTCTACAGTCATGTTTACTGGTAGGACTACACATTATTTTTATAGTCTGTCATACACAACCTCTCCTCATCTCTCTTCAAGAAACAATGTTCTGCTCTTCATCACGCATATCTTCAGCCCCAGATCTTTTCAGCCAAATGCTTGTCATACATTTCTTGACATCTTTTTGTATACTTCTTGACATTTGCTTGCAACTCTTGCAGCCTTTTCCATTTCAATATTCACTTTTTTTTATGCTGTTTCCAACTCCTCAGATTTGCAGATTTCCTCACCTTTCTTTCAAATCTTACCATTTCGATTCTTCTAATACAGTTAGTTTTGGAAACACCAACAATTTTTTCGTGTATGTATTATTACTGTTCCATGAAAAAAATGTCAATAGAAAAAATAAGGATGGGGAGACCCTATTGGGAATTGGACATTTGATAGACATTTCTGTAATGCAGTAGTTTTGCTACCAATATGGGTATGTTTTACTTAAAAATCAGCGAACAATGACTTTAAAAGATTTCTTACTCTGGAACAAATTCAAATGATTTTGCTCACATCTGGTTTATATCAGCAATTAACTTCTTTCTTTAATGGTTCAATTCAATTGATCAGGAATATTGGCAAAAGTATATTATTAAATGCATGCAGTTGTGTTAGAGTAGGCATGTCACGTGCGTGAAACTAGTAATACATTTTGTTTTGAATTTGAAAAAATAATGTGTAAAATACATTTTAGAGGAAAAAACTGAACTATTGCAACATGCTTTACATTGAGTTGCCTTTGAAGATAATTTGAAAACTGGTTCAGATTGCAGTGGTTTGTGCAATTTTGGGCATACAATGATATGCCCGTGTAACATTCCTGGTATGTGACTGCAACAATATAGTTTAATCCAGATAGACATGTATCTGAATCTATCTCAAGTTTAGATAGAAAACTAATTTTTTAACACCCATCCAAAGAGAGTAGGGTTAGGCCTGTTTAAACATTCATAGAGGTGCTATTCCATAGGGCAGATAGAAAAGGCATACTTCTAAGACATATCTTAACACAGGAATCTACAACCTTGGAAACTTTAAGACTTGTGGACTTTAACTCCCAGAATTCCTCAGCCAGCAAAGTTGAAAAGGCACTACACAACCTAAAGCCATCTCTATCTATTGGCCCTTATGTATTATTAATTGGATTGTTACATGCTGTTTTTTAATCATTGTTGATAGCCGCCCCAAGTCTGTGGAGAGGGGCGGCATACAAATCCAATTAATAATAATAATAATAATAATAATAATAATAATAATAATAATAATGTGTCTACTTCTTAAAATAACTCTCAATTACCATAGTAGAACCTGTTAGCATAATATATGAAATATCTTTCAAAACCAGCTCCTTGCCTAGCTTATTGTCATTAACCATGGTCATCCCTATCTTAAAAAAGGGTGATCCCAGTTTAGTTGAAAATTACAGACCAAACTCATTATGTTGCATTACATGCAAAGTCATGGAATTAGTCATAAATTAATCCTATACCCTCCAATTAGAGACCAGCAACCAACTCTCTAATAAGCAGATTAGCTTCAGAAAAAAATTGTCCTGCAATCTGCAACTCTTACACTGCAGAAACGTATGTACTTCACAACTCAACCAGAGTAAAGCAATAGGTGGAATTTATATAGACTTCTGTAAAGCCTTTGATTCAGTAGTGCATGACAAACTACTTCTAAAACTAAAATCTTATGGCATTTTTGGATGCCAACATAAGTGGATAGCTGCATTCCTATGAAACTGGCAACAAGTAGTCAAAATAGGAAACGCCTATCAAGCCCTACACTTGTTAACAATGGTGTCACCCAAGGAAGCAGTTTAGGACCCACACTCTTTATAGTTTACATAAACGACCTTCAAGGTCAGATTATAAGCAGTTGTGTTCTATTTGCTGATGATGTAAAACTATTCAACACCACTGACAATGCTGCTACCCTACAAAAAGATCTTGACTATTTGTCAAATGGTCAAAAAATTGGCAACTCCAAATCTCAACCAAGAAATGCTCTGTCTTACACATTGGCAAAAAAAATCAAAACACAAAATACAAGCTGAGTGGATATGACCTTGTAGATGACCCTCACTCTGTCAAGGAACCTTGGAGTACTCATTGCTAATGATCTAAGAGCTCACTGTAACAGCATCCATTAAAGCATTAAAATCTTGAGTAGTTTCTTCTCCAGTAATATTGAACTGCAAAATAGGACATACAAACTTTTTGCTAAACCAATTCTTGAATACAGCTCTGGAACCCACACCGCATATCTGACAATAAAACGATTGAACAAGTCCAGAGATATTTCATGAGAAGAGTCCTCCACTCCTCTGCTCCTAATGGAATACCTTATGCCACTTGAAATTTTGGGCTTGGACAACTTAGAACTTAGTTGTCTTTAGACCGAGCTAAGCATAATACATAAAATTATCTGCTACAATGATTACTTCAGCTCCAACCACAATGTATTAGGACATAATAGATACAAACTTATAGTAAACCGTAACCAAATCTGATTTCAGAAAATACAATTTCAGTAAAAGAGTAGTTAATGCTTGGAACTCACTTCCTGACTCTGTGGTTTCTTCCCCAAACCCCCAAAACTTTACCCCTAGACTGTCTACTGTCCATTCCTAAGAGATCTTTAAAGGGCATGCATAAGCGCACCAGCATTCCTACCATCTTTGTCCTAATGTTCCCTTTTATTTGTATCCATTTCATGTATTCATAGTTATGTTTAGACTTATATCTGTTATCCAATACATGCTTGACTAAACAAACAAACAAACAAATCCAATCCCCTTTCTTAACGGTTGGGATGCAAAGGTCTGTTGGTTCTTATGGGATGGGTAGACACAATGGGGGGGGGAATTCTTTTATATAACCAGATATTATATAATTGATTCAAAAATATACCATGATTTACTCTTCAAAAGACTCTGAAAGATTGTCACACCCCTGATGTTTGATTCTGCCAGAGATCATAGTTTGCCTTAGTATGAAACTGACTGAAAAGGATTAGATGACGTACAGTTGGTGGCATTTGATATGATTAGCCTAGATAAAGAATAAGATTATATGAAAATATGATAACTGGCACAAATGAAATATACAACATAGAATCAAAGAGTTGGAAGTGATCTTGGAGGTCTGCTAGCCCAACCCCTTCTCAAGGTGGGAGCTTTATACCATTCCAGTCCAATAGTTGTGCAGTCTATTTTTGAAAACCTCCAGTGATGGAGTATCCATAGCTTTGGGAGGCAAGCTAATCCTTTGATTAATTGTTCTCAATGTTCTCAATGTCAGAAAATGTCTCCATATTTGGTTGGTTATCTTACACCTATTATTTCTTGCCCTGCCTTCTAGTGTTTTGGAAAAATCTATGATAGCCTTTCAAGAACTGGAAGACAGTTATCATGCCACATCCACCACCATGAAGAACTGTCAAATAGAAGTTGATCCAGTTCAGCTTTTTTCCCAGAAGTCAAGATAAGGAAATCCATAGCTTATGTACAAAGGAGGAAACTTCATCAGGAAAACAGTAATAATTTTATTTGTTTACAACATTGGAACAGACATGCTCCAGATGAATGGACAAACCTATTTAAAAATGCTAGTTGGCTAACTGTTGGAAATGCTTTTCTACTTGTACTGGGCAGTAGTAGACTAGATGATCGCCAAGAAAACTTTGAATGCCCCACCCCCCCAAGTTTCTTTTTTTTAATTATCTTTAACAAACATACAGTATCTATCTACCTGGGTATCATACATTCTAATACAGATAAAAAATAATAAAAATAATCATAATTATCACATTCAGCCAACTAGTGGATTTCTAATAATAATAATAATACAGATTTATATTAGGATGCAATCTGTCATTATACAGTAATACCTCGTCTTACGAACCTAATTGGTTCCCAGAGGAGGTTCGTAAGGTGAAAAGTCCTAAGACGAAACATTGTTTCCCATAGGAAACAATGTAAAATGAATTAAAGCATGCAAGAAAAAAACCCGCAAAAAACGCCGCCGCCCAGCTGTCACCTTTTGAAACAGCCGGGTGCTTCTCAGCATTCTCCCAATGCCGAACCCGGAAGTTTGGCAAAAGTTCAGGTTTGGGTGGCCGCCGAGAAGCCCCACTGCCCGGCTGTCACCTTTTGAAACAGCCGGAGGGCTTCTCAGCGTCCTCCTGAACCCGAATGCCAAACCCGAAACGTGGCCGGCCAGGAAGGACGTCTTTGTGACATCAAAGCTCCGCCCATGGAATTCCCTATTGGGATTCCCCACCTCCTTTCCAGCCTCCCGACCAGCCCGAAAGCTCTGTGGCTCTTTTGAAAAGCTAACAGCCGGGCGGCAGGGCTTCTCAGCGTCCTCCTGAACCCGAACGCTGACCCCAAACTTTTGCTGAACTTCTGGGTTCGGCATTCAGGAGAATGCCGAGAAGCCCCCCGGCTGTTTCAAAAGGCGATAGCCAGGTGGTGGAGCTTCTCGGCGGCCACCCGAACCCAAACTTTTGCCGAACTTCCAGGTTTGGTGTTCGGGTGGCGGGTTCGTAAGACGGAAAAAGTTCGGAAGAAGAGGCAAAAAATTTCTGAACCCCGGGTTCATATCTCGGATTGTTCGTATGCAGTGTTCCCTCTAATTTTTTTTTGGGGGGGACGGAAAAGTATAGTGTCTGAGCGGCAGTCCCTTCGGGACTGGGCGGCACAGAAATAATAAATAAATAAATAAATAAATAAATAAACAAACAAACAAACAAACAAACAAACAAACAAACAAACAAACAAATAAAATAACCCACCCTGTTTTGCCTCAGAGAATTTCAAAATAAAATACTGTACTGTGTGTCTATAACAGTGAGCTCATAATAGGGCAACTCTATCAATATCAAAATGCCACTTAAACAGTTGAGCTAGTTTCAAACTAGATTTTGATTTTCTTTCTCTCTTCCTTACTCCCATTCTTTTTCTTTCTCTTTTCCTTCCTCTCTTTTTTCTATTTGTTTCTCTCTCTTCCTCTCTCTCTCTCCTTCCCTCTCACTCTTTCCCTCTCGGCTTCTGGGCAGGTTTGGAAAACTCTGAGTTGATGATGATTTTTAAGTGAGCGATTACTCACTGCTCAGCTTAGAGGGAACTATGTTCGTATGGCGAGGGGTTCGTATCACAAGGTACCACTGTACAATTATATTTTATTGTTTCTCTTGTTATTGCTTTTATTTTATTATATAAAAGTGTATACACTTATATTTCTCCTTTCTCTTATTTCTATCTCATTCTAACTTTAGTCATGTCATCCTTTATTAAAATACTTTTTTTTTCTATTCTACCTAACTTCTAATCATGTCACCTACCTAAAAAGACAAGTAAGCGAGAGCAAAAGAAAAGCAATAAACTTGGAATTCTTTTAGGACTCTATGAAAAAGAAATCTTAAATACGGTAAGAATATTGAAAGTCTGCCAGTGCACACACAGTACATTGTGGATAAATAATAAAATATAATATTAATCCCAGGTTCAAATCCCAGTAAAAAGGGTGTGGCTACCTGATGAAGGCAAATAATCCCAGAATAGATCCAATAGTAGTATCCCTTCCTTTTCATTATCAGCAAAATATGTTGCATATTAAAATATGTATATATTTTACTTGTGTACTGGCTGTACAACATGTTTAATGTCTGTAGCTGATGACTGGAAGAATTATGTTATAGATATCTATGTAAAGTAGAAGTAGCTGCAATGAATATAAGAACTACAGGAGAATTAATTTATTAAGTGTGCTGTGAAGGTGTTTCAAAGAATTATGACTGAAGTGGCATTAGGTGATAGTAAGCAAAATTTGAGAAGTGCTGCGTGACTGTCAGACAAAGTGCACAGACCAGATGTTTTCTGTTCAGCAGATCATTGCGAAATGAATGAATGTGAGAAAGTTTATTGTACATTTTTATTTAGACAAAATTTATGATGAAGCAAATAGGTGTGAATGAATAGGTGTGAATGATTAATATTTAAGGTTGATTGCTGAATACACGAAGAGCAGTATGTGATAAGAATAAGATGAATGTTTAGTGAATTGTGCAAAACTGAACAGACGTTAAGACTAGGTTGTGTGATGCCCCTTAACTCTTTAATGTATGGATACATTTATGGATACATTTAGAAGGATAGAAGGCCCTAGCATTTCTTTCAATGCAAAAGAATACGGACCTGCTGCAATAACTTGATGGTTGTCTCATATTTCACTAAATGCATCTATCACTGTCGAAATATTTTTCTCTGTTAAATAGCAAGGGGGTTTTTTTCCGTTAGAAATTTACTTCTGTACACAACAGTACAGATGGGTGGCTGGTGCTACTTAAAAGGTGTATAAGATAGCTGGCATCAAAATACACATATTGTTCTTGCTCCTGATGAACTGGACCTTGTCATGAATTTGAATATGTTTTGTGATGTTGGGTTGTTTATTGTTTGTTTGTTCATTCTGCTCCGTCTACTAGTTGCAGATTCAGATTCAGAGAGGCAACCAATCTTTCTCCCTTGAGTTGAGGGAACCATAGCATGATTAATTTTTATCTCAATATACACCCTTATGAAAATCAGCATAATGATGGAATATCCAAATATAACTTTAAAAAAGCCAACTCTGGCCACTCCTGTGTTCACTGTACTGCAGAAGATGATTATAACATTTTGCTACTTGTAGTCAAAAGAATCATTAAATTATACGTACCACTAATAACCCCCATAACTAAGAAAAACAAATTGCCTATAACGATAAGAAAGCTTCAATCCAAAAAAAATTTCTGGTAAAAAACCCAAAACTGGCTACATAGCTTACTTTAAAACATATGGCACTAGATAAGGACTGAATGCAATTATCACATCAAACAAGAGGGAAACCTCCTATGCACTAATTCCACTCATGCCTTCTTTAATTTTATAAACAACCAATATAAAGACTCAAAATCCATCCTACCCCTAAAAGGACCTAACGGTAATGTCTGTAATGATGAAACCACTAAACCCAACCATTTAAACACATTGTTCAGCTCAATCTTTGTAAACAACAATGGCTCATGTCCAATATTTCCTTGTGGTACCACAAAGAATTACAATGATTTAACACAAATCAATTTTATTGAAGATAACATTGAAAAAGCATTATGCAGCCAAAACTATCTCTATCTATTGGACCTGATGGACTATGTTCCTACTTCAGGGGTGGGTTACACTTACCTTTGCCACCAGTTCACATTGCAACATTTTCTAATATATCACATAAAAATTTCAGAACCCCTCCCAAAAAAGATGGCAGTGCCCAAGGACCGGCACTAACCAAACTGGCTTGGTGACATCATCATGACATTACCAGCAGGTCACTACTGGTTCGGGTGGTCTGGTCTGAACCAGGAGGAACCCACCCCTGACCTACTTCTTAAAAAAGCTTTCCTCTGCCTTAGCAAAATCTCTAAGCATAATCTTTGAAATATATTTCAAGACTGGCTCCTTGCCCAATGTAGGGTCACTAACCCTATCTTCAAAAAAGGAGACCCCAGTTTAGTCAAAAATTATAGACCAATCTCTTTATGTTGCATTGCCTGCAAAGTTATGGAATCAATCATGAACCAATCTATTATCCTTCACTTAGAAACAAACAACCTGCTGTCTAACAAACAATTTGGTTTCAGAAAAAAAAATATCCTGTAATCTGCAACTCCTATACTGCAAAAACATATGGACTACACAACTTGATCAAGGCAAAACAATATGTGCAATTTACATAGACTTCTGTAAAGCCTTTGATTCAGTGGTGCATGGCAATCTTATGGTATTTCTAGTCAAAATAGTGAAATCTATATCAAATCCTGTACCTGTTAACAGCAGTGTCCCCAAGGCAGTGTTTTAGGGCCAATATTTTTCATACTTTACATAAGAATCAACTCCCCCCAGAGATTCACACAACCCCCACCCTCCTGGCCTTTGGAAATGCTTTAAAAACTTGTCTTTGCTGGGGCCGTTGAGCGATAACACTTTGCTCTGGCCAGTAATATGAATGATAGATGGATGAATGTTTTTTAATACTGATGTTTTAAATTTTGTATATGGTTTTATTGTTGTATGCCACCCTGAGTCTGTCAGGAGAGGGGTGGCTTATAAATCTAAACAAACAAACAAACAAATAAACAAGCAAACAAACAAATATTTGTGATCATATTATAAGCAACTGTGTTCTCTTAACCGATAATGTAAAATTATTCAACACTTTTGACAATGCTGCTACCCTTCAAAAATACCTTGACTATGTGTCAGAATGGTCAAATAAATGGCAACTTCAAATCTCAATCAACAAAACCTTAAAATACAAACTGGATGGTCATGATCTTGTAGACGACCCTCACTCTGTTAAGCTGCTTGGTGTACTCATCTCTAATTATCTAAATGCCAGAGCCCACTGTAACAACATTGCCAAAAATACCATTGAGTTGTTAACCCAATCTTGTGCAGCCTGATTACTAATGGACCACAGACCAGTAGTGGTCTGCAGACCAAATGTTGGGTACCTGTGTTCTACATTATTACTAATAGCAGTACTGGAAATGTGGGAAATAGGAAGAGTTAGAATAGAACAGAATAGAATAACAGAGTTGGAAGGGATCTTGGATGTCTTCTAGTCTAACCCCTTGCTTAGGCAGGAAACCCTATACCACTTCAGACAAATGGTTATCCAACTTCTTAAAAACTATATTTAGTATTTAAAATAAATATTTTTCCTTAAAAGTCATCTTTCCATATTGTATATTAATAATAGTGTAATACTGAAAGTAGAAAGCAGGGAAGGCTATTTTGGAGAAGCATTTATTTTGTGATAACCTACTGGGCTTAAGTCAATGCTACCTGTCTCTTATCCAATTGTTTGATCAAAGAAAAGTCCATATGACCTTGTGACATGTTTCTGGCTAAATGGTTGAATTACTTTTGGTCAGACCAGGCAGATCTATGATGGATTGGACAATTTGTTGCTTGGTAAACAGACTAGTCCTAGATGAACAAATCTGAAAGAGCTTGCTAAATTTGTGCTAAATCCAAGCCCTGTTCAATCCAATCCAAAACCAGATGATTTTCGAACTCCTTTTGGATTTATTATGTCTGAAATTATTCTTAGTTTGCCCCAGTTTTGTGTGGTATTGTGGATATCTCCTTTGTCTGATAGCTTGATACTGATATCTTTTTTCCTTGTTTTTTTTGCTGCCATATGTCCTTATCCTCTTGGCAGTTCTTCGATTTGACCATCAGCTTAACTCCTTGTGGCTGGTTTATGACACAGTAACTCAGTTCTAATTGTACTAGATTTGTTGTTGTTTTGGAAAGAAGTCTTTTAAAATGTATTTCATGAGAATTCTCCTTCTCTCTCTCTCTCTCTCTCTCTGTAAACAGTGAGCTAAAGTACTTGACATAATGAGGTGAAATAAGTTACTTCCAACAGTTGTTAGGATATCATTAATAATAATGCATGCAATAAATAACATGAGAATTAGTTCCTACGAGATGTATGACTCTAAATTGCAGCAACAAATCACAGTCTGTGTAAAGAATGATCATTACTCGAGTGTGTACAAAAGCTCTTTTAACAACTATATCGTGTATAGTGAAGTTCACTCTAATTAGCCTTGCAGATTCCCCAGAGAACATCTATGGAACATTCTGACATTGTGATGCTTGAGCTGGAGAAAAGAAAGAGGGGAGAGTTTCTAATCCTGGAAAACATTGGGGCTACAAGCTGTGAGTCCAATTACGCTCTCATATCAATGAGTATACGGAGCATATAGGCCTTTTTTAAGCATGCAAGAAAATTAAACAAGTAATGATTTTGTTCTATGTTTATAACCACCATAAGATGCACTGTACATTTGAACAGAATAATCAAGTTACTGAGCATAATTTGAAAAAATGTGATGTTCTAATACAAGGTTTCAGTCAAAATTATTTAAATAGACTTTGCCAGCCTTCCTTAACTTCTGATATGTCATAGGACTACAATTCTAGAATTCCAAACCAGTGTTGGCACGAGGCAGATTTAAGTTGATCACTATTAATCTCAGCTGAAGCACAGGTTTATACCTTACTGCCATTTAGACATATAGTATATCCTATGGATGCAGTATATTAACTTAAATTATTTTACCAATTTTTGCAGCACACCTCAATTTGACAATTTGGGATGGCATATAGCAAAGTTACAAAAGAATCTGCTCAGGATGTACTGTACATTATAAAATAAATTCAGCAGAATCAAGTTGTTTTGCTGTTAGAAGAGAATGGGCTAAATCACTCTCTCAGCATGAGGGGAGGGGATAACAAAATAGGCCTGTCACAGGCTTTATTTATTTATTTAAGTATTTATATAATCAATCAATCAATCAATCAATCAATTAATTAATTAAATTGCCACCCATCCTGTTTCAAAGTGATTCTAGACAGCTCACAGCATTAAAATCGTGAAAGATAAATATTTCTGAAACAATAAAATGGAAATTACAAAGAAAATAGAACTATAGCTAAAAGCTAAAAGACAAGAGGCAAGATTCATATGTCGGGGGGGGGGGGGAATTCTCTCTTAATTAATCAACCAACTCCAGTATGATGTTCCTCCGTTGGAACCTCAAACGATCTGGCAGAGCCAATTCTTCATGCCCTTACAGAAGGTCAGAAGGGTGGAAACCAACCTCCTCTCAGGGGATAATATGTTCCAAAGGGAGAGAAGGCCCTTCTCCTGGATTCTACCAGCCAGGATTACCTGACATATTTCATCTGCTGGTTAGTGTGGGGCAGTCCAATCCACATTGGGTGAAAGGTTCCTAATGTGGGAGAAGACTGTCAGCAAGATCTTCCAAAATGCTGATGGGCAAATGCTGCTCTGTATGTTTGCAGTAACAGTGTACAACTGAATAATCAGTATATTAATAATGCTTCATCCCAAACTGATTTCTTCTTCTTCTTCTTCCTCTTCCTCTTCCTCTTCCTCCTCCTCCTCCTCCTTCTTGTAGTAGTAGTAGTAGTTGTTGTTGTTGTTGTTGTTGTTGTTATGCTTTTTAATAAATAAAATGAGTAAAAAGAGCAAAACAAACATAATCGTGATGGAGATAAATACATTATCAAAAAAATGGGGAAAAACCCATGTATTTCAACAAAAAAGTGAAAGAAATACAAGAAAAATTAATAATATAGTAAAAGTTACAATTCTATATATACTTGCCTGATCAAAACATTATTAAAATATGTATATATTTCTAATATATTTATATGATTTTTATTTTTAATCCACTGTTTTCTATATAAATGTCCAAATGGCAATGATATCAGGTCTTCAATCTATTGAATAAATGCATCTGTACCCATTCCAAAGCTGCAGTATGTCTTTTAGCCATAGTAAGAATCCACTTGAGTTGTCTAATTGTCAAATTCCATGCAATAGGCATATAGTTCAATAGAATACTATCCTCTGAAAATGTTAGTTTATCTCTTATTTACAGTAGAAATCCAGTATTTTCTACCAAAATTTGATAAATACAGGACATTGTACAAACAGGTTTTAAGGATGCAATTTTCTTATTACATCTCCAATTGTCATTTTCTTCCCACACGTCCAATAAACTCTAAACATCATTTTTTTTGTTTCAGAAGTAGCAACTTGAGCTACATTGATATCCTTTCTATAGAATTTAAGACATTTCCCACATTGTCCAGGCAACATAGGAACCTATAGTTTTTTACTTATTTCTTAACATCCAGATATCAAATTGATTTAGTGATATTATATATCTATAAATATTATAAAAAACTAAAACTGATTTTTTTATTTTAAAAAATTACAACTACTTTTGCGCACAGAAGTCCAAATGCCTGCAATTTTTACAGCTCTCTAAGACTGAAATCTTAAGTAGCTATACTGAGTTACTTTCAAATCTAATCTGAATAATCAGTAGCCACCACTTTCATATGGGCATTAACTGCTGTAGTCAGAAAGTTTTGATTTTGTAGTTGAATACTCAGAGGTATCACGTTTCTCTATTTCAAATATTAATGTTTATTTATTTATTTACTTGCATATTATTTCCAAGTCACATAATCACAGTTCTTTAATCTACAGTATGATGAATATATCATCAAAGTGTGTACTTTATGAAGGTTGTTATGGAAATTCTATGCACTTGAAGCTACAGGAATTTTCCTGGCATTAGCAAACACATTAGAGTAATGCAAAAAATAAAAAATAGACTTGCTGTATATGCTTTTATAATTCATATTGTTATTGCTTAAATAAATACATTGTTTACTTTGTTTCATTTAGTTGATTGTTACTAATCATTACTTTTAGATAATTTTGAACTAGGAAAAAATAATTTATGTTGCAAAATATTAAAGATACAGATTGTTTTTCTTCCCAAACTCTTTCATAATTATCATTAAAAAATAACCTCAAGAAGACCCTATTATTTCATTTTCATCTAAAATAACACTTTTACAAAAAATGTTTGCATTTTTTTAGAGATGGCTCATATTCTATTCCTTTACTTTGATTTACATTGCTAACAGGATTGTTGGGAAGTGGTAGTGTACAAACTTTCTTTGGTATGATGCAGTATGTGAGAAATTTCTGGGAGGGTGACATAGATAGGTCTTCAACATCTTGTGGAAGGTGGGAAGGGTAGGGGCAATTCGAATCTCTGGGGGGAGTTGATTCCAGAGGGCCGGGGCCACCACAGAGAAGGCTCTTCCCCTGGGTCCCGTCAGACAACATTGTTTAGTCGACAGGATCCAGAGAAGGCCAAACGGCATTAGCAGGGAGATGTATCAGTTTCCCCATGCCTTGCGACATAGGTGGGTTTTCAGCAATTCAGAAAATGCTAGGAGGGTGGGGGCAGTTCTAATTTCTGGGGGGAGTTGATTTCAGAGGGCCGGGGCCATCACAGAGAAGGCTCTTCCCCTGGATACCACCAGACAACATTCTTTAGTCAATGGGACCTGGAGAAGACCAACTTTGTGGGATCTAATCAGCCACTGGGATTCATGCAGCAGAAGACAGTCCCAAAGGTATTCTGGTCCAATGCCACATAGGGCTTTATAGGTCATGTAGAACTTCTGCTTGGAATCCTGGATTCTGCCAAACCAAACCAATGCTGCCAAATTAAGTACACAGAATTAGGCTACATCAAATTGTCCATAAAGAAGTTTCCTAAATTTTGGATGAAGTTCAAATGACCAACTTGAATAGAACAATAGCGGATTGATTTGACAAAGTGAGGTGGTAAGCAGACCTTGTTACTTAGCCTAATTTATTAATACTTCTTATGTAAAAAAAAGTTGTAATTAGGTGATCTATCTTCTAATAAGAGAATAATATACACTCTGAATCCAATGGGAAAGAGTTTTAATTGAGGGGAGGGGGGGGCAATTTGAAACAAAATAGAATGAAGGAATTGGTTGAACCAATCTATATGCAAGGACACTTTTATGACTTTCTACAAAAACTATTTAGGGAATGAGAGGGGGAAAGGAAATAAAAACTGATGGAAGATATTTTGTAATTAGCACTGAAACACAAACTCATTCTGCAGTAAGATAGTAAATCCCTGGGTTTATCCAGTGATGGAGATGATTTTAAGTGCTGTTTTACAAGAAGGGCAGCGCCGGACTTACCCGGCTGGCAGGCTTTGCTGGAGGGACCGGGAGACACGGTCCCTCATGGCGGCCGCCATCTTGGATCCCGGGCGAAGTCTCGCGATGCAAGACTTCGCTCGGGTGATCGGGACCTGATTGGCCAGGTCCCTGATTGGTCCGGGCGGGGCCTGCTTGCCCTATATAAGGGCGAGCAGGCCCGGGGCTCTCCCTTTTCGCCCGGACTGCTTTACAAGAGCAGACGTTCGTTCGTCTGCTCCGGCGGCCATTTTGTTTGGCGACCTCGTGCGAGGCGCCATTTTGTGGCCTGCAGACCAGCGGGAAGCCCTTTATCATAGCGGAGACAGCATCGGCTGGGCTCCGCTCCGGTTTGGAGCCACAGTACCATTGTTGGTGGTGGGGTGGTGTGCTGCCCTTGGGGTGTCCTCGCGGGCCCGCGGGGGTCTTCCTTGGGGCTTGAGGCCTTCTTATAAAAGGCCTGGGTGGGGTCTTCCTTGCCACAGTTTGGGAGGGGTTGGTGTCTAGGTCTCCTTGGAGGTGTGCCTGCAAGGCCTGCGGGTAGGGTAGGCCTTGTCTGGGTGTCGGGCCTTCGGGGGGGTTTTTTGGCACGCCCTTCTTTTATTCTTATTTACATAGGTTATTAATTAGGGTCATGGCCCCTAACAAGCGTCCAGCTCAGGGCCATCGGCCTCCACCAGTGGTGCGGCCCAGGAGGGCTGCCAGGCCGTCTGCCCGGGCTCGGGCGGCGGCGGAGGGGCCCCTGGGTGGGATCCTGGTAGAGGGGGTGGTGGGATTCACCCCCACTGTCCCTCACCCCGAGGTTTCCCCTTCTCTCTCCTGGGCCAGGGTCTTGGAGCGTCTTGCTGATTTGGAGAGGTGGCGGTCGGGGGCGGGCCCGGAGGGGCTTCCTTCGACTGCCACAGCAGCATGGGGCACCGACCCCGAAGTGGAGTCAACCCCAGAGGGGCAAGGGGCCCACAACCCGCAGACGGGACACACCGGGCAGAGGGCCCAGTCGGGGCAGTGGTCATCGTTCCAGGGCCCAACAAGGATGGGCCCAACGTGGATGGCTTCTACCCCTTACGGGGCAGGTGAGGTTGCACCACACGTAGGCACATCACCGCTCCTTCCCGTGCAGGGTCCCGGGTTCATCCCGCCCACAGTGGGGGGTGGCAACAGCTTTATGGGAGCTGCTGCAGGCATTTGTGGACAGGTTTGGTCCCCGCCGGCTCCGCTTGCGGGGGCGCCGGGGGTACCTGTCCCAACCGGGGCGGGGGTGGGGGGTTGGATCCCTCCTCCACCGGCTATTATGCCACCGGTTCCTTTTATGTATCCACCGGGGCTTGGGGTGCTGGGCTCGGGGGCCACCATGGTGTGGGACCCGTTCGCCAGCATCAAGCCTGGGGCCATCCCTTGTGGGTTGCCCGCGACGCCTTTGGGGTACCATCTTCACCCGTCAGTAAAGGAGGCAATATGGCGGGGGGAGTATGTCGATCTTTTCTCCATTTTAAACAGGGAGGTCCCTAAACAGGACAAGGAGGTGGTCCCTGGGGAGAAGGTTAAGAAAACAAAGGTCACAAAGTGCTTCAGCTCGTGGCTGTACGCCTTTCTGACCTTTGCGTCGGTGGTAATTCAGAGGCAGCCGGGTAGGGCCGCTGCCTTGCTGAAGTACATCGACCTTATAGCAAGGGCCCATTTTGAATATGGGGGCACCATATGGAGGCATTACGACAAGGGGTTCAGGATGCGTATTGCCCATGACCCCTACTTGCCTTGGGATATGGTGGTTCCGGACCTGTGGTTCCAGGCCACGCATGTGTCAGGGAAGGAGGGCTGTGATAGGACCGATAGCGGTCACTTTATGGAAGAGGAGCCCGCGACGCCCGCGCCGGCCAAGGCCGTGGCGGGTGCCGTTGGAAAAGGGGCCTCTTTGGTGTGTCACGAGTTCGCTGCAAAGGGGGCGTGTTTCCGTCCCTTTTGCAGGTTTCGTCACGCCTGCGGAAGTTGTGGGGGAAACCATTCCGCAGCCGTGTGCCCCCGCCCCAAGAAGGGGATTGAAAAGAAAGGCTCGGGTCTCCCAAAGCCTCCCCCACCTGCTGGGGGAAAAGGGGCCCAGCCCAATTAATTTAATGGTGCTTGAGGGTTGGTTGGGTGACTACCACCCTCGCTCGAGAGCGGCCGCTCTCTTGCTAGGTTTTTCGGAGGGATTTAGGATCCCTTACATGGGTGTTAGGAGGGCCTTCATGTCTGACAACCTTGGGTCGGTTGTTGGTCATGAAGACATTGTTAGGGAGAAGATTCGGAAGGAAGTGGCCGAGGGCAGGGTCCTCGGGCCCTTCCCGGAGCCGCCCTTCCCGAATCTTCGTGTGTCTCCCTTAGGTGTGGTCTCCAAAAAGGCGAGTGGTGAATTTAGGTTGATTCACCATTTGTCTTTTCCAAAAGGGGAGTCAGTGAATGACTTCATTCCTGACGAGCTGTGTTCAGTCCGGTATGCATCCTTTGATGCAGCCGTGACTATGGTTAGGAAGTGTGGGGTGGGAGCCCTTATGGGTAAATGCGACGTTAAGTCGGCATTCCGGCTCCTCCCCATACACCCAGACGACTTTGAGCTGTTGGGCTTCCATTTTGAGGGGGGTTATTACGTGGACAGAGCTTTGCCCATGGGGTGCTCTGTCTCGTGCTCGCTTTTCGAGAGTTTTAGCACCTTCTTGGAGTGGGCGCTCAGGAGGCAAAGTGGTCTGGGTACGGTCGTTCACTACCTTGATGATTTCCTGTTGGCGGGGCCTGCGCATTCGGAGCAATGTTTTGCTTTAATGCGGGACTTCGAAGCCCTTTGTGCTCAATTAGGGGTGCCTTTAGCCTCGGAGAAGACCGAAGGCCCCGCCACCAGGATTACCTTTCTGGGTATTGAATTGGACTCAGAGGAGCAATCTTCTAGATTGCCCCTAGAGAAGTTGGTAAAGATTAAGCGGAAGCTTGATGAGGTGCTGGGCTGCCGGAAGGTGAACCTACGGCAGCTCCAGGAATTGGCAGGCATTCTTAATTTTGCCTGTCGGGTAGTTGTGCCTGGAAGGGCCTTTTCCAGGAGGTTGTATGATGCGATGAAGGGGCTCCGTTTGCCCCATCATCGTACCCGCCTTTGCGCTGGGGTCAGGGCTGACCTCGGCGTGTGGCGGGACTTTTTGGTCAGGTTTAATGGTTTGTCTTTCTGGAGGCACGAGCTTCTCTTGGAAGCTGAGTTGCAGGTCTGCTCTGATGCCGCGGGGACTTGTGGTTTCGGGGTAGTGTTAGGTGACCAGTGGTGCTGGTCGGCATGGCCTCCGGAATGGAGTGCCTCTTCGTTGGTTGAGGACCTGACGTTCTTGGAGCTCTTTCCCTTTAATTGTGGCCTTAGAGCTTTGGGGGGAGCAGTTTAGGGACAAGACCGTGCACTTTTGGTGTGACAACCTAGCGGTTGTCCATGTGGTGCATGCCCTGTCCTCTAAGAGCGACAGGGTCATGCGGCTTGTCCGCCATTTTGTGCACAGGTCCTTGTCCCTAAATGCATTGTTTTTGGCTAGGCATGTCCCCGGGTTGGATAACGGGGTCGCGGATGCCTTGTCCCGTGGTCAGTTGTCCAGGTTTCGGACCCTGGCCCCGTGGGCCCGAGAGTTGCCAGAAGCGTTCCCCAGCCACCTCTGGAGTCTGGGAGGGATCCAGAGTGGTGGAGAGTCGTGGCATCCCGGGCAATCCCCTTGTCTGTAACGCCCGGCACCCTTGGGGCATACCAGCGTGCGGGTAAGGAGTTTGGGGATTTCAGGCAGGGCAGGGGTTACCAGCTTAGCTGGCCCGTCCCTGTATAGCGCCTGGCCGGGTTCTGCGTCCAGCTTGGGCAGCGTGGCCTGTCAGTAAGGACGCTCCGGTCCTGGTCAGCCGGCCTCGCCTTTCTGTCCAAGGCGGGGGGTTTGCTGCTTGTTTCGGGTGCCTTTGCATCCGGCAGGTGCTGGAGGGCTGTATGGGGAGCGAGCGGGGGCCCCTGGTGACACTCGTCAGGCTCTGACGGTGGAGCAGCTGTCTTTAATCAACGTGGTTTTTGGCAGTCTGTGTTCCTCATTGTAAGAGGCCCGTCTTTTTGGGGCAGCGACTGGTGTCATGCTTGGGGCCCTTGGGGTCAGCGAGGCCTGGCCTCATCTCAGGCTGGCAATTCGCTCCGTGCCTTCCAGCACGCTGATCTGGCCGTTAGACAAGGGGGGGGGGTCCCTTGTGGTAACGCGGTCTAAGTCAGATCAGCTACGCAGAGGGGTTACCATCTACCTTAGTGCGGCCGCCGTCCAATTGGTGTGTACGGTGGCCGCCCTACAGCTTTGGTGTTTTCTGCGGGGATCAGGTCTGGGGTACCCGTCTAGGCATTGGGACGGTACCCCTTCTGACCCGTTTATACTTTTGTGCGTTAGTACCCAGGGCAATGGCCCAGGTGGGCACGGATCCCGCCGGTTATGGAACGCGTTCGTTCCGTATCGGCGCCGCCACTGGCACGGCACTTTCTGGTTTCCCGGCCCACTGGATTCGGGTGATCGGCCGATGGCGGTCAGCGGCATATTTGGGTTAAGTTAGGCCCACTGAGGATCCTAGGCAGGGCTTAGGCCAGGTGACCTCTCTGCGTGTGTTTCCTCTTGCAGGTCCCCAGGCTGACGTGACACCGACGGCGCTGCTGTGTGGCCACAGCATGATTTGCTGGGCTGGCCGCCTGGCGGCCAGGAGCGCTGTCGGGACCCAGCCGTCCCTGGGGCGGTGGGTCAGGGTTGCCTGGATGGGCCGGAGAGGTATGCGGTGGGAGGGTCTCCTACCGGTGTGGCTGGGCGGTCAGCTTTTGGTGGCTGCGCCCGGCAATATGGGGGGCGGCTCCTGGAGTCGTTCCCAAGTGGGTTTGGGTGGGCAGTGTCCTGTGGCCGCACCCAGGTGGCTGGTATTGCACTTAGGTGGCAATGACCTGTGCATACTGGGAGGCCTGGCGCTGATCATCCAGGCATGCGAAGACCTGCGAAGACTTCGTGAGGTCTGGCCCACCACGCAAGTGGTGTGGTCAGAACTATTACCTAGGCTTGTTTGGAGGGACGCCTCTCCCCTTAGGGCCATTCACCGGGCTAGGCGACGGGTGAATAGGGCTATGGGTAAAACGGTTAGGGAATTGGGTGGAGTGGTAGTATCCCATCCCCTTATTTCAATAGGCCGGCCATGGCTTTACCGAGATGATGGCGTTCACCTGTCTGAGCGGTGGAACGCCATTTTCTTACAGGACCTGCAGCGGTCTCTGCGTGAGCTGGCGCAGCTAGAGGGGGGAGTCGGGGGGCCAAGATAGAGATCTGACCCCCGCTCCTGTGGCAGGTTAGGGGCGGAAAACTGGGTGGTTTAGCAACCGCGCGTTCTCCCTTGGGCATCTTTGGGGATGATTGACAGGTTCTCCGCAAGCTCATGGAGGGAGTTTCTGCCTGAGCAGCTGGGGGGAACCTGTCTTTGGGTCCTGCACCTTTAATTCCCCGATTCGGGTTAGCCGGTGGGACCCCCCTCATGCACAGCATGGCAGAAAAAGGTCACAGGTGACGGCCTGGCCCTCACCTGGACCTTGCATCGAGATACGCCCATGAGTTGCCCAGGAATGTTTGGTGGCATAACGTCATTTCCGCCCCGGAAGTATTTGTTTGACCCTGCAGGTCCATTTCCGGGTCATAGTTGTTTATGCTAATTTATGCAAAGTATTTGAATAAATTATGCAAATTTATGTTAATAAAAATGACCCAATTTTAAATCCAGCTCTGGTGTCCGTGTCGTTACTCCGTCTCTCCAGCAAGGGCAGCGCCGGACTTACCCGGCTGGCAGGCTTTGCTGGAGGGACCGGGAGACACGGTCCCTCATGGCGGCCGCCATCTTGGATCCCGGGTGAAGTCTCGCGATGCGAGACTTCGCTCGGGTGATCGGGACCTGATTGGCCAGGTCCCTGATTGGTCCGGGCGGGGCCTGCTTGCCCTATATAAGGGCGAGCAGGCCCGGGGCTCTCCCTTTTCGCCCGGACTGCTTTACAAGAGCAGACACCCGCCCGCCCTCCACTATTTTGCAGTGTGCTTAGGGGTCGCCCTTAGGGGGCCGAATGGGAATTTTTTGCAGTTCTGCCTCTTAGCTGAGCTGTTTTTTCGCCCATTCCACACTGAGGTGCTGGATGTGCGGTTAGGGGGTGCTTGCATTAATTAGGTTAATTGGCTTACCTTTGGTCATTTGGGTAGGCAGGTTAGGGGCGGAAAACTGGGTGGTTTAGCAACCGCGCGTTCTCCCTTGGGCATCTTTGGGGATGATTGACAGGTTCTCCGCAAGCTCATGGAGGGAGTTTCTGCCTGAGCAGCTGGGGGGAACCTGTCTTTGGGTCCTGCACCTTTAATTCCCCGATTCGGGTTAGCCGGTGGGACCCCCCTCATGCACAGCATGGCAGAAAAAGGTCACAGGTGACGGCCTGGCCCTCACCTGGACCTTGCATCGAGATACGCCCATGAGTTGCCCAGGAATGTTTGGTGGCATAACGTCATTTCCGCCCCGGAAGTATTTGTTTGACCCTGCAGGTCCATTTCCGGGTCATAGTTGTTTATGCTAATTTATGCAAAGTATTTGAATAAATTATGCAAATTTATGTTAATAAAAATGACCCAATTTTAAATCCAGCTCTGGTGTCCGTGTCGTTACTCCGTCTCTCCAGCAAGTGGACATATTCATCTGAGCAGTAGTAGAACCACCCTTATACTTCATATCAGCATATCATATCATATCAGCATATCATATCAGCACGGTTTATTCTTTTCTCCTATACTTTAGAATATGGTAGGATAAGAACTGAGTAGAAAAAGCAAAGACTATTATCTGTTTTTTCATTTCTTTATCGTTGAGTATTACAAGATGATGGAAAGCAATGGCTGATTGAGTTCATTTTTCTGAGGCTAACATAATTGTGGCTCAACTAAGTATATTTAATTCAATTTTAAATTTAAATGCTTTGTTAATTAATTCTATTTCATTTGAGTCAAATTGGGATTAGGTAAATTGTGGTTCAGTCAGCAGTGGGTTACTCCCAATACGGACCGGTTCTTAGAATCAGTAGCACCGGCGGCAGGAGGCTCCACCCACCCACCTGGGACGCTTCTGTGCATGTGCATAACCATTGTACATTATTATTATTATTATTATTATTATTATTATTATTATTATTATTATTTAGATTTGTATGCCGCCCCTCTCCGAAGACCCGTGCACACCCAGTGGCAAAATTATTTAGAACTCACCACTGGTTCAGTAAACAATTATTTACACTTACTGCAGTTGCTGGTTCAGACATAACAGCGACCTGTGTATTATGTAAATAAAGAAACAGATGGATTCAATCTCTTAGTCATACTTAAGAAGGAAAAATACTCCTGTTAATGCCGAACTAGCTGGTTCCTATAACATCTGATCCAGGTCTTTACACATAAATTATTTCTTAAGCTCCTGCTAATGCGGAACTAGCTGGTTTCTATAATATCTGATATAGGTCCTTACACATAAATTATGTCTTAAGCTTCTGAGTGGTATGGTGGTATACAAATTGTTGATCAGTTTAAACTGACTAAATTGTTGGTCAGTTTAATAGAAAGATAAGGATAGAGATGTCCTTCCACTGAATTATGACTTCCTGCAGAATTTTAAAAATTGAATCTAAAGAAACATTTTTGCATGTAGAAACAATTAGATACTTATATAAGCATTTGTATATTCAGCAGGGAATTATATCACTTGGAAGTTTCATGAGGACAAAAGCTGCATGTAACCTGTTCTTAATTTTTCACAAAGCAACATGATCTTTATTAAGGCATCTCTGAACTTTTAAAAAGCAGATAATTAATGTAAATCAGCTTTCTTAAAACCATTTGAGCTTATATTCACATTTGTTTTGGGTTAAGCTTATTCCATCAATTGACTCCACATTTATATGAATTGTTCCCACCAACCAACCAACAAACCAACTCCACTCTGTTATGAGGGGCTTAAACAGAAGGATTATTAATAATGATTATTTTGGGCATTGACCTTTCACATTATAGAAAAATATACTTTTACCATTTATTGTTATTGGCAAGAGAATCTTCCAGAAATTCAAGGCAAATTCAGGTTTTTGATCAGTACCAACTTCTTTTGAAATTTTGTTCAACAATTATAATAAAAAAATAAGTTCATATTATATTCATTAACATTCTATGAAAAAAAATGCAAAGCATTTTTTCTTTTGCTTCAACATTCTATTTCCTTTGTAATAGGACCTTCAGAAATGACATAGATGTTATTGTTATTGTTATTGCTATTGTTATTGTTATTGCTATTGTTATTTATTAGATTTGTATGCCGCCCCTCTCCGGAGACTTGGAGCAGCTTGCAACAAGAAAGCAATACAAATCCAATAGTTAAAAACAATTTAAAACCCTTAATATAAAAAAAATCATACATCTCATACAGACCATACATAAAGCAGAGAGGGCCCAGGGGAATCAATTTCCCCATGCCTGACGACAGAGGTGGGTTTTAAGGAGTTTTAAGATATGACCAAAAAGTGGCTTTAATTACCTGCTTGATGATGGGCCATTGCAACTTGTAGCTCAGGAAACCTAGCAAAATTGATACACTCTGAAATGTTTTCTTCTGATAAGAGTAGAGCATAGGATAAGAAATTTGAATTTAATTCTATACATTTGCTATACCTGAAATAATATTTCCTGTTTGTACTGTATATGATGTCTTGAGTTTATGGAGAAAATGCTAAGTAAAAAAATAAAATAAAATGACAAGACCTCCAAGAAGATTAGAGTTTATAGATCAATTTCATCTTTCTTTCCTTTCTAAAATATTGGAGGACCTATCTTTTAAAAGGTGATGTCCTAATCAGCCAACCTTTTTTAATATGGTCAAGAAACCAGGACAAGTTACTCTAAGTCCCTGATTTGTTTAATGAGAAAAGTCATTTTCTATTAAATAAACTGAATATTATGCTTGAATAAGAACTACAGGACAAAGCCCCATGATATCATATTGATTCATTAAAAGGAGGTTTGGAGTTGACTTAAATAGGGTCAGAATTGAATCCTGCGTTTTTGACCTTTAGTATCTTTTGACACAAATTGATTTTCCTCTTGAGTCAAAAGCCATTTGTCCCACTGATTGAGTAATTCAGTGGATTACCCAGCATGTAAGCATATTTCCCTTTTAAAGTGGTGTTCGGTATATTTGGTTTCCTTTAATTAAATACTAGTATCAGAGATTAGACTGATGTGATTTCACAGGCACAACGGGATTCATACAGCAAATTAGAATTGTTTTTAATCTTCAATGCAATACTGAAAACAGCTGAATTAGGACAAAAAGAGAGCTGGGTGAGAACAGTACTAGGGGGCAGTTTAAAAGTGTCAGTCAGGAGAACAGCAATGTGGCTTTCATTAATATAAATAACTAAATCGTCACTTTGAAAAATTGCCCCTTGAAGTCTCTTTCCAAAGGAATCACATGAGCTTCAAAGCACAGTTTTATTTTCACTTGAATTCAGAAAGGTTGCCAATTTATTTAACCCTCTGTGGAAAATATTACTGTACTTTTATTCTTTTATTTAATTTAAAATAATCCATTGTCATTGATACATGCCTTCTTTCTTAACAGAGACAATGTTTCTCTAATGTGTATCCTTGAATGTTTTTCTCCTTAACAACTTTTCCAAAGAATGATATAGACAAAATCTATTGCACTGCTTTCTAGCATGTAAAGAATCTTAGCTCTTTCTGAGAAGCAACAATGCTGTTAAGTACAATTCCTATGCTCATCTTCTCTTAATGATTCATCTTCTTTCTAGATTGGAGTTGAATTAGGATAATGCATCAAATTCTCATTTCAGTTACATCTTTTAAAATCTCTGCTGCATTTTTCCTTGTAGTGTATGTTACATTATTGTTGTATACATATTCATACATAAAACTCTGCGGCTACTGTGCATACATTTGCTCTAAAATCTTTGTTGCTTGTGCCTTTATTAATGCACATATCTATTCATAAACATTAATATAACATAAAAATAAGTTTTGATACAGCTGTATACACAATTTGCCTTTTTTTGGGGTAATGCTTCATCAATGTGCACCTGTGCCTCAGTAATGAAAAGAAACCACAGACATAAATGAATTGAATCTGAAAGATGTAACCAAATCCAGAAATTTTGTAGTACTGACAAAATGAAAACAAAACAAAAAAGGCATTCCAGTGGTTTCATTCTATGGTTCAATAGCATTGTAGTAAAGAAAGGTATGTGGGAGGAAACATGAAGAAGTATCTCTTCAAAGTAGTCTAGACTAGGCATGTAAAATATTTTGCTCACAGCTTGTCCACATGATTGACAGGTACAAGTGTAAGAGCAGGATGGGGCAATCAGCTGACTTTCAAAAGTCCTTATTATGGGAATAAATAAGGCGAAGCCACAGCAGGTGGCAGCACCTAGCTAACCTTGGATGATCGTTAAAAAAGCTAAGTAGGGTCAAACTTGCTTTACACTTGAATGGGATAATTATTCTGGAAAGATTCAATGACAAGCCATTTTCATATTGCAATTAAGAAAAGTAATGGCCATTTATGTATAATCACTAAAAGTCAAATTTGACTAGAGGCTTCAACTGCATTGCCCGGTTTGCACTTCCAATTTCACAGCAAAAACTTTTGCTGTGAAGTTTTGAAGAGCTCATTGAAGCTCAGCCATATGTCAGTACTAAACAAGTGACTAGTAAGCACAAAACAACTTTGCCAAACTTTTAGGGGACAATTTTGTATGTCAGCCAAACTGTTGGTGTTCTGTACTCTCCTAGCTTTTGTTAAACCACCATCAGAAATTCCAATCTGGAGTGTGGTAAGTTAGCAACAGCAGTGACTGCTGATCTATCTGAACTGTGGTCACTGCATTACCTGATTGCTTCTTATCTTTTCATTCCTGGAGGGAGGGGAGGCAAGATCAACCTTACTGGTTGGCTTCTTTCTGTGTGGATGAATATCCTTTCCCAGATGTTTGCACACAAAAATTTCTTCCCCTTTCAGTTATTTTATGCTGAAATGGACTTTATTTTTTACTTGATATGATAGCATAATTGATCTGATGCGATACTAATCCTAGCAACAAGTAGCTGGTTAATGGTTAATCTTCCATTCTTATTTCCCCTGTTTCATCATTATCACCTTTTGAATGATATCTATCTATCTATCTATCTATCTATCTATCTATCTATCTATCTATCTATCTATATCTATCTATCTATCTATCTATCTATCTATCTATCCATCCATCTATCTACCTATCACTTTTTCTCAATCTCTCTCTCTCTCTCTCTCCCTATCTATCTATCTATCTATCTATCTATCTATCTATCTATCTATCTATCTATCTTACCTGCCTACCTACCTATCTTTATTTATGTATTATTTATTTATTTATTTATTATTTATTTATTTATTTATTAGATTTCTATGCCGCCCTTCTCCTTAGACTCAAGGTGGCTCACAACAAGATTAACATAAAATATGTAAGAAATCTAAATTTAAATACACTCTAAAACCCCCAATATTAAAATTAATCAATCACATTCATCCCATCATGCACCATACGTTCAGTATGGGACTAGATATTAAGGCTCAATGGCCTCAAGTCTGTCAGCAGAGGTGAGTTTTTAAGACCTTGCGGAAGGCGGAGAGAGTGGGGGCAGTGTGAATCTCTGGAGGAAATTTGTTCCCAAGGGCTGGGGCCGCCATAGAGAAGGCTCTTCCTCTAGGCCCTGCCATTGTCTGGTTGATGGGACCTGGAGAAGGCCAACTTTGTGGGACCGAACTGGCTGCTGGGATACGTGAGCCAAAAGACGATTCTGTAAATAATCTGGTCCAATGCCATGAAGGGCTTTGTAGGTCATAACCAATACTTTGAATTGCATTTGGAGACTAATCATCAGCCAATGCAGCTCGCAGAGTGCTGTAGAGACATGGGCCTATCTTGGAAAGCCCGTGACTGCTTGTGCGGCTGCCTTTTGCACTAAATGCAGTCTCTGAAAACTCTTCAAATTAGATTTGGTGTATAAGACGTGCCCAAGTTTTCATCTCTTTTTGGTGTCTTACACTCCAAAAAATACAGTAATATATCAACTATGCTAAACCAGGGGTGGGTTCTATTTATCTTTGCCACCGTTTTGCATTGTGATGTTGCGTACACACATGTCCCCTCATGCAATTCTTCTTCCGCACATGCTCAACCCGCACATAATCAGCCCGAAACGCAGCTGAAGAGCTGATCAGCTGTGTTTCGGGTGAAGAAATAAAGGTAAGATGGGTAGAGGCACTGTGGGTGTGGCTTATGCAGGATGCCCTGCATTTTCTTCCAACATCTTTCAGTGCAAATTGGATGCTCTGGGGTGGAGCTCCATTTTCGCTGCCCCACTGCGTTCTCCCCCATCCGGGCAGTAGCCTACCCCTGGTGGTAGGGTTCTTTTTCAAGGAGCAGCAGAGGAAAAAACTTCAAAACAGTAAAAAAAATTCATACACACACACACACACACAAGATAGCAGCACCCACAAACTGGTACCAACTGAAGTGGATCCATTATGCCATTGTGACATCACCAGTGGATCACTACCAGTTTGGGCAATCCAGTTCAAATGGGGAGGAACCCATCCCTGGCTAAAACAGTAGCAAGTCACTATAGGAAAGGAAGGGAAACTTTGAAGCACTAGAGACTAATAATGTAAAGAGTGCTGGTAGTGGAGGGAGTAATCTGTGTATCATAACTGGATTTTAAATTTGTAAATTAACCTAGTTAATATTTTATCTTCTGGTTTTAAAATCAGTTTTCTCCCAGTTATCCTTTTTGAAGGCTAAATTTATCCAGATCCTAACTATTAAAGACTCATTCCTCTTTGTTATAGTTGTCCTTAAATTACTCTTTACCATACAATAGTTGTCCAATAATAGCTAGCATTGCATTGCTCTTCTGTTCTGGGGGCTTTTTAAATTAAAAAGTGGGATAAAAATACTTTAAATAATTATTTTAGTCATAGAATGTCTATGTTAATAAATCTGTCAATGTTTAACCTATTGCCCCTACATGGCAGGGGACCAGATTACTTACGGGACCGTATTCTGTCCCATACATTCCAGGAACCAGTCAGGTCCCAGAGAGTCAGCCTTCTCCAGGTCCTGTCAGCCAGACAATGTTGTCTGGTGGGGCCTAGAGGAAGAGCCTTCTCTGTGGTGGCCCTGGCCCTATGAAATAAACCCCCCCCCAGAGATTCGTACTGCCCCCACTCTCCCTGCCTTCCTTAAAGCTCTAAAGACCCACCTCTGCTGGCAGGCTTGGGGCCATTGACACTTTGGTATTTTGCCCAATGAATAAATGTAGAATGTATGAGGTATGAATCTGTTTGTCTAATTTTTAGAATGTAATTTTATTTAGATTTTCTAACATGGCGTAAGCCACCCGGAGTCTCAGGAGAAGGCATAGAAAGAAAGAAAGAAAGAAAGAAAGAAAGAAAGAAAGAAAGAAAGAAAGAAACAGACAAACAGACAAACACATGAAATTGCTTATGAATGATCCAATAATATCAAAGATTAGATCTTGATTCTACTTACATCAGCTTTTGAAAATAAGGATAGAGATTATTTTCATATGTTAACATGCAATTATGTCAACTGGTTTCTTCCAAATATTTTGGATTTCCTTTAGTATCAATTGATGTACCCATCAGTGAATGATCAGCAGAACTGAATTTCAGAATTTCTTAAATAACATTAAACTGCTTTGATAAATGAAACTGCTTTGATAAATGAAAATAGAAAAATAAACAACAAAATGCAAAATTTTGCACTGCTAAACTGAATATTGGGAAAAGCTCTATAAACAGCCTCTTCAGTTAAAAAAAACAAACACCATGTTAATAAATGCAACAAAGATTAACATTACTTCTTAAATAACAAAGCCTAATTCTATAGAAGTTCTAATAACCAGTAAGTTTTCTTTTCTTACTTAATTAGATATCTAAAGTAGCATTAGCATAAAGTCATTTAAAGCATTACTGCAGATTTCTTTGAATTTCTGCTCTATATGTAATAGTTAAAAACAAATTGCAAATCTGCTACTTCAGTGCAAAGTAGCATCTCTTTTTAACTAATAATATACTTAACTGTCTGACACTTCAGCTGGAATGATTAAATTATGTAGCTGGAGAAAAATCTCAAGAATCAGTGACAGGTGATATAATTCTACTAATAGTACTCTGAAAAAGCAAGTTAGATAACTATGCAAAGTTCAGCTCCCTGGTTTTTCTAGAAAATGTCATCTTCTGGTTGATACATGTTTCCTCTTAAATCTTTTGACTCCCATTTGTGGGATTGCATTGTTCTTGAGAAACATTAAGCCTATGAACAAATGGCCAAAATGTGTGTGTGGAGGGAGGAGAGTAGGAATCATTCTGTACAAATCTTGTCTCCAATTTTTCTATTGAAAAAACTTCTTGTACTATCAGGGAAGGCTACTGGTAGACATTGGAATATAAGTAGAAGCCCTTCAGTTCAATAAAGATTCAAATAAAGCTAGGTTTCCAGTTGCAGAGCAAGCAGCCTATCAAATCTCTTTCAGATCTTCTGGCATCAAATCAAAAGGAAATGGAATATGAGGAAGCAAGGACATTGAGGATGGAGGTTGTGTGAACTCCTTTACTAGCTTTCAGCACTCAGTTCAATAGTTTAAACAATTCTATACATACTGTTCTGTCTGGGTGCCCCCAGACCTCAACACCAACTGGAAAAAACAGCCAGACACGCTGGTAAAAGCAAAAGTACTTTATAGCTTGAAAAATAAACACAGAGAAAAACCTGTTCTTCCCCACAGGCAGGTTATGAGACTTTACAGCAGAGTCCTGATGTCCAGACAATACAGCAGCCTTCTTGCTGACACACCCACCACTGTAGAGAATAAGACCCCCCACCTTTCCCCCCCAAGGTTTCAGTATTCAAAGTCACAAACCAGAATTCCAAGACGCCAAAGAGCACAGCCAGGTCCCAGGACTCCCAAAGATAATACTCCACAAGCCAGGAAGGGTGGGTCTGCCTTTTAGCCTTTCCAGAGAGCACCACACCCAAACCCAGCTGTTGCCTCTTTAGTGCTGAAAGTACCTAGCTAATTGGTCCCTTCTTTGTGTTGCTCTTCTCTGTCGCAGATCGATTATTGCTTGTGCATTTTCCTCTAAGGAATCCAGGATGCTTGCTGGGGAGAGCTCCCTCTCGGGGGCCTCTGGCTGTTCCCCCTCTTCCTCAGCCTGAGATTCCTCCTCCTCATCTGCCTGCACCTCCTGTTCCTCATCCTCCCCCTCTGAGCAGGAAACCGACAGAAGATCAGCCGTTCCCTGAGGGGCCTCGGACGGAATCACAACACATACCAATAAAAATAAATCAAGAATAATTGGTTTTCTCATTCCTGCAAGACTGGTGAATGTTCTATATTAAGTTACATAGTATACTAAATAAATCAGGGACTTGTATCAATCTAGACATCAGTTTTCTAGAAAGAAAGATAAGAATGTATCTGTCAAAAATAGCCTTTAGTTGATAAGGGCTATAAATCCCCCACTTGTTTCTTATATATTTTTGGTCATTCAATTCCATGGTTAGTCAGTTCATTTTTGCACAATCAAACATTTTTAAACTATTCTTTGTCTCCAGGACTCTTTGTCTCCAGGAAGGACTTTACCGTCCTTCCATTTTTGTGCTTAGGTGATTTTTGCAGTTGTCACAATGTGTAGCACTAAATATTTAATAGTCTTTGGATATATTTTCCTGATTATGCCTAATAAGAATAATTCTGGGATGAATTTAATTATGGTTCCTGTTATTTCTTGTAACCATCTATAGAGGTTCTTCCAGTATTTTTTTGCTTTGGGACATGTCCATCATGCATGAAAGAAGGTGCCCCACTCTTTTTTACATTTCCAGCAGATCTGATTGCAATTTGGGTATATTTTAGCCAATCTATTCGGGGCCAAATGCCACTGATAAAACATTTTGTATTGATTTTCTTTGTACGCTGTTCAGTTAATTTAATTAATGTGTATAGATGTACGAACTCATAGTATGTGGACAAGAATGTTAAAATATGGAAGCGGATACACTTGAAAACATTTAATCTGTACGTGTGTAAGTGTTCGTTTACTTGTTGTGTTTGTGTTGTGCTTTTAATGTATATATTCAATAAAAATTACTTTTTTATGTGTTCTGTTTGCATTTACTATATGCTTGTTCTGTTCCTGGGTGTATTTGACCCGGACTAAAAAAAGGTTGACTTTAGCTACTGCAATTTTTTTTTTGGGAATACCTATTGCATTGGTATACTAATGTGAACATTCCTGGTCATAAACAAATGAAAAATGATATGAAAAAAATAATAATGTTAATTTATTTATTTTGCTCAGAAACCCCCCCCCCCCCCAGGCTGTGTGCAATTATGTTCACTTTATATATAGATTAGATTGCAGGTTCCAAATTACATCCTTGTTTTTAGAATACATTTCTTGCATCTGACGAATTGTTTGGTTATCATGTTCCTCTTCATATTCCACTTGCATAACAATCACAGGCTGCATCTATCTGTATGTGTGTGATGGGGCCCTGAAACAGACCCTGTTCAAATCTGTTCTCAATGGTCATTCAAGCAATCAATATATCAGAGCAGTGATATATTGATTTATTAATTGCATGGATGATGTGATATGTGATCATATGTGATGTTATATGTGATCATATGTGATGTGATATGTGATGATTAGTGTTGGGTGAACCCAACGAAGTTCAGGTTTGGGTCTGGTGCCAAATCTGAACCTGAACTTTACCCGAACCCGAACTCGAGGAGCCGAGGAGCGCCACCTCCTGACTGTCACCTTACGAAACAGTGGGGTCAGAACCTGGAAGTTTGGGTTCGGGAGAATGCCGAGAAGCGCCGCCGCCCGGCTGTCACCTTCCCAGAAGAGCTGGGGAGCTGTCGGCCGGTCGGGAGGGGCAAATGGAGGTGGGGAATCCCAAAAGGGGATTTTCATTCATTTGTTCTTGTCCTGCCCTGTAGGACAACAGATAATAAACCCATCTAATTCTTCAGAGAGTTGACAACACCTTTGTTATTTGAAGGTTTCTGAATATTTCTCCCTGTTGCCCTTTCTGAAAGCTAAATCTATTCATATCCTATAGACTTGATACTGTCCTATTCAGTATTCCTCCTTTAATTTTTTTTCTAATTTGGTCTTTACGAAGTGAAATGTTTATGCTGCCTAACTCCCAATAGAATTATTAGTTGTAATTCCCAAATCATCTTTAGAGATAGCCCAGTGTACAGCACATTGTAATAGTCCAACTGCCTGGTGCCAAGAACATGATTAACTCTTGCAGATAATAGAACAGTTTGATGAACAAGCAGAATAAATACAGTAATGTGAAATTTATTTTTTTAATTGAAAGTAGGAGAATGTGACCCCAAACCCATATCTTTATAGGTAAGACTTTAAAATTATCACAGTTCTGTTGTTCTGTGACCAGATTTTAAGACTGGGAAAGTGGGACACCATTGAGCTGGGGGGGGGGGGGGGGGGAGAGAAGGAGGGAAAGTTTAGCCAAAAAAAGATCTCTCTTCTTTCTTCCTCCCCCCTCTCTCTTGCTCTCTCTCTCTCTTGCTTTCATTCTCTTTCTTTCTCTCTCTCTCTTGCTCCCTCTCTCTTTCTCTCTCTCTCTCTTGCTATCTCTCTCTCTCTTTCTCACTCTTTCTGTCTCCCTCGCTCTCTCTTTTTCTCTCTCTCTGTCTCTTGCTCTCTCTCTCCCTATTTCTCTGTCTCTTACTCTCTCTCTCTCGCTTTCTCTCTCTCTCGCTTTCTCTCTCTCTCTCTCTTGCTGTCTCTCTTTCTCTCTCCCGGCGCAAATGCCTCTCTGCCTCCAAGCACATTGGATGGGCTGTTGGAGGAGGAGGGGGGCAAATGCCTCAGCCACTCTTCCCTTTCCTTCCCCCGCCTTTGCTGTCATGGCCAGCGAGCCCTCCTGCCTGGGCAGCTCAGCCTCACTGCGGTGGCCGTGGAAAGATGTAGAGCCGGGGGTGAGGAGTGAGCAAGAGTGGAAGAGGAAGAAGGGGGAAACGAGCAAATAAAAAGAAAGAAAGAAAAATTAAAGGGGGGGGGAGAAAGGCCGAAAGGGGATGCCGGATGTGTTATTTGACGGCTGCAGGAGGCTGAGGGGGGCAAAGAGCAAAAAGTTGCGAGACTGGAGGCTGAGCTTCCTTCTTTGCGGCTTCCTGGTGGCTTGTTTCAAAAAATCGAGACTTTTTTTAAATGCCCCTGGTCTCCTTATTCATGTCAAACATATACTGTTCAAATAAATAGTCCTTAACAGTCCTTATTTGTTCTTAATTTCTAGAGAAATGTTTGAAGAAAACGTAAAAAGTGTTTAGTTGAAAAAAACACTTGGGAATTGTGTCTATCATCTAGAAATCTGGTTGAAAAATAACTTTTGCATAACAGTTATAAAACCAAATATATAAATATTAACAAATGTGCTTGTGTGATTGTATGAAATTATATTAATTCTACCATTGTTCATTTGGCATTTTAAAAATGACATACTTATTCACTGATTTTCAAAATCTATTTTTCTTAGAGATTCCTCAGATTCCTAACTATGTTCCATAGTGCATCCCTGTGAAATCATTCATTACAACATGAGAAAGAGTTTGATTAAGATAAAGTTTCAGATTTTGAAAATTAATTACAATAATTATTTTAATTCTTAGAATGAGGTGGAAAAAAAGTAATAATGTGGAGAATGGATCAGAAATGGACTTTGTTGAATATGTATAGGTTAAGTAGGTCATGCTGATGATTTAAATCAAAAATTCCTGTTCTGCTATACTGTAGTTTTATTTGGAAGAAATTTCTTCAATCCAGCTTTATTTATCAGATAGCCTGAGATAATATACCACTTATAGGATTTTGCCTAAATAATCATTTAATTTCTCTGAAATGATAGGTAAACAGTGTCAATCTGTCTGTTTGTTTTATCCTTTTTGGTGATGATTTTTTCCCCTCTTCTTGCAACACCGAAAGCTCTGTTTAATATGGTGGCACATTTTTGTGGAGTCTAGCAAACATTCCTCTGCAATGAGTTCCTGCAATAATAGCTCCCAAGAGGCCTGCCTCCTTGCAGGAAAGCTTCTTACACTCATTAAAATGTTAGAAGTGACAAAACTCTTGGATTCTTTTTTTTAAAAACTTGTGAACTACATTCAATCTTTGTATTAATTCTGTTAATTGTCTAGTCAGACATAATTACACATTTGCATGTGTGCAGTAGCCTTTTTTCTGAAGAAAAAGAAAGAGAAAGAGGGAAAGAGAGAGAAAGAAAGAAAGAAAGAAAGAAAGAAAGAAAGAAAGAAAGAAAGAAAGAAGGCAGGTAGTGACCATTCAGATGCAATTCTAAATGGGGATCTTGACTTAATGAACTAATATGAACTAGTAGCATGCTGGACCAAACAATCAGGTCAGTTCAAATATCTTGTTTTTTTCAAGTGTAAAGAGACATGGTAGGAGAAATTTTAATTTGTCTCAGGGAGATGACACCAAATGGTAGACACTACTTTAAATTTTGTCTAATTCAAGATTTATAGATCTCTTATCATGTCTATAAATTCTAGTATCATGAATGAGGGCAAATATATATGCCCCAGGATAATGTTGCAGGCTTCAATCTGAGCTGTTCCCAAGAACCATAAGTTTGTTCTTCCAAGCTTTCAGACTCATGATGGAGTCCATCCTAAGGGAACTTCTCAATCTCTGAGATGTGTCACATCCCAGAGATTGAAAAATTCCCTGAGAATGAGTTCCTGCATGAGTCTGGAAGCTTGGAAGAACAAACCTATGATTCTGGTGATCAGCTCAGAGTGGATCCTTTATCCTTATCCTTTAACCATTATCTGTCAGCAGTGTCACTTCACATTGGACAAATTGAGTTGTTTCTGCACAAAAGAATAAATGAGCACAAATCTGCTACCAGTTGTAGAAATCAATAGAAGACATTCCACCTCTGTTCACAAAATGGTATGGGTGAAACTTGAAAAATTGTGCAAAAGTTCATTTATTTCAGTAATACAACTTAAAAGGTGAAATATAATATATAAGAGAAACTCATTACATACAAGGAAAAATAGTTCAAGCCATGATTTGTCATAATTGTGATGATTATGAGGTACAGATAATGAAAACCCCATATCCACTATCTCAGAAAATTAGAATATGACATGCAATCAATAAAACAAGGATTGTACATAGAACAATAAAACCTTTGAAAAGTATAAGCATGCATATGCACTTAGTACTTGGTTTGGGCCCCTTTTGCAGCAATTACTGGCTCAATGTGGCGTGGCATGGAAGCTATCAGCCTGTGGCACTGCTGAGGTGTTATGGAAGACCAGGATTTATTTATTTATTATTTATTTATTTATTTATTGGATTGGTATGCTGCCCCTCTCCGTGGACTCGGGGCGGCTAACAACAGTGATAAAAACAGAATGTAAAAATCCAATACTAAAACAGATAAAAACCCTTGTTATAAAACCAATCATACATACAAACATACCATGCATAAATTGTAGAAGCCTAGGAGGAAAGATTATCTTAGTTCCCCCATGCCTGATGGCAGAGGTGGGTTTTGAGGAGCTTACGAAAGGCAAGGAGGGTGGGGGCTATTCTAATCTCTGGGGGGAGTTGGTTCCAGGATGCTTCAATAGTGGCCTTCAGCTCTTCTGCATTATTCGGTCTCATGTCTCTCATCTTTCTCTTGGCAATGTCCCACAGATTCTCTATGCAGTTCAGGCCACGCAAGTGTACTGGCCAATCAAGCACAGTAATCCCATGGTCATTGAACCAGGTTTTGGTGCTTTTGGCAGTGTGGGCAGGTGCCAAATCCTGCTGGAAAATTGAAGTCAGCATCCCTATATGGCTCATCTGTGGAAGGACGCATGAAGTGCTCTAAAATCTCCTGATGTTGACCCTGGACTTAATGAAGCACAGTGGGCCAATGCCAACAGAAAATATGTCTCTCCAAATCAACACAGTCTGTGGAAACTTCACACTGGACTTCAAGCATTTTGCTGTGTATGTGCCTCTTCATTCTTCCTCCATGCTCTGGGTCTTTGGTTTGTCACAATTATGACAAACCATGGCTTGAACTATCTTGCCTTGCATGTAAAGAGTTTCTCTCATATATTGCTTTTCACCTTTTAAGTAGTATTACAGAAATAAGTGAATTTTTGCATGATATTCTAATTTTTTGAGTTTTACCTGTAGTTCCCAAAGAAAGGAATTACAAAGTTTGAGTTCATTGAAAATACCTCAGCAGAAATTCAGTAGAAGATATGACACAATTTCTTCTGGTTTGAAGGAGAACCAAAGCTACTTATCACAACACCCTATTAACTTTTTCATGAACAATTTTTATACATGGTTACCTATAAAACAATTCTGTCTTTTAATTTTTTTATTTCACTTAATAATTTTTTCCTATGTCTACATGTTTTTAATATAAAAATGGACTGCCTGATTTATATACCAGTTAATAAATTAATATTTAATATAGCAACAATTTTTTAGTTCACACTTTTCATTTCTTAAAAAAAAGATATCTAACTTTAAGAATAATTATTGTTTTGTTTTTTTAAAAAAATAAAGATTAATTAAAAATAATTAATACATAAACACACTCTTTCTTGTTTTTTCTTCCTGTTAGAGACTAACATATTTAATATTCTGGGTACTATCCAAAGTCTGAACTCCTTTCTTTTTTCCTCTAAGATCATAAAATAAAAGACAGTCATGTCATAGTTATACTGCTATAATGTTTCTGGAAGTTTTGGTCTTCATATTCTGGTACTATACTTAATCATAATCCACATACAAATAAAAAGCAAAATAGGTATCTGAGTCACTATTGTTGAAACCTCAGGAAATAATGTTTTCTCTAATAGTGTGTGGAACCAGTGATTGTAATAGTGAAATAAATTCTTCCTCTTCCAATTACTTCTGTATCAATGATAATTACTCAAAGATATAGAATGGCAGCTATGAAATATTTCCTGTACTCCTATAAGAAATTCCTATACAGTTGACTTGGTGACTAGAAACCATAGTCAGAATGACAGGCAATATCACCCCAAAAAAAAAGAAAAGAAAAAGCTAAAAGAAATTATAAATGCTGAATATAAGTATGAGTGAAGAATCCTGATGTCAACTAGCTCATGAAGGACCATAGTAGTTTCTTTGCCTCTCTTTGTGCTTTTCTCAGGAAAACCATGTTTTAATCATATTGACAAATTCTTTTATGAAGGACCACTTTGTAGACAGGTGTCTTGTATTTTTAAAAAAGAAAGTGAAAAGTAGTTTACAAAAACAAGTGAGAATCAGCTTCCTTTGAGAGATAGAGAAGAGTTTGGGTATTATCATTTCATTCAATGTGTTACCCTAACATACAAAACTTTCAACAGCTGTAATATAATGAAGCTTTTGAATTTTTGCAGCAGCTGAAACTAGACATTTTTCAACAGTTTACTGTATCTATGTATCACAAATAAATTAGATGTACATTCATAGATATGTGCTTGAATGCCTATTGTTATGGTTCTAAATTGTATCCTTTTTAACATATCCTTTCTGTAAAGATTATATGTTGGTTAGACGTCAACACTAAAATGATCTATTAGAGAGCTTAATTAATGGCCACAGTCTAAGATCAATGAAAATTAAGGTGTAGAGGATGTTAGGGAACTTAGTCCCTCAATGTCTTAGTCTGAAGTGAGCTATGATGAAAGACATAAACTCAAATGGATGCTCTTATTTTTACTGCTTTGGGTAATAGATATACGTCTGTTTAATATTGAGCAGTCTAAATCTTTAAATGTTGAAAAATCAAGAAATCTAATAAAGCAAATCAGTATTTTACCTCATTTTTGTATATTTAATTTGAAGCAGACTTTCTCTTTCTTGTTTCTATTTATTGACCACATAGATATACTGCACTATAAAAATCCAAGTAGAATATATGGTGTTCCCTTTTATCTTCAGAACAGGAGGAGGAGGCCAGAAGTGTTGCAGCAAGACTGGTGGGAAAAATAGAGGGCTTCAACAAGTTGCTGTTGTGGGGGGGGGGTGTCTTCAGACTGGAAGCATCCTTATAGGGACATTGAAGAAAGAGAGGCATCTCAGATGAATAAGAGGAACATGCAAGTTTATCAACAGCTCAGAGACAGCTCTTTGGACTGGCAGTGGGAGTGGTGGCCTTTTCAACAGCTCTGAAATTGGGGCAACCAGACAAGTTTTTGCGCAGAAGTGGTCTTTGAATGGAGTTTTGGAAACTCACAGGTAAAAGAAAATTTCTAATTTGGATATTAAAAGATGTCCTGGAGCTGAAATTAGTGGCTAATTGGCAATTTTGAAATTCCATAGAGGGAGAAGGGCATAATGGAGTCTAAAACACCACAGCCCAAGAAGACTACTATTTGGAGAAATTTAAAAATAAAACAAAAGAAACAAAAAGGAAAAAACCTGAGGAAAACAATTTTTATGTCAATTTAAAGTGTTTTAGACAGTTTTGACAAGCAGCTGATTTGAGAGTATTGTGAAATTGACAGAGCCATCTGCTGGTGGAAAGAGAGTATGGCAATAATTGGTGAAGCCAGAAGAAGAGTGCAACTGTGTAATTTGACCTTGACTACTGGAAAAGACAATCTGGAAACAGTGAGTGCTTTTATGGAATGTTTGTTTTTATAAATTGCTTGGATTTGATTGTTCATGACTGTGGAAGACAATAAACCTCTTAGAGTGGATTGGCAAAATATTTGAATTGAACATTAGAATCTGAACATTAAAAGAGATTATACGGATTTTAAATTTTTTTTAAAGGAGATATAACATAAACATTTAAAAAAACTGGTTAAATTGGTAACTTGGAGTTGTGCATATATGAGGAATAGTGTTGGGCGAACCAAAGCCGCACAATTCGGGTCCGTACCGAATTTTGTGGTGTTCAGCATATAGGACCCGAACCCGATTTTTTTAAAAAAATTGTGCTTTTGTTCGGCGTTCATGCCGAACACCGCGAAAGCCACCGCCCGGCTGTCATCTGCTGAGAAGAGGAGGAGGAGCCAGGCACCGGTGGCGGAGGAGGAAGGCGAACACCGGGGAGCTGTCGGCCAGTCGGGACGATGGGAGGGCAGCACAAAAGGAGCTGGGGAATCCCTCCCAAGAAGAGATTCCAGGGGCGGAGCTTTGATGTCACGTATACCAGCAGGTGGCTAAGGATGCCAAGGTGATCACTTCCTGTATTCCAGGAAGTGATCACGTTGGCATCCTTAGCAACCTGCCAGTATGCGTGACATCAAAGCTCCGCTCCCAGAATCTCTTCGTGGGAGGGATTCCCCAGCTCCTTCAAAGGGAAGTCTTTTCACGTAAAAATAAACATTGTTACTTTTACGAAAAAGGACGCCACAGCGGCGCTGCAAAGGGCGGTCCTTTCATGTAAATTTTTTTTAAATTATTTTTACGTGAAAGAACCTCCCTTTGCTTGCATCGCCGCTGCGGCATCCTTTTTCGTAAAAATAAAAATAAATAAAAATAAAAAAGCCGTAAAAATAAAAAACAATGGGATTCCGGGAGCAGAGCTTTGAAGTCACGAATTGTTTGGAGTTCGAGTTCGGGTTCAGTTCGGGTTCAGCCAAACTTTACGCAAAGTTCATCCGAACTTGTCGAACCTGAACACCGTTGGGTTCGCCCATCACTAATGAGGAATTATTTGAGATGTTAAAAAATATGTGTGAACCTTTTAAAGGTACTAGAGAGGTAAAAGGTAATACCTTTTAAAGGTAATAGGGAGTCAGAAAATTTGCTGGAATATACAGAGCAAGAAATAGGAGAGAAGGTGGTAAAAGAGAACATAAATGAGAAACAAGAAAACAACACTGAAGAAGACAGAACTAAAAATAAAAACAGTTTAATGATTTCACTGGAATTTATAGTGCCATAAAAAGAGTACACAGAGGGGATTGTCCCTCAAAAAAGAAACAATCAAAAGGAAAAGAGGGAAATAATTGGAAGAGACCAGGAAAATTGGGGGTAGAACCACTCAAACAATATATTCAAAAGAGAGAAAACAGATTCGGGTGAAAAGATATAAAACAGAAGACAAAGAAGGAGGAGGAGGCAGAGATGGAGAAGGAGAAGAGGAAGAAGAGGAAGAGGAAGAGGAAGAGGAAGAGGAAGAAGAAGAAGAAGAAGAAGAAGAAGAAGAAGAAGAAGAAGAAGAAGAAGAAGAAGAGAAGGGACTTTTGTCCTCTTAGAAACATAGAAACATTGAAGTCTGACGGCAGATAGACCATGAAGTCTTTTTCTGCCGTCAGTCTTCTATGTTTCTATGTTTCTAAGATGATAAAAGTCCCATAGTAATGGGACAAAATGAGAAAACCAATAATAAGTGGAATTTTTGAGAACCAAAGGAAAATGGTTAAAAAGGGGAAGGTTAGTGGAAAGGCAAAGGAAAATAGGGTTCATATTAGTAGATTTAAGGAAATTGTATCAATATTATTCATTGTGGATAGTTAATCAAGTTAAAGGATATTCATCATAGATTTGAATATGATGATGTATATTGTTTATAGCAAAGCAAATCAGCAGAAAAAATGGGATGGGATATTTGAAATATTATTAATTGTGGATAGTCAATCAAGGTAAAAGGTTTTTATGCAAGATTTGAATATGATGATGTATATTGTTCATAAATAGAACAGCAGATGGAATGTGAAAAGATAATTTGGTTTAATTTTAAAGAAAATTTAAATTAAGAGACTATGTTGAAATGCAATGGGATAGGAAATTTGAAAAATACATGTAGTAATGGAGAAATAAGACAACTAATTGATATTATTAGTTTATTAGGAATTTAGAGCAATTAATAATATTGCTTATGTATTAAGAAGAAAATAAGCTAAGATAAAGAAACATATTATGGCTGAAATTGAAAATAAAGTTATGATATAAAATAGATTATGTATATGAAAAGATATATAAAAATGATCGAGAAAATACATAAAATATAAAATATATATGTTTGGGAGATGGGGAAACAAAAAAAATGTAATAAAAATAGATTTTAAACAAATAACAGCCTGGAATCAGACATTTATTATGTCAGCTTGTTGTAAGTTGTGTGTCCTGGCTGTATAGGTAGACTCACAACAGTTTGGTGAGCGTTCAAAGTTACAACCCTAAAAAAGTGACTTATGACCATTTTCCATACCTACAACATCCCCATGCTCACTGATTCATATTTATGACAGTTGCAGTGTCTTGGGGTCATATGGTCAACTTTTGTGACCTTCTGATAAGCAAAGACAATGGGAAAACCAGATTCACTTAATTGTTTTATTAACTTACCAACTGCACTGATTCACCTAACAACTGTGCCAAGAAAGATCATAAAATGCAGCAGAATTCATTGAACAAATGTCTCTTTTAACCTCAGAAATTTTGGGGTCAAATAAGGTCATAAGTCAAGGACTACCTGTATTTGGTTAAAGAGCTTTTCCTCAGTACACAGTTGGTATTTCCCTCCTGTCATGTAGTCCTTTCACAACTGTTTAGTTAAGACAGAAGCATCAACATTAGTAGGCCAAAAGGCTATGAATCAGTACAGTAGCCTCCTAAGTATCCTTTCAAATGTTCTAACAATGCCCAAAGGAATAATTAAGTGAAAAAAGCATTCTTCTTCTTGTGTGGCCTACAATCTACAGATTTAAAAATAATAATATCCTTTCTCCACCTGTTAATTCTTGCACTTCTTGTTCACTTGCAGCTGATTGAAGTCCTTGTTATATTACATTGGCTTTTTACCCAGAAAAGGAAAGATTCAATATATAAATGTGGCTTAATTGCAGGATTTTGACAATAAAAAAAATCAAGAATCAAAAAGGGAAATGCTGGAGTTATTTAATTGAAGGGAAAAAATAACTGACACAGGCATCTATCCGATATGCTGGAATCCCCATATGCTCATGAGATTCATTTATTTGATTCAGTTGCTTTTGTCTTCTGTTCCATTATGTCGCGGAAAAACAGTTTAGTATAAAAGCTTGATTGCTACTGCTTTTATGGATGCACTTCTCCAATGTGCAATGTTTCTCTTACTGAAAGTATTTGACTCATTCTCATTCTGTCTTTGCTGTGCACACAGATCTTGAACTGTAGAAACAGTCAGGAAATTGTTTACATTGCATATTTTCTTCCATTTCCTCTCTTCTTTAGGGAAATGTTATATTAATTGCTTAATAGATTTCTCCTTTGGCTGACCTTACAAAGCTGAAACAAAGCTATCTCATTCAATATCTTTTTGTCTTTATCCTATACACTGATGTTGTGGTGGAGCAGAAAAAGAATTCAGAAGGATTGAATAGTTTATAATATATTTTTGGGAAAAATATTCTGTCAAGAGCGCAGTTAAGAATGATAAAAAGTCTTATAACACCCTAATGTCAAATTTATAATGGCATCATATCCCTACAAAATTAACTCTAGGTAAACAGGCCATGAGAGTTCTGGTTGGTTTAACATGCCATCAAAAATATTTTGGAAATAAACCTACACTTACAATACATGTATATTGATAAACTAGATAATGGTAACTGATAATATTTGATACAAGGTAGCGATAGAAGTTTCTGTCGTCTCTGAAACAAAAAATCCAGCACACATAGAAAATGGATTTTCAGACTAAGTTTTATCCCAATGATGCAAAAATAAAAAACAAGAGAGTTTGGATGCCATAATGTAAATTTTACATTTTTGAACTTGCATCACGGCTTCAAAAGCAATTATGCAGAAGGAATTAGATGTTGAATGGTGGACCTTAGATTTGGGTTCCCAAAATGGATAAGGTTGCATGCCCCATACAGAGTCAGGAATATAATTTATGAGTGCTCCTTAAGTGACTTTACCTGGAATAGGCTGTCCTGGTTAATTTCAGACACTTTAGCAGTGACCAATTCCTGAAATGTATTCAGCTGCTTTTTGAAGATGATTCAGTTCTTTAATTAGATATGAATTCAGCTATCAGAATTTTTATATTATACATACAGTGATCCCTCGATCATCGCGAGGGTTCCGTTCCAGGACCCCTCGCGATGATCGATTTGTCGCGGAGTAGCGGTGCGGAAGTAAAAACACCATCTGCGCATGCGCAGATGGTGTTTTTATTTCCACAGCAGCAGCGAGGAGCCGAAGATTGGGTTTCCCCGCCGCCTCGCTGCTGCTGCTTGTCCGCGCGCGTGCCGCCCGCCCCCCGCGCTGTTGCTGGGGCCGCTTCTCAGCTGAGAAGCGGCCCTGGGGTTTCCTCCGCGCGCGCGCGTGCCGCCCGCCCCCCGCGCTGTTGCTGGGGCCGCTTCTCAGCTGAGAAGCGGCCCTGGGGTTTCCTCCGCGCGCGCGCGTGCCGCCCGCCCCCCGCGCTGTTGCTGGGGCCGCTTCTCAGCTGAGAAGCGGCCCTGGGGTTTCCTCCGCCCGCGCGCGTGCTGCCCGCCCCCCGCGCTGTTGCTGGGGCCGCTTCTCAGCTGAGAAGCGGCCCTGGGGTTTCCTCCGTGCGCGCGCGTGCCGCCCGCCCCCCGCGCTGTTGCTGGGGCCGCTTCTCAGCTGAGAAGCGGCCCTGGGGTTTCCTCCACGTGCGCGCGTGCTGCCCGCCCCCCGCGCTGTTGCTGGGGCCGCTTCTCAGCTGAGAAGCGGCCCTGGGGTTTCCTCCGCGCGCGCGCGTGCTGCCCGCCCCCCGCGCTGTTGCTGGGGCCGCTTCTCAGCTGAGAAGCGGCCCTGGGGTTTCCTCCGCGTGCGCGCGTGCTGCCCGCCCCCCGCACTGTTGCTGGGGCCGCTTCTCAGCTGAGAAGCGGCCCTGGGGTTTCCTCCGCGCGCGCGCATGCTGCCCACCCCCCGCGCTGTTGCTGGGGCCGCTTCTCAGCTGAGAAGCGGCCCTGGGGTTTCCCCGCGCGTGTGCCGCCCACCCGCCCACGCCGTTGCTCGCGCCTTACCGGGGCAAGAGGGGGAAGACCCAGGGAAGCCTCTGCCCGGCGGGGAAACTCCACCATCTACGCATGCGTGGAAGGGCACGCATGCGCAGATGGTGGAGTTTACTTCCGGGTTGAAAACTCGCGATATAGCGTTTAGCGAACATCGAGATCGCGAAACTCGAGGGATCACTGTATATCAAAAGAATCACGTGGCTTTTATATTTTCTTTCAAACCTACAAAAATGAAAAACAAAAAACAAAACCAATAATCTTAAAATTCTGGTGCATATTTTAAAGTTCTAAATTGCTTAGAAAATATTTCAAACACCATAGCAAATTTAAATAAAAATAGATAAAATTAATAAAAAACACAAAACTAATCAGGCATAACAGACCAAAACCACCCATGGCTATGGCTGAGTCATAAATACTTTGCAGAAGAACCCAATGTTTAACATTTTCCTAAATGACTCAGGGTAACTGTAATTTTCACTAACAAGTTGTTCCAGAGAAGCAGAACTTCTGCCCAAAAGATGGACCTTTTATCCTTGACCACCTTTTATTCCTCTAAGTGAGGAATTGAGGTAACTTTATCAGTTAGAAGAAATCCAGATGGAGTATATGGTCTTAAAGTTAACAAAACAATACTTCAAATGGCACACAGAAGTGTATCAAATGGAAGGGTAGAACCCAAATAATAAATATACAGGTAGACTTTGAATTACGACCATAGTTAATGGTGTCAAAGATTACCAAGAGGTCTAGGAGGATCAGAAGAATATACTACCCCAATCTCCATGTCAATATAGGTTATCATCATAGAACCAATGCTGTCTCCTTCTCACTTTTAAGCCTAAACCCTTCACTATGATTAGAAAACCATTATTTTTGCACAATATATAAAAACACCGCAACAACACAGGAGCACACAACAGATTCAAGCTTAATTTTAACCGCTCCAAACTTGACTGTAAAAAATATGACTTTAGTAATCGGGTTGTCGAAGCATGGAACTCCTTACCGGACTCTATAGTATCATTCCCTAACCCCCAACATTTTACCCTTAGACTATCCACGGTTGACCTCTCCAGATTCCTAAGAGGTCAGTAAGGGGCGTACATAAGCGCACTAGAGTGCCTTCCATCCCCTGTCCTATAGTCTCTCCTATATCTCGTCTTTCTTCTCTACTATATCCTCTATAACCTTCATTGTGTATTATTGTGTATTGGACAAAATAAATAAAAAATTTAAAAAATGCTGATACCAGCTATTGTCTGTTTGTTAATGTGGCTGGCAGCAACTTTTTGTAGTTTCAGGCAGGAGCTCCTAATGTTTCCAAGGGATACAAGAGGTGAAATCTGGATTGATCTGCATGGAAACTGTACCACCAAGCTACAAATACTGCACAGGGGGTGCTGCTGATAGCAAGAGAAGCTTAGATAGCATGCTGTTGGAAATAGAAAAACGTGTAGGATAAAATAGTTTACCAGAGATCTTCCAAATGAAATTTAGATACAATAAAATAGCAAAGTGTCAAACAACTCAGTATAACCATAAGCTGCTTTATATAGTTTGGGGGTTTTCTAATTTTTTTTTTGCAATTGTTCTAATATGATGAATACCATACTCAGAATACCGTACTTACCATACTCCATATTCTTTGAATCAGATGATTGACATCACTTCAACGTTGTTTTCCAGTAAGCATAAAGAGGAGAAGCCACCCATTAGGCAGCATCTTCAGGGACAAGCATTATAAGATCTTTAACAAGGTAGGTCTTTTCAGAGACTGCAATTGATGACAAGGTAAGGCAGCTTCATATCAGCATGGGTGTTATTAATGAGGAAGAAATTTTATAGGCAAGCAACATATGTAGACAGGTTTGTGCTTTGCACTATATGTGTTCAGCATCGTCAAACTTTATCATTTATGTAGGTTGGTTCAAGACAATCTCTGATAGGATCTTGCTCCTCTTGACACAATCTATCATTCCATGTCTTAGGTGCCAGCAATGTGAATTTTCGTTCAATTTAATTGGATTACTTTGATAACTTTCCTATATTTGAACATTAAAAAGTGTTAGTTTCACGTATTTAGTCATAAAAAGCCTTGTTGGAAAACAGGTATTCTTCAAGGTCAAAATATTAAGAGCTCCATGAAAGATAATTCTTTGATATATAAAAGAAATATATGTTTACAGTTAATTAGAAATAGAAAACACTGACGACAATCCTGAAACATCTATAATTAATTTTTCAGTTAGTTTTCAAATTATTATAATACCAAGAGGGAAGATTTCAGCATCAATAATAATAATAATAAAAACCTGCAGGAGAGGAGAACATTCTGATAGAATTGAATGACATTTATTATGCATTTTACTCTTCAATACTGTTTCTAAGATTTTTAACTGTGATAGCGTTCAGGCTAATTTTTTTGCATCAATATTTAGCTTTACCTGTCATTATTTTTTTAAATTGTATTTTTTTAAAAAAAAACATCAGTAATGAGCTTCCTCCTCCTTCAAATCTGTCAGTATTATAAAGAAAATATTGGTTGTAATGTTTATTAGAAATGAAAACATTATAGGTCTATTATTTGGGAGACATGAATCAAGTATTAGCATGCATTTTTCTAATTTTTCTGTGGAATGTTTTCTAGATTAAGAAATTGAGTTATCTGAGATGGGAATACGGTTATCTTCCAATTTCACATTTTTGCAAGCATGGTGCCTGAGTTCCTGATTCAAAAGTGTATTTTAAAAAACCCAGTAAGTTTGTTTAGAGTAAACTCATTTCAAAATGCATTTATTATGGAACAACAATCTGGAAAAGAATACCAATTTACATATATTTTAAACAATTGTAGATAAATGCAATACTAAGATAAAATGAACTTATATGTTTATGAACTAGAAACAGATTTTTGTTTGCAACATCAATTAACATAATTAAAGGATCACATACTATATTATGGTTTTCTCCATCCAACTCTGCAAGCAGTTTAGATTATCCATCAGAATGGATGCTGGATGTAGACAGGGGATGGACAGAATCTTACAGTTCCAAAGTAATTGTCTACTGGAATATTTACACCTGAATCCTTATATACGTCGGAAATATGAGGAAACTCTTATGGGAAACTTCCATATGAATTTTCTGCTCGCATGGAAATGAGCAAGCATACACTGATGTTTACACAATATTTTGCTTTTGATTTTAATGTCATTCCATATGGGCTTTGTGTGAAACAATTTTCTGCTGCTTGTCTCCAGCATCTGGTATCCAGAGGTATACTGCCTCTAGACATGGAGACTCCATTTAGCTGTCATAGCTGATATGTATCGATGAATCTTCCAATAGTGAATTTTCCAATCTTTCCAAAAAGTCAACGCTAATTTATGAGCTAAAGTTATATCAAATATCCTCCCACTTCAACTCTGCCCACAACTTTCATAAAGGCATTCATCCCCTGCAGAACTGGGGGATATCAACTAATTTCACATAATGACTGAAATGAAATATATTTTTAAGAAGGATAAGTTCATCTAAATGACAACTTGGTTGACATGAAGATGAGACTATAAATGTTAGTGATGAAAAAGAAACAGCCAGTAATACCCAGTAACCAAGTACTGATCTGCATTCACAACATTCATTTGGAGTGGAAATAGATTTCTTAGATTTCCTTCACAATTGGACTCAAGTGTTTCCCTCTCCTCTTTTCATCTAGTTCTTCTTTTGTTATGATTTCCTCTTTAGTACTGCTTGCTGATTGATTGATTTATTGATTGATTTATTGATTGATTTATTGATTGATTTATTGATTGATTGATTTATTCGAGCATGTATAAGGTAACAGATATAAGTATAAACATGATTATGAGGACAGGAAATGAATATGAATAAATGGGGGATAGTAGGACAGGGACGGTAAGCATGTTGGTGTGCTTATGCATGCCCATTAGAAGACTTCTTGGGAATAGAGTGAGGTCAACAGTATTAGGTTGAAGTTATGGGGGTTTGGGAATGAAACCACAGAGTTAGGCTGTGCATTTGGGGCATTGACTACTCTATTGCTGGCATTGTATTTTCTGCAATTGAATTTAGAGAGGTTTATCTTAAGTTTGTATCTATTGTGTGCGTCCGTACTGTTGTGGTTGAAGCTGAAGTAGTCGTTGACAGATAGGATGTTGTAGCAGATAATTTTGTGTAGTATACTTAGGTCAGATTGGAGGCAGCGTAGTTCTAAATTTATTTATTTATTTATTCAATTTTTAATGCCGCCCTTCTCCTTAGACTCAGGGCGGCTTACAACATGTTAGCAATAGCACTTTTTAACAGAGCCAGCATATTGGCCCCATAATCTGGGTCCTCATTTTACCCACCTTGGAAGGATGGAAGGCTGAGTCAACCTTGAGCCGGTGATGAGATTTGAACTGCTGACCTTCAGATCTACAGTCAGCTTCAGTGGCCTGCAGTACATCACTCTACCTGCTGCGCCAACCCGGCTCTTATTATTATCTAATTATCTAAGCCCAAAATTCTGTAGTGAGCAGAGAAGTGGAGGATTCTTCACGTGAAATATCTCTGGACTTGCTCAATTGTATTAATGTCTGATATGCAAATGATATGGGTTCCAGACAGATGACTGTATTCAAAAATCAGTCTAGCTATCTAGCAAATGTTTTGTATATTCTAGTTAGCAGTTTAGGTCAGTGTTTTTCAGCAGCCATCAAATTAATGTCTGTTAGGAATTATGCATACTATATACCCCTTGCGCAAAGAAATATGTTCCCTGTAATGTACTTACAAGAAACTATCTTCATCTTATATTTAGTACAATGAGATAAAAATGAAAAATAAATAAAAATACTCTTCTGAGTATCCAGTCCATTTTCTTTAATAATAAGAACCTCAGGACAGTTCTTGCTGCCGCAATTGCTTGATCAAATTTAGTTGCTATTTTCTGTATTTTTGCACAAGATAGAAAGAGACAGATGATAGGGTGTTTAGATTTACATGTATTTAATGTGTTACACAAATGCTTTGCATTAACTATTCAACTACAGGGAACTGTTACAGAGTGATAGGTATTATACTTGCTATTCTGAAATCTCAACTGAAACTAAGATTCAAATCCTGGGCTTCTTACAGTGCTAAGTATAGCTAGTCCTGTGGCTAATGAAGTCAATCTTGTACTTCTAATATCTGAACTCTTCATATTAAAAGTAAAATGTTTGTAACTGGTTTGTGAATGGCTTTGAATTGAAAAGCAAGCAAGTCAACTTCAACTAAATCAAAGGTTCTCATTCTACTGATGGCACCAAACAGTCTGCAGTAATGACTGTATGCTATTGATGACAACTAAATAATACCAAAGCTTCAATTTATATTGAGTGGAAAGCATTTGAAAAAAATCAGTGGAAAACAGATGGAAGTCTTATGAAGAACAGGCACATGGCAATTCTGTTCTCAGTGTTTTCCCTTGAGGTCTTCATTCTTTCCCAAGAGATAAATCTCTCTTGGGTAGCATCTCTCGAAATTTGAAAGTCTTGTTATTTGTATCCAATCACATCTTCCTGGGATGGACCACAGAGACCATAATAAGATTAACATAGTTTAGTTGAGATTTCTAAATTTGACTACTTTTCATGTAGTAACTTTTACTACACAAAAAGAAAAACAATTCAGCATATCTTAAAGAAAAGCATTGTGATAGCTATTTTCTGGACAGGTTTTAGGCCAATTTCTACATCATCATTTGAGATCAATTATATATAAATAGACCAAATTTGTTTTGTATAATAGATGATGATGATGATGATGATGATGATGATGATGATGATTATCATGGGCTTCCCTAGGTATGCCCATGTTACACCAACACTCCGCAGTCTGCATTGGTTGCCGATCAATTTCCGGTCACAATTCAAAGTGTTGGTTATGACCTATAAAGCCCTTCATGGCATTGGACCAGAATATCTCTGCGACCGCCTTCTGCCGCATGAATCCCAGCGACCGATTATATCCCACAGAGTTGGTCTTCTCTGGGTCCCATCGACTAAACAATGTCGTCTGCCGGGTCCCAGGGGACGAGCCTTCTCTTTGGCGACCCCGACTCTCTGGAACCAGCTCCCCCCAGAGATTAGAACTGTCCCCACCCTCCTTGCCTTCCGTAAACTCCTTAAAACTCACCTCTGCCATCAGGCATGGGGGAATTGAGGCATTCCCCCCTCCCCCGGGCCTATACAATTTATGTATGGTATGTCTGTGTGTATGTCTGGTTTAATAATGGGGTGTTTAAAAAAAATTAAATTTATTAAATTTGTTGTGAATTGTTTTATTATATGTTGTGAGCTGCCCCGAGTCTACGGAGAGGGGTGGCATACAAATCTAAATAATAATAATAATAATAATAATAATAATAATAATAATAATCTTTAAAACAGTTAAAATAATTAACCCCTGCATACCAGTCATGGCCGGATCTCACTGGTTACCACCATAAGATCAACAGACTCAGACCTGTCAGAAAAGCCCGGTCTTTACCGCTTTATGAAAGTCGAATAGGGTGGAGGTAGTCCAGATCTCAGGAGGTTACTGATTCCAGAGAATTTGAACAGCCAGAGAGAAGGCCAGAGGCCTGGCAGCTGACACTGTTTAGCTGATGGGACCGGAAGAAGATCAACTATGTGGGCCTTTACTGGTCGCTGGAAGCTATATGGCAGAAGGCAGTCTCGAAGATAGTCTAGCCCTAAGCTATTTAGGGATTTAAAGATAATGACCAACACCATAATAGGGTCCTATAATATACAAGGTTCACCCAGAAAGTAATTCATCACATTTTTTTCTTCAATAATTATTTATTGAACACAATGAAACTTACACACAAGAAAGAATGATGTTTCTTCTACACTCCCTATTTTTCCATGTAATCTCCATCCTGTTCTATGGCCTTCCTTCAATGAGACACAAGGGCATGTATCAGTACCACTCCTTGTTCTGGTCATGAAGCCATTTCTGCACTGTGTGAATCACCTCTTCGTCATCCTCAAAATGTCTTCCGTGACTAAATGTACTTCTGTCGACTGTAGATTCTCCATAAGCTGTAGACAAACATTTGTGAAAGTTCCCAATAGTTTCTTTCTCTGCAGTGAGAAATTCAATGATGACATGATACGCTGCTTGTAACGTACATCACTTACCATTTTGAAACACTGCTGAAGCTATGCGATATGTCTGAAGAAACACAAAATTTTCATACACACTCCCGACAATTCAAATAATGTACAGTGATCCCTCGCTAATTCATTGTTCATCTTTTGTGGATTCGCTACGTCACGGGTTTTCAAAGGGGGCTCAAATCCATTAAATCCATTGAAAATTTTAAATCCATTAAAATTCATAGAATTCTTCTACAATATTACTGTACTCTATTAAAGAAACTGGTAGGATATCACATGTAGTTCCAGCTGAGAAACATTATAGAATGACTGTTTAATGGAAAGGGTGGGTTTTAAAAGTCCAAATACTCGGTAAATACATTAAAAATATCTTTCCTCTACTTCACGGAAATTTGTTTTTCACGGGTGGTATTGGAATGCATCCCCCACGAAAAATGAGGGATTACTGTATATCTAAAGTTTCACATTGGTACTATTACTGTAGGCTGAGAAAAAAAAGTGGTGTATTGCTTTATGGATGACCCTCATAATATGCAGTACAGGATTGATACATGAAATTCATTTGAAGAGAGTTACCCATATTCACATGTATGACTTTCAAAATGGTTTATATACTTAAATATGAATTTAAGTGTATAAATCTATGAATGGTATGTTTATTGAAAGTTATAAATACTTAAATGGAACCTTTTCTTCAATAGGTTAGATGACTGGCTTGCGTAGTTCAACATTGAGGGCTGAAGATGCCTCCATATTTAGTGTTGTGGTTCAGCCTGGGACCCCTCCGGGAATGGCTGATTTGCTGTCGGTGTCCGGCTCAGAGGCTGAGGACCAGGAGGGACAGACTGATGAAGAAGCTGAATCCCAGGCTGAAGATGAAGGACAGCCAGAGTTCCACCAGGGGGAGCTCTCCCCAGCAAGCAGCCTGGATTCCCTGGGGGAAGATGCTAGTGACTTCATAGATATGCGACAGAGGAGAGCTAACGAGAGAAGAACGCAATTGGCCAGATATTTCCAGCATTAGGGGTCGCAGCTGGGTTTGGGTGTGGTGCTTGGGAAAGGATAAAAGGCGGCCCCACCCTTCCTGGCTTGTGGAGTTTTATCTTGGAGATTCGTGAGACCTGTTTGTGAACTTTGGTGGCTACAATCCTGGTTTGTGCCTTGGACTCTTGAAACCTTGGGGGGGTGTGCCAGCAAGAAGCTTTTGGAATTGACTGGACATCAGGACCCTGTTGTAAAGTATTGTAACCTGTCTGCTGTGAAGACAGGTTTTCCTTTGTGCTTATTTTTTCCTGCTATAAATTACTTTTGGATTTTACCAGAGTGTCTGGCTGTTTTTCAGTGGGTGTGGAGGTCTGGGAAAACCCAGACAGAACAGAATAAAACTCCACCAACCACCAGACACCTGGTGCTCATTTTGGAGGGGTGGTTTGGTTGTTTTGTTCCTTGCTCTTTGCTGCTGGTTCCTGGTTGGACATCTTTTGTTTTTCGGCTTCCTGTTCTTGCCTGTCACCATGGATGTTGCTGCAGCTGACATGCAGGCTGTCTTTGCAGAGTTGCAAGGGGACATTGCTCACTTGACCCAGACAGTCTTGTTCTTACAACGTCAAGTGGAGGTTTTGTCCCAGGCGGCCCCACCCCAGGCGGCACCTGTGGTACCACCTCCAGCACCTGTGCCCAGAAGGAAATGTTTTGTGGCGATGCCGGAAAAGTTCTGGGGGGACCGGCGGCTGTTTTCTGCATTCCAGAGCCAGGTGCAGCTTTTTATCAACGCGCAGATGGTGCACTTCCCAGGGGATGACCACAAGGTGGCGTTTCTGTGCAGTTTATTGGCTGGCCCTGCAGCGTCGTGGGTGGCACCGTACCTGACCCGGGATGATCCGCTACTCCAGGACTACAATGCTTTTTGTGACTTGCTGCGTCACCAATTTGCGGACCCGGTGCAGGAACAAACGGCCACGCGGGCGCTGAAGCAATTACGCCAGGGTTCGCGCCCCCTGGTGGACTATATGGCTGACTTTAGGTCTCTGGCCGGGCACGTTCAGTGGAATGAGGCTGCCCTGATCGAGGCCTTTCAAGATGGACTATCCGACACGATGTTGGACGCCTTAGTGCATGAGGTGATGCCCGGCACGTTGGACGGTTTGGAGCGGCATTGCTTGGCAATAGAGGCCAGGCTGTTGGCCAGGGAAGTCCGTCGAGCGGGACGGTCCAACCCCCGTGCGTCAGGCGTCCCGCCGACACCTGTTTCGCGGCGGGGGTTGCCAACCGTAAGCACCCCGGCTCCGGTCCCTGCGCCCCGACGTTTTTCACCAGCGCTGCCTCCACGCTTGATGGATCGTGTTGCTGCCGGAGAGTCGATGGACGTAAGTTACGCCGGACCCCGACAGACCCCGGAGGAACGAGGGCGTCGGCGGGCAGCTGGGTTGTGCTTCTATTGTGGGGCCCCGGGACATTTTGCTGTTGTTTGTCCCCACAAGAGGCGGAGCACCGTGGCTGCCGTCGTTCCTGTACCCTACAGCCCTCCCGTGCTTCCCATGGCGTCCCCTGTGCAGTTACAGGAGACAACCCCTGGTGTCCCCGTTCCTGCCCTGAACTCTCCGATGGCGGGGCCTTCGTCTGGATGTCCCCCGTCGCCGGAACGATCGGGAAACGAGGGGGGCCCGGCTTGGTGGCAACACTAGGTCGGGCGGGGATCCCATTTTCGTCTGACTCCACGACTCCCGAATTCGGACCGTCTCGACATTTGACGCTTGCGGTGACCTTGCATATCGCGCAACGGACTCGGACTTACCCCGCGTTGGCCCTCGTGGATTCGGGGGCGACGACAAACTTCTTAGACGAAGCCTTTGCCCAACGTCATTCCTTGCCCCTTTGTCCTGTTACCCCGCCATTAACTGTGGAGACTATCGATGGGCGGGTTTTGTTGGCTGGTCCCATCCGTTTCCAGACCCTGCCGGTGCGGATGTGCATCGGAACTCATGAGGAGGCCCTACAGTTTTATGTTACCAAGGGGCTTCATTTTCCCCTCGTGTTGGGGTTGTCATGGCTGCGTGCACATGACCCACAGGTGGTGTGGTCTCAGAACTTGGTCACCTTCTCCAGTTTGCAGTGCGTGGACCATCACCGACATGTGTGCGCAGCCCAAGGCCCAGTAGTTCCCGCGATTCAATTACCCCGTTGCCTCGAGGAATTCGCCGATGTGTTCAACGAAAAGGAGGCGGATCGGCTACCACCACATCGGACGTATGACTGTGCCATTGACCTGCTTCCTGACGCCAAGCTCCCGGCTGGTCGTTTGTATTCCATGTCCGAGCCGGAGCTTGTGGCGCTCAAGGAGTTTGTGGAAAAGAATCTGGCCAAGGGATTTATTCGGCCATCCAAGTCCCCTTTGTCTGCCCCTGTTTTGTTCGTGAAAAAGAAAACAGGCGATCTTCGCCTCTGCTGTGACTATCGCCGCCTTAACGCCATCACAGTGCGGAATAGGTACCCCTTGCCCTTGATCCCTGAACTCATGGACCGGTTGCGGACGGCAACGGTATTCACCAAAATCGATTTGCGCAGTGCGTATAATTTGGTCCGGATGCGGGCCGGGGATGAGTGGAAGACAGCGTTTGGCACGCGTTACGGCCACTTTGAATATACAGTGATGCCATTTGGCCTCACCAACGCCCCGGCCGTGTTTCAACATCTGATGAACGACGTGTTCCGGGACATGTTGGACCATTTTGTGGTGATTTACCTTGATGACATTTTAGTGTATTCCCCGAACCATGCCTTGCATTTGACCCATTTGCGCCGGGTCCTGCTCCGGTTGCGGGAGCAGCAGTTGTATGCCAAGCTGGAGAAGTGCCAATTCTTCCAGACTACCGTCGAATTCCTGGGGCACATTTTATCTCCAGGTGGCATTTCCATGGACCCGAACAAAGTGGCCGCACTTCAGTCTTGGCAACCTCCACGACGGGTGAAAGACGTACAACGTCTTTTGGGGTTTGCAAACTACTATCGGGCTTTTGTTCCGGGGTATGCCACGTTAACCACGCCCTTGACTCGGTTGTTACAGAAACAAGTCCCATTTGGTTGGGGGGAGGCGGAACAGCGGGCTTTTGATGCCCTGAAAGCGGCGTTCATGGCGGAACCGCTTCTGCGCCATCCTGATCCCGCTCAGCCGTTTGTGTTAGAGACCGACGCTTCAGATGTAGCGGTTGGCGCAGTGCTTCTCCAAGCCCAGCGGCCCGGTGACATGTTGTTTCCGTGTGCCTACTTCTCCCGGAAGCTGTCTCCCTCGGAAAGGAACTATACTATTTGGGAGAAGGAACTTTTAGCGGTGAAGGCCGCCTTTGAGCATTGGCGGCATTACCTGGAGGGGGCCCGTCATCAAATCGAGGTACGGACGGATCACCGGAACCTTGAGTATTTGCAGACGGCCCGGAAATTAAACCAGAGACAGATTCGCTGGTCTTTCTTTTTCGCGCGGTTCAATTTCCGCATCAGGTACACTCCCAGTGCCCAGAACCCCCGAGCGGATGCCTTGTCGCGCAAGCCAGAATACACGCACCCGAAAGAGCTGGCTCCTCTGCAGACAGTGTTACCCCCTGCAGCGTTGGCTGCCACTCAGGACCCAGTGGACTTGCGTCACCGTTTACGGGAGGCGCAGCGTGGGGATGGGTTTGTAGCGCAGAGAGTGCGGGAGTTAACACCCAATTCCCCATGGACGTTTCAAGACGGGCTGCTTCGGTACCGAGGGCAGCTGTATGTTCCCGCCGGCCCAGTGAGAGGGTTGATTATGACCCAGTGTCATGACTGTCCAGTGGCGGGGCATTTTGGGCTGTTTAAAACATTGGAGCTAGTCTCTCGGACATTTTGGTGGCCACGCCTTCAAGATGATGTGCGTTCCTATGTGGCCACCTGTGTCCAGTTTCGTACGGCCAAGGGGGTGACTGGAGCCCCACCGGGATTACTGCGACCTTTACCCACGCCTGAGAGACCCTGGGGTGCCGTGTCCATTGACTTTGTCACTCATTTGCCTGCCTCTGCTCGCTTCACGGTAGTCATGGTGGTGATGGACATGCTCACCAAGATGGTGCATTTTGTCCCTTGCACTAGGGTGCCCACTGCCCAACTCACGGCTCAAATGTTTATTAGTCACGTGTTTCGGTTACATGAGCTTCCGGATCGAGTGGTCTCTGATAGGGGCACACAGTTCACAGCCCGGTTTTGGCGGGAATTGATGTCGGCCCTGAATGTGTCCGTGTGCCTCGCCTCGACGCAGCACCCCCAGACCGATGGCGGTACAGAAAAAGTGATCGGGATCTTGGAACAATACCTGCGGTGTGTCGTGGCGGATCGCCAGACGGATTGGTCCCGGTTTATCCCTGTCGCGGAGTTCGCGTTCAACAATTCCCGTCACTCATCGACCCGGCTCACGCCCTTTTTCGCAAACTATGGATTTCACCCTCGCTTCTTTCCCTTGACCCTCCTAGATTCCCCGGTGCCTGCTGCTGAGGACTTTCTCTCAGAGCTGCAGGCGGTTCACGAGATGGTGAAGAGATACCTGAATAAAGCCAAGGAGGACTACAAGAGGGTGGCTGATCGCTCCAGGCGGGATGTGCCCCCCTTGGTGGTGGGGGATCAGGTGTGGTTGTCCACAAAATATGTAGCCTCTGAACTACCCCGGCACAAACTAGATCCCCGGTTTCTGGGTCCTTTTCCCGTTGAGCGGGTGATTAATCCGGTAGCTTACCGGCTCACCCTGCCGGACAATTTGCGGGTTCACCCTGTGTTTCACCGTTCGCTGCTAGTCCCTGTCCCTCCCGATTGTCCGCTCCGTCCCAATGTTCCCGTGTTTCCTGCCCCGTGTGTTCGTGATCACCTCCCTGAAGCTATGGTACATGACATTGTGGATTCCCGTTGGGTGGATGGGTGTTTCCAGTACAAGGTGCAATGGGTAGAGGGGGATCCGGATGATTGCTCCTGGGTGGAAGCGGCGTTGTTGGACGCTCCCGATCTTCTTCGGGCTTTTCACGCCCAGTTCCCTCAGAAACCGCGTCCTCTCCGCTGGCAGGTGGGGAGGGGCCTTCCGCGGGGGGATGGTGTTGTGGTTCAGCCTGGGACCCCTCCGGGAATGGCTGATTTGCTGTCGGTGTCCGGCTCAGAGGCTGAGGACCAGGAGGGACAGACTGATGAAGAAGCTGAATCCCAGGCTGAAGATGAAGGACAGCCAGAGTTCCACCAGGGGGAGCTCTCCCCAGCAAGCAGCCTGGATTCCCTGGGGGAAGATGCTAGTGACTTCATAGATATGCGACAGAGGAGAGCTAACGAGAGAAGAACGCAATTGGCCAGATATTTCCAGCATTAGGGGTCGCAGCTGGGTTTGGGTGTGGTGCTTGGGAAAGGATAAAAGACGGCCCCACCCTTCCTGGCTTGTGGAGTTTTATCTTGGAGATTCGTGAGACCTGTTTGTGAACTTTGGTGGCTACAATCCTGGTTTGTGCCTTGGACTCTTGAAACCTTGGGGGGGTGTGCCAGCAAGAAGCTTTTGGAATTGACTGGACATCAGGACCCTGTTGTAAAGTATTGTAACCTGTCTGCTGTGAAGACAGGTTTTCCTTTGTGCTTATTTTTTCCTGCTATAAATTACTTTTGGATTTTACCAGAGTGTCTGGCTGTTTTTCAGTGGGTGTGGAGGTCTGGGAAAACCCAGACAGAACATTTAGTAGGGAGGAATGCTTGGAACTTTAGTTCAGAAATATCTAGAAAGCAATTGGTTGCTTGCTTTGATTTATATTTACTTTTTTCCAGAATTTCATACAATGATCTTTTCCAGCTATACCTGTAGAGAACAGAAAATGATTCTGGAATAGTTTTAAATCAAATATAAAGATCTGTGCTGTTTGATAGAGAATGAAGTATCTCTAAATCCTAGATACAGGAAAAATTGCAATTCTGGGTCTCTTTACAGTGTATGCTATCACAAGATTTTTCTATCTTTTGTTCGAATCAGTCTCATCCAACAAAGAAATTTCTTGTGCCCTCCTTAAAAATGAAACTCAGATACCTACTATTCCTTTACCATATTTCTGAAGGATAGAATACAATAGCTAAATTGGTTCCATACCAATGTCATAATGATATTTTACTGTGCAAATTGTTGCCTATTGTGTCAATATTAGAAGGACAAGAACCTGGGTCTGAAAAGAGGACAAAAATACCTTACACTGATGGTCTGTACTTGAAGACTCTTTCTTTTCCTTAGGTCTATGTGCCAAACTTGAGATGGAACAATCTTGTATTTGCATCATAACTTCTCCCTATAGGAGATCAAGCAAGGTGAGCATCACATATCAAATCAAAGATATGCTTCAGGATGAGTGCAGAAAGCAAATGGCATGTCTCATTTGACAAACTAATTTGTTATTCAGAATTTAGAACTGAAGGATTCTTTGGATGCATTATTCATTGCAAATTTGACACTTGAAAGGGAAAAGAAGATTCAAAAAATTAAAAACCTGTTTTTTGCCCACGGCTTGGTGTTTAGAGTTCATTTCATTTCAAGGTTTCACATTTGTTAGCTGATATTCTTAAACTTCATGAAACTACTGAAGAACACTATCATCTGTACCCACTCAGTTAGTACAGACTGCAGCTGCCAGATATCTCAGCCCATTTGGATTGTGATTTTTCCAAATAATTCTTAGAAGCCTTAGCCATTCTAGCCAGTGAGTAGTACTGGAGAAAAGAATTATTTCATACAGCTGGCCCATGAATATGAATCTGGCTATCTTGTCATAAAAGTCAGAAATCTTGCAAAGCTTCACAATACCCACACTTTTAAAAACCATATAGCATAGTCTTGAATTCTGGAAATATGGGAATTGTATAATATGACTACTATAAAACTTTAGTTCCTGGTTTCTTTAGCACACAGGAAACATTTAACAAATGTCTTGTGTCTGATATCAACTTTTCACAGCTAAGAATCAGTATTTGTGAAGAAGACCATTGACATGGATAGGAGAGAAAGCTTAGAAGAATAATCAAGTGAGCACATTTTACTATTTACATAATTATTTTAATGAGATAATTATCTAACATCTTTCATAAATACCTTAACTAACTTGAGGACAGAAGGAAGGTAGCACATATCAGAATGGAGGATGTTATTTAATGCAAAGATATTATTAAAATGGCACTTTGATTTTATTTGATTTTTGATTGCATTATGGGGGTCTCAGAGAGTTGCCCTCTGAGATTGAAGCAAGAAGATCATATAATGAGAAACCCTTCCAAGCCCCTCACCAGTCTCTAAATTTGTCTTGTTTAGTCTTGAAAAAAATATCCCCTCCCCCAAATATGACAGAATAGAATAGAATAGAATTCTTTATTGGCCTAGTGTGATTGGACACACAAGGAATTTGTCTTTGGTACATATGCTCTCAGTATCCATAAATGAAAAGACAAGATACATTCATTAAGAATCATAAGGTATAACCCTTAATGATAGTGGTAAGGTACAAATAAGCAACAAGGAAACAATCAATATCAATATAAATCATAAGGATACAAGCAAAAAGGTTACAATCATGTAGTCATAAGTGGGTGGAGATGATGAGGAATGATTAGAAGACTAATAGTAATAGTAATACAGCCTTAGTAAATAGTTTGACATCGTTGAGGGAATTATTCATTTAGCAGAATGATGGCGTTTGGGGGGGAAATGTTCTTGTGTCTACTTGTCTTGATGTTCAATGCTCTATCATGGTGTTTTGAGTGTAGCAATTAGAAAAGAAAGAGTCTGGATAAAATTATTTTCTAGTCCCTGTCATTATCTTCTGCAAAAGTGGTGGACCTTTCAACTAGTTGGTCCATTTTAGCCACAACATTCACCAGATATTCCATCTGGATTGTGGTTAACCTGTTCCCTGATTGCTGGATTCCTCTACCTTTTTCCTACCTGTAACAACATCAGGAAGCCAAAGGTGATTGCTTTCCATTCTTTTGAGAACTGATAGAACCAACAAACAAAGACAACAGTTTTTCCTATTGCTTGGGCTAGAAGGGAAACTTTTTTTTTAACTTCCTAGTTAAAGTAAAAGAAGCAAAGAAATGAGCAGCATTTTCTTGAATGCTAATCTTTTAAAATAACAGTAACAATATTAGAATGGTAATCTCACAAAAATATTTATGTGAGATAGAGTGAAGCTCAGCAACCTGACTGGATTGTTGTATCCTGAAATGGCTACCTTGTAACTCTGTAAATAGTTTGTTCCTCTTTCCAGCGCTGTCTGAGCCCAAGCAGGAAGTCGCTCCTGATTGGCTCAGACGCGGCCGGCTCTGGCTTTGGCGGGAACCGCAAAAGTATAAAAGGAGCGGTTTCTCCAGGCAGAGTCAGTCGGTACTCGCTGAATTGTCACTTTGCCTTGCTGAGCTGTCACTTGTTCTCTGAGCTGAATAAAAGTACCGATTGCTCAAAACCCTGCCTCTGGGTCTACTTCACTGGCGACGAACGGACGGAAGAAACATTGCGTGCAAAATGAGAAGCCGATCGCAGACGGGCTATTTTCCTTAATTACTGCGGCGCAGAAATCTGTGGACTTGCCCAAACTCTCACCGAACCGGAGCAAGCAAGAACCGTAGCGTGGGACGTCCTACAGGAAAAGCTAGCAAGCCACTTCAAGCCGACCAAACCAGCCATGGTTTTTCGGCATCAATTTTCCATGATGGCTCAGAAGGAAACCGAGTCGATCAACCAGTTTACAACGCGGCTTCGAACGGTACTTGCCCAATGCAAGTTTAAAGACCCGGAAGCTCGCCTCACCGACGCCTTGGTTTTCGGCATGAAAAACAGCACAGTGAGAAATAAACTCCTCACCGAAGAAGAGCCGACTCTACAAACCGTGATTAAACTAGCGCAAACCGCAGAAGCAGCCGACGCAGCGGCTAGAGAATTGAAAGAGCACGGAAGGCGAGAACTCATTGCCAAAATTGACTCCGCGTCTTCCAGCGCCGTGGAATCAGACGACCTCAACCAACCAACTCACAGCGGGGACAACTGCCTCCTGGTGCAAGACCAGCCAAGACACCTTAGAGCTACTCACCCAGCCCCCTGCGCGGGCTGCCGGGGAAATCACCAGCGCCATCGATGCCCTTTCCGAGATGCTACATGCCGCCGCTGCAACCGTAGAGGCCACATCGCCATCGCTTGCAGAGCAACAACACCGGAAGAAACTTTCGCCACGCCACAATACCAGCGACCACAAAACCAGACCCCCCCAATCGCGAGAAAGGAGACCATTCCGCAACTCGGGTCAACGGAACTACTCAACCGCTAACCGCGACTACTATAGAGGTAACTCTCAATTTTCCGTGAATAACACGGCAACCAAAAAGGGGGCTAAAATTGTTATCTCATTGTTACTAAATAACCAGCCTTGCTCAATGGAGCTGGATACGGGCTCTAGATATACCATCATGCCCTGGGAAAAATTTAAACTGTATATGCCTAATGTGTCTAAGGCTGACCTAAATCAAACCTCTTTGGTGATCAGAGACTTCCAAGGGGGGATAATCTCGGTCCTGGGAACAGCAAATGTACCTATTGCATTCAAGAATGTTAAATGTACCCTTCCAATGCTTATTGTAACAGGGGCCAAGCATTCTCTTCTGGGGTTAGCGTGGATGGAACCGTTGGGAATCGAGATTTCGGGTGTGTATAATGTGAACTGTGATAATATGCCTAACTTTGTTAAAGAGTTCCCTGAAGTGTTCAGCCCCACCTTGGGATTGTATAAGGGCCCCCCCATATCATTCTCTATTGACCCCAAGGTCCCACCGATCAGACTAAAACCTCGCAGGGTCCCCCTTCCGCTCCTCCCCAAACTAGACATACAGCTGGATAAACTCATTAGCCAAGGTATTTTGGTCCCTGTGGAACAGGGGCCATGGGAAACTCCCATAGTTACACCTCTGAAGCCAGATGGTTCTTTAAGAGTTTGCGCTGATTACAAATCGACCCTGAATAAGGCACTCCAACACCACCCCTACCCCATCCCAGTTGTGCAACAACTTCTACATTCCCTGGGGGAGGGGAAAAGGTTCGCAAAGATCGACCTGGCGCAAGCTTACCAGCAACTTCCGGTCGATGAACAAACAGCAAACGCTCAGGCAATTGTAACGCACAGGGGGGCTTTCAAATGCACGAGGTTACAGTTTGGGGTAAGCATAGCCCCAGGAATATTCCAGAGCATTATGGAACGCCTATTGTCAGGGGTAAATGGGGCCATTCCATACTTTGATGACATCTTAATTGCAGGGGAAAACCAGGAACAAGTAAACAAAAGAATAAGGGAAGTGCTTAAGAGATTACAGGACAAAGGGTTAAGAATCAAGCCTGATAAATGTGTCTGGGGAACCAACAGTATAGAATTCCTTGGTTATAAAATAGATAAAGAAGGCATCCACCCCACAACAGAAAAGCTGAAAGCAATTAGAGAAGCCCCTGAACCACGAGATAAGAATGAGCTACAGGCATTTTTGGGCCTCCTTAATTTTTATTCCGTTTTTTTAAAGCAGAAGGCAACAGTAGCAGAGCCTCTCCATCGTTTACTCCAGAAGGAAGCCCGCTGGACATGGGGGAAAATTGAACGTGAAGCTTTCTCTCAAATAAAGGATTTATTAACTTCGAAAAGTGTAGTAGTCCAATATAGTGCTTCACTACCCATTAGGCTCACGTGCGACGCTTCGCCGTACGGCATAGGAGGAGTCCTAGCTCACGTTCTACCTAATAAGACAGAGGCCCCAATAGCATTTTTCTCAAGAACCATGACCAGCACAGAGAGGAATTATAGCCAGTTAGACAAGGAGGCCCTAGCATTAGTGGCAGGGGTAAAGAAATTCCACAATTATATTTTTGGAAGAAGTTTTGAACTGGTCACTGACCACAAGCCCCTACTAGGTCTGCTAGCCCCCAACAAACCCACTCCACCTTTTATGTCTCCAAGACTAATCAGATGGGCTCTTTTCCTCTCAGGCTACCAATATGAGCTCACCCACAAAGGGGGAAAGGAAATCAATCACGCAGATGGCCTCAGCAGGTGCCCCATAGCAGACTTAGTGGAAGACCCTGTTCCTTCCACAGATGTGTTAATGATAGAACTCGAGGATAACCCTCTAACCACAGCCAAAGAGGTAGCTGCACACACGCAGCAAGATCAAATCCTTAAACAAGTGGTGAACTGTGTTCTAAAGGGATGGCAAGATGATGTTGTGAAACCTGAATTGTGTGATTTTAAAAACAAAAGGCTTGAGTTATCGTATGTTAAAGGTTGCCTGTTGTGGGGAGATAGAGTGATCATCCCTAAAAACATAAGGGAAAAGGTACTCAAAATGTTACATGTGGGTCATCCTGGGATTGTTAGGATGAAGAGCCTGGCAAGGGGGCATCTATGGTGGCCAGGGCTGGATGCTGATATTGAAAATTGGGTTTCAAAGTGTGACCCGTGCCAAGAGTCACGGCCTAGTCCCCCCAAAACAACCCCGGCTGAGTGGGAACAGCCTGCTGGTCCCTGGTCTAGAATCCACATTGATTTTGCTGGCCCAGTGGGGTCCCAATATTTTCTAATAGTAGTTGATGCTTTCTCCAAATGGGTGGAAATAATAGCAATGAACAACATAACCACAAGTGCCACCATTAAGGTATTGAGTAGACTGTTTGCATCCCATGGTTGCCCAGATATCTTAGTGTCTGACAATGGGCCACAGCTGACAGCCAGGCAATTCGAATTGTTCCTAGATGGCCTAGGAGTCAGGCATGCCCTCATCTCGCCTTACTCGCCCTGGGCTAATGGATTGGCAGAACGTTACGTGCGAGTGGCAAAGGAGGCGTTGCGCAGGTCAGGCCCTGGGGATGTGCAACAAAACTTGGACCAATTCTTACTCACCCAGCACATTACCCCTAACTCGCACACACATGTAAGCCCTGCAGAGTTATTGATGGGAAGAAAATTGAGGTCACCACTAGACAGGTTAAACCCAAGGTTCTGTGTTAATAATAACCAAATGTGTGTAAAACCTGAAAGAGAAATGTATTTGGGACAAAATGTATATGTTAAAAGTTTTGATGGAAGTGTAAACTGGATGAAGGGAATTGTTGTTAAGCAAAATGCACCTAAGACTTATATTGTAAAACTAGAGGATGGTCGTTTGTGGAAACGACACATAGACCACATTCGGAAGCGAGCAGAAAAACAATTGCCACAAACCGCTGACATGGACTCTCCCCCTTCAACAGACTTTAGTACATTGCCCGAGCTAAGAAACACGCAAAGAGACTTATCGGGCCAGGGGGGACCATCCAGCGACGCCGAGCCATCCTCGTCCTCCGAAGCCTTCGTTGGGCCCGCCAGGCCAAGTCCGCCGCGCCGGGAGAACAGCGGCGAGCCATCCTCCACAGTCAGTGGCGAAGGAGAAATTGAACTGCGCAGGTCAGCGCGAGCTCCTCGGAGGCCCCACCGATTGGACGACTTTGTCACATGGCTTTCTTGATGGATGTGTCCAACTATGAGGGGAGGGGTGTTGTATCCTGAAATGGCTACCTTGTAACTCTGTAAATAGTTTGTTCCTCTTTCCAGCGCTGTCTGAGCCCAAGCAGGAAGTCGCTCCTGATTGGCTCAGACGCGGCCGGCTCTGGCTTTGGCGGGAACCGCAAAAGTATAAAAGGAGCGGTTTCTCCAGGCAGAGTCAGTCGGTACTCACTGAATTGTCACTTTGCCTTGCTGAGCTGTCACTTGTTCTCTGAGCTGAATAAAAGTACCGATTGCTCAAAACCCTGCCTCTGGGTCTACTTCATGGATGACCTTACTTACATTAGGAGAGAGGGAAATACAGCTGTTTTAATGCAGATACATTTGAATGGAGGTTGCATCTCCAGAAGGTTAAGGATTGACTCAAATCAACAACTGTTCTTTCTATCCCCAAATAGTAGGTAAACTTTCTTCCTATTGGGGCAGGCAAGAAGTACAGATAAAACCACAGATAAATTACGACTGTTTACAATGTCAGGGAAATCATCCTATCCCTCTAAAATAGTGAGTAATAGGCAGCACAAAGGTAAGGTGACCACATTTTAACATTGGTAAAGTGAGCTATCATTGACTGGAGGGGTGTTCTTGATTAAAGATTTGGTCTAAACTGTGGATTAAGAGCAGCAACCAAATCCTCCCCTCCCCAAATCTAAAGCCGAGCAGTGAATTTCAAGCGCAAAAGCACAATGCCTCTGACAAATACCGAAAGACCAAGGCTCACTTTGCAAAATAAATGAATGCCTAAATATATCTATCTAGACTTTCTCCACCAGCAGGGGCTGCTTACAATCACTTCTGGGAAGACTCCAGAGGGAAAATCAAGGCTTGCTGGGAGTCCAAGGGGAGCACGTAGGTGGAGATTGGCCAGAGTCTGAGGCTGAAACCAAGGAGAGAGGAGAGGAGAGAGAATCAGCACTGGGAGTACAAGACTGGATTTTGAAAGTTCTCTCTCTGCAAGTGAGAAGGGGAGAAAAGCAAAAGAGCCATCCATCCAGATACAACAGATTGCTTAAATTTTGAGAAGACAAACTTACCATCACTGACTTAGTGCTTATTTGCAACTGCTTGCACAACACACAACACACAAACAAACACACACACACACACACACACACACACACAGGCTGAAAAATACCAACCTAAACTTCTCTGTGCTCTTCCCTTCCATCTGGAGCAATTCAGAGGCTGCACACATGGCCGAGGGCTCTCCCCCAGATGTTTATGGCAAAGCATGCGAGGCTGAGGTTGTCAGCTGCTTGTTGTTAATGCTTTTCGGCCCTTTTCACGGCAGGGCAAGGGCAAGGCAAGAGGGACCGCCGGCCCCACCCTTCAGGAGCCCCTTCCAAGTCTGCCTTCCTCCTCACCAGCCCTGCACTTGGGGTCAACTCAGGAAAAAAAGGGAAGAGGCTGGGAGAGGCTGAGGAAGGGAGCCATTCACTTCTCTCTTCCCCTGATGGTGGTTTTGCGCGGGACTGTCTCCCAGGCTCCCGACATCCAAAAGGGGGGGAATGAGAGGAAGCGACACCTGTACTGCAGCTGGGACCTTTTGGACAAAGGGGTGAGGAGTTCATCTTCTCTTCTATGCCAGGAAAAAGGGAGGATGGGCTCCTTCTGAGTTTGTTCTGCCTCGGGATCCACTTGCTCTTGCTCTCCCCCCTCACTTTCCCAGTTACACGGGTTTCATTTCCAGCCAAGTCATCTTCCTCCCGTTCCTGTCTCATGGAGCTGCAGGCTGAGAATGCCATTTTCCTGCTGTTCCCTAGCTTGTAAAAATTGGGGCTTTTTTTAGAATGTCACGGGAACACGGGACAAATTATTAAAAATTGGGACATCTGGTCACCTTACACAAAGGGCATCTTCTACCTCAATTATATCTCTATACTGAAATCTGGGATTTCAAAGGAAAATTCTAAGATTCTTGCTGTTCCCTATAAATTTTTTATTTTGCTTTTTTATATATAGTGATATATACTTAAACCTATGTCAGCAGAAATATTTCTAGTTAAAGAAGTAAAGGGATATTTAGAATGCGAAGATTAAGATCTCAATTCCCACAGTATCTGTTCCTGATTTTCCGAACTGGATTTCAGCAAGGACCCATCAAGACACCTATATAAGGGGCAGCTAGTGTAATTAAAAAAATAAAAAATTTCCCAGCCTCAGTTATATCTCAAAGTGCAAGCAGATGGTCTCACATTTCAGAGGGATCATTTGCTTTCTGGACAGCAAAAACTACTTTCATAATTTTCTAGGGAGGAGAAAAATAACAGGCACCACATCATGATTGCTGCTTATTTAGATAGATAGCATATGCAGAGTCCCTGAACTGTGGGTGTTATCAGTCAGTAATCTGTTCTGATGCTGTCATGAAGTTAGTAATGCTAAGGAGCTGCAGCTCCTTCAGTCCCCTATGTGAAAGGATAGGGCAGATGACTGGAGACGGAGAGATTTTGCATTTGAAATTCCAAAGAAATAACTTGCCCCTTCATTAAGGCAAGTATAAACATTCTCAATAATGTAGCATCACTAATATTTTAACCAAAACTCTCTTTATTTCTTATTTTTTATCTACTGGAAAATAACATCTTTCAATCTTAATCAGCAAACATCCATTAAGAATTACCAAAAAACCCCCCACAACCCAATACATATATTTATGTACAGTGTTCCCTTGACTTTTGCGGGGGATGCGTTCCAAGACTGCCCGCAAAAGTCGAATTTCCGCGAAGTAGAGATGAGGAAGTAAATACACAATTTTTGGCTATGAACAGTATCACAAGCCTTCCCTTAACACTTTAAACTCCTAAATTACAATTTCCCATTCCCTTAGCAACCATTTAGATTATTACTCACCATGTTTATTTATTCAAGTTTATTAAAAAAAATAGCGCCGGCGGACTTACCCGCCCGGCGGCATTTGCGGGAGGGGCCGGGAAGACATCGGACCCCATGGCGGCTGCCATCTTGGTTCTTGGGCGAAGTCTCGCGAGGCGAGACTTCGCCCGAGATTTGGGGTCTGTTCAGACCCGGCTGCTGATTGGTCCGGGTGGGGCCGGCTCGCCCTATTTAAGGGCGAGCAGGCCCAGGGCTCAGCCTGTTTGCCCGGACCATCGCCCCGAGCAGACACCCGCCCGCCCTCCCTATTTTACAGTGTGCTAAAGTGGGTCGCCCCTAGGGGGGCCGAATGGGAATTTTTTGCGGTCCTGCCTGTTACAGGGCCGTTTTTTCGCCCATTCCACACTGGGATGATGGATGTGCGGTTAGGGGGTGCTTGCGATTATTAGGTTGATTGGCTTACCTTTGGTCATTTGGGTAGGCAGGTTAGGGGCAGAAAACTGGGTGGTGGTCTAGCAACTGGTGTTCTCCCTTGGGCATCTTTGGGGATGATTGACAGGTTCTCTCCAAGCTTGTGGTGGAAGCAACCTGAGCAGTTGGGGGAAACCTGTCTTTGGGTCACGCACCTTTAAGTCCCCTGTTAGGGGTTAGCCGGCGTGACCCCCCTCATGCAAAGCATGGCAGGGTCTCAGGTGAGGGAGGGTCCCTCACCTGGACTAGCATCGAGCTACGCCCATAAGTTGCCCAGGAAGTTTATGTGACGTAACTTTTCCGCCCCGGAAGCAATTGTTTGACCCTGCAGGTCCATTGTTTGGGTCATAGTTCGTTATGCAAATTTATGGTAATTTATGCTAATTTATTCAAATAAATTATGCTAATTTAATTTAATAAAAGTGACCCAGTTAAATCCAGCTCTTGTGTCCGTGTCGTTACTCCGCCTCTCCTGCAATATTTATTAAAGGCGGACAAAAGTTTGGCGAAGACATATGATATCATCAGGCAGGAGAAACCATGGTATAGGTATAGGGGAAAAAACAGCAAAGTATTTTTTAATTAATATTTTTTTAAAACCGTGGTATAGACTTTTCGCGAAATTCGAACCTGCAAAATATATATATATATATATATATATATATATATATATATATATATATATATATATATAAAGTATGTTTCTGTACAATTTCTCACAATTTCACAATTCTTTCCTTTCTTTTACACAATATCTTGTCATTTTTTTTCTAAAAATACAAGGGGAAAAACTTCTTCCCATGTCTTACATTGGTAAACAAATATTTAAAACTTCATCATTCTATCTTAATCAAGAATAATTAGAAGCAACACATTGAAAATATTCATCTTTAATCACTTCAAATTGTTGTGGTTCAGCCTGAGGCTGCTCAGGGACTGGCTGCATCTCTTCAAGGCAGGCAAGGCCTTGAAGCCATGTGGAGTGTTATCAATTGGAGTTGCGGTGACCTGTTTTGATTCTCAGCGTCTCTGATCTTAGCTTGTGGCCTAGCAGTCTGGAAGACTCATGGGAGGCGTATGTTTGCTATCTACAGCTTCGTCTTGGCAGCAAGAATCTGGTATTGCTTCATGGACTATTGCCTTTGTGTATATATTTGAAGTTCCAGCATTTTTCCTGTTTGTAAGGACATTTTCTGTTACCTGTGTTTTCCTTGAATTATGTAAACTGCCTTTGCCTTTTACCAGTGTGTCTGGCTTCTCTTTTTGGGTTGGTATTGGCTTCTGGAGTGACCCAGACAGAACACAAATAATGTCCCATCTTTTCTTTATACTATCATATTTTATCACTTCTTCCCAAAATACAACATAATTCCATGCTTTCTATTTCTTATCAAGACTTAACAAGAAGTCTCACATTCATTCCTAATAAAGATAAAGCTGTTAAAAAGTAGAGGATGGTGTACAGTTGAATCTTGATTAGATAAGTCCACTTTGTAAACCTTACTTGAGTCTTGAGTATTCTTTTTAGGTGATGCACCAAAAGCTCATTTCATTTTACCTTGCTTTTGATAGAAGTTCCTTCAAAAGTATACCCCATCCTTTTATAAATTCATAATAAGAAATAAATGTCCAATCACTTTTCTTTATTATATACTATGTATCCAAGTAATTATTCTCATTTATCATTTGTGGGTCTGTCCCTTTTAACTATTAAAACCTCATTCCAATTTCATTTCTTGGCTTTGTATAACATCTTTGTTAATATCATTCTATTTATTTTATTTTATTTATTTATTTTGTCCAATACATAATAATACACAATGAAGGTTGTAGTGGATATATTCAAAGTGAGATATATCAAGGAGAGAATAGAGGAGAAAATATAAGAATAAAATATATCAATTGTTATGCCCGGCGTCATGTTATAAGCCCCAATTAAGTCTGAAGTGTAAATTCAAACACACACTCTCTTGTAAAGTAAACAAAGGCAGTTTATCACAAAGAAAAAATACTGTTCAAGCGCACTTTTATCAGCCAAAGTGCTCTCCCACAAACCACAAACTTTGAATGCTGTGAAAAGCCAAAACAAAAGCAAAGCAGATAAAGGCAGCTGTGAAGATGTCACAGCCACCACCACCACCCCTTCAAGAGTCCTCAAGTCAAACTTAACTGTGAATTAGTCCAAGAGTCCTGGTAAAATCCTGAAACAGTTCAAAGAGTCCTTGCAAAATCCTGACGTAAAACACAGTTCTCTCTCTCTCCAAACGGATAAACTCCCACGCTGAGAGGCAACAATGCTGGCAATTTATCAGCAGCCCCATTAGCCTAATTGCCCCAGCCACAGGTGTTCTCCCTTATTTCCTATAATACTTGCGCAGTTGTTCCTTCCTTGACATCAACCTGCATCTGCGAACATCTATGAATGCCTCCTCTTCTGAATCTAACAATGATAAGGATGATGATTCACTAATGGGGTAATTAGCTAATGGGCTGCCTGTAATTACCTCCTCCGTGGATCCTACTTCACTTCCAGAATCCTCCCCTGACACAGACGCTTCACTGTCGGAAGCTGTTGGCAGTAAAACTGGTCTCTGATAATGTGAGGATTCTCCCACATCAACCCCCACAGTCCTTGGAGCAGGAGCTGGCCCACAGCCAACCACAACATCAATGAGAGCAAAGAAGAATAGATATAGGGATAGAAGAGAAGAGATATGAGAAACAGGAAAGACAATAGGACAGAGGATGGAAGGTACACTAGTGCGTTTATGCACGCCCCTTACTGACCTCTTACTGACCTCTTATACTTATATCCTGTCAGTTTTAAATCCATATCAGGAACAGCCTGATTTTTAAATAGATCCTCTTCTATCTGTTCTTTTAAATTAAGTTTTATTGTAAAGAATACATTCTGGGTGTATTGTTGCCAAATACATTCTTCCATAATCACCAAAACTGTGGTGACACAGTGGTTAGAATACAGTACTGAAGGCTAACTCTGCCAACTGCCAACAGTCGATCCTGGCCAAGGCTGACCTCAGAAGGACTTCCATCCTTCCAAGATGATTAAAATGATGACCATCATTATTGGGGGCAGTATACTGACTTAGTAAACTGCTTAGAAAAGGCTGTAAAGCTAAGCGCTATTGCTTTTAAGACATTTTCCTCCATTATTCTGATCCAAAATACAGTCCCAAAATATGACAAACCTCTGTTGAAGCAATGAGTCCTTTATTAGGAGCACCAGCAGCCCTGGCAAAAATTTATATTTCACTGCAGGCTAACAGGTCTGTCTGGCGGGAAGATGAATAGCTGCCTGACATATGTATTCATTTCCACTCTCTGCCTTTTATGCCTTGAGCTAAGGTGGAGTTTCGCTAGCAGCAGTGGCTCTTCTGTCCCAAGGATGGGCCCACAGATTTCCACTGCTCTTTTCTCCTCTGCCTTTTGCACATCTGTGTGTCAGGCACTGGACCCAGCTATTCCTCCTCTTCCTCATCAGCCACTTTCAGACTTGTGGGCTGTTGATTCTACATCCAAGGGCTGACGGACAGCTCAGGCTTCCCCACTGTCTCTGTCTCTCTCTCTCTCTCTCTCTCTCTGACAGTTCTATTCCTCTTTCCCCTCGGAACTGCCTAGTTTCAAGTTAAATATCCTGCTCAAAAAAATAAAGGGAACCCCCAAAGAACACATCCTAGATCTGAATGAATGAAATATTCTCATTGAATACTTTGTTCTGTACAAAGTTGAATGTGCACAACAGCATGTGAAATTGATTGTCACTCAGTGTTGCTTCCTAAGTGGACAGTTTGATTTCACAGAAGTTTGATTTACATGGAGTTATATTGTGCAGCTTAAATGTTCCCTTTATTTTTTTGAGCAGTGTATATCCAATATGTGGGAATGTGACACCTTACTGGGTACTGTTAAATTACTATTAACATTACATTTTTCTTCTTGAACTTTCACCTAGAATCTGCCTTCCTCCTAGTTAAATCCATTATTCTCCTATCTCCTGTTTGAGATGATAAAGAATACTGTGTGACAAAAGAAAGAATTTGAAGAGTGCTATTGAAGCCTAAACATTTCTAGTTCCTTTACCCTCTATTCATTTCTAGTTCTGGTTCTTTCATCTTTCTTGCTTTTCTCTCTCCCTTCCAGATTGACCATATCCTGGGCACAATAGTTGAGGTGGATCGCAGCAACATAGAGAGAAAAAAAAAACTGCACCTAATCAATTTCTTTAAAATTTTTCAGTGGACCACATTTTTTCTTGCTAGAGGAAACTAAGATAAACTAGGACTTGAATAATAAGAGTTGAATAGTTTTATTTCCTACCCTTAGAGTTCATAATTTTCTTGTTTTTTATTTTTATGCCAGAGAAAACCCTTTTCATTATCTTAGTATCCTTCATCAATGTTAGCATATTCTGAGCATATGACTTTCTGATATAATCTCTAAATCCGGGTTATCTCAGGGAAAATTTTCGTGGGTTGCTGCTGTTCTTTTCAATTGTGATATGAATCCCCTTAAGAGTTTTAGATCTTCACTAAGCTTTTACTGAAGCCAAATTGGTTTCTTTTGCATGTTTTTAAAAACCATATTGCAATTATTTGTAATTGTTCTTTTTAGGACCTCCCACCCATGTTTAGCTTTTTTCAAAATCCTAATTATCAGTGCGCTTAAGTTATTAAATTTTGCTTTTTAATGTTTCTGTTCAATTATACTTAACTTTATTTTTTCTTAAAATCAGGCACTTTAGCACTTACCCCTAGTAATCATGTTAAACCAGTGTTTCAACTTCTTCCAATTCCTCAGAAATGTCCCTTATTAAGTATCACATCATGTATGTCTTTTGCTTGAATGGGTATGAGTGATTTTTAATGGTATTGGGATTTTTAGATTAATTAATTTAAATTAATTGGATTTAGGATGTTTATATTGTTTTTTATATGTTTTAAGCCGTCCTGAGTCCTCGAGGAGGGGCAGCCTATAAATCCAATTAATAAATAAAATAAATAAATAATAAGTATAAGTGATCTTTTATCTCTCCTCCTTCCTTCAAGGAAGAGTCAAATTGTCAGCAAGACAAGGTAAGGATTTTCTGGAAGGAATATATTTAATAAGTTGGTCTCTCTGACGGCAAGATCATTATTTCCATGTCTTTTCTATTTCATACCTCTTTCAAAGATCTGCATTTTAACCCAATAAATCACATTTCATGTGTCTGGTTGGGTAAAATAATAGTAGACGTCAACAAAGGCAGTGTTTTTATGTCTTCGTTTATTTTACATCTGTTGTTGTTTGCCATATCACCAAGCTCATTAACCTGGTTTACTAAGCAGGGAGGAATATTTTTAACATAAAATAAACTCTTTCTCTCTATTTCTTGTTTCTTTTGAACAACCTGTATCCTTCAATTGCTATGTTGTAATCTTGGAAATCTTCCTACCAGCTCTGGTTAAACCTGTAAGTCATTCTTGCATTCTGCCACTATTCTGAGCATTTGGCGTGTAGAAATGAAGGCCATGTATTTTATAAGCTAATGTTCTTTCAGATTTTTCATTAAATGGTTGAATAGAACCCATTACAACAAGAAGCTGAGGTGGCACAATGGGTAGAGTAAAGTACTGCAGGCCACTAAAGCTGACTGCTATATCTGTGAGGTCAGCGGTTCAAATCTCATCACCGGCTCAAGGTTGACTCAGCCTTCCATCCTTCCGAGGTGGATAAAATGAGGACCTGAATTGTGGAGGAAATATGCTGGCTTTCTTTTTAAAAAGTGCTTTTGCTAACATATAATAAGCTGCCCTGAGTCTAAGGAGAAGGGTGGCATAAAAAAAATCAGATAAATAAAATAAATACTCCCTGTATATTTGCAATGGCATTTTTATCTAAGTTCTTATTTCAAAGTTTACATTTTCAACTCCAACAACTTTAGTTTGATAACATCACAATCATGTTTTCAGTATTTATACCAAACATATTTTTTTTAATCTTTGTGAAATACAACTCATAGTCCTCAGAGAAGGGAGGCATAAAATAAAATTAATAAATAAAAATAAATAGTGTATCATTCAACTGAGCAACTGGCCCAGCAGTGGGTTGCTCCTAGTTTGGTCCAGTTCAGTGAACTGGTAGCTCCACCCACCTCCCAGGACCTTCTGCACATGTGCAGAAGTGTCACACATGCACAAGCAAACCAGTAGCGATGGAATTTACAGCGCAGAACTGCCATGGCCTTGAAAACCAATATTTCCCCTTCATAAAATCTGCAACGCTATTTATTCCCCCACAGTAGTCTTGTTTAGCCATTCTTCTGCTATGATTTAGAATGATAAATGAATGCATGGATAAATTCTATCTGAGCTGATAGATTATTTAGATGTTTTATTGTAAGCTATACTTGATTCTATGAGCATTAGGAGAAGGGATAATTATCAGTGAACTAGATAAGTCTTGGAAATGCTGGTTCAGCAAGTTTCATGAGCAAGCAATCAGCTCACAATTGTTTGGTTTCTTCAAGTAGTGAATTGCAACTGAACATAGTTCTTGATGCTAACTTGGTCTTCCTTTCTTGGGGTGACTTCCAACTTGTACTGGCTCCAAGAATTTAGGAATGGAGAGAAGTTCAGTTCTTTTGTTTAACCAAGTTATGTAATTTTTGTATTAGTTTTAGGAAGATACTAATTAGGTTTTTATACAGTATTTTAGTTGTAGTATTGAAATGTTTATTACAACGATTAATTGCATTTATGTATTAATGTCTTGATTAGATTAGAATAGATTTATTGGGTTCATATGCCGCCCCTCTCCGCAAACTCGGGGCGGCTCACAACAATAATAAAAAACAGCACAGTACATAATACTAAATCCAATGCCCACCAATCTAATTACAATTTAAAACTAGTAATCTCATAAAATCGGTATATATAAAAAACAGGCACACAGTCAATCAATCAACAAAACAACATGGGCAAGAGGGAGGTGTTTTAGTTCCCCCATGCCTGAGGGCAGAGGTGGGTCTTAAGGAGTTTACAAAAGGCAGGGAGGGTGGGGGCAATCCTAATCTCAGGGGGGAGCTTGTTCCAGAGGGTCGGGCCCCCCACAGAGAAGGCTCTTCCCCTGGGTCCCGCCACACGACATTGTTTAGTCGACGGGACCCGGAGAAGGCCAACTCTGTGGGACCTAACCGGTCGCTGGGATTCGTGCGGCAGGAGGCGGTCACGAAGATATTCTGGTCCGGTGCCATGAAGGGCTTTATAGGTCATAACCAACACTTTGAATTGTGACCAGAAACTGATCGGCAACCAATGCAGACTGCAGAGTGTTGGAGTGATATGGGCATGCTTGGAGAAGCCCATAATTGCTCTCGCAGCTGCATTCTGCACGATCTGAAGTTTCCGAACACTTTTCAAAGGTAGCCCCATGTAGAGAGCGTTACAGTAGTCGAGCCTCGAGGTGATGAGGGCATGAGTGACTGTGAGCAATGACTCCCGGTCCAAATAGGGCCGCAAATGGTGCACCAGGCGAACCTGGGCAAACGCCCCCCTCGCCACAGCTGAAAGGTGTTTTTCTAATGTGAGCTGTGGATTGAGGAGGACGCCCAAGTTGCGGACCCTCTCTGAGGGGGTCAATAATTCCCCCCCAGGGTAATGGACGGACAGATAGAATTGTCCTTGGGAGGCAAAACCCACAGCCACTCCGTCTTGTCTGGGTTGAGTTTGAATTTGTTGACACCCATCCAGGCCCCAACAGCCTCCAGGCACTGGCACATCACTTCCACTGCTTCGTTGACTGGGCATGGGGTGAAGATGTACAACTGGGTATCATCGGCATATTGATGATACCTCACCCCATGCCCTTGGATGATCTCGCCCAGTGGTTTCATGTAGATATTAAATAGCAGGGGGGAGAGGACCGACCCCTGAGGCACCCCACAAGGGAGAAACCTCGGGGTCGACCTCTGACCCCCCACTAACACCGACTGCGACCGACCGGAGAGGTAGGAGGAGAACCACTGAAGAACAGTGCCTCCCACTCCCAACCCCTCCAGCCGGCGCAGAAGGATACCATGGTCGATGGTATCAAAAGCCGCTGAGAGGTCAAGGAGCACCAGGACAGAGGACAGGCCCCTGTCCCGGGCCCGCCAGAGATCATCCATCAACGCGACCAAAGCAGTTTCCGTGCTGTAGCCGGGCCTGAATTCAGACTGCTGAGGACCTAGATAATCGGCTTCTTCCAAGGACCGTTGGAGTTGAAGTGCCACCACCTTCTCAACAACCTTCCCCATGAAGGGAAGGTTGGAGACTGGATGGTAGTTATTAAGCATGGCTGGGTCCAGGGAGGGCTTCTTGAGGAGGGGGCGCACAACCGCCTCCTTATAAAGGGGCGGAAAGGACCCCCTCCCCAAGGAGGCATTGACAATCTCCTGGACCCAGCTCCGTGTCACCCCTCGACCGGCCGAAACCAGCCAAGAGGGACACGGATCCAGTAGACAGGTGGCGGAACTCACAGCTCCAATGGCCTTGTCCACTTCATCAGGTGTCACCAAGTCAAACTCCTCCCAGACAGATGGACAAAGACGTTTAGCCCCAGTCACCTCGACTGACTCATTGTCAGTCGACTCTGTTTCACAATTGGAGTCGAGGTCCGCTCGGATCCGGGCGATTTTATCAGCGAAAAACGTGTTAAAATCCTCGGCACTACTCTGAAAGGGCTCCCCAACTCCCCTCTGATTAAGAAGGGAGCGGGTTACCCTAAACAGAGCGGCCGGGCGGGATTCCGCTGATGCAATCAAGGCTGCATGATACGCGCATCTTGCCGCCTTGAGCGCCACTTTGTAAATCTTAATATGAGCTCTTACAAGTGTTCGATCGGATTCGGACTTACTCTTCCTCCATCGCTTCTCCAGACGTCTCTTCTGGCGCTTCAACACCTGGAGCTCCTCGTTGAACCATGGAGCTCTACGGGGTCTAGTGCCGCAGAGAGGTCGCAACGGCGCAATCCAGTCAAGAGCCTCCCCTGCAGCCTTGTTCCAGGCCTCAGCAAGAGACTCTGCCGAACTGTGGACAAGTGTATCTGGAATAACCCCAAGTGCCATCTGGAAGCCTTCTGGATCCATCAGGCGTCTGGGGCGGAACCTCCTAATTGGTTCCGCCTCCTTGCAGGGAAGGATTGGAGCCAGGAAGTTAAGCCGCAGTAGGAAATGATCTGACCACGACAAAGGCAACACTAGTTGACTCTAATAGTTAACTGCTTGTGGAATTTTCTGTGTCGCTTTTGTCCCTGTTAAAGCCAATTATTTGGATACTATTATTTAGGGAATTTAGATGTCCTGCCTCCTTCAAACTCAAAATTGACATGAGAATGGTACATGGGGAAAGTAGGAGATTGGGCAAAGAGTTGCTGCCTCAGAGAATGACCAGATAAGATAAAATATAGCCCACAAATGGACAGTGTATTAGGGAAGGTTCTTAGAGGAAACTCTCTTTGGCTGTAAAGGAGACCAGAGGAAGGAAGTATTACTTTTAGACTTGTAAGATTGATGTCGGCTTTGTAGGGTAAACTAGACAGAAATCAAAATCAGGTTAAATAATTCTCATTTATCGTAAAGCTAATTTACCATAATCTGGTCAGGTCTGAAAGTACAATTTCCCCACTATTATATTTTAATGATACTTTAATAATTTAATTTCCATTCAGATTAAGTCCCATTGACTGGTTTTCTTACTTGCCAAATATTATTTAACATCTCCTAAATGTATTTTGAAAGAGAATTTTTGGTCACAATAGACAGATAAGCTAAAGAAGACTAGAACAAGAAAATCCTGCTGATTATGTTACCTAGTCCGGTAGAGAGAAAACCACCGCTAAAGTCTAAAACCTGATAAGTATTTTCTATGATTTTACAATAGAAACATTTCAGGCTTCTTCCCAGGGCAACTCTCTTTCATGATTCCCATTAGTCCATAATCTTCCTCTAGCTCCCATGTTTTCTGTTGTGGAAAAAATGAGACAGAAGATGCCACATTGATCTTATAAAATAAAGAAAATATATAAATCTAATAAAAATAATAGCTGAAGTTCACAGTAAGCATTAGATCCCCTCCCTTCTTTTATTCTTATATTCTTCCTTTCCTTTTTTACATTCTTGAGTAGGTGGGTTAAATTCTCTTTAAAGTCTGGTATTTTCTTGATTATATAAATTATCCTTATCTCCCTACTTTAAAAAACACCTTTGACTGCATCAGCGTATGAAATGTCTCAAAGTTTCTTGTTTCCTTTTTGTCTAAGGTCACTGAATGAATTGTTCCAATTCCATTAGTTTGTCAGCAAATAATTTCACTGACCTATTTTAAGATTCTTATGGGATATTCTAGTGAGTCAGCATTGACTCATACTGTATTATCAATGAGTTGCTGGTGGCTAATGCAAATTTCTAGTTTTTAGCATTAGTGCTGTTGCACTTGTCTGTGGAATTTTTATAACATCATTTTGCTGAAGAGACGGAATAACGACTCGGACACCAGAGCTGGATTTAAACTTGGGTCATTTTTATTATAATAAATTTGCATAATTTATTAATTAAATTAGCATAAATTAGCATAATTTGCATAATCAACATACTGAACTATGACCCGGAACCAAATGGACCTGCAGGGTCAAACAAACACTTCCGGGGCGGAAATGACGTAAAAGGTCAACATTCCTGGGCAACTATGGGCGTAATCGATGCTGGTCCAGGTGAGGGACCTCTCCCTCACCTGAGACCCTGCCATACACTCGCATGAGGGGGGTCCCGCCGGCTCACCCCTACCCTGGGACTTCAATAGCGGGACCCAAAGACAGGTTCCCCCCAAGTGCGCAGGTAGCACCCACCATGGTCTTGGAGAGAACCTGTCAATCATCCCCAAAGATGCCCAAGGGAGAACGCGCAGTTGCTGAAACCACCCAGATTTCCGCCCCTAACCTGCCTACCCAATGACCAGAGGTAAGCCAATTAACCTAATTAAATGCCAACACCCCCTAACCGCCCATCCATCTCCCCAGTGTGGAATGGGCGAAAAAACAGCCTGGCCTAATGGGCGAGGCTGCAAAAAATTCCCATTCGGCCCCCGCAGGCGACCCCGAAGCACACTGCAAAATAGGGAAGGGCGGGTGGGTGTCTGCTCAGGCACCAGGTCCGGGCGAAAAGGCTCTCTTCCCGGCCTGCTGTCCCTTAAATAGGGCCAGCAGGCCCCGCCCGGACCCGACGTCATGCCCAGCCACGTGGGCAGGGCCTTCTCGGCCGAAATCTCGCATCGCGAGATTTCGGCCGAAACCAAGATGGCGGCCGCCATCGGGAGGGCCCGAGTCTGCCGGCCCTCCAGCAAAAGCGCCGGGAAGCCGGTGAGTCGGCCGGCGATATTGCTGAAGAGACGGAATAACGACTCGGACACCAGAGCTGGATTTAAACTTGGGTCATTTTTATTATAATAAATTTGCATAATTTATTAATTAAATTAGCATAAATTAGCATAATTTGCATAATCAACATACTGAACTATGACCCGGAACCAAATGGACCTGCAGGGTCAAACAAACACTTCCGGGGCGGAAATGACGTAAAAGGTCAACATTCCTGGGCAACTATGGGCGTAATCGATGCTGGTCCAGGTGAGGGACCTCTCCCTCACCTGAGACCCTGCCATACACTCGCATGAGGGGGGTCCCGCCGGCTCACCCCTACCCTGGGACTTCAATAGCGGGACCCAAAGACAGGTTCCCCCCAAGTGCGCAGGTAGCACCCACCATGGTCTTGGAGAGAACCTGTCAATCATCCCCAAAGATGCCCAAGGGAGAACGCGCAGTTGCTGAAACCACCCAGATTTCCGCCCCTAACCTGCCACGGAGCGGGGGTCAGATCTCTATCTTGGCCCCCCGACTCCCCCCTCTATCTGCGCCAGCTCACGCAGAGACCTCTGCAGGTCCTGTAAGAAAATGGCGTTCCCCTGTTCTGACAGGTGAACGCCATCGGCCCGGTGAAGCCACGGCCGATCTACAGTGATGAGGGGATGGGCAACTACAATCCCCCCTAATTCTTTGACAGTCTTTCCCACAGCCTTATTCACCCTACGTCTAACCCGGTGGATGGCCCTAAGGGAAATGGCGTCCCTCCAAACGATCCTTGGAAGGATCTCTGACCACACCACTTGCGTGGTGGGCCACAACGTGCGAAGCCGCCGCAGGTCTTCGCGCGCCTGGACGATCAACGGTAGACCGCCAAGCAGGCATAGGTCATTGCCACCAAGGTGCAAGACCAGCCATCTGGGTGCGGCTATGGGCTGCCGACCACCCAGTCCCATCTGGGCGCGACCCTGGGTAGCCGCCCGCCCAGCAGCGCCGGGTACCGCCCTGAGATGCTGCGTACCCAGCAGCGTCGGTAGGAGGCCCTCCCACCGCATACCCCTCCGGCCCATCCAAACAACATTGACCCACCGTCCCAACGACAGCTGGGTCCCGATGGCACTTCTGGCAGCTGAGCGGCCGGCCCAGAAGACCATGCTGTGGCCACACAGCAGCGCCGTCGGTTTCTGCCTGGACTGGGAACCTGGAAGAGGACACACACAGAGAGGTTACCTAGCCTAAACCCTGCCCCGGATCCTCAGCGGGCCTAACATAACCCAAATATGCCGCTGACCGCCAGCGGCCGATCTCCTGAATCCGTTGGGCCGGGAGACCAGAAAGTGCCGCGCTAGTGGCGGCGCCAATACGGAACGAATGCGTTCCATAACCGGCGGGATCCATGCCTACCTGAGACATAGCCTTAGACACTATCGCCCAGAATTGATACCGGGTCAGGGGGGAACCATCCTGGTGTATAAAAAGGTACCCATGCCCTGACCCACGCAAAACACAAAATTGCTGCAAAGCAGCCACCGGGCAAACAGACTTATCGGTGGCTGCACTAAGTTCAAGTCTAACCCCTCTGTGTAACTGATCTGTCTTGGAGTGTCTCACCAAAAGGGAGACACCCCCCTGTCTAAAGGACAGATCAGCGAGCTGGAAGGCGCGGAGCGACAAGTCAGACTGCGAGGAGGCCATTGCCTCGCTGACCCTGAGGGCCCCGAAAAACATAACGCAAGCCGCTGCCCTGAACAGCCGAGCCTCATAAGGAGAGGCGCACAGACTGCCAAACATCTGATTAATCAGAGACAGCTGCTGAACCGTCAGGGCCCGACGAGCGTCAGCGGGAAACCCCTGTCGCTCCCTCACCCAACCTTCCAGCATCCTCCGGATGCGAAAATCACCCGTAAAATCACCAAACCCCCCCGCCTTGGACAGAAAGGCGAGGCCGGCTAACCTAGCCCTGATAGTCCTCACTGAAAGGCCACGCCCCTTCAGCAGGACACAGAATTCAGCTAGGTGCTCAACCGGGGCAGGCCAGCAATGAGGGTAACCCTTACCCAGCCTGAAATCCCCAAACTCCTTACCTGCACGCTGATAAGCTCGCAGGGTACTAGGAGCTACCGATAAGGCGATCGCCCTGGAGGCCTCATCTCTCCAGCTCTCGAGAGCCCGCCCAGGCTCCACAGGTGGGCTGGAAACACCTCCGGCGACTCTCGGGCCCACGGGGCCAGGGTCCGAAACCTGGACAACTGACCACGGGACAAGGCGTCAGCCACCCCGTTATCTAAACCAGGGACGTGCCTAGCCAAAAACAAAGCGTTCAAAGACAAGGACCTGTGCACAAAATGGCGGACAAGCCGCATCACCCTGTCACTCTTAGAGGACAGGGCGTTCACAACATGGACAACCGCTAGATTGTCACACCAAAAATGCACAGTCTTATCCCTGAACTGCTCCCCCCAGAGCTCTAAGGCCACTATTAAGGGGAAAAGCTCCAAAAAGGTTAAGTCCTTAACCAATGAACAGGCACTCCATTCCGGAGGCCATGCCGACCAGCACCACTGGTCACCTAACACTACCCCAAAACCGCAAGTCCCTGCGGCGTCGGAACACAGCTGCAGCTCCGCTTCCAAAAGAAGCTCCTGCCGCCAAAACGACAACCCGTTAAAACGTTCCAAAAACTCCCGCCACACGCAGAGGTCAGCCCTGACCCCTGCACATAAGCGGGTACGATGGTGGGGCAAACTCAGCCCCTTCATCGCATCATACAACCGGCGAGAAAAAGCCCTACCGGGCACCACTACCCGACAGGCAAAATTAAGAATCCCAGCCAACTCCTGGAGCTGCCGAAGAGTAACCTTCCTGCAGCCCAGGACCGCATCAAGTTTGGACCTGATCTTAATCAACTTATCCAGGGGCAATCTGGAAGATTGCTCCACTGAATCCAATTCAATACCCAGGAAGGTAATCCTGGTGGCAGGGCCTTCGGTCTTCTCGGAGGCTAAAGGCACCCCCAATTGAGCACAAAGGGCTTCGAAGTCCCGCATCAAAGCAAAGCATTGCTCAGATTGCGCAGGCCCGGCCACCAAGAAATCATCAAGGTAATGAACGACAGACCCCAGGCCACTCCGCCTCCTGAGCACCCACTCGAGGAAGGTACTAAAGCTCTCAAAGAGGGAGCAGGAAATAGAGCAGCCCATCGGCAATGCCCTATCCACATAAAACCCACCTTTGAAATGGAAGCCCAGCAGCTCGAAGTCGCCTGGGTGAATGGGGAGGAGCCGAAATGCCGACTTAATGTCGCATTTACCCATAAGGGCTCCCACCCCACACTCCCTAACCATAGCCACGGCCGCATCAAAGGATGCGTACCGGACGGAACAAAGCTCGTCAGGAATGAAGTCATTCACTGACTCCCCTTTTGGAAAAGACAAATGGTGAATCAATCTAAATTCACCACTCGCCTTTTTGGGGACCACACCTAAGGGGGACACACGAAGATTCGGAAAGGGCGGCTCCGGGAAGGGCCCAAGGACCCTGCCCTCGGCCACCTCCTTTCGAATCTTAGCCCGTACGATGTCTTCATGCCCGACAACCGACCTGAGGTTGTCGGACATGAAGGCCCTCCTAATACCCACATAAGGGATCCTAAATCCCTCAGAGAAGCCCCTCAAGAGCAACTCGGCTCTCGGGCGAGGGTGGTAGTCGATCAACCAACCCTCTAGCACAGAAACATTAATTGGGCTGGGCCCCTTTTCCCCCAGCTGGAGGGGGAGGTTTTCCTGGACCCCCGCCCTTCTTCTCCGCCCCCTTCTTGGGGCGGGGACAGACTGAAGCTGCATGGGACCCCCCACAATTCCCGCAGGCATGCTTGTATTTACAAAAGGGACGAAAACACGCCCCTTTTGCAGCAAACTCATGACAAGCGGGCGAGGCCCCCTTGCCAGCCACACCAGGAGTCGCCTTGGCCGGCGAAGCCGCGCCGGGCTCCTCCTCCATAAAGTGCCCACTATCCGTGCGCTCACACCCTTCCTTCCCGGACATATGCGTGGCCCGGAACCACAGGTCCGGGACCACCATATCCCACGGCAAGTTGGGCTCCACAGACATCCTCATGCGGAAACCCTTATCATAATGGCGCCAGATGGTGCCCTTATATTCAAAATGGGCCCTGGCGATTAAGTCTATATACTTAAACATGGCAGAGGCCATAGCCGGCTGCCGTTGTATCACTACCGACCCATAGGTAAGAAAGGCATACAGCCATGAGCTGAAGCATTTCGTTACCTTGGTCTTCTTCGTTTTCTCCCCCGGGACGATCTCCTTCTCCTGTTTGGGAACCTCGCGGTTCAACAGCGAAAAGAGATCCACATACTCGCCCCGCCAAATAGCCTCCTTGACCGACGGGTGAAGGTGGCAACCTAGAGGGGTGGATGGAAGCCCGCACGGTATGGCCCCCGCTTTAATACAAGCGAAGGGGTCCCACACCGAGTTGGCCGCCACACCAAACACACCCGCCCCATGGGGATAGGGGAAAACCGGGAGCGGGGGCATGACAGGAGGGGCCGGAGGAACCCACCCCCCTGCCCCGGACACCGCTGGTGTCCCCACAGGACCCGTCCCAGACACCGTAGCAGCGCTAGCCGCCGGCGGCCCCGGAGGAGGTACCGGCGGAGCCCACACCTGCCCACAGGTGCCCGCGGGGGACCCCAAAAAGCTGGCCCCACTCCCGACCCCCGCCGGGGGAAAACCCGGGGCGGGGGGAGGAAGAAAAGACAGGGATGTGTTGTGTGGTGCAGCCTCACCTGCCCCGTACGGGGTTGAAGACATCCACGGGGGGCCCAATGGTGCGGGGCCCGGGAAAGCCGCCATCGGCCCTGCCGGGGCCTGCCGTCCGAACGGAGCCGGCTGCACAGCCTGGGCCGCCGCCGGCTCCCTCCCCAACGCTGCGGGAACTTGGTTGCTGGCCGCTCCGGGGACTGCACCACTCCTCCACTGCTCGAGCTCATCGAGCCTCTCCAACACCCTGGCCCAAGACAAAGCAGGAGAAATATCAGTTTGAGGGGCAGGAGGCAACGCGACCACCCCCCCCTGGTCAGGGACCACCCCCGCAGTCCCCTCCCTGCTGGCCCGGGCCCGGGCAGAAGGCCTAAGGGCCCTTCTGGGTCGCACCGCTGGCGGAGCCATCGGAGTAGAGGCAGGCCTCTTCTTAGGAGCCATCACCCTGCTCCTTGTATGCAATGAGCAATAAAACTAGGCCACAACCCACCGCCCGGGCGGCAGGCCCAACTCCCCCAACGCAGGGGCCAACCTAGAGCCTAAGCCCCCAGCAACCCTTCACCCCCTTTATTGGGAATAATACTAATGAGAGATTGACACAGTGTTAACTGATTGATATCCCCCAAATGGCAAGCCTCCCTGCGCCGGCAGGCCTCCAAGGCCTGTGATTCAACCTCCCAAGACCGGGGGCCCAGACAAAGCACCCCCCAGCACGCCCTCCTCCCGGCCGGGAGGAGGTTACCAGTCCCCCTCGGGCCCGAGGGGGATCCTGAAGACTGCAGCCACACGAAGGGAGGATAAGGCCACACGTCGTCCTGTGGAAGAAGAGCCAGATAACCTCGTTGCGCAACGAGCACAGCACTTTTCGCCCCCTCGGCAGGCCACAAAATGGCGGCCGCGACACGAGGGAGACCCAAAATGGCGGCCGAGCAGCACCCAAGAAGTGTCTGCTCAGGCACCAGGTCCGGGCGAAAAGGCTCTCTTCCCGGCCTGCTGTCCCTTAAATAGGGCCAGCAGGCCCCGCCCGGACCCGACGTCATGCCCAGCCACGTGGGCAGGGCCTTCTCGGCCGAAATCTCGCATCGCGAGATTTCGGCCGAAACCAAGATGGCGGCCGCCATCGGGAGGGCCCGAGTCTGCCGGCCCTCCAGCAAAAGCGCCGGGAAGCCGGTGAGTCGGCCGGCGATATTCTTATCTTTGCAGAGGTTAGTAGGCAGTTTCAATTTAATAATTTTCATCGCACATGCTTGATTAAGAGGAAAGATCTTTGATGTCAGGGCATAGATATTTGCCAGGGATCAGTCCTAAGTCTACGCTTGTTAATTCTTGCTAATAATAATTTTTAAAAGTTGTTTAAAATTTGTTCATCAATAAAACTGCAAAAAGTGATGGTTTATATCCAAATAATCCATTCATATTTTATTACAGTTAATGAATGCCTTGGGGTTGTCCTATCTGAATTTTTGTAGTATTGTGTTGGCAGCCCTTTTTAATTTTGCTTTCCATTGAACAGCAAAAGTCCAAAATTATATCACGTTATAACTAAGTTAAATTGATCAGATGATTTAATTCCATTTATCTTGAATCTTTTCTTTTTGAATCAAGGATTTTTGACACATTATGCTTGTCAACTAGCCATTCAAAACTGAAATGCCCACATGATACGAGTGTTTCATATTTAGTCATTTCCAAAGCTTTTTAACATCTAATTTTACCCTTCTCCTTTCCATTTTTTACCATAGGAAATAGAAAGTTTTAACTATGTTAAAGAGCCCTAGTGGTGCAGTGATTAGAATACAGTATTGCAAGCTAACTCTGTCCATAGTATGGAGTTCAATCTTGACAGTCTCAGTTTTCTATCCTTCTGAGGTCAGTAAAATGAGGACACAGGTTATTAGGGACAATAAACGGACGTTGCAAACCACCCTGAGAGTGCTGTAAAGCACCATAGGGTGATATATGAGTCTATGCCCTATTGATAAGTGCTATTGCTATTAAACAGTTAAACATTAGAGGTGTACAAAAAAGCTCCCAGTTCTAACATTTAGGATGTCAGATTTGTGATTGTTTATTCTTTTACATAGAAAGTGACTGATTCTCCAGTGTAAAGGCTGTTAGGTAGCATTGAGAAATGTAGAAAGCATTTACCAAAGTGATGGATAAACAAGCATGTTTTTTGTTAATTTTCTGCTTGATATTCTTAGGCCCAATAATACAGTTGTCAGAGTACATATAAAGGTAGAGTTGGCATATGGGAACCCAGCTGTTACCAGCCAAATATGACACAGTGAAATATAAAAATATGTTTGCTCATAACCTTTTATTTGAAAGACAGACAAACCTTGGCATTGAATGCATATTGTGTACTTTTGTACTTTGATAAAATGAAACTGCAGGGAAAATAATTAATAATCTGGTAATGTATTTTCCTTTAACTAAAACATCTGATGTTACTTGAGTCACAATCTGGGCAATAAAGTAGAGTTTTGCAAAATTAATAATTTTATTATTAATATACTATCTCACAAAAATATATTAAGAAACAGAAGAATCTGGATTGTATCCATCCCTTGGAGGGAGAAAGGGAAACAAAGATGAGAACAGAACTCATACAACTTGATCATTAAAGAGCTAGAAAAATGATAACATAGAAAATGAAGCTTGATTTAATAAATATTTGAAGAAAACTTTGGAGAAAAGATAACTTCTTGGGGAACCTCTGTTCCTTCTCTTTGTGGAACAGTTGCTTCAAGATCTATGATGCTCACAACACATTATCGTGGCACTAGATAAGATGTCTTTAACTTCCTCCATTTCTAATGTCCTTCCCAGCTTTCTAATACTGTCATTCCAAAGGACACAGTATAGCTACTTACCCCACATTTAATTTTAAAATAAATAAAATTTCAGTGTAGTTGGGAGGTTAAATTTTTACTGGATTTAAAATTATGGACTGGATTTTATTCAATGCTAATGATAGGTTAATAATAGAAACTGAATCCTTTGATACGTGAAAAAGGTAAAATTAGAATATTTATAACATAAATATTTGAACTATTATTAAAATATATTGTGACAAGCATCACTATATTCTTGAAAGTCCTGTAATATTGTAAAGGATTTCCTGAAAGTTATCTAACCTTATTTTTTTTAAAACTAAACTTTTAATATTCAAAATCCAGTGTGCTTTCTAAATACCAAAAATATTTTCTCTTGCACCATAAAAGGTGTAAAATCAAATGATCCAATGATATTTTACCTTCTTCTTGTCCATTATATTTCAAAATAGACTCTGAAGAGCCCTGCATAGTAAATTTTATTAGATTACACACAATGGTGGAAAGAAGACCAAAATACAGTTACTCATGAGAATATATTCCAAACTGCTCAACTTATTTGCAATCTTTTCAACATTTCTGTTTTGGAAAACAACTTTTTATGTATCAATAAAATGTCAAAAGAAATTACATATTTATTATTTATTTTATTCAATGCATAGCATTTCCATACTGTTCTGTTTTAAAAAATATCTTAGAACATTGCACAGTTAATGCACTAGGCAAAAGTAGCTTAAAAACACCATAACCAAAAAGCCCTATTCAGTCAAAGTCACTTAGCTCTTTAGTAGGGTGAACTGCATATTTTAAAAATACTCTGAAATTCCCACATACTTTTTAAAACGTTTCTTTATATGCTGTACATTTTGCTTACCTTTATATGTAAATAGTAACAAAAGAAGTAGAATAGAATAGAATGGAATGGAATGGAATGGAATGGAATAGAATAGAATAGAATAGAATTCTTTATTGGCCAAGTGTGATTGGACACACAAGGAATTTTTCTTTGGTGCCTATGCTCTCGATGTAAATAGAAAAAAAGATACATTTGTCAAGAATCATGATTGTCAAAGGGTAGAAATAAGCAATCAGGAAAAATATTAATATAAATCATAAGGGTACAAACAGCAAGTTACAGTAATAAATGGGAGGAGATGGGTGATAGGAATGATGAGAAGACTAATAGGTAATGCAGCCTTAGTGAATAGTTTGACAGTGTTGAGGGAATTATTTGTTTAGTAGAGTGATGGTGTTTGGAATTAAACTGTTCTTGTGTCTAGTTGCCTTGGTGTGTAGTGCTTTATAGCATTGTTTTGAGGGTAGGAGTTGAAACAATTATGTCCAGGATCTGAGGGGTCAGTAAATATTTTCACAACCCTAGTTTTTACTCATACAGTATACAGGTCCACAATGGAAGGCAGGTTGGCAGTAATTTTTCTTTTAATCTTTTTTCTGAATCTTTGAATCCAAGACAGTTTCCATAAACCAGACAGTTATAGAGGTGCAGATGACAGACCCTTTCTTAAATTCTATTATTTTCTTTATTTGAAAATACACGGACCATTCAAAATGTCCATTTCATAACAAACATACCCATTACACTCACAAACAAAATGTTATTTTATCAACGCTTCTCTTAAGTATGTTGAATTGTATTATAAATGGTATATTCAGATTTGTTGTGGTAAGTAATATTAGTTGAGCTACATTTAAGGAATTTTTGAGCTTATTCATTAATTCATTATTCATTAATAATTAGTTATAATTTTGTTTTATCAAACTTTGTAAGTTTAACTGAGTGAAACATTATTTAACAAGTTTTGTAGTCGAAAGGACAATAAAGTACTGTTAACTAAACCTTGAAGAAATTATTGGATCACAAGCATTAATGCATTGGAATCAAAGCTCTAGAACACCTTTAGAGAAAGTTTTCTGACTGCAGTTCTATCACAGCCACCAGTGCATCATAGTTTTTCAATCTACCCACCTTTGCTTTCTCATCTGTTGGCAAAGTAACCAAACATTTTCACTCAGGAGAGGACCTAGGATGTTTTAGTCAATATGGCCTGCTACAGATTTGACAACTCTGATGCTTTTTTCTCACTTCTCTGCTAAACCAATGGCAGTTCCCTACTTTGACTATTGCCGAGGAGAATTCAGTAAAATTTTAACTTAGAGCACAAAGTTTTTAAAGTTTTATTAATTTATTTGCATTTGGGAACCCAGGTTTAGGAGAATGCTGACCAGCAGGCTAGTAGCTTGTTGGGTATAAACCAGAAGGGAGCAAAAAGGGAGCAGAGCTTTATTTAACTCTTATCCAAGGTCTGATTGAGTATTAATAATGAATAGGGCTATGTAGATCAAATCAATGAACTACAAATAAAACTATAACAAAAATAATGATGCACATTAGTTTTTGAAAATAGTGGAAGCCTGGGTCTTCCCTGCCGCCCACGCAAACTCCACCATCTGTGCATGCGCGGCCATGAAAAAAGGGCGTGCATGCGCAGATGGTGTTTTACTTCCGCAACCCTACATCGCGAAAAATCGATTATCGCGAGGGGTCTTGGAACGGAACCCTCGCGATAATCGAGGGATCACTGTATTGATATCTTCGCTGTGAGCTGCCTAGAGTTCTTAGGGAGTTGGGTGGCATAGGAATTCAATTGAATTAATTAATTAATTAATAATATTGGAAGGACATTACATTCATTAGGAAATTGTTAATTACATAAACATTAACTGTTCAAGTGACAGGAAAGACTCTAAAAGTGTATAATAGAGCTGGGGTGGTGCAGCAGGTAGAGTGCTGTATTGCAGGCCACTGAAGCTGACTTGTAGATCTGAAGGTCAGTGGTTCAAATCTCATCACCGGCTCAAGGTTGACTCAGCCTTCCATCCTTCCGAGGTGGGTAAAACGAGGACCCGGATTGTGGGGGCAAAAGCCTAGCTCTGTTACAAAAGTGCTATTGCTAACATGTTGTAAGCCGCCCTGAGTCTAAGGAGAAAGGCGGCATAAAAATTGAATGAATGAATGAATGAATGAATGAACAAATAAATAAATAAACAAATAAACAAATAAACAAATAAACAAATAAACAAATAAACAAATAAACAAATAAACAAACAAACAAACAAATAAATAAATAAATAAATAAATAAATAAATAAATAAATAAATAAATAAATACATAAATAAATATTATAAGTAAAAGTTGTACCTGCCACAAGAACTCTGATAACCTTAAAAAAACTCAGATCAACTTTTTCATGAGCATAGTAAAGTATAATCTGGAAAACTAAATACATTTAAAATTGTTTGAAAAAGAACAGGTGAAAAAAAATCTTAGAGCTCTAAGTACGAGCGGTTACTGTGCCCCCATTTATTGCTTCCTTATCCTTCTGTAGAGAAGCCTAACACTGGAAATGGGAGAGAAAAGAATGGAGTTATGTTTTCCATGAATGTTTGTTTGTTTTTTGCACCAAGGAGGCTGCGGCAGAGGTAGTGGTAGTGGAAGTATTGAGAGTAGTACTTGTATCCTTTTATTTATTAGTATAGGTGATAATCTCTTGGTAATCTGTTGGTTTTTAAATATAGGTATATACTGTAATTTTTTTTGAAGAAAATATAATAAATGTCCCAGTGTTTAGTACATACTTAATTTTGATCTAATAAAAATACAGTATTAAAATACTATGCCACAATTTGGTATTTCCCTTAATTGAGATCTAACTGGTGTACTGTTAATTAAAACAACCTAGAAACTGTGTGTGACAATGACCTAAAGGGACATGTTACAATTTACTTTCAAATCCCACAAGACTGCACTATTGTCTTTGATGGAGAATTTGCTAATCTGACCTAGGGAAGGATGAAAAGTACGGTACATCTTGAATGGATCATCTGGAAACATTTTCAATTCCTGGTTACTCCTGGTAAAATATTAATCCTTTGCTATAGGCTAGCTCAAAGATCTGTGAATGACTCCAATTAAGAGGTGAGAATATCATTTACACCTATTTTTGCACTCTGAAAGGAAGGCTGCAGCTGGAAAATACAGGCTTAGAAGGTTGGTATTTGAAATAAAAATGGTAGACCACATTTAATCCATAGTGCTTTTAAGTACAGTAAATGTATAAATCTTATGCTGCTAGGCATCAACTACCATGCTCTTATTTTATTTATTTCTTTTATTTATTTAATGGATTTGTATGCCACCCCTCTCCGTAGCCTCGGGGCGGCTAACAACAGTAATAAAAACAGCATGTAAATCCAATACTATTTTTTTTAAAATAAAGTTTTTATTGATTTTTAAAAGTTAACATAAAACAAACATATAACAGTGCACAGTGCATGTGCCCATCACCTAACAACAACACACACCCCATCACCCCCACCACCCATACAAGAGGATTAAAAAAAAAATTAATTGTTTATCTATTATTCCTTGGCTCTATCTTGCATCAAGTATTACTAAAAGAGTGATTGCAATTTATTTTTCATATTTACATCACAGATTCTACTTAACATATAATCTTTTACCTTATTCCATTGCACCATCAACTTCTCCAATTTGTTCTCATCGAAATTGTTTAATCTTATTTCCATGATTTCAAAATGTATGTGGTCCACCATGTACCAGTACCAATGTTGTAATGCCCATTTTGTAGAGTCTTTCCAACCTAATACCATCACCGCTTGGGCACTTTCCAATGCTGCGGCTTTAATTTCCTTGAATTCTCCTAGTTCCCTGTATTTAATTAAAATTGCTATTTCTTTTGTAATTATCCAGTTAATGTTTAACATTTTATTAATTTCATTCTGCACTACATTCCAGAATTTCTGAATTTCTGCACACTCCCAGAGCATATGCATAAAAATTCCCTTTTCCTGGCACCCATGCCAACATTTACCCTTCTCTTTCCCCTGGAAGTGTGCAATTTGTACTGGTGTATAGTACCATTTATGTAAAATTTTCCTTCTCATCTCTCTAACTCTTGTATTTTTAATCTTATATATATTTTCTATTATTTCTTTCATTTCCCTTTCATCTATTTGTAAATCATCTTGCCAGCATCTTGTCAAATTTTTTGTTACTTCCTCTTCCATCTGCAATAGCATTCTGTATATATCACCGGCTTGTGCTTTACTCTCATTTATCCTTTCTCTTATTATTTTTTCTAAGCAATTTTCTTCACGTAAGAAAGCTTCTTTATTCTCACTTTTATTTAAATATGTGCGTATTGCATTAATCTGCAACCATTTCTGTTTACCAATCCACCATTCCAATCGAGTTCTACTGACTCTTCCATCTTTCTCATATAATTGTTCAATTCTCGTTATCCCTTTACTATTTAATACTTTGATAATTCTACTTAAGTTAACATCATCCCCTATATTCAATACATATAGCGTTGATAGCCTGGATACCCTTATTCCACTTTTCCTCTGCCATTTAAACCATATTTCTAAACATGCTTTAAAAGGATCACTTAAGTTACTAATTTCTGTTCTACTCCAATTTTTAAATAATAATTCTTTATTATTTATGTTATTGATTTCCTTTTCTAACTCTACCCATTTCTTTTCCCCCCATAACTGTAGCTCCATTAACCTTTCCATTTGAAATGCATTTCTATATAATACTAGGCATGGGCTGCCCCAACCCCCCTCTTTCTCTTGTGCAAACTGCCAATGCTTCCTTATTCTAGGTTTTTTGTCTCCTTCAATCCAAAAATTTAATCTGTTGTCCCATTCTCTTAGTTTTGCCTCAGGAAAACTACCCGGTAGAACCTGAAACAAATACATCATTTTTGGTATTATCATCATCTTAAGGGCCCTGATCTTAGCAATTCTTCCTAACTTTTTACCCTTCCAATTTTTTATCTGCTTCTGGATTTTTTTCCATATTAGGTTATAATTGGCCGTCACTATTTTTATTGGATTCTTGAACAACCAAATTCCCAAATATTTCATTTTTTTACAACCTAATTTCAATCCTGATATTTTTTGAATCTCGATTTGCTCTTTAGGGCCAGTATTTAAACATATTATCTCTGATTTCTCTATATTAACCTTAAGTCCAGATTGATCTTTAAATTCCTGGAGCAATATCATTATTCTTTTCATCATTTCAATTGGGGTTTCAGACATCACTATAGCGTCATCTGCAAACAAATTTAATTTCAATTCAAATTTCCCTATTTGATAACCTCTCCATTCCTTATCGTTTCTAATTTTGTTTTCTAAGGTCTCAATTGCTAATGCAAATAACATTGGGGATAGTGGGCAACCCTGCTTAGTTCCATTCTGAATTTTAATCGTTTCTGTTCTATTACCATTTACTCTATATTATCCTTATATATTGTTTCTATAATTCTGCAAAATAAATCTCCCATATTTAAATCTTTACATAGTTGAAATAGGTAATCATGGTTAACTTTATCAAAAGCTTTATAGACATCTAATTTTAGAATACTTAGTTTTCTTTTGGTATTGGTAGCATGGTGTAAAACATTGACCACATTCCTTATTGGTTCATAAATCTTCCTTCCTTTAACAAATCCATATTGATCTTCTCCAATTACTTTTGGTAAAATATTCTCCACCCTGTTTGCCAATATTTTCATAAATATTTTATAATCCTGATTTAATAAGCTGATAGGGCGATAAGAACTTGGGTCAATTAAATCACGATCTGGTTTTGGGACAGTTATAATTTCTGACATTTTCCACGTCTGTGGAGTTTCAAAAGTCTCCATTACATTGTTAAACAATTTTTCCATATGCGGTAATAATTCATTCATATACATTTTATAATATTCAGCAGTAAAACCATCTGGACCTGGGGCTTTAGCAGGTTTCAACCCTTTAATAACTTTAGATATCTCATCATTTGTAATTTTTGCATTTAGCATTTGTCTATCCTCTTCCTTTAATTTCTTTTTAACCTCTGTGGTTTGCGAAATAACATACTCTTTTTTGTATAAGTTCCCATAAAAATCTCTCATTATTTTTTCCATTTCTACATTACTACGTTTAATTACACCATCCTTATCTTTTAAAGCAGAGATGTGGGATTTCTCTTTTCTTTTTTTCAGATAATGTACCATTTGCTTCATTGATTTATTACCCCATCCCCTAATTCTATGTTTTATAATCATCTTCATTTTATTCCATCTTTCTTCATCAAGTAATTGTAATTTCTTTTTCTTAAGTAATAATAGTGAATTCCATTCTCTATTTCTTGTAATTTTTAAGGTTTCTTGGATTAAATCTATTTCTCTTAATAAGTTGTTCCTTTTAGCTTCCCAGGATTTCCTAATAAAAGCTTCAGTACTAATACCATTACCCCTCATAACAGCCTTATGTGTATCCCAGACTATTGTTTGTTTAATCTCACCTGTTGCATTAATACAAAAGAATCCATTCAGTTCCCTTTGTAATTTAATTCTATTCTCCTCATTAGCTGAAACCAGAGGGTTATATCTCCAAATTCTTTGTTTCTTGCCGGCCTCTATCTCAATCGCTGCTAAGAGAGGGGCGTGGTCTGATAACCAGATACTTTTCACTTCCACTTTCTTAAGCTTTGCCTCATCTGTCTTATTAATTAACATATAATCAATACAACTAAATTTATTATGTCTTGCAGAGTAGAAGGTGTCTCTGTTTACTATGTTTTCATGTAAATCCGTCATATTGATTTTATTTAAGTGTAACTTGTTCTTTCCCCCCTTCCCTGCTGTTAGTTCCAAGTTGAAATCGCCTGCTAAAATCACTATACCTTCCGCAAAATTATCTAGTTTCCATTTTACATTTATTATAAATTGTTTTGCATTTACATTAGGAGCATAAATTACCGCTAAGGTTACTAACTTATTTTTTATTTTCCCCTTAATAAATAACATTCTGCCATCTTTGTCCCTTTTAATATTAATTAATTGAAAGTACACTCTTCGGTTAAACAAGATGGCTACTCCTCTTGATTTGGTTGTCCCTCTTGACTCATAAACTTGTTGCCACTCACTATTTGTAACTAATCTATCTGTTTTTTCCCTTCCTTTATGAGTTTCTGATAAAAGTAAAACATCAACTTTACTGTCCCTAGCCAGCTTCATGATTCTAAAATGTTTTTTCTGTGATGAAAGACCATTTACATTCAACGATAATAACCCTATATCACCCATTTACATAATTTTAAATACATTTCCCCCTCCTGCAAAACAGAGCCTACCGGAAAAATGTTTTTTAGTTACCATGAATCCCCACCCTAGTGCCTCTTCCCTGACCCCCTCCCCCCAGGGGGAGGCAACGAAAAAAACTTACGCTATCGAGAGGCACCCCTGGATTTGCGTTCCACCAGAAAGCTCCCCCCTTCCTCCCCATTTTACAACATATCAAAAGATTCCCCCCTCCTTCCCTCCTCTCCCCTTATTAGTTAGCGAAAAAAACCAAAAAAAAAAAAGTACACAAGAAAGAGATTAGTTAGTTGAAAATCATAGTACCATATTAGCAAGTCAGCTCAGTTCAGTTTTTTATTTTTTCTTCTGGCGGGTGACCCTTGGCTCATCCCTCTTCTCTTTCTCCTGGAGAGAATCCAGTTCCTTCTGGAGTGCTGCGATTTTCTCCGCCCTGCTTTGTTCTGCTACACGGATCGGTTGGAGCATAAACAACTCATCCTCTCCTGCTTCTGGCCGGTTTTTCGATGTCTGTGCCTGGGACACTCCATCCGGATTTAACCCCAACTGGTAAAGCAAATTTCTTCCCTCCTCCAACGATCTCGCCTGGAAAGCCTTGGAATCTTTAAAAACAAATATTGTAGCTGGATAACGCCATGAAAATCTAATTCCATTTTCATAAAGTTCATAAAACCCTCATCTTGAGGGTTTCAGCAGACAGATCTTTTAAAACACGTATTGGAATAGCTTTGTAGCATAGGTTTAGAATCTGCTTCAACTCTTTGAATATTTCTGCCGCTCTCCTTTCTGAGGCAAACCTTACAATAATGTCTTTTGAATCCCCTCGGTTCCGAGATCCAAAAGCCCAGTGCGCTCTTTCAAATTCTTGTAGGTCACATTTAACCTTGTTTTCATTGAACCACTGAAGAATTGCTTGAATAAGATGTTTACTCTCCGCAAAGTCTTTAGGAAAACCCCTCAGACGAAGATTAGCCCTCCGCTGTCTGTCCTCCAAGTTAATGATGCAGAGTTCCTGGCGAGACTTCCCCACCTCCAGTTTCCCAATTCTTTGATCTTGTGTTTTGGATTGTTCTTTCAAGTCTGCCATTCCAGCACCAACGACCGATAATTCCTTTTTCATATCTTGGAGCAGCTGTCCCATGTCAGCAAATGCTTTAAGCAATGAATCCATCTTTCCTTCCAACTCCAAAGTAGACGCCATCTTTCCTTTGTTCTCGCTTCTCCACTTACACACGTTAAAAACTATTACTTGCTTCAACTTTTAACTCCTTCTCATAAAGTTTTCAACAGCTTTGTTCAATTCGCTTCCTCTCAATGCACTTTCACCAAGCTAGAGAGGGTTGTCGAGGGTTAACTTTTACTTTTCCTTCTTCACATGAGGGAGCTTTCTCTCGGTGCGTCTATCTAGAGCGACGCATGTGCAAATCCTCGTAAATCCAATACTAAAACAACTAAAAAACCCTTATTGTAAAACCAAACATACATACAAACAAACATACCATGCATAAATTGTAAAGGCCTAGGGGGAAAGAATATCTCAGTTCCCCCATGCCTGATGGCAGAGATGGGTTTTAATGAGCTTACGAAAGGCGAGGAGGGTGGGGACAATTCTAATCTCCGGGGGGAGTTGGTTCCAGAGAGCTGGGGCCACCACAGAGAAGGCTCTTCCCCTGGGCCCCGCCAAATGACATTGTTTAGTTGACGGGACCCAGAGAAGGCCCACTCTGTGGGACCTAACTGGTCGCTGGGATTCGTGCGGCAGAAGGCGGTCCCTGAGAGAATCTGGTCCGGTGCCATGAAGTAAACTGATTGGCAATCAATGCAGACTGCGGAGTGTTGGTGTTACATGGGCATTTTTGGGAAAGCCCATGATTGCTCTTATGTGAAGAGTTCAAGCTAACTACATTATTATGTTTTGCCTATAATACAGAAATCTACCCGGACTGGTACACTTTGTTGGGAACAAATAGGAACTTGGGAGTGGGGAGGTTCTCTTAGCCCTTTTGCAATTGTGCAATGATTCCAGTCTATCTCTGCACTTCAGCCTTTCTCTCTGCCAGACTGGGTGCTTCCAACCTATGCAGTGCCACTATATCAGCATTGCATTCATAATAGAAAATTATCAAAATAAAAATGGTAGAGCACATTTAAGCCACAGTGCTTTTAAATACAATAAATATACTTAACCAACCAGTATAACTATATCTTTACATTTCAACATTTTTCTGATTGTCGACATGGAAGGGGCTCAGGAGGACTTGTGGGAGGTTGTTTCAATATTGTTTTAAAGCAGGAAAACCATAACAGAGAATTTCCAGGCCCCCATATATTTACCTTCCACTTGGTGAAGACTTGCAATATGTTTTCTTTGTTGGATTATATTTGAAAAGGAGATTGTATTTGAAACAGATCATGTCAAGGATAAATATGTCCCAATACCATACAGATTGTCACAGGTGATAACTAGCCAACCAGAATAATACTTGGAACCAAACTAGCCATAGCAAAGTGTTACAGCTCCATGTAACAGTTTATACCACTTATGAGAAGATAGTCAGTTACATAACACACCATTTATAGCTTCCAATACTCCTAGGTAAAGCAACTTAGGTGCATCTGTGATTTGACAAGGGCATGCTTGACTATTATGAGAATATCTGAACCATTCCAAGAGAGGTTGAAGTTGACTTCTACCTTCTTTCCAGTAAGTGCTGAGTGCTGAGAACAACAGAGACGGTTTTAAGGCAAATGTGCAGAAACAGTTATGAAAATAAAGTGTGTGTTAAATTCAGGAAACAGAAAAAAAGATAGAAAGAAGCTCTGATGGATTCTACCCTAATTAAATGGGAAATAAGAAAGAGGGAAGGGAAATGATTAGGATTTAATGATTGAGGGCTATCTTTTGAGTAGTCCAGGTCAGGAAACAGACTCTAGCAATTTAATTGGAAAACTCTATATATTGATATAGTCTGTTATTGAAGCCTAACTTTGTTTTCCATACCTTCCCTTTCATACTTTATTGAATGAATGGTTAGAGATTTTCATAATTGGGTTTGCATATTTTGCATATATTGTTCCTTATCTTTATGATTCCGCACAGTCCAGTAAAATATTGACTACACACCTGTTACTTTATGGTGAGTGAAATCTCTTCTAGAACTAAAGAAAGAATTTTCTTAGAATCAGAAGACTTCTAAATCAGCAGGCACTATGTCTTGTCAGGTTCATGTCTGAGCCTATTTCTACTCTATTGGAGTAGAAATATGCAGCTAGATATATCAGCATACAGATGTTTCACCCCATGTTGAATATTTATTTTATTACATTTGTTAATACCACCCAACTTCTTCAACATAAAGAACACAGTTAATCTCTCTAAGTGAATAGAATAGTATGGAGGAAATAATATGTCATGGAGCTTTACTGCTGCCCATTGTAATTGCTTGCTCAGGAAAAAGTTGAAGCATTGTAAAACCAGTGTCTTCTATTCCCAACATCTGTAGGAAATCTAGAATGATACCATGAACAACTGAGAGGTCCAACAATTCTCAGAAGATGATTCTCTCTCCCCTTCCAAGTCCAACCACAGATTTGCCACAATAGGGATCAATATGGTTTCTGTCAGATACCTAGATCTGAATTCTAACTAAAAAGAATAGCGTACTTCATTCAAGTATCTTTTTAGCCTAACCAAATTCTCAGTACCCTTCCCAAAGTGTAAAGGCTGGAGACAGAGCAGTAGTTGCCAAATATAACTGGTTTGAGTGAGAGCCTCTGAGAAGAGGAAGAACCACAAAGTTGGTGGCATCTCCAAAGCTAAATCCCCATTTCCTCTTTAGCAGCTCTGACCTTGCCTAACTTAGATTAAACCAATTGAATTGAATGTTAGAATAAAAGATAAATTAATCTAAATCTTAAGTCTTCTTACACCACCCATCATCTAGTTTTGATGTGAAATACTTATGATAATACAGTGATCCCCCGATTATCGCGAGGGTTCCGTTCCAAGACCCCTCGCGATAATCGATAACTCGCGATGTAGCGGCACGGAAGTAAAAACATCATCTGCGCATGCGTGCCCCTTTTTCCATGGCTGCACATGCGCAGATGGTGGAGTTTGCGTGTGGGTGGCGGGGAAGACCCTTCGGCTGCCCAACAGCTGATCTGCTCCGCAGCGCGGCAGCAGCGAGGAGCCGAAGATGGGGTTTCCCCGTTGCCCAGGCAAAGGGGAAACCCCAAGATCGCTTGCCGCTTGCCCGTCACCCGCTCGCCCGGCCGCTCGCTTGCCGCTTGCCGCTTACCTGTTCGCCCGCCCGCCCAGCTGCTCGCTTGCCACTTGCCGGTTCACCCGCCCGCCCGGCTGCTCGCTTGCCGCTTGCCGCTTGCCCGTTCGCCCGCCTGCCCGGCTGCTCGCTTGCCGCTCGAGAGCAAGAGGGGGAGAGATAGAGAAAGAGAGAGAAGGAAAGAAAGAGATGAGAGAGGGAGGAAGAGAGTGTGAGAGAGGAAGAAGCAAGATAGAGAAAGAGAGAGAGAAAGAAAGATGAGAAAGGAAGGGAGTGACGTCATCGGGTGGAAAAATCGCGATATAGCGATTCGCAATTCATTTTAGTTTGGATTGTTATTGAATGGAGATTTCACTCAGGTACTGAAGTTAATGTAAATGACCAGGGGTCAATTTGATGCTTCTGGAAAATTGGTAAATTGTACATGAAAAGATGATATTTGTCTTCGATCTTGTTATCAAATGACACACACATACACATGCAAATACTCTGCTTCTTACCCACGTGCAGCTGAAATATTATTTATTGTATACTTTTAACAGTATCTACAATGCTGCAGAATTATAATAACATTATTGAACAAACAAACAAACTAATGAAGATTCTCTTTTCTTTGAATCGCCTTCAAACTGAGCTTTCCATTTAATAAAAATTAAATTTTAGCAAGATTTTTACAGTCAGTTGGTTCTAAGGTGTTGATGGTCATTAACAGTATGTCAATTCAGCCAATTAGGATTATTTTTGTATTAAATTAAGTTTCAGGTTTTCAAGGTCTTCATTATGCACAAACCTTTTCATGGAAATAATTTAAAAGTTTCCAATTTCCCTAACAGAGTTATCTAAAAAGAAAAGACAGAATGAGGTCTTAGAAAAGTGGGAAAGAAACAGTGCTGAAAGTATCATTGTAACATGATGAAATCTGAACAGACCCAAGATAAATGTGAGTGCTGATGAGGCCATGATCTTTTTGGTCCGATAAGGCAAAAATCGATTGATGGGGTGTTGAAATCAAGAGAAGAAAATGGTCAGATAGGTTAGGCAAAAATAGTGTTTGCATTTTAAGCAACGTTCAATAAATACACGGAGTTACATATGTAAAAAGAATATTTGGTTAGTAAGACAAAGAGGTAGATTAGTGTTGAAATACATTCAGTACATTCAGCATTCAGTACAACATTGCTGAGTTCATCTTAAAACACATCTATGGAATTTTATTTATTTATTTGTTTGTTTGTTTGTTTGTTTGTTTGTTTGTTTATTTGTTTTATTTATTTATTTATTTATTTATTTATTTATTTATTTATTTATTTATTTATTTATTTATTTATTTATTTATTTATTTATTTATTTATTTATTTATTTATTTATTTATTTATTTATTTATTTATTTATTTATTTATTTATTTATTTATTTATTTATTTATTTATTTATTTATTTATTTATTTATTTATTTATTTATTTGATTTGCATATCACCCCTCTACGAAGACTCGGGCCGGCTCACAACAAGATAGAACAAATCATAAATAATCCAAATAACTTTAAAATATTTAAAGATTTAAAAGAACCCCATATACTAACAGACACACACACAAGCATACCATGTATAAATTGAACATGCCCGGGGGAGGTGTTTCAATTCCCCCATGCCTGACGGCAAAGGTGGGTTTTAAGGAGTTTACGGAAGGCAGGAAGAGTAAGGGCAGTTCTAATCTCTGGGGGGAGTTGGTTCCAGAGAGCCGGTGCCGCCACAGAGAAGGCTCTTCCCCTGGGGCCCGCCAACCGACATTGTTTTGGTTCTTGCCACAAGAAAAGTCAATAGAAAAGCTGGCAAAAAGTCAGGCACTCCTGCTCTCCTGCTTTTTTGCTCAACCATGTTCATGTTGCTTCTTATTTAGGTATGCACGTTTCTATGAAACAATAACTCAAAAAGTTGTATGCTTTTATCTGATATTTTTAACAATAAACATACCTTGTGCTTTATAGTAGAGTATATACAGTAGCTGCACAGCAATAACTTTTGTCCGGTGAAGGGTCCGCACTTCTTACCTTCTATCATAGCTCTCTTGGAGGACATTGTGGGTGCGGACATGCCCATTGGTTGCGCACGCCCATCGGTACGAAATTTGGCTTCTACGCAATAGCAAAATTCCGGCTATTTTCACCAATATTTTTGCTTCTGCGCATGCACAGGAGAAAAAAACGGGTGAAAATAGCCGAAATCTCACTTTCACGTATGTCCTCACACCAGATTTGCCTTGCTGCACATGCGTGGAAGCAGTGGTGAGTTACCAAAGTTTTTACTACTACACTGTGAGCGTGGCTTATGCATTTTGTTTCAACATCTTTCAGTGCAAATTGGGTGCTCTGGGGTGCAGCTCCAAATTTTGCTACCGGAACTGTGTCCCTGATCGTTCCCGTAGGAGCCCATCACTGCGTGGAAGCCAAATCTTGCATGAAGGTGGGTTGGGAGCATGCAGCTGCATATGCATCCAGGATTTTACTACCGGAGTCATGTATCTGGGAGCACAGGCTGTTGCCTGCCACTGTGTTTGTCCCAAGAATGATAATATGAATTTCCTTCCTTCCTTCCTTCCTTCCTTCCTTCCTTCCTTCCTTCCTTCCTTCCTTCCTTCCTTCCTTCCTTCCTTCCTAATTCCAACTTAAAGGGGAGTCTAATATTGCTTCAAAACTTCAAATGCAGGTGTCCAATAGAAACATAGAAACATAAAAGACCACATGGTCCATCTAGTCTGCCCTTATACTATTTCCTGTATTTTATCTTACAATGGATATATGTTTATCCCAGGCATGTTTAAATTCAGTTACTGTAGATTTACCAACCACGTCTGCTGGAAGTTTGTTCCAAGGATCTACTACTCTTTCAGTAAAATAATATTTTCTCACATTGCTTTTGATCTTTCCCCCAACTAACTTCAGATTGTGTCCCCTTGTTCTTGTGTTCACTTTCCTATTAAAAACACTTCCCTCCTGAACCTTATTTAACCCTTTAACACATTTAAATGTTTCAAACATGTCCCCCCTTTCCCTTCTGTCCTCCAGACTATACAGATTGAGTTCATTAAGTCTTTCCTGATAAGTTTTATGCTTTAAGACCTTCCACCATTCTTGTAGCCCGTCTTTGGACCCGTTCAATAGTGTGAATATATACATCTGTGCTCTAAATTAAGCCACAAAGTTCACTGGAACTTGTTCCATCACTTGTGCATCAGATTCCAGGCTTAAGGAAAGGAAAAGAGGTACATGTCACATTCAAATAGCATCCCAATTAGAGTGCAATGAGGCATGAACAAAATCTGAATGCCTTTCTTTTCTCACTAACATAACATTATTCCAGCATGATATGTACTACAGAGTATTGTAATTACCAAGGTCTTAAATTAAATATTTTTAACAAAAAGAGCTAGCCTTTTTCTTCCCCCAATCATTTCATATATACCCTAATGTTTTCCGAAAAGCAATATTGATTGTTTACAAATACAGTTTTAATATAGCCATTCGGTGTCTCCTTTTCATCAGCCTATACCAGCCTTGTTGCTATCCTGTCTTGCAAGCAGTCACAATGATGCACAATGGTACAAATAGTTACACTGGCATTATTTCAACACTGAACCCGTACAAATACTATTGTTCTGTCTTGTACTAAAAGAAACCCATGGTTTTATTTTTATAAGACCAGACAGAAACATGTTTGGTTTCAATTATGATACAAAACCAATGAAGCCTCCCACAAATTGTTTTCTTCTATTCTTGTGTCAGCATGAGATCACAAACATCCCAGTTACCCTTAGCTTTCTACTGCCAAGGATCGTGATCTCACAGCAGCATGTGAAAAAACAGGACTGACTTTGGATATTTTTTTAAAAAAATCATCATTTTGCCCATAAAAGGAGTAAAGTATGTATACGGTCTTTAATATGTTGAAATTGGGACCGTACAATGCATTTTCATTACACAGAAAACTAAATTTCACCAGTAGGTATATTATGTGACTGATGTGCTTTCATATTGTTGTGATTAGCTCTGGCCCAGCTCCTGCCCCAAGGACTGTGGATGTGGGGGAGACATCCACATGCTGCAGGCCTGTTTTGCCCCCGGTGGAATCTGATGATGAAGGCTCCTCTGACCAAGAAGACATGAGTAACAGGGAGGAGGAGAGTGTGGCAGACAGCTCAGAAGGAGATCAATTATCTAGCTCTTCCTTGGATTCAGAACAAGAGTTAATGATACAGCCATGCATGCGGAGAGCGATGCATAGGCAACAACAACCGAGAGATTATTATCAAAGAAAATGAGGCCACCTGTGGTTGGGTGGGGCTGTGGTAATTAGTGAGGCTGCTATAAATAGCAGCCTGTGGGTTTGGCCATTGTGGAGGATTATCTGATCGTTGTGTTTCCTGACTGCTTTGCTGACTTTGACCTTTTGTGTGCTGATTTTCCCCCACTTTGAAACTAAAGCAGAGCAAAGTGTGTTTCACTTTGTGAAAGAAGAAGGACTGTGAATTGCCTCACAGCTGCAAGCTAAGTATCACAGAACTGAAAAGGGACTTGTACAAATTACCAGTTTGTTTGGAGATGAGTGCCCTTTGCTATACAAAAAGAGGGCTTAGTTTACGTGAATTTTCATTAGAAAGAACATTGTTTTGAATTTTCAAATGTGTGTGTGTCTGAAATTTGTACCTGTGAATTTTCAGGTGGAGTCTACCAGAGAGCCCGACAGGACACATATGCACATGTACCATTGACAAAACATCCAGTATGTATTGTTTTACATAAGCTCAAAGGTAGAAACAGATCCTCTTTGTAGTTTAAATGACATTTCGCTGATCTATCAATTGAAGCACAACCTGGTTTTCCAGCAATTTATAACATCAGAAAAATATACTGCTCAAAAAAAAATAAAGGAAACACTCAAATAACACATCCTAGATCTGAATGAATGAAATATTCTCATTGAATACTTTGTTCTGTACAAACTTGAATGTGCACAACAGCATGTGAAATTGATTGTCAATCAGTGTTGCTTCCTAAGTGGACAGTGTGATTTCATAGATGTTTGCTTTACTTGGAGTTTTATTGTGTTGTTTAAGTGTTCCCTTTATTTTTTTTGAGCAGTGCACTAATTCCTTTCCAAAGTTAAATAGATGAATTTCTTACGGTGCAAAATAGTGCTGCCATTTTGTTCACTGTCTTCAACTTTATATATTTTTTTACAACTCTCTGGTGACTCCTCTTTTATCAAAGGACAAAAGCAATGGTTAATTTTTTTCAGAATATATAAATTTGCTGATGTGAAAGCCATGTCCTAGAAATAACAGAACAAGAAAATAACAGAGTTAGAAAGAGTCTTGGAAATATTCTAGTTCAACCTCCTGCTCAAGCAGGAAACCCTACACAATTTCAGACAGATGGTTCTCCAATCTCTTCTTAAATTTCTCCAGTGTTGGGGACAGAAGGCACTCTGGTGCCCTTACTGAATTCAGCCCCTTTTGATCACAAAAGACATTCATTATTATTTTTTTTGCTTTTCATTGGCTTAAAGTGGTTTTCTTCGTTTATGCTTTTCTTACAAGCCTCAGCTCATTCTATGATTTAGCCTTTCTGACACAAGCCTTGCAAGTCATCGGAGAGAAGCGACATACAAATCTAATAAATTTCTGGTCACTGCCTTGCATCCTTCTTGCATCATATGTCCCTCCTCCCATTTCATATGTAGGCCTTCTCCACCGCCCACTCCCATATTAGACTTTGATAGCACTTTCTGAAGAATGAAGTCATCAGCATAAGAATTCAAAATGTGTCTCATTGGCAGACTTAGATTTCCAGAAAAATAACAAAATAATAGAATTGGAAGGAACTTGGAGATCACTAGTCCTACAACTGCTCAAGCAGGAAAACCTATACCTTTTCATACAGATGGTTGTGCAATCTCTTCTTAAAAACCTTTAACGTTGATGCACCAACAAGTTCTGGAAGAAAGTCATTCCGCTGATTAATTGTTCTAATTATCAGGCAATTTCTACTTAGTTCTAGGTTAGTTTACTCCTTGATTGGTTTTCATCCATTGCATTTTATCCTGATGTCAAACTAGCTGAAATTTACCTTTGCCATGATTTCATTCTCAATTCAATCTTTAGTCATCATTTAGTTTCATTCTCAATTCAATCTTTAGTCATCATTTAGTTTCACTTCATTTAGTTAAGATTTCATTCGTATCTTTTGCCTCTTCAGGAGGTCTTTATAAAATCCCATGACAATATCATTTTTATTTCTCATTTTATTCTTTTCTAACTATTCTCAGCAGGATTCCTATGCTCATTTATGAGTTTAGTCAACATTTAGAACTTCTATTCTTCTAACTAGAAAGGGATAGTTTCAGCTTTTTCCTCAGCAAGAGTAGGCCAATAGTGTGCCTTTTTCTATTGTCAAACTGAGAATGGAATCCATGCCAGTCTATGGACCTTGTCACCATAGGTGGGCTTTAAAATAAAGTCAGGAAAAGTATATGCCTTCAGTTTCCCCCCATCTATTGTAGTGTTATGATGTATAGATGCCCTTATAGAGAGAGGCAGTAGATATCCACATAGATATCCTGTGGATATCTTTTTACCACCATTCTGACAATACCATGTCATCATCCATGCTGAGGAGAGGTTATGGGAACTGAAGTGTAAACTACCTTCTGGGGATGCATTTTTGTATATGATTTTCAGCATTTGGGGTATGGATTTATAAGGGCAGCAATTGTTGCCTAAGAAAATTCATGAAATATTGGTGCTCAAACAGTTGACATAGTTTTCTTCTCTCTTGTTGTTGCAATTTAGTGAAGTACTGGATGTTTTCAACTACTCTGAAATAACAACAGAAATATCTCATTGCTGTTGTGCTCCATTTACCTTATAAGCAATTTAAGATAATCTAAAAACCATCCTGTTCCTTAATTGAGCTGTTTAGTTTTAAAATGACAGGAACAATATATTTTGCATTCTTGCTCACAGTAATAATGTGCTTGAATCATAAGATATACTACTTAAGAACACCGAATGAATCATGAAAGAAGACATCGGAGCCTTTTTACAGATTGAAAATGAGTACTGTAATTTCACATGTCCCTCAATTATTTTATTTTGACTCAAAATTGAGGCTCAAACTTTCCAAATGTTTTGGGGAGAGAGAAAGAAAGAAAGAGAGAGAGAGAGGGAGGGAGGGAGGGAGAGATATCTCATTGGCAGCAAGTATACTTTTCTTCCAAGTATATTTTTGTGGTACAAAAGAAAGATTAACACAGACATCCAACTGATCAGTGAAGAGGGTATGTGAAGAAAAGAACCTTTCATTTTTTTCTGCCACTGCTGAAACTGGAAAAAAAATGTGGGATAGGCAGGTGGGAAGATGACAGGTAGAAAGAATGGATTTTCAAAGGAAGTTGTAGGAGGAATCAGACCCTGTCACACTTCTAAAGACATAATTGGAAGCATGATGCTGTTTGAAGCAAGTTCAGAACTCAGAGGTTTTTTTCTGGGGGGGGTGGGGGTGGCATTGGTTGTTAATTATTTTGGATGAAAAATGGTTTTTTAAAGTCCAGTTCTATAAAGTCTTATATTAAGGTATTTAGGTAGCTTCTCATTAGCAACCTTTTTTAAGTTCGGTATTGAACCAGGGTTATTGAAATTAGCAGCAATATTCTTGGGTTACAGTAAGAAGATGCTGGGTGAGAAAGAAAGTGCCAAATCATTGATGAGTGAGGAAGAACAGAAAAGTTTAGATGAGCATCTGACCATTCGCAGATAGATGAAGATACTGCATATCCAAAGCTTGGCTACCATTTTGAAAACAAGGCAAGGGGAAGTGAGAAGAAAACAGCGATACATAAATATATAGCACTATTCACAGGACATTATCTAATCACATAGTTCTATTCATCCTTCCTTTCTTTTTCATTTTGCAAGCAGCAGCTGGGTTGCTTAGCTATCAGCCAAGCCTGGGCCTTGCCTTGTGAAGAATACAAGAAAAAGAGAAAAGAAGAAGAAAAAGAAATCTATCTATCTATCTATCTATCTATCTATCTATCTATCTATCTATCTATCTATCTATATTAAATTCAGCAAAAAAACATGTGACATATATATATATATATATATATATACACACACACACACACACACACACACACACACCCGCACACACACATACAGTATATATAATTCAACATTGCTCAGCTTAATACTGACCACCAGCAACTCAAAGAACAGCGAAGGAAGAGAAAGCCATGCCAGCAAACCTCGCCATTTTGTCTTGAAAAGGCAAAATCATGTTTAGCATTATGTTCCAACAAATCCTGTATTCCAGGATTGTATTTATAGAAAAATGAGATGTTTTTAATGTACATACAAAAAAAGTCCTTGGTTGTGTCATTTCTAATGGTTAAAAGTTCTCCTAGAGTATTCTATCTGGGGAATAGATATAGTACTATCTATTCCCCAGATAGGGTAAAGTGGCATTAATAAATATAGCTGAAATTAGAGTCAGCTGTTACTTTTGGAGATACCATTTGTTACCTCTCACTAACACTGAAAAACGCATTGTACTATAACAATTATACATTAATTCCATTGATAAAAATTATTCCATATTGCATAGTATTCTCGCCCCCTCTTGTCCTTCATTTCCCGTGGTAGTCTGTCCATTTCTGCACACATCAATAATTTTTCTATTATTTCTTCTTCCGATGGAGGTTTTTCATTTTTCCAATATTGTGTGTATATCAATCTTGCTGCAGTTATATGTAGAAACAGTTCTGGCTTCATTTCTATGTCTCTGCCTAGTATCTCTTCTAGCCATATCTTAACCTGATTTTAAAATTTCCTTGTTTTTTTACATAACCACCACATATAAGAACTTTTTCCCATTTTACATATATATTTTACATTTCCAGCATTGTGCTGAGAGTTTTTTTAATCTATTTTATCCATGAATAGAAAGAAACGACAGTTGATAAAATAGAAAGTAAGAATTGGGCAAAGGGACATTGAAAGAAGGTTTGAATATAAATTAATAGTGACGAGGAATAGATAGGTAAGATAAAAAAAGTAACTAAGCATGATGATCATAAAGTGTCCAATCTTTTTAATGTTTGTTTAATGTTTGTTTGTGTAAATAAAATAAACTTTTTAGTAAGAGTAAAAAAAAAATTCTGCATTAATTAAAGTAAGCAGAGGATTGGAGCATATAATTAGTTACAAAGGGTAAGAAATATCTAGGAGTGGAGCAGTCATTTTAAGCAACTGCTCAAAGAAGAGGAATATGGTTGCAGTTTCTGATCCTTCAAAATACCATGAAAGCACACTGAAATTATAGAATTTATTCAAGTTACCTTAGTATTTTATAGTGCATTAAGATGAGTATCACATGTGAAATTCTTTTGGGGAATGCATTTAATTTCTGTCCCCTCTGGTGTTAGTATATGTTGGTTCCTGTTTATGTACTATGTGAATGCATGCATGGATTTATTTGCATAATAGTTCATAGCATTTATAGAAGTGAGAAAAATACTGATGATTCAGGAGCAAGAATAATCCAATTTTTAAAGGGTATTATCTATATTTTCAATGTAGTTTGTAAAACGGGTGAATGAATGTAGGGCATCAGCAGATCATGCTACAGTGATTTCAATGTTGTTCGGTTTTGGGTTTGTTTTTGTTTTGTAATTCTCTCTTTGAAACTTGCAGGAAGTAATAGAATAGAAGCAGATTCTTATTACTGTTATATGACATACAACAAATTAACAAGATCAAGTTATCTGCTGATAAAGATATGAAGTTAATCATTTTGCTATGATGCCCATGCATTATTATGCCGCCTTGGAATTCTAGGCTTAGACAATTTAGAGCTACACCTTCAGTATGACCTAAGTATAGTTCATAAAATTATCTGCTACAATGTCTTCCTGTCAATGACTATTTCAGCTTAAACGACAACAATACACAAGCACAGGATAGATACAAACTTAAAGTGAACCGCTCCAAACTTGATTGCAGAAATATGACTTCAGCAACAGAGTGGTCAATGCCTGGAATACATTACCCAACTCTGTGGTTTCATACCCAAACCTCCAAAATGTTAACCTTAGGCTGTCTACTGTTGACCTCACCCCATTCCTAAGAGGTCTGTAAGGGGCGTACATAAGCGCACCAACGTGCCTATCATCCCTGCCCTAATGTACCGTTTTATTTTTATTTGTATACATTTCATGTATTCAATTCATGTTTATACTCATGTGTACTAATTAATGTGGTTGATTAAATAAATAAATTTATTTTTTTAAAAAAATATGAAAGTAAAAATAACATGATCCATTGCCCACAGCATGCAGTATACAACTCTGTCTTCAGAATAAGGGTTGGTTTTTTTACAAGAATGTTTGCAGGATGTAGTATTTTTGTGACATTAGGTCTCCTTCTTTTGTATACATGTGCAACATCATAATACGCATACAAAAGGGGCAGAACTTTTGTTTTCTTCCTGCAATGAAGCTTTAGCCATTTCTCTCTGTCTCTCTTTGTCTCTGTCAGAGAGAAATGAGTGGGGGTGGGGGAGAGAGTGAACAAGAGCCTGGAGGTTTCTTGGGCTGTTCTCAGATTGCATAAGCTGTCATGCTCAGAGCATTGGTGTCAGGCATATTCCTGGCCCTGAAGAAGTTATATGAAAGAACAGAGGTGCATACTTTCAATTGCTTTCCTAGATCCACATGTGACCGCTATCAAAGATGTCTATCAGGTCTTCCCAAAACTACTTCCAAACTAAATTAAAGTATAGTGTAACATAAAGTGAGCATATTACACCATTAAATACATACAAATTGGTTTAAAGCATAGCTATTCATAGGCATGCAAAAAGCTTTCGAGGAAGACTTTCTTTACTGAAGATGGGATTTCTTGGAAAAGCAGCTCACCCTAATAACATAATAATAATTTCATAAAGATCAAAGGGGGGATGAAAACCATGATAATATGATTGCATTTCATGCACTAAGCGGGGTTAGTACAGATTAGATGTGTCGTTAGTGGAAAATATCTTCTGCTCTTTACATTTGGGAAGGGGAGACCCTTGACTTCTGAAGGAATATCTTCCTTCTGTTTTTAGGATTATATTTACCTAAGCACAAAACAGATTTTGTAACCATACAACAATGACAGAAGTAGGCTAAGATTTGAATGTAGGTCCAATCAGTGGCAATATGCATACTAATATGTGGCACAGCTTGTGTAATGAAGTTCCCAGCGTGCAGCCTGGAAAAGTATCCTCAAGTGTGTTGGTTGATTTATTTCCTCTGTCAAAAGGCAGGACAGTGAGGACTTGTCCTCCCCAACAGTACCTGCAAGAGTACTCTGTCATTGTTTGAAATTTTAATAACATCTGGAAGTGTAGCTTTAGTTTACATTATTTAGCATCTTTTCATTTAACAAGGTTACTTCCCCTATTTCTTTTTCATACTTCGCCATTGTATTAAATCGGTCCCTCCTTTCTTCAATCATGTTTTTTTTTAAAAAAAGAATCCGTTTAATTCTTTCATCAAATTAAAGTCTAGTAAAAAGCTGAGAGAAAGAAGCTTCCCCATTTTTCTTTCTATAATGAAACCCAGCTTCATAAAAGAATGACAAAATGGTCAACAGTGTTTTCTGCATAAGGCATTGTCTATCTCAGAATTTTATGAACCACATTCCTAATAGAAACATAGAAATCTGACGGCAGAAAAAGACCCCATGGTCCATCTAGTCTGCCCTTATACTATTTTCTGTATTTTATCTTAGGGTGGATATATGTTTATCCCAGGCATGTTTAAATTCAGTTACTGTGGATTTACCAACCACGTCTGCTGGAAATTTGTTCCAAGGATCTATTACTCTTTCAGTAAAATAATATTTTCTCATGTTGCTTTTGATCTTTCCCTCAACTAACTTCAGATTGTGTCCCCTTGTTCTTGTGTTCACTTTCCTATTAAAAACACTTCCCTCCTGAACCTTATTTAACCCTTTAACATATTTAAATGTTTCGATCATGTCCCCCCTTTTCCTTCTGTCCTCCAGACTATACAGAACGAGTTCATTAAGTCTTCCTGATATGTTTTATGCTTAAAACCTTCCACCATTCTTGTAGCCCGTCTTTGGACCCGTTCAATTTTGTCAATATCTTTTTGTAGGTGAGGTCTCCAGAACTGAACACAGTATTCCAAATGTGGTCTCACCAGCACTCTATATAGCGGGATCATAATCTCCCTCTTCCTGCTTGTTATACCTCTAGCTATGCAGCTGCTCCGAACAAACAAATAGGGCTTGGCATTGACAAACAAATAGGACTTGGCCATTTGATTTTTGAACTTGATTTTTTATTTTTTGTTAAAATATACCATTTTTAAACTGTTTTTAGTCATTAGATTTGTACTTTGTAATTTGTTGTTGTGAGCTGCTCCGAGTCTCCAGAGAGGGGCAGCATACAAATCTAATAAATAAATAAATAAATATAATAAAAAAGGGAAGTGTAAAAGTACTGCTTCAGCAGTAGAATAACAAGCAGTTAAAAACATGCTGCAGACTAGCACTTTGTAGAGCCACTATGAAAGCGTTGGAAAAAATACTGAGGTGCCATGATGTATCTATACCTACAAAGGTCAGAATAGTGCAAATCAGGGTATATTCCCTGTGACACTCTATGGAAGCAAAAAGTGAACTTTGAAGAAGCAGGATGAAAAAAGCACTGATGCTTTTGAACTTTGATGTTGGAAAAGACTCCTGGGAAGACCTTGGAGAGCCACCCCCACAAACAAAGTGAAAAAAAAAAGAGCAAATGGATCATTGAACAAATCAACCCAGAGTTCTCACTTGAAGCACAAATAACCAGGCTCAAATTATCCTATGACCTATTATGCAAAGAACTAGTTGATTCAGATTTCTGGAGAAGATTTCTAATACTGAGCAAAGTAGAATAAAAGAGAAGATGAGGATTAATAGACTTAATCATGATGGCAATGGGTTCACAAGTAAAAGACCTGAATGGTCTGGATGGGGACAGATTATGGTGAAATAAATCTACTTATCTGGTGCTGAGAGTTGATGACACAGAGTCAATCAATTAAAAGTTATATCTGTAAAACAAATATGGAGTTATTCTATTAAAAAAGTAGTTATCCTGAATGATTATATGGACATATTCATATCCTTTTATCTGCATTTCCTTCTGGAATATTGGACCCTCCTTGCCTTTCGTAAACTCCTTAAAACCCACCTCTGTCATCAGGCTTGGGGGAACTGAGACATCCCTCCCCCTGCCTATGTAATTTTGTGCATGATATGACTGTGTGTATGTATTTTATCTATTGGGTTTTTTTTTCTTTTTAGACTTTGTAATGTAAAACTGTTATTTTAGATTTTAATTATTAGATTTGTTACCATGTATTGTTTTTATCACTGTTGTGAGCTGTCCCGAGTCTACAGAGAGGAGCGGCATACAAATCTAATAAATAATAATTATTATTATTATTATTATCAATGTTTAAATTCAGCCCATGGTTCAAGATGTTCTAAATGACTCCTAAAAGCAGTTCATCTATACTATGGATGAGTTATGAGCCGCTCCGAGTCTTCGGAGAGGGGCGGAATACAAATATAATAATAATAATAATAATAATAATAATAATAATAATAATAATAATAATGTACTTTTATCTACTCTACCTAGAACAACAACTGTAGTAGCATCCAAACAATGATAAGAAATCCTAAAAAATATCCAACGTATGAGAAACAGTTATTGCATCTGGTGATACTATTTTTGTCTTTCCTTCAAATACCACCGTAATTAATAAAGTCCTTTTCAATCTGTATTATAGGGGTGGACAACATGTGGCCTTCAGATACAGTTGAACTCTAACTCCTGTCAGCTGCAGCTGGCATGAAAATATCTAGATAGCTACAGGTTGCTCACCCTATTTTAATGAGTCTTCTACCACACAAGCTGTTTTGGCTAATCGTTTCATTTATACAGATAGAGATATTTTTGTTTGCATTATTACCCTATTTTATGTGGCTAGCTACTAGAATTATTTTAGGAGGCTAACAGGAAGTAAACAAAGAAATTACAGATAAAATACAGGAAATAGTATAAAGGCAGACTAAATGGACCATGAGGTCTTTTTCTGCTATCAATCTTCTATGTTTCCATATTTTTGGGGAGTATAAGATGCACTCCCCCCCTTAAAAGAGGCTGAAAATTTGGGTGTGTCTTATACTCTGAATGTAGCTTTTGTTCAAAAAGCTTTTTTTCAGACCTAATGAGGCACTAGCGAGTGAAGTGATCTTCTGTTTTTCCTGCTTTTCTCACTCCTGCTACCTTCCATGATCAGCTGTGCTTCAGAACCTGTTTTTCAGCCCCAATAAGGCAGTAGTGAGTGAAGCAATCTTCCTTGCTCATCCGTTTTTCTCATTGCTTCTGTCTCCGACAATCAGCTGTACTTTAAAAGTTGTTTTTTAAAATCCCCAACCAGGGTATAAATAGCATGTGTGTGCACGCAAAGCCAGTAAACTAATGCGCTGAAGATTAAAGGTGCTAGCCAGATGAATATTTGATAGATAGAATTTCCCCCTTATTTTCCTCCCCAAAAACTAAGGGGTGTCTTATACTCCGGTGCATTTTACACCTCCAAAAATGTGGTACTTTGTTCATTGTACACATTGGATAGCTTGTAAAGCCTAAATCTCTAGAGTTTTATTGTGTTTGCTTTATATATGTTTCTATCAGTTATATGTTCACATTATATAAGAATATTTTAAAATGTGATCCATCAGACACCTATCCATCGGGGATCCATCAGATACCTATCCTTATCATTGATGAATATTTTATGAAGACTTCAAGGTTCACCTGACCAAAAGAGCACAGTTACTTTCCACTGAACATTCATATTGCCAGGCCTGTTTTGGTCACCTTGTTAAATGACCTATATTGAAAACATGCCCTTACCTAGTAATCAGTGGGAAAATGCCACAGGCCAGATTGGTGAAGTGGTTAAGGTGTTAATACTAGAAACTGGGAAAGCATGAGTTCTAGTCTTGCTTTAGGAATAAAACCATTTTGGTAACATTATCTAGGCCCTCAACAGTTGGGTTTCAGGCCTGGTTACAGCACGGAAACTGCTTTGGTCGCGTTGATGGAGGATCTCTGATGGGCCCGGGACAGGGGTTTATCCTCTGTCCTGGTGCTTCTTGACCTCTCAGTGGCTTTCAATACCATTGACCATGGTATCCTTCTCCACCGGCTGGAGGGGTTGGGAGTGGGAGGCACTGTTCTTCAGTGGTTCTCCTCCTACCTCTCCAGTCGGTCGCAGTCAGTGTAAGTGGGGGGTCAGAGGTCGATCTCTAGGTCTCTCCCTTGTGGGGTGTCTCAGGGATTGGTCCTCTCCACCCTGCTATTTAATATCTACATGAAACCGCTGGGCGAGATCATCCAAGGGCATAGGGTGAGGTATCATCAGTACGCCGATGATACCCAGCTGTATATCTCCATCCCATCTCCAGTCAACAAAGCTGTGGAAGTGATGTGCAAGTGTCTGGAGGCTGTTGGGGTCTGGATGGGTGTCAACAGACTCAAACTAAACCCTGATAAGATGGAGTGGCTGTGGGTTTTGCCTCCCAGGACAATTCTATCTGTCTATCCATCACCCTGGGGGGGGGGAATTATTGACCCCCTCAGAGAGGGTCCGCAACTTCAAAGCACCTTTGGGATATGCATTTAATCTTCTTTTCTCTACTTTAGAGGAAGGGTTCTCAACCCCTGATCCGTGGACTGGCAGTGAACCATGACATGCCAGAAACCAGACTGTGCAAATAAGTGAAGCCCCATCTGCAGCAAAAGAAATCATACCTCCTCTGCTCCATGGAAAAAGCTGTCTCCATGAGAGTGACCCACTGCGTTAGAGCAAACATTCAGGACCTATCACTTTCACCAAACATTTAATTGTTAGTGCCCATTTTGAATTTCAATATTCTTCTTTTTTAAAGCTGCATTGTTTTGCAGCAGAGGCGGAGTAACGACATGGACACAAGAGCTGGATTTAAACTGGGTCATTTTTATTAATTAAATTTGCATAATTTATTTAAATAAATTTGCATAAATTAACTATAACCCTAAACAAGGACCCTCAGGGTCAAACAATTGCTTCTGGGGCGGAAAATGACGTCATAAAAACTTCCGGGGCAACATATGGGCATAGCTCCATGCTGATCCAGGTGAGGAGCCACGCCCTCACCTGACTCACTGCCATGCACTTGCATGTGGGAGGTCCCGCCGTCTATCCCATACAAGGGGAAAGCAATGGGCGGGACCCAAAGACAGGTTCCCCCCAATTGCTCAGGTCGCTTCCACCACAAGCCTTTGGAGAGAACCTGTCAATCATCCCCAAAGATGCCCAACAGAGAACACGCAGTTGCTAACCACCACCCAGTTTTCCGCCCCTAACCTGTCTACCCAAATGACCAAAGGTATGCCAATTAGCCTGAGCATGAGCGAAGCACCCCCTAACCATGTATCCGTCACCGCAGTGTGGAATAGGCGAAAAAAACGGTCGCAGAAAATACCGCGACCGCCAAAAATTCCTATGCAGCCCCCCGAGGAGCGACCCCCACTGGCACACTGAAAGATATGGAGGGCGGGTGGGTGTTCGCCTCTTGTCATCCAGGGCAAAAAGGAGGCCCTGGAGCCTGTCCAGCCCTTTTATAGGACTGCAGGCTCCACCCTGGATGAAGGCCAAAGCCTTCCCAGGAGATAGGAACAAGATGGAGGCCGTGCCAAAGGTCAGTGTCTCCCTGGCCCTGCAGCAAAACGGGCCGGGGATAAGTCACCAGCCTGGTATTATTAGCATTTTGAATTATCAGGTGAATAGAGAAACAGAATATACACTGATTTAAATAAAAAATAAATAAATATTTATGCTCTGGGTGGGATGGGAGAAAACAAATGGCAGGCGTTCCTTCCATGGATAAAAAAAAAATCCATTCAGTTTTTGGTATATATTTTTTAAAACTTGTCATTTCTAATCTTAAAGATGAACTGGAATACCACAAAATCCATACTGTAAAAAAATCTTGAAAAATGTCTTCTAGTGAAGAATGCATATAAAATATATTTATTAACACAGATGTATATATCTGGGGGGGAAATCCATACAAAGGCGTTATATAAAAGAAAAAATGGAGAAAAATGAACTAAAATACTGCATTTGTGTAGATATTTTCTCTCTAAATTTTTAAACAGATATGTAAATGGTGCTAAAACATTACTGTGGTCAGAAAAAATGTGCACTTAACAAATGTGAAACTGACAGAGTCATCTATTTCTGTTTGCAATGCATAATACCAAACCAGGCCAAGTCAGTTCAACACGTGAGCCAGATTATTCCAGATGTGCCTCTATTTCTTTCAGGCAGAGCTAAGATTATTAAAACTAAATCATATATTTATTTTTAATTCTATAACGAATTATTTCCTACGTTTTTCTGATACCTAAAACCACTGCAGAATTAACTATCCTACTCTGACGAATAATACAGTAACTTTAGTTCAGTGGGAGGCTTTTGCTGCTTCTGGTCGGCTGAGGAAAATTGTTGAGTTCCCATTGCGTGCTCCAAGCTGTGACCACAGCAGCAGAGATGGCAGGGTCCATAATATTAATGTTGTGGTGTTGCTTCTGATTGTTTTGTGACAGTATAAAGTGGCTAGTAGAGAAGCCAATCATTTATATCCATCTCAGAATATTCAATTGTATTTGAGCATAAGTATATTAAATCTGTATTTTTTAAGCATGCCAGTGAATTATTTCTCTAAACAGATGTTATCTGAACTTCAAACTCTGAAATAAAAATGTCAGTAGAGTGCCCCTCATTTTCCTATTATTTCCTTTCCTTAAAATTGTTCTGTCGGGCTCTCTGGTAGACTCCTCCAAAAAATTCACTGGTACAAATTTCAGACACACACACGTTTGAAAATTCAAAACAATGTTCTTTATAATGAAAATTCACTTAAACTAAGCCCTCTTTTGGTATAGCAAAGAGCACTCGTCTCCAAACAAACTGGTAATTTGTACAAGTCCCTTATCAGTTCTGTGATACTTAGCTTGCAGCTGTGAAGCAATTCACAGTCCTTCTTCTTTCACAAAGTGAAACACACTTTGCTCTGGTTTAGTTTCAAAGCGGGGAAAAATCAGCACACAAAAGGTCAAAGTCAGCAAAGCAGGCACGAAACACAACGATCAGATAATCCTCCACAATGGCCAAACCCACAGGCTGCTATTTATAGCAGCCTCACTAATTACCATAGCCCCACCCAACCTCAGGTGGCCTCATTTTCTTTGATAATAATCTCTCAGTTGTTGTTGCCTACGCATCGCTCTCCGCATGCATGGCTGTATCATTAACTCTTGTTCTGAATCCAAGGAGGAGCTAGCTAATTGATCTCCTTCTGAGCTCTCTGCCACACTCTCCTCCTCCCTGTCACTCATGTCTTCTTGGTCAGAGGAGCCTTCATCAGCAGATTCCACCAGGGCAAAAACAGGCCTGCAGCATGTGGATGTCTCCCCCACATCCACAGTCCTTGGGGCAGGAGCTGGGCCAGAGCTAACCACAACAAAAATATGAAATTCTGTCTGGCAGAAAATATGCAAAAATAAATGAAACCAAGAGAAATGGCATAGAAGATCACAAATACATAGAAAATAGTAAAGTCCATTAGATTGCAGCATTTTTAGTATGGCTAATGCAAATTCAGAAAAGAATGCTAATAAAGTAAAAAATTTCCCAGTGGGGGAATAATGGAGTGCTTAAAGAAAAAAGAAAAGCACTTTCAGTTAATGACTAAGGCCTTTTTCTTCCTCTTTCCTCTTTCATTTTCCCCATTTTTTTCCCTAAGAGCAATTTACTTTATATCAGGTATCAGGGAGGAGGGAAGGAAAAAGCATTAAACTGTAGATTAAAATGTCTTTGCTGTAGCAAGTTGATGCTCTGAACTAAAACTTATGAAAGCTGGCAATTCAACTTTCTAAGAAGAACAGTAAGGACGTGTCCCTCTCAATAGGCATTCTTGACGATCAAAGATATTCAGATAATAAATTAATACATTCAAAGAGTTTAGAAGTTGAGTTAGTTTTGTGTATAATCATCTCATCTTGCCTTTCATTTGGATTGGTAACTTATAATGCGCTTATGACAAAACACTTTGAATGTCTGTCAAGATCGATTCTGTCTTCTCCTATTCTTTGAACACTGTTTAATAAGATATTTCAACCAAGCAACGAAATGTGCAATTGAAGGAAACATTCTCCAAGTTAATAGTTCTGCTTGGAGCATTTCTCGTTGTCCATGCTGGTCCTTATATTTTGATTTCAGCAAGACATTTATAGTAAAGCCAACAAGAAAACACAGATCCTGTGGAATCTCTTCATTTCAATCGGTTTAATTGTTATGTCCCAGCAACACCGGGGTGTTCCTGCGCATTCCTGCTTACAAACAAGAACCCCACAGAAGCCCTTATGGGCTGACATCTCTTCACAAGATTAGACCGTAGCCATCACTCATATGCTCCTAATCAGTGTTTGGAAACTCCAGATCATGCAGAACGCGGCTGCGAGAGCCATCGTGGGGCTTCCCAGATTCGCCCACGTATCTACAACACTCCGTGGCCTGCATTGGCTGCCGATCAGTTTCCGGTCACAATTCAAAGTGTTGGTCATGACCTTTAAATCCCTACATGGCATTGGACCAGAGTGCCTCCGGAACCGCTTGCTACCGCACGAATCCCAGCAGCCGATAAGGTCCCACAAAGTTGGCCTTCTCCGGGTCCCGTCGACTAAACAATGTCATCTGGCGGGCCCCAGCCTTCTCAGTGGCAGCCCCGGCCCTCTGGAATCAACTCCCCCCAGAGATTAGAACTGCTCCCACCCTCCTTGTCTTCCCTAAACTACTTAAGACCCACCTATACCGCCAGGCATGGGGGATTTGAGATACCTTACCCCAGGCTTATTATAATTTATGTTTGGTATGTATGTGCTGTTTTGTTTTTAATTATGATAGAGTTTTTAGGGGTTTTTTAATATTAGATTTGTGCCAGTATAATATTGTTTTTATCGTTGTTGTGAGCCACCCCGAGTCTTCGGAGAGGGGCAGCATACAAATCTAAATTATTATTATTATTATTATTATTATTATTATTATTATTATTATTATTATTATTATTATTATTATTATGTGAACAGTTACAACCCCATGCGAGATTCACTAAGGGTGATCTGGTTTATGCCCAGAATTTTTGGGGTGGAGACATGCATTGGGAACCAGGTTGGATCTCTGAAATAACTGGACCTTGTTCTTACAGGGTCCAGTTAAGCAATGGATGGAGGGGAGGAGCAGTTGCTTGAGGAGTTAGAGGTAGACAAAATAAATTCCTTTTAAAGTTTCAAGATCATCTTTTGTCAGTACTGGGCTGGAAGAAGATGGGTGTGTATGTATCTAGTGTCAGAAGATTAGTGGTCCATAAGACCAACTTGTGGGTGAGGGACAGGAGAATGAACTGTAAACTGGAAGTAGAAATCCTGGGGAAAACATATCCGAGATGTGCCAAGATGGCTCTAAGAATAAATTGAAACTTTGAGGAAGTAATTGCCTTGGACTCTAATTTAAACTTAGATGTTAGTTGTAATGTTGACATTAACCTGGATCTCTTTTTAATGCTGATCCAGTTACCCCAATCGTGGGGTGCTGTTCTTGGTCTGAACCCATCACCATCCCGGCATCGGGTGATGTAAAACTCAGGAAGATAGAAAGGGAGGAATATGTTGCCTTGTATTTGCCTTGGATTCTAATTTAAAACTTAGATGTTAGTTGGAACGCTGACAGCTACTACTTCCAAATTTGATGTTTTTGAAATTGTTAAAAATTACATACGGATTATGAAAAGGTATATTGTTCATTTTTAATGGATATGGTAGGGTCATCTATATTCGTCCTGATTACCCTTACTATTTAAAATGATTTCTCTGGTCACTAGAAGTTATGAATTTGTGAAACTAAAGTCCAGTTAAGGTCTTCCATTATTCTGTGACCCTTTCTCATGAACCTTTGTACACAGAAAGTTAAGCTTAAGCATAATTTTTAAATATTGAAGAGGCAGGTTGGTTTTACTTAAATTTCTCAAGTGAATGAAATATCTTTTGAGGAGATGAATGGTTCAGAAATGTGAAAAATAAATTAAGTAAAAATATCATTTCTTCACTGGCTGATCTTCAACAATCCAGTCCAGACAAAACTATGTAATGGGACACATTATGAATTGAATTCAATTGAATTGAAGACAAATACTGATCTCATCAAATGTCAACATTTATGTACAAGAAACAATTAGAAATCAATTCCTCACCAATATAATGACAATGTGTTCTGAACCAGATTTCAACAATCCATCTTTTATAATCTGTAATAGCTAACAGGATTAAAATACTTTCATTTTAACTTATTTCTAAAAAAAAGAACAGTGAAATATTAATACTAATAATTTATTAATTTTATATGCCACTCGACTCTTAACAACTCACAGGAAATCTCTAAATGTCATTTAGAATATGGAATACGAATTTATAGCAGATTTCTAAATGGAGGATATATAATAATTATAAGCCATATTAAAAATATACATCATTGATCATAACCCCAAATTAAATCAAACCCATTCTCAGACTATCCTTCTTTTGCTGGTTTCTTCCTCAGTAACAAATTCCATTCAGTTTTCAAAGACATAATCTGATGATTGGCATATAGAGAGTTCTGATGTTCTATGCCTTTCCCCAAAAAATTCCACTGAATTTGAAAGAAAAGGCAAATTAAGATATAACTGCTGGATCAGAGACGGGCAACTTTGGTCCCCTTGTGACCTGTGGGGGCTGAACTTTATTTTTTCTTGAAGATGTTTCACTTCTCATTCAAGGAGCTTCTTCAGTTCCGAGTCTCCACATATTTTGTAAGGTCCCTTCGAACTCTGTTATTATTATTATTATATTATTATTAGAACTGAAGAAACTTCTTCTATGACAGGTAAAACATCTTTGAGGGAAAAAACAAAGTCCAGTTGCCATTTAAATAAAGCACTTTTGGGACAACCATGCCCTGAATAACTGAGAATCTCCAGAGACAATGAATATTTTTGTTTTTTGACCCTTTAAGGAAGGGCAATCAATTTCTTCCTCCAGTGAAATAAAATGTCCATATATCTATTATCTAAGTAGAACTACACATTCCCTCCCTCCACCTTCATTCCTTCGGCTGTTTAGAATTGCACTGGTGATTTAAAAATGCAAGACCCACTGAGTGAAAAAAAATAATGTAATGGATTGCAAAGGAATTTTTAAAAAGGAATATTATCCTATATGAATTAAAATGGGCAGAAAATGCACAATTTCTGACAGCTGCTAAATGTAATCATGGCCTGCTGATGAAACTGGTGCTTCACCCAGAACTCCAGGCACAGGGGAAAGTAGAGCATGATAAAGTGGCTGGATTTTGCAATGGGAAGTCTCTCCCATGTATCATTTTCTTGCAGATCCAATAATAATAAATATAAGACTTTAATCAGTCTTATTTCATAAATTATTACTAATTCTCCTGTAGCATTTTCCTTTGTCCATTATTTTCCAATTTTTTAAATGGCATAGGTTGTCAAGTAAATAACTGAAAAAAACTCAGTCAAGGCAGAATTTTTTTTTACAATCACAGTTCAAAGTAGAATGCCTAATTAGAGGAAAAAGAGCTTATATTTCAAATGTTGGTTGTCACCAGGTAAGAAGGAATAAAATGTTACATATGTGGGATATCCTTTTCCTATCTCATTTTGTTACTCAGACCTAATCATTGTGGGAATGTGTAGCTTCACACATGGATGCCAAGTAAAAAGCCCCTGGAGAGAACACAAATTTATTTATATAAGATTTGGATGACATTTACTTTGAGTATAAGCCATAGATGCACCCACCCAATGCCATTTAAAAGGTAACAATTGCTCAGTTGAGAAAAAAGTGTTTTTCCTAGTTCCCACTTGCAAGTATTTTATCTAAACAAGACTGATTCTTTATATAGCAGCTTCTGTGAGTCATAGCAGCTCCTAAAACATTTCCAAGTCTTTACTAAAATTAGTTAATATTGCTCTGATCTTAACTGTATCTTGGAAAGTTATCAAAGGTTCATTTCAGCAACTCTTTAAGCAAACACTGTCTTACTTAAAAAACACCGCCATATCAAGATAGCTTGTTGAATCATAGAATGTTATGATGGGAGTGCTGTGTATATGAACATGTATCTTCTGAAATGTATCACGGACAATAGATGTTCATCTAATTAGTAATACAGTGGTACCTCTACATACGAACGCCAAGCTCACGAACTTTTCTAGATATGAACCGGGTGTTCAAGATTTTTTTGCCTCTTCTCACAAACCATTTTCCACTTACAAACCTGAGCCTGGAAAAATTTCCCAGGAAATTTGAGAGTGGCACGAAGGCCTGGCCAGTTTCCTGCCTTTCCCCCTCTAATGCTGACTATCTCGGGCTTTTCTGGGCTCTGGCAGTCCAGAGCGAATGAAGCATTTTCCTTTCTCTGGGTGCTTGGAGTGGGAATAAATGATCCATTTGCTCTAGGCGGCCCGGAGACAAAAGAACATTTCCCTTTTTCTGGGCACTTGAAGAGGGAATAAACCACTTTGCTATGGTGACTCCCTCATGCTGCCTCACATACACCCAGCACAAGGTTGTCTCCTGGAGCGTCTGGGCGCAGAAAGACAAAACGGGATGCTTCGCCCCAGGTGGATCAAACAGAGCCAAACAGAGGAGTCACTACAGCAAAGGAGCGAGCGAGAGGAAAGGGGAGCCCTTCAAAATGGGAAGAAAGAGGCAGCAGGTAGCAGCAGCAACAGCAGCAGCCACTATCTTTTGGTCAAAGGAGCAGGAGGTTCCCCCCACTCGCCTGCCTGGGTTTTTCTCTCTGGCACAGTGTATGGGAGGCAGCCTCGCGCCGGGTGTATGGGAAGCACGTGCTTCTTCTCGCCACCTCAGATTCCCTCTTTTTTTAAAAAAAACCCTTAAAGTTTTAGATTTTTTTTTATTCACCTCACCTCACTTTCTTCCTTCAGTAGTGACTCTTCTCCTCCTCTTCTTCCTCCTCCTCCTCCCACCCAAATTCTGAGCTTTTATTTCTTTCCTAATCGGTTTGCACACATTATTTGCTTTTACATTGATTCCTGTGGGAAAAATTGCTTCTTACGAACTTTTATACTGAAGAACCCGGTCACAGAATGAATTATATTCGTAAGTAGAGGTACTACTGTATTGATTTTCATGGTTTCATTATGATGCAATCTCTGCATGTCTGTCTTACCTATTGTATATTGCATAATTTCCAGGTGGTGGAAGAAAGAAAAGACAATATGCTTAGAAAAGAAATTAAATCCTGAAGTTTTGTTTGTTAAGGTACTTAATCCTTAATCAGAAATGTTATAGGCAGTGGCTTAAAGGGAGAACTAATAATTGGTGAAGAACCTTAACAGTTAACAATTACTTAAAATTATGTTGCTTATCAAAACTGTTAAATTGCTGTTCCTATCACAGAAAATTTTACTATCTTTTACTCCCCAAACAACAACAACAACAACAACAACAACAATAATAATAATAATAATAATAATAATAATAATAATAATAATAATAATAATTTATTAGACTTGTATGCCGCCCCTCTCCGAAGACTCAGAGCGGTTCATTGGGGAAAGAGAGAAAGCAGCTTCAAATGATCATGGCTAAAACATAAATTCCTGCATTGATAACCAATTACATCTAGTATACTTCTCATAAATTTCCTGTAAATTCCATTTGAATTTGGTGTCAAATAAAACATCTATAACCATATGTGGATTGGTGTTTTTTTTTAGATTCCAGTAGTAGGAATCCAGCTCTGATTTTCTATACTTTGCCCCAGATTTAAGCTGGTTGGTTTCCATATTTTCTTGGACCAAATTGGACCATTTACAGGACAATTTGAGAAATAAGGTTCCTATTTCGAACATCCTGAAGAGTTTGCTCATAAGGAAGTAGATTAACGATCATAGCCATAAACTGCTTCCAGAAATTGGCTTTGTGCTAAAATGGAAACTTGGCTCTATTTACCAATTCGTGTAATAGTTTTGTAATAGCCAAGAAATAAAGGAGGCAGTCAGGTAAATTGAAAACTAAACACAGGAGCTGACTTGCAAGTTCAGAGTGTTAACTTATTCCTATCCATTTGGCTGGAAATTTTCCACTCTGACTGTTAATCATTGTCTAACTACTTCCAAAGAAATATAATGAATTTACAGTCAAAATTAAAAATATATAATCATATAAAACAGCTGTTTGTTATGAATTTTAAACAAATCAATACTGAAATTAGACTAAGTAGGAGACAGTGTTTTTAAAATATCTAGCAATAATCTTATAATTATACATTTTTAATCTGTAAAGTGCTCCTATTTTGGAATAAAAATATGGCTTATTGCCACCTTATGCTGCCATCATTATTACCACTGATTGCAAAAACATGGCTTGTAGATTTATAGTTTCAGAAATGATCTGTAAAGTAAAATACACAGCACGAACTTTTTTCCTTGATCAGCATAAGATGGAAGATGCTGTAGCTACTTTGCTTTTCCTTTCCTGATTTGACCAACAATTTTCAGTAAGTACTTCTAACTCAATTAAAATTCATCAAGACCTTTCACTTCTCAGGCAGAAATATAATACAGCCTTTGTCTGAACTTATGAAATATTTCAGAAAATAACATGTACAAATACCAAACTGTATTTCAAAATTACCATTACTTTCCAGTTCAGCCCTTGAAGTAATGAAAATTGGTCCCTTCAGAACATTTGCCAATACATACTGGTGACACATCTCCATAACTGTACTATACTAAGTCTAATGCCTGTGGACAACTCAGTGTGAACTTTTTTGGAATCAATCACCCAGTCTTTGAAATTGTGTTGGGTAGCAATTCCACAATTAACCCTTAGTGCTTCCTATAAAAATAAGGTAGAAAAATCTATCTCCCTGAGTTATAAGCAGCTAGGCAAAAGCAGCAGAATATAAACTTAATGTAAACCACTCCAAACGTGACTGCAGGAACAACAGCAACAGAGTTCAGCAACAGAGTTATCAATGCCTAGAATGTACTACCTGACTTGGTGGTTTCTTCCCTAAACCTCCAAAACATTAACCTTAAACTGTCTACAGTCGACCTCACCCCATTCCTAAGAGGTCTGTAAGGAGCATGCACGTGCACCATTTTGCCTATTATCCCTGTCGTACTGTTTGTTTGTTTGTTTGCTTGTTTATTTATTTATTTACTTACTTACTTACTTATTTACTTACTTACTTGCTTACTTACTTACCTACTTATTCATTCATTCATTCATTTATTTATTTATTTATTTATTTATTTATTCCAATATATAATGAGGGGTTTAGTGGGTATATATATATATATATATGAATAGTCCTAAAAATGCGAGTTCCAGGTACATACGTGAATGATGAGGCAGCAGCCATCTCGATCACCGGAAACTTTAATAAACTTTAATAAACTTTAATAAAACCACTTAGCTTTCGTTAGCGTGCTGCTAACTTCGTCAGAGTTTTAAAATGCCGTGGGAGACAAACATCTTTATAAAGCATTACTCAGTCTGCTCATTGCCCGCGTCACGGGGCCACACCCTTCCCTCCCCCCTGCGGTAAGCCTAATTGTGGGCTTAATCATGCTGGCTGAAGGGAGATCTACCTCTTTTGCTCGTGTTTGTTGCCTTTTTCCCTCCCCAAGGGAGGGGGTGGAATTGTGAGGCTTAACCCTGCTGGCTGTAGGGAGACCTGCCGCTTTTACTCGTGTCTGTTGCCTTTTTCCCTCCCCAAGGGAGGGGGTGGAGTTGTGAGGCAATGCTTCGGAGGTATTTGGTATTCCTTTCTTCCCCCCATTGTCGTTGTTACTTTTTATAATGGTACATGTCTGCTCTTGCAATTTTTTTACCCATGTCCTCGTCCTAGGTCTACACTGTTCTAATCCCCCCTTGTCCTCTATGTTAGACACCCCACCCTCATTTGGCTGGTTTCTATGTCTGGCCTGGGGAATTCTGCTGGGGGCTGTGTCCAATCTTAATGACCCATCTCCTTTAAGTCGTTGTTGGTGC